>NC_139344.1:283383577-283983577 GCF_055883805.1 Amblyomma maculatum | reverse complement strand
AGGGATATCTTTTGAGGGACAGCGGTATCAATACGACATTCCCGATTTCCTCTTTGACACACGGGACGGGAAATAAGTTGGCGGGCGGGGGGACAAGAGTGCCCTAATTTCTTAATCCTTTCGCACAAACAAGCTGACTCAATTACGGCAGCTGGGGGGAGTACACCCCGTCGACACACCGGGAAAGACGAGTGAGTTGCGGCCGTGCCAGCCGGGGTGGGATTTGTGCGGACGGTTGGTATGATCCCCTCCAGATGGAACGTCAGGCCTGGCTGTGTGTGGCCGGTAGCTAAACCAATTAGGCGACGGCTGGGAGCCCGCGGTAATTAGCCTCTGTCCGAGGACGACACAGCGCGGCTGTTCTGATTGCTTATAGCTGGCCTGCCAGCATTGCTGTCGCAGCCGCGCACGAGCTGGAGGCGAAGCCTCGAACCACCTTGTTGCTGATTCGATGGAGTAGTTCACTGCTCTCCGCGATGGGGCGCCCACTGCTGGGAGTGCATGAAATCGTTGAACAACCATTTACGTAGAGCATGGTTTGTGGGCTACGTTCCTTTAAAGTAAGGGAAGCGCTGTATATCCCCGTATCCTGCAGATGGTAACTAGAGTTGTTTAACAATTAAGAAATGCGGAAGTAGTAAAACAACTGACAAACCTAGTGAAGTGATGGATCAGGACTTTACAAAAAAAAAAAAAACGCGGCATTAAGGTGTACAACGCACAAGTATAGAACACGCATATATATTGAGAGACACTTCTAAAGGATAAAAATTAGGCGAAATTGTCAACGTTGTTCATTACATGCTCTAGTGCTGTTTACTTTCTAGTCAACATGGGACGAAAGTTTCTTCACGTTTGCCTCCAGCTGCTATGGACAAGCGTTACTCTGTATACCTAGCAATCACAAGTGCAGTACAAAAATACAACACTGTACAGTAGTTTACGCAGAGTAAAAAAAAATCTATCTGCGGACTTTCAGAATTTTAACAAACATGTCCGTACTCCAACAATAAAACTTCGGGTGCGGCTTGCTGGCCCATCGTATTTCTAAGGTCAGATGTGAGTTTACTATGTCGCAGTGAAAGCGTAGCACTTGCATTTGTCGCTTCGTTGGTTACCGCGTGTTTATGCTCAGCCTTCACCTAATAATACCCATACAAAGCATCGCCTCCACCACCACAAATGTCTTGAAAGAATCACATTTTTTTCCGACAAAAATAAATAAATGTCTAGCGCACAGTGTCTCCAACCTGCTTTGCTTTGCTTTACTATCATAAGGAGGACGCTTTAACGATACCTAATATAGTGAATTTTCGCTGATAAGTTTTTTTTTTTAGTTGCGCTCCTACGGTATCAGTACCAAAAAGCTCGCCTGCAATATATTTTGTCGGCCATCAAAATTGTAATCTTCCTCTTACGACAGTTTCTGACGGCATTTATGCGGGTTCACAATATTTATATCATACATGCGACACTCGTAGCCCTCATATTCTGTTAAAAGCCATTAACTGAAAACATTCGTCCAGTCGCATATTTTGCATCGCATCACAGAAGGAATAAAGGTCGGTTGTTGAAAACTGCCGGAAGATAAAAAATTACCCACGATTACGTTACTTCCTGATGCGAAATGTGAGCGCAGCTCATCAACTGTTTCATATTTTCGATATATTGAGGCAAAGAGTTCGAGCAAGACACGCATGTACAATTACAGACAACGTTTTTAAATTCTTCCCACGTATTCCTTCAAGACACACTCCATTAACAGTTCTTGGTTGTCATGGAAGAAGCTTTGTGGTCGGAGAAGTGAAGAGAGCAAGTGAGTCCTTTGTCTTCGTGTTCGCGCTGTTTAAATTAATAATGAATAAGTATCAACTCGCCCAACAACGTATCTTGGTGAGTTATCGGGAGGTTGCGGGAAGCAGCGCGTGGGCCCATAAGAACGTTGCGCGACGAACAGATAGCAGCGACTGACTGATGCCGCTGACGCCGCTAGCGAGTGAAGCGAGTGAGAACGGGATGCACGCACCGTGATCCGCTGATAGCGAGCCGGCGTTTCGGCAACCGGAGAGCACCCTCGCCGCCACGCAGGAAGAGGGGGGCACCCCCTCTTCCTCTTTCTGCATGGCGGCGACGTTATGCCTCCGGCGCTATGACAACGGTTACACTAAGCAATTACCTTCACCGTAATCATTCCCTGCCTTCAGTGAGTGCATGTTACCTTTTGGTTGCATTCAGACACCTTTCAGCAACAATCACCGTTTAACTCGCTGAGAGCATCATCTGCTCGAATGCTCCTATGCGATATAGTTTGGCTTTATTCGACCGGACCTCACCTAGCCTCTGACCTCTTGTCCGAGGTCCCATCCCATCAGGCAGCTTTCATTCTAATGAATTCCAGGGCTGCTCTTCAACTTCTGAAACGACCGTGGGACAATTAGTTGTCAGACTCACTTCTCCGGGCCCGCCTCCTGGACATCCAAACCAACCAGACTGTTTTGTCCCTCCAGTGCATCCCGGGACAGCTAGGTATTCCGGGGAACGAGGAGGCAGATAAATTCGCCACGTCCGCTCACGAGGACCTCAATCTTCGGCAATTTAAAGCCGTCAAAGCATCGGGATTTTGCTAGGCACGTCATCGGGAAGGCTGTCATTGTTCTCTATCCCGGCCCCTGGATCGCCGTGGGCATCAGAGTGCACCGCATTCTGACACCATGTTACAGTCACGACAGGTCAGAACAGAATGAGCGTTTATTAAGGGAAACTGGGCTCTTTTATTGCGGCTAATTGATACCGGCAAGTGTCAACGTCTTCGGCAGCGTTCGGTGCGGAATGTAGCTAGCAGGCACTGTGCATGCGTATCTTCTACACTTTGCACTTGATAGCAGACATCTCGTTTGAGCGCGCATATCGCTTTTCATCAGATAGCGCGAATTGTTTTTTTTTTGCGTTTCGCGCTAAGCCATTTTTTCGTACTTTATCTTATTACTGCGCCAATGTACTCATGAGCCTCCATTCTAGCCTAACATTTATGTATTTTATATTGTTACGGGAAAGATCCACAAGCGATAGTATTCCGCACAACTAGGGTTGACGGCAGCTCAGATATGTCCACCCTCAGCGTCGTCGTTTTTAGTCCGTCTGTCTCACTTCATCGTCCTCTGGCGCACGACCAGCGAATACTGTCAAGTAACACTACCCCACTCTGGAAAAGCACAGTCCCGTGGCGTTCTACCTTAGTGAAATAGAAAGTGAATGATAGGTCTTGAGATGGGACGAATGAACGATTTCAGTGGGTGGCGCTGCGGACTAGGACTTCGAATGCAAATATTGAGCTTCGTATGTAACGCCGGTCACAGGGCGCAAAACACCGTAAGGGCCTGTGTAACAAGGCAAACGTTTTTCGCACAATACCACTCGACAGCACGGGAGCCACAGCAAGACGAGAGATCCAAGGGTGTAGTGCACATCACGATGTCGACTCTTGTACCGATATTTTTAGGAGTCATGCAGAGTGCCTGGCAAGGGCAATCCGGCGGGCATCAGGAGCGCGGGCGACGGCGTCACTGGCGCACATGTCGTCAGTCGCGGGTAGTGAGGTGTCGAACGGCAGTAACGGGTGTCGGCCGAATAGCAGGTAAAATGGAGAGTATCCGGCGGTATAGAATGGCGAGACGAGTTGTAGGCGAACGTCACAAAAGGTAGATGAACGTCCCAATCCCGGTGGTCGTCAGACACATACATCTACAGCGTGTCTGTGAGCGTACAGTTTAGACGTTTTGTGAGGCCGTTGATGAATTTGTGGCAGACGGAGCACGAACGGAGAATTGCGTCAACCACTCTTGAGAGAAGCAGCGGCCACGGTCAGTTAGTAGTTCACGAGGGGCGCAATAATGAAGAATCACGTCGTTTAGAAGGAATTAAGTCAGCGGGTAATAGCGTATCGCGCGTAATCAGTGGTGGCGGCGATCCATTTGTTCCCCGAGGCGGAGACTAGGAAGTGCCCAAGAAGGTCAACGCCAACACGGAAAAACAGGTCAGTCAGTATGGGGATCGGCTGCAAGTGACCTGAAGACAAAACGGTGGGTTTCTTCTGACGCTGACACAGTTCGCATACGGCCGCGTAGTGTTGGAGGGGACGGAACGGTAGAGCCCCGGCCAGTAGAAACGTCGGCGGGGGCTATCGTATCTGCGGGAGACACCCAGGTGTCCAGCCGTGGGAACATCCTGAAACCGTTCAAGGATGGTGGAGCGACAGCGAACGACGAGCAAAAGTTCAGCGCCATCTGGTCGGCATATTACGTCGGTATAGTGTGAGTACAAATAAGGCGAGGGATGGTATCAGAGCGGTCAGAGGTAAGACGGAGGATAAGCGAATGTAGCGGAGGATCCAAGCGCTGTTCATCGGCAATGTTAGATAAGGCTGAGAAAAACAAGACACATGCGCGTCATCGTCAGAGCCCGAAGGGTTAAGGGAATCGACGGTATGACGGGACAAGCCGTCTGCATTTTGGCGCAGTCGGCCGGATTTGTAGACGATGGAAAAGGTATATTGTTATAATCGTATACTGCCCAGCGTACCCCAAACGGCCAGTAGGATCTTTGAGGGAGGAAAGGTGACACTAGGCATGATGGTCTTTTATAACAGTAAAGGGGTGGCCAAACAAATAAGGGCACAATTTTGTAATAGCCCAAACAAGCGCCAGGCATTCTCGCTCTGCGATAGATTAATTTTGTTCAGGCGTAGATAGGATCCGGCTGGCACACGCAATAACCCTTGTGCGGCCGCGTTGTCGCTGAGCGAGTATAGCTCCAATGACATGGCCACTTGCGTCGGCGCAGAGTTTAGTAGGTGCGGATAGGTTGAAATGGTCCAAGACGGATGGAGTAGTGAGAGCAGCAATAAGCTCTGAGATAGTTGCAATGTCTTCCAGCCTCCAAGAGAATGAATCGTCTTTCTCCAGTAGGTGGGTGAGAGGACGAGCAAGGGATGCGAAGTTCGGAACGAATCTTCGGAAATTAGAACATAAGCCAATAAAGCTTCGAACATTGCTGGATGAGCGCAGAGTCAGAAAATCTTCTACAGAGTAAATCTTGTCAGGGTTAAGCTGAAAGCCGGCAGTATAAACCAAGTGACCAAGGACTTTAATTACCTGGGGACCGAAGCTGCCCTTCTTGGAGTTTAGTTGAAGTTCGGTGAAACGAAAAAGCGCAGTTGCAGAAATGCGAAGGAGGTGGCTGTCAAATGTAGAGGAGAAAACAATTACGTCGTCGAGATAACACAAACAAGTCGTCAACTTGAAACCTCATAGCAAAGAATCGATCATGCGTTCGAAGGTTGGTGGGGCATTGCAAAGCCCGAAAAGCATGACTTTAAATTGGTAGACGTCATCAGGGGTGATGAACACTGTTTTTGCACGGTCTCTTTCGTCGACAGAGAACTGCCAGCAGCCGAAACGAAGGTCGATGGATGAAAAGTAGCCGGCTCCGTGCAAACAATCAAGCGCATCGTGGATACGCGGAATAGGATAGGCATCTTTTTGCTCATCTTATTCAAATGGCAATAGTCAACGGCGAATCTCCAACTGATCTTTCTTCTTGACCAACACGATAAGAGCATCATCATCATCATCAGCCTTACTATACCCACTGCAGGGTGAAGGGCTCTCCCATATTCTTTTAATTAACCCGGTCCTGTGCTAGCTGCATCCACTTGACCCCTGAGAATCTCGTCCGCCCCCCCCCCCCCCCCCCTAACTTTCTGCCGCCCCCTGCTACGCTTTTCTTCCCTTGGAATCCAGGGACTACAGTCCACCCTTAGCGTCATCGTTTTTAGGTAGTCTATCGTCCTCTGGCGCATGACCAGTGAATACCGCTAAGTAACAATATCATGAATGAACATTCCTGGAGTTTGTTCTTCTCCACTACCTAAAACTGTTAAATGCTCTCGCAGCTGATTTTCTTTTCTTTTTCCTCGTATGTCATTATATGTATGAACGATAAATTCACTTGTTTTTCACATCCAGTTTAAATTATTCCCAAAAATCAATAAACCCTGTTTCCCTGTTTCGTTCTTATGAAGGCTATCCATCCTGAACTCGATTTAAATATATATCGGCTTTTTAAACACTGAGTTCATTTTCCACAGGTCCCAGTTCATTTGTACTTTCCTCTGCTTCCATAACAATGCAGGTGACCATAACAATGCAGTGGTCATTAAAGGTTGCTTCACTTCATGCTGTTCACAGGAAGGGAAAAACTCCGATGGCACATATTATGCCCAGTCGCGCGTGACTAGCGCCCTGAAAATGTCTGAAATGAACCAGTTTATTATCATTCTCCAGGTCCATTAGACGTCTAAGCTTCACTCGTTGAGGACGCTCTTCAACAAAGCAGCACTTGGATTTTTACGCCATTTACATTTGAACGATTCTTAGTGTCCAAAACTCATCTTAAATATCGCATTATAAGCGCTCTACTGCTATCATGAAAAGCAACTGACTACTTAAAAAATCGCGTCGTTCTTTTTCTACCAATGCGCGTACACTTTATTCTTATTTCAGGAATGGAAGAGGAAACTGTAACAAAAGGTAGCTACGCCTGACAAGGTCACAGTCCTCTAGTAGTCTAGAGCAATGCGTAGCACAAAATAATGCAAACAGGGCTTACATTAAACGTCACAAATACGACATACTGCAATATAACAGCAGAGAAATTACGTGCAGAAACGTAAAGTACACTATGCAACCAAAACAAACAACATGGTACAAAAACACTGAAAGACAGTCGTATAATTTATATGAGAAAAAATTTGCATTCGCTAATAACAGAAATGAACTAAATATTTTAGACTTGCGAGTATGAATTGTTTTTTTTTATGTCTTTTTTAAATTTGCTGTAGAGAGACGAGACATTAAATTTAGGGATGGGTCATTGAGAACAGCTGGAATCTCGGTAATTAAGTTTCTGTTTTCTGTAATTTGTGTTGGTTTTAGGACCAGCTTTTTGTGTTGCCTGAGAGGTTATTTATTAGAAAGGCGGTTAGGAGAGCTGAAGAACATTCTATTGCTATGGATATGCGGTAACTATCGGTATATGTAGACTCGGTTCGCTTTGAGTAAATTATGCTTTTGGTACAGAGATGACAATGGTAATTTTTCTGTTCTACCATGAGAACCCTTAAGAGCTCGGAGAGCCTTTTTTATTTATTTATTTTTTTGCAGCACGAATAACTCCTGATAATTACTGGAAGCTGTGGTGCCCCAAACTAGTGCGCAATAAGATAAATCAGAAAAAGAAATAGAGCATATATAAGACGTAAATACTTTGATCGAAACAAATACAGCGCTCGAACATCGCTTTGTCGCTCAAAGAAAGTGAAATGTTTAGCAGCTAACAGGTTATAATAGAACCAATGATGGCGCGAGACTGAATGCGCGTAGGCATGCAATTTGCCCTGACAACATGCACTTCCCATGGATTCCAATAAGAATAACAAATTGGATTCCAAGGGAAGATAAGCATAGCAGGGGGCGGCATAAAATTAGGTGGGTGGATGAGATTAAGAAATCCGCTGGGGTCAAGTGGATGCAGCTAGCAGAGGACCAGGTTAATTAGAAAAAAATGGGAGAGGCCTTCGCCCTGTAGTGGGTAAAGTCTGGCTGATAGTGATGATGATTATGACTGCACTTTTTCGCTCATAGAGTGAGTGAGCCAAGATTTCACTTAGTTCTCTTCGCTGCACACCATTTCAGCGCTCTACACCGGCGTGCTGACGACTTTACGTTAAGTCACACATGAATGAACTGCCCCCTTGCACAGGTTATTACTTGTTCCTCTGCTATCCTGTGAGGTGCTAGGGACTGAAGTTAAAAAATTAACACACGAGGTGGCGGCACTTAAAAAAGAAACTCTATTGTAACACTGAAGAAAAAAAAACCCGCAGAAGCGAGAGAAAGAAAAAGTAGCACGCGCAATGAACAAGCAACATAGTCTACAAAAGTAAAGTCCACTTATACGTTCGTGTCCTTCTGGATGGTAATGCGTGCGGTGAAGTGGTGTGGCCGGGCGTCGCAGGAGTCGGTGATTCGTGCTGCGTCCCGAATTGAGGTGCCGGCTCAACGGCAGCGTCTGAGGTGGCCTCTGCGCTGCGCTGCAGTTACGCGACTTGTTCGCGTATCTCAGATGGCCGGAGAAGCGTCTGGTGGAGACGCGGGGATTGATCACCCAGGTGGTGGCCACATTCCCAAAGCTGCGATCCACCAGATGTGCCCGAGAACAGCTTCGCCTGACTCTGGCAGCTCAGGCCGATGGGTCTGGAGACTTAGCATGAAGGTAGATCCGAGTCTGGGGACCCGGACGTTTGTGGCAGAGACCCAAGCCTTGTCACTCAAGTCGCCACCAGACACACCCAGCAGAAATTTTTTCCCCGCCTGCTCTCTTCCTGTTCTCCTTCTGCCCCACTCTGCAAGCGCTTTATCCTCCACGTGCTGCCTTCTCCATGCGGCACGTTCTTCATGCGCACGCGTTCGTTTTTCCCACTCCTTCCCTTCGTCTCTTCCTGCATCCTTTTTGTGTGGCGCTAGCTCCTCACATAAGTATAAACTTTTTCTCAGGAAAGGACTCATTGACAAACTGACCGCGCGTCTTACGCAAACATTGAAGAGTAACCAAACGTCATGTTTGCTGCTTCTCCTCAACCTTTGTTTCTGGTGTGGCCGCGGTATCTAAATCTAACTAGCTCAACAATCGCTTCAACTGCACTCGCTTGCGCCTCTAGGCAAGCCCTTGGATATTCAGAGTGCCAACCTTTAGCGCTTGTTTCAAATAAGCCAAGAAGCAGTGAAACAAACAGTGACTACATGCTCACTGCCTCGTCTTCTCTTCCTGAGTGAGCGACGAGAAACCGAGGCAGTGAGCCTGTGTTCACTGTTTTTCTGCGAGTGAGCGACGAGGACCACGACAAGGCTAACTTGTCTTTCTTGGCGCCCTTTACTCCCCACTGCTTTCTAGCCGACGCAGTTCACGTTTCATAGGCGGTGCGTTTTCGCAGTCGCGAAGACAGTTAACGGCAGCGACTGTCGGATCCATTGGAGACTCAGCGGCCCGGTCGTGTCCGAAGGTGGCAGTCGTGCCGAATATGGCTTGTGTTTTTGCACCGTAAGCACAGTTGTGGACGTCTTTGCACCATCACTAACACAGCCATCCGTGAAAAATGAATATGTGGGGCAAATCATCTATCCAGAGCTCCTCCTTGAAGACAGTTCGTACCAGCCGTGTTGCTGATTCAGCGTCTTCGAAACCCGGACTGCTCCACTGTTCTTGACTGACATCTTTCACTTCGGCGACGTATTCAAAAGCCTTCTGCAATAATTTTCTTGAAACGTAGAAAGGCACCCAATGCAGCCTGAGGACCAACGCACGTTTGTTCGGGTAAATAACGGCACAGAAGCGTCTCTTACCTCCAGCGCTCCTTTTCACAGCAAATGTTTTTCGCTTCCACACTTTGCAGCTTCAGCATCCATACATGGGACATCTGGAAAAGTCCAATACTCGCCACGTACAGTCAGCAGCACGCTTAACACCAATGCTCGAGTGCGTGGTCTAGCCGTATATTTCCACTGCTCTGCGCTAGCCGTTAGGCCTGAAATCATGCTACACGGTATCTTTGGGGCAGGTGGAGATCATTGTTGCCTTAGCCACCTTAGCAGGCTTTCAGGCCTGTAGGCCAGCGCTGATGGCTCTTAAATTATTCGAGGCTACGCGTTCGAGCATTCGTGTTAAGCGTACTCACGGCAGTACGGCAGAACACCGGCCGTTTCCAGAGGCTCACGAAAATCCCATATGAGATACGGGCGTACGGCGATGTTGCAGACAAGGAAACCCACTGTCTTCATCGCTTCTCCCGAAAGTAACCTAGATAGCACCAAGCGATGCCCAGCGGTGGGGCGTAGCTCGCCGCAACCACAGCAAGACATGACCGATAACGAAGCACGCTCAGAGCATGCCATCACACGACCGTCTCCCACGGAATCCGGAAGTGAAATTCACTTCAAAACGACGCTTCGACAGTTTGAAGCTATAGTAAAGGCGTGTCTAGTGAATGCGCAGTCGTATTAAAAATTCTGTTATTCGTCAAACACGCATTACGCAGGGGAACCAGACTAGAGGCGAATTCCCACGCACAAACGTGAGCATCAACAGAAGCAGGAACAGGCCACTAAACAATCAAAAGCAAGTACAAATTCTTTCTCATTATCGCACGTAATGAGACTCAAGGGCCCACCAGAATTTTTGTTACTGCCTCAGGAGAAAAAGATGGAGGTCAATCAAAATATGGGCCTCTCGGTGTTGAGACGTGAAAGGTCGCTGGAGTCAAGCACAGAAACGTAGTCTGGCCTTCCGTGGTGGTGTATGGGCTAGGGCACTCGACCACTGTGCCCAGGAATGCAGGATCGAATCCCGGCCGCGGCGGCCGCTTTTGCGATGTAGGCGAAAAGCAAGATGGCAACCCAAGCGGCAAGCCTATGGTCGGCCCGCGCTCGGCCCTTGCAAATATGGCCGACTAAACCTCATCGGGCCGACCTAGGCCACCCACCTCAGCCCGAGGTCGGGGATTGACAGTGGCCTAAGAACGGCCGATCATAAGCAATCGACTTCGGGCCGACGAGTATGGCCGACTTGGCCAGCCTACTGCCGCGCTAGGGTCATGCACGGGCCATAGCTTACCCACACATGGCCCAACCACTTCGGCGGTACACCCTGCCCGGTGGTTTATACATGTAAAATTAGTGGTGTACTCATCCATGGCCTATGGTTTACCCACTAAAACATCTGCAGTTCGGTTCTGCATCGAAGTTAGTGCTGAGGCAGTATTTTGAGATGCGCATCTTCTCCTCCAAGTGGACTCTAACTTAGTGGCATAAGCAACGGTGTTCTCCGGGCAGGTGGAAAGCAACCCATACGTATGTAGCTTAAAACAGCCTGCGCATCGACAAATGTAGGTTTAAACAGCGCTTTTTATTGGTTTTCTTAAATATTCAAAACAGGCTCAAAGCCCTCCTAATAAAAAAGTGGCACTTACAGCTTACTAAGTTTATGAGGCTTCAAAGCAATTTATTCTGGCTTTCAGCTTCTAGGCTGAGTTGAAGATGTCACGTTTCTCTGCTCGTTGTGGCCGCCGTCCCATTACTTCACTGTTGCGAGCCATCGCTTGATTGATGCCGCGGTCTTCCTGGAGAGGACGTCGCTCAGGTACATGCCGCTTCTCCTCAGGCATCCTAGAAAATATACGAAAGAAACTATCAGCCTTCATTCCGTATTCATATGAATTTTCTTGATTGATGCCGCGGTCTTCCTGGAGAGGACGTCGCTCAGGTACACGCCGCCTCTCCTCAGGTATCCTAGAAAATATACGAAAGAAACTATCAGCCTTCATTCCGTATTCATCTGAATTTTCTAGTCTGTTAAAGTTGATGTTGAAGTTGAAAGTTTATTTTCCAATTAAAAAGCAACGTACAAGAATATACAGCGAGAGGTCCCATGGCACAAGACCGCAGGTGGGACCTCCCATGGTAATAGATTTCGATAGGCAACATAAAGAATAGTATTATTGTAAGAAAATTTATGAAGCAACACTGAAAATAAATAACGAAATACATAGCAAAGAGTGCATTGCCGACATATTTAGTTACAAAAATAGAATACAGAAAAAAGTACAAAAACACTTACGAATTCCGCGACACAAAACATCAATAAAGAAATCACAAATTAAGAAGAAAATGTTTTAATTTCAACTTGAACAAAGAAAGTGTATTAGTTTGTTTAATGTCGAAATTCAAAGAATTCCAAAATGATATAGACGAAAATTGAAGGCCTTGTTTCCCGTAGTTAGTACTGACCTTAGGTAGTAGAAAATTATTACGTAGAGCGAATCGTGTAAAAGGCTGTCACTCAAGCAATTATAAGGACCTTCAGTGGTGATGTAGTCATCGGATGATATCGAATGATATCTGAAGTCAATTTAAATGAGGTGCACCATTTTTACACATATACTGCTTGTCCAAGCAAATTTGATCGAAGGGATAAAATAGACATTTCCGAGGCAGGCGAAGGAAACCAGATACATATTGCTGGAAGCTACCTTGAGCGCCACAGAAAAGGTTTTGTTTGGAATCCTTAATTGACATTATTTACCTAAATTACTGATTAATGACTTGCACAATAAATGGTGTTGCTACTTTGAAGAGTACCGGCCCAAACCACATTTTATTATTTGCGATAAATAACCCTCACGTCTCCATTTTGTTCCCCAGATACAATAGGAAACCCCGAAAATGCAAAACTCACATTCCCGGACAATACAATTGCGGACTTGGCTTGGCTCGACAGCCCTGTGTAGCGTTAGACATATAAGTTGCCTATGGCTTCCTCGTCCGCGCCAGCACAACCGTTCAACAAGACTGTATTTGTATTTTACAGCTGAAAAATAATGTTCCATTCATTTATATCCTTACCGCTTTGTCGTCATTATCCGCATTGCAAAGTGCGGCGCGCTCACTGTAACTCGCGCCTTCATGTGCGCCAACGGGCCGACGCGAAGCAACCATCGCCAGCATATCACCCTTACTCATGCATGGGGCCAGCCATCATAGCGGCAGGTTGTTTCGTCCGCTCAAAATCATGTTCAGAGCAGCACAATTGAGGTGCGCGAATAGGCTGGTAACGGTTTCGGTATCTACATAACCCGGAATTTCTCTGCAGATGGAAAAAAAATGTACACGTGAGGTTTCTAACCGCAAATATTGAAACAGGGGTTTTCGAACGTGCTCACCGACTCTGTAAGTCCTATTTATTGTTTAAAGTGAATATTTAGTACTTGGAGCGAATAACCTCACTTCCCTACGTACAAAATAAAAATTTACTGCGCTGTCCTAAGTAGCTGCCAGCAATGCGCCACCGGTTTCCATCGCCTGTTTGTAATGGTTTATTTCTAACCCTTGGCTCAAGCTATCGGGCACAGCAGGTGTAATGTAGCTTGAATAACACCTGCATGAGATCATATATATGAGTATATTTGTAAGCTTTACAGATTTCACTTACAAATACTACGACATTCGCGCCACTGGTGCCTTTCTTTAAAATTGACTCGTAACAGCGCAATATTCATGGCTAAAATAAAGTACTCAACGTATTAATTCAGCTTAGCAAGTGCAGCTGTAACAGAAAGTGAGGGCTGGCGACACCGAAGGCGTGCCTAGCTTTTAAATTTTCTTAGATGACACAACCGTTCGAAATATGTAATATTTAAAATAAGCCCTTGACAGTGGCTTTCTCACAGCGTATATATGGGTGCCTTAAATAAGAAACATAATCGAGGTCCCATGAACGTCTTTCGTTTCCAATGAAATGTTTATATGTGGTGGGCAAATATTAGACACAAAGAAATTAACCTTAGTTTTGCAAGATGCGGCGTAGTTTCTTCGAAAACAAAATAAAATTGTACGGCATATCTTTAGAGGTAGAAAACGCTGTTTTTGCCATTTCAAAATGTTGCAAATTTGGATACCATAATTTTGTCCTCTACTAATTTTTACTCACTAAATATATGCATGTTTACATTTACAAACACTATTAGAAACCCGTTTTGTTTTTGCAGTTGAGTTATTAAAAAATCGCAAACTTTGCTTCAGGAGCGATGCGCTGCAAAAATATTTATTTTTAACCTTATATACTGGCATATGATGCATTAGGTTTGTTGCACTAAATATGTTTTCACTTCCTAACGCATGTTCTTATTTCCAGGCAATATTTGGAGCTCCAGACCACTAAGTGCGCTCTCCACAACGCATCAAAATTGCTCAAAATTCGAAAACAGCAGTAAAGGGCAAATTTGCTGCAATTAAAAAAAAAAAGTCATCTTCAATTTTCATTCAAATCCCTCTCAAGAATCTTCAGTACCTCAAAAATATCACGGACTAAAAAGTGTTCGCTATACTGTTTAAAAATATAACATTAAATATTAAACCGAGTGCTTGTTCTGATAATGGCCAAATTTAGCCTGCATTCTTGCAAGATCCAATAATATCTTGGCACTGAAACTATTTATCTACATTATCTAGGTTCCATTCTTTATTTCTGGAAAAATTTGAAGCTCTAGATTTCTGTTTTTTTCTGCAAATTGTTTTGAAATTGGGCAAAAGTAAAAGAATAGTAAAATAAGAAAAACTGATTAGAATTGAAGAAACTGCCACAACATCGATTTTTATCGAAATCTCTGGAAACAATGCAAAGTATTTTGTTAATATGAGTCAGTAAATATATTGAATTCTGCAAAATGTAATATTAGAAATATAAAAATGCCTGTTTTTATTCTATAGATGTGCGTATATGGCTCCCCCTTATGGAGTAGGCATCTAAACTTCAATTTAGTATTTGCTGAATTTAGTTACATTTTACCTTACGTAAACTTTAAAGCCTTGTCAGCGCTTGTAAACCTAACTTTTTCTCTGTCCTGCATTCTTTTTTATTGCTAGCTGCAGTAGTATTCAATCTATTTTATTAATATATAATTCAATTTCTCAGTTTTGACCATAACTAACAATACTATATTTTTGAAGATAATTTTTCAACGTGTAATTTTTTATATTTACAATCGTAAGTAAATCGCTTTCCAGCACAATAATTTTGGTGGCGTTACAGAGAACACTCATAGCAGCTTAGAGCTCCAGATTCTGCCTTAAATTAACCATATAACCTGCGTAATAAACACAGAATGTTTAAGTGCAAACAACGTAACGCATGACTCCAGTATGTCAGGTTGAAAATTAACATTTTTGTAGCGCGTTGCTCCCCTTCATGGATCACTGCCTTGTCCTGGCGAAGGGGCTTGCGAAACTCGATGAAGTCGTGAGCTCTGCTGTGTAGGGCCACCCAAGATAGACAGGTCACGGCAGAGACTTCTGACAAAATGTGATTCACTGGAGAAGGTAATGGCAACCCACTCCAGTATTTCCTGCCAAGAAAACGCTATGGCCAGTCACAACAGCTTTAATTATATGGCACCGGAAGATGAGCCCCCCAGGTTGGAAGGCGTCCCACATGTTACTGGGGATGAACAAAGGGCGATTCCTAGTAGCTCCAGGACGAATGAAGCGGCTGGGCTAAAGCCAAAAGGACGCTCAGTTGTGGATGTGTCGGGAAGCGGCAGGGAAAGTCCGATGTTGCAAGGAAATATATCACATAGCAAAAGCTGTGCAAAAGCGCAGACTACTAATCCGTTTGTCTTCATAATGCAGGCGCTTACAGTCACCGTTCACGTGCTGCTCGTTACCCTGCTGCATGCTTCACCCGGTCCCCCGCTCCGCGTGGCCACTCGCCACCATGAAAATGCAGCTTTCCTGCCTGCTACGTCACCGGCCCCAGACCTGCATGCGCCGCCGCCGCCGAATTACCTCATCCTGGATCGTGCATGGCCATCCCCAGCGAGACAACCATCATCGACTGAAGCATCTATAAATGTGTCGCATCTGTCGCCGCCGCTCTGTGGGCTCGGTAGCTGTGCAAAAGCGCAGACTACTAATCCGTTTGTCTTCATAATGCAGGTTGGTAACAAGTTCTCTCTTTTCGCTAAAAAAACTAGTAATTACTTCCTAATACAGCTGCCGAGCCTGCAGTGCTGCGCTAGTGTTGTTATTGATTGTTCACGTGCCATTCGTTTACTACTACTCTTGTCGGGAGATGTGGAGACCAACCCTGGGCCCGAAAACTCTGAGACTATACTGTTCGAACTGCAGAAATTGACAACTGGACAAGCAACGCTAATTTCCGACTTGCAGGACATCAAAGCACAGCTCAAAACAACTGACATAACCTTAGCCGATTTAAACAAACGCATGATTACCCTCGAATCGCACTACGCCACTGTTTCTGCCCTTAACTCTGAAATAGACAGCCTGAAAACATTAACAACTGAACTGAGCCAGCAGATCATCAAACTAGAAGAACGCGTAGAAGACGCAGAAAATCGTTCCCGGCGCAACAATCTGATATTTTATAATATCCCTGACACTAATGCGTCCGAAAACTATCAGGACTCAGAACAAACAATCATTCACCACTGCTCCACGCATCTAGATTATGAAATTTACCCGAATCAAATCGAGCGCGCTCACCGTCTCGGCCGTTATTCCACAGATCGCATAAGGCCAATCATTGTAAAGTTCTCATCATCCAAAACCAAAGAAACAATCCTCTCTTATGGCAAAAAGCTTAAAGGCACAAATTATAGCATTGGTGAGGACTTTTCCCCTGCGGTCCGTAACATTCGAAAACAGCTAGTTACCTACGCAAGAACAATAACAGATAAATTCGCCTTGCGTTTTAAAACCCTGCACATCGGTCCTAAGCGTTACACCTACGACGAAGCTTCACAAACCATAAAAGAGATTAAATAGCAGTCATTCCGTCAACATTCGGCAAACAGTCCTAAACATGCACCGCAACCTATTCTGTCTTTATCAGCAATTTTCACTAATATCCGCAGTTTTATTTCAAAGCGCGACATCGTTTCTAATCTGGTCTTATCATCATCCAGCAACTTACTAATCTTGACAGAAACGTGGCTACGCTCTGACATCTCTGACAGGGAGGTCCTAGCTGACTTGCCAAATTTTCGTCTTTTCCGCAAAGACCGTAAAGACAAGAGGGGAGGGGGAGTACTCATTGCAACTAGGCAGGAGCTATCATGCACATACATTAACTTGTCATCAGATATCGAAATATTGTGGATCTTACTTCACTATTTACCCCACTCAGTTCTCATTGGCGTTTGCTACAACCCCCCTAATAACAGTTCAGATTTCCCTCGTAAATTTAACAATGCTTTGAATGAAATCAGAATAAAGCACCCTAATGCCACCATTCTACTCTTTGGCGATTTCAATTTTCCTACCATTAATTGGGAGACTCTAACAGCTTTGAGTAACAGCGATGCTAACGAATTTCTGGATATTTGCCTTAATTTCAACCTCGTACAAATAATATCCGAACCAACTCGTGTAACCCATGACTGCGCTAATACCCTCGATCTCATATTGACGGACCGTCCTGATTATGTTAAATCTGTCGCATATCATCCAGGTATCAGTGATCACAAAATAATACATGCATGTTTCACCATTAAACCCCTTTCTCGCATAATCAATAAGCAAACAATTAAACTATATGATAAGGGAAACTATACTGCCATTAATAACGGTCTTCGCGCGTTCCAACTTTCTTTTGAGTCAAACTATAACCAAAGAACAGTTCACGACAACTGGTCACTATTCAAAAGGAAAATTGAAGAATTGGTTGAAAAATTTATTCCTAAAATGACCGTACGAAACAACCAACAAAACCCATGGTTCACCAACACATTAAAACGTTTGGAAAACAAAAAGAAACGCCTTTACCGCTCAGCTAAAAAACAACACACTGACAACTCATGGAATAAGTATTACGAGGCCGAGAAAGTATACCTAAAGAAAATTCGTGAAGCCAAACGCACCTTTTTTCATTCCGATTTACCTAAAATGCTGACCACTAACCCCCGGAAGTTTTGGCAACTCATTAATCTACAACATGCGCGTACCATTTCAATCACTAATGAGTCAGGTGAAACAATCTCTGATACAGACTGCGCCAACATATTTAATGAAGCGTTTTCATCCGTATTTACTAACGAATGTGATCCACCTCTTCCTGTACAACAGACATTTATTCAACACCCTATGCCTCCCCTAATATTCTTTCCTGCAGGAATCTTATCATTGATAGAAAATATGAAGCTGTCATCATCTGCCGGTATTGACAATATCAACACTAAAATACTGAAAAACACCAAAGACACATGTGCGTCTTTATTGTCATTGTTGTTCACGCAGTCACTAGTCACAGGCCAACTACCCAACGATTGGAAACGTGGGAAGGTCGTTCCAGTCTTTAAATCAGGTAACAAGAACTCGCCATTAAATTACCGCCCCATTTCTCTAACCAGCGTACCCTGCAAAATCATGGAGCATGTAATCTATACCCATATCATGGCCTTCCTTGATTCTAACAACTTTTTTCACCCCGCGCAGCATGGGTTTCGTAGGGGCTACTCTTGTGAAACCCAACTGGCTATTTTCGTGCATGACCTGCACATTAACCTGGATTCTAATCAACAGTCCGATGTCATATTTTTAGATTTTGCTAAAGCCTTCGATAAAGTACCCCACAAACGCTTAATGATAAAACTTTCCCTATTAAATCTGCACCCCAACATTTTAAAATGGATTGAAGAGTTTCTAACTAATCGTTCTCAGTTTGTTACTATTAACAATAAGTTCTCTAACTCCCTTCCGGTGACGTCAGGTGTCCCCCAGGGATCAGTACTTGGCCCCCTACTTTTTCTTATATACATTAATGACCTACCAACACATGTAACCTCTAACATACGCATGTTTGCTGACGACTGTGTAGTTTATCGTACTATCACTGGTCCCACTGATCAATCAACACTACAAAATGACCTTAATGCTGTACATAACTGGTGTGACCACTGGCTAATGGAACTTAACCCACATAAATGTAAACTTTTATCCTTCCACCGTCGTCGTAATCCTCTTATTTTTTCCTACGTAATCTCTGGAGTGCCCGTACAACCTGTTCAGTCATATAAATATTTAGGCGTAACACTTTCTAGTGATCTTTCTTGGAATTTGCATGTAACTAACACAATATCATCGGCCAATAAAACATTCGGATTCTTAAAACGTCATCTACATTGCGCGCCTCAACATGTTAAACTCTTAGCCTATAATTCACTCGTCAGGTCTAAACTGGAATTCGCGTCACCCATTTGGAACCCCCATCAAGCTTACCTCATTAATTCTCTCGAGTCCGTTCAAAATCGCGCTGCCAGGTTCATCCATGGCCTGTATTCTTATGATGTTAGTGTATCTGCCCTAAAAACAGCCTCAGGTTTATCATCACTATCTCTCCGTCGTCGCATTTCAAGCCTTTCTTTATTCCATAAAATATTCAACAGTCCCATGCGGGCCGCCCCTTATATTCTTCCCCCAGCACGCATATCACCCCGCACCAGTCATCGCCTGCACGTCGCCCGTCCATTGTCACGCACCGTTACCTTTTCGAATTCCTTTTTTCCCCGCGCAGCTGCAGACTGGAACGGCCTTCCAGGTGACATCGCTGTTATCACCTGCTCATCCAAGTTCCTTGAAAGTGTCAAAAAATATGTACAATAACAATGTTTTTATAATGTTTCCCACCCCTTATGTAACACCCCTTCCTGGGGCCTTTAAGGAAATAAAATGAAATGAAATGAAATGAATGTAAGATCTATGAGGCAAGGTAAACTGGATGTCGTCAAGCGAGAAATGGACAGATTGAACATTGATATCTTGGGTATCAGCGAGCTCAAGTGGACCGGAATGGGAGAATTTAATTCCGGCGACCATTATGACTTTTAACGAATCCAGGCGACGGAATGGGGACGCTCTCATAGTAAACAGAAGAATGGGTCAAGCAGTGCTAGGGTACAACCCCAAAAACGACCGAATGACTTCACTTCGGATCCAAGGCCACCCTTTCAACATAACAGTTATTCAAGCCTATGCACCGACCACTACTGCTGAAGAAGCTGACGTTGAGAGATTTTATGCTGACCTGCAATGCCTTTTAGACCGCACTCCATCATCAGACGTCCTTTTTCTCATAGGAGACTGGAATGCTAAGGTGGGGAGTGAAGAAATATCCGGAATAACAGGCAAGTTCGGTCCTGATGAGCCAAATGAAGCTGGGCAGAGACTAGTAGAGTTTTATCAAGAAAACAACCTGACCATAGCGAATACTCATTTTCAACTGCACAAGAGGCGCCTGTACACATGGACTTCACCGGACGGTCTGTACAGGAATCAGATTGATTATATTCTTTACCGGCAGAGATGGAGAAGCGCTATACAAGCAGTAAAAACAAGGCCTGGGGCCGATTGTGGCACCGATCATCAGCTTCTTGTTGCCAAATTTAAGCTTCGAATGAAGAAAACGCAGAAAACTAGAAGGCCTTCTAGGTATGATATGGATCAAATTCGATCAGAATATGCTGTGGAAGTGAGGAATCGATTTGAAGAATTAGATCTAGAAGACAGAGAGCCGGAAGAGATGTGGACTGATGTTCGTGATATCATACAAGAAGTTGCTGCTAAGGTAGTTCCAAAGCAAAAGAAATGCAAGAAAGCAAACTGGTTATCTGAAGAGGCTTTGCAAATAGCTGAGGAAAGGAGGATGGCAAAGGTTCTGGGGGAAAGAGAAAGATATAATGTTCTCAATGCGGATTTTCAGAAAATAGCAAGGAGAGATAAGAATGCCTTCCTGAACAAGCAGTGCCAAACAGTTGAGGACAACAGCCAATTGAGGAACACAAGAGCTCTGTATAAGACAATGAAAGATATCAAAGGAAGCTTCTGTGCTAAGTTGGCGTGATAAAGGACAAACGAGGCAGGGACCTCACTGAAGCCTCAGAGATAAAGAAGAGGTGGCAGGAATACACAGAAGAACTGTACAAGAAGGACCCGGACGTGCAAACCCAACATAAGACGGTTGTGATTACTGATCTCGAGCCGGGCATCCTGAACAGTGAAGTTGAATGGGCCTTAGCCAGCCTTGCTAAGAGCAAAGCTAGCGGAATGCATGGCATTCCAGCTGAGTTGCTTCCAAACCTCAACCATGACGCTGTTAACATTCTGCATACATTATGTCAGAAAATTTGGACAACACTGCAGTGGCCACAGGATTGGAGGAGGTCAGTTTACATCCCCATTCCAAAGAAAGGCAGTGCCAAAGATTGTTCCAACTACCGCACGATCGCGCTTATTTAGCATGCTAGCAAGGTGATGTTGAAAATCCTCCAAGGTAGGCTGCAGCAGTATGTGGATCGGGAGCTTCCTGACGTGCAAGCTGGGTTTCGCAAGGGCAGAGGAACTAGAGACCAGATTGCCAACCTTCGCTCGATCATGGAAAAAGCAAGAGAGTTCCAGAAACCCATCTATTTCTGCTTAATTGATTATGCGAAAGCGTTTGACTGCGTAGATCACAGCAGATTGTGGCAAGCTCTCCAAGAGATGGAAGTTCCAATTCACCTCATCTGTCTCCTCAGGAACCTGTATGAAGGGCAAGAGGCCACAGTCAGAACAGGGCATGGTCTTGCTGATTGGTTTGCGATTGAGAAAGGAGTGAGACAAGGCTGCATACTGTCGCCCTGCCTATTTAACCTATATGCTGAGTGCATCATGAGGAAGGCCGGTCTGGACGAGTCTTCAGCTGGAGTGAAGATTGCTGGAAACCGTATCAAAAACCATAGATATGCGGATGATACCACTTTAATGGCAGAAACTGAAGTGGAACTCAAGAGTCTTCTGATGCGCGTACAAGAAAAGAGTGAGTAGTTTGGGCTTAAACTGAACATTAAAAAGACAAAGATCATGGCGTCTTGACCTATCAAGTCCTGGAGCATCAAGGGACAAGAAGTGGAAGCTGTGACAGATTTTCTCTTCTTGTGCTCCAAGATTACCCTGGAAGGAGACTGCAGCCATGAAATTAGGAGACGCCTGCTTCTGGGAAAGAGAGCCATGGCTAGCCTTGACCGCCTAGTAAAGAGTAGAGACATTAGACTGCCAACCAAGATCTGTATAACTCGTGCTATGGTCTTTCCAGTTGTGATGTATGGATTCGAGAGTTGGACTGTGAAGAAGGCTCACCGCCGAAGAATTGACGCGTTTGAATTGTGGTGCTGGCGGAGACTGTTGAGAGTTCCTTGGACTGCCAGAAGATCAAATCAGTCGATATTGTCGACCATAAACCCTGACTGCTCATTGGAGGGTCAAATTCTAAAGTTAAAGCTTAGTTCCTTTGGTCATCTGATGAGAAGAGAGGAATCGCTGGAGAAAGATTTGATGTTGGGAAAGGTTGAGGGTCACCGGAGACGGGGTAGGCAGCGAAGTCGAGGCCTTGATGGCATCCTCGAGGCGCTGCAGATGAAGTTAGGTGATGTTAGGAAGATAGTGAGAGACCGGAAAGCGTGGCGTGATATGATCCATAGGGTCACGAAGAGTCGGACATGACTGACCGACTGAACTGAACTGAGCGCGTTGCTCCTGAAGCAAAGTTTGCGTTTTTTTACTAAATCAACTGCATCAATGAAACATGCTTTTAATACTTCTTATGCAAGTAAAAGTTACGTAGATGTGGTGAGTAAAAAACAATGGATGACAAAATTTTTGTGCGCAAGCAGCCGGCCTCCAAACGTGCAACTTTGTAAAATGACAAAAACGGCGTTTTCCAGCTTAATAGGCTTTTTTTTTTTTTCGTTTTTCTTTGGGGGGGGGGGGGGGAACCTACGCCGCATCTCGCAAACCTAAGGGTCATTCCTTTGTGTTGAGACATTAGCCCACGACATATGAAAATTTAATTGAAAAAAAAATGGTCATGGCACCACGATTACTGTTCCTGCCCGAAGACATCCATATTTGTTTTCATTTCGTCTCTTCAAACAGGCTGGTTTAGGCAATGCGGTGAATAAAAATATCATCGCATATATTGAAGATTTTCGCGCTATACGTTATACATAAAGCCACCTATACTGTCCCCACTGTCGTCCGTTATTTGTAGCTGAAGCAACATTACAAAAGGGATTCGATTGCAAATTGTTCGCGAGTTAAATAGACGTACGAGATGACACACGTATACTCTGTAATATACAATTTAAGAAAGAGCAGTTACTATTTATAGGCAAATAATGCTATGATATGGAGCATATGTATTACTCTGGTTAACAGTAAACAAGTCAACTTTTAACATATTAATATATTCGACAAACTATTGCATGTTCACATAGGAACACTATTAATGAGCTCATCCACGCATCTAATGTCTATGGGCATTAGATGTATGGATGACTTCGTTTTATTCCAATTCGTGCATCACTCAAAATAATTGAACGAGGAAAAATTTAGTGTCTACACTATTTTCAGCGAGTATATACAAAATATACTAAGGTGCTTCATATATAGTCACATCACCTAGCAGGTGAAGTGGGATAATAGAAGTAATCAGACACCTACCTTGATCAGCATTTCGCTTTTGCGCCATCTTTGCAAGTTTTTAGGCAGGCTTTTCCACTGATTATCCTCTTCTTTATTCCCCTTTCAACCACAGGACAGAAATCTGTTGGTTATCGCACCAGTGATACAACTCAACCGATCCATTTCTACGTATAAAACACTCTCGATGTGCACCTAAAAATATGAAGGCATGTATGTGTAGGCTAAATCATTCACACATGATAAAACAATATGATTTGAACAATGAAATCAAATGATCACACCCGGAGCAACAAGAATGTGGTGGAGAGATAGAAATTGAAGCAATGAAAGACGGTTGCTTACTGAACAAAGCCAATAGCAAGTGGTCCTGCGTCTATAAGAATAAGCAATAAAATTAAGGCACGTTCAAAGGTGCATGCAGCGGTTAAAGGGATGCAGTGTTACCTTTTTTTTTTTCTCATTGCAGTGGTTGGTATAAATATTACAGCAATTGCTAGGCATATCAGGCAACCCCATTGGAAACCTCATCCAAGGTACCGAGCAGCAGTGGCGTGTTTTTTGTAGCTGTTAACGGTAAGACAGGCTATCCTATGAGTGCATGCGCATTTCCTCCTTTGTACCTTGAATGAAAGCGACTGAATAGCAGGCGTTGTATGAGGTGCAGCGTCCCTAGGAATAGGGGACAAAATTAAGTTTTGCTTGTAAAAAACAGAGGTACAAAAAAGGAGCAAATATGCCTGCAATAATAGCATGATGGCCTACCTTTTTATCAACAGCTGTAAACAACCTGTCACTGCCAGTCGGTTCTTTGAATAGGGTTGTCAATGCCAGAGACTAAAGCTAAGAGCAATAAGAGTAATATTTATTGCGGTCACTGCCGTACAAAATTCTGGCGCAACACTACATTACTGTAACTATTCAACCGTCCATTTATACATACTGTTCATTAAAGGATCATGCACATCTTATTAAGTTGCTCTTTTCTACTCCCAAATGATTTTCTATAGAATTAGAATACGTGGATCGCTGCTTAGGTTTCGAAATTTTTGTACGATGGCTACGACGTGCACTTCATGCATACAGTACGTGAGGCACAAAGAGCTATAATTGCCGAACAGGCGGACCAGACGTCCTGTCCCATTTCTCCAGAAAGTGCGGGCTGTGATCAAGCGCTTCGCGAGCGATGTATCTCGTACGATATGGTCGCCTCATACAGGCCGTCAATTTTTTGTACAATGTGTCCCGCGTGCACGATGTTTACTTTGCAGTGACAGGGGCGCAGTGCACACACGGCTTATGTGCCTTTTTGCTTGTTTTGTTATTTTTCTGCGCCTTCGAAGCGCGTCTGCGAAACCTCTCTCCTATTGTTGCCGCTTCCTGGCAACGCCTTCACCTGAAGGCGCGAGCTCAGAAGGGGGGGGGGGGGGGGGATGCGTCGATTAAGAAAATTTCGAAAAGGGGCACACGCGCTGTTCACGGCTTTCAATTCCTCAATATGATATTAACCATTATAAAAGTGAGGGTTCATTAGAACTAAATTATAGCCTAATCATCAAGCGGCATCACGCACATAATGTCGGCCCCACTGTAAAATGCGTTTGCACAGACCGCACAGACAGTTTTCAAAACATCGTCTATGCATCTTAAAATAAAAAACTGCCCTTAACTCTTAACAAAATCCAAAAACTAAGCGAACATGGTTTCCTGCGCGCAGAAGAGACGCTGTACAAAATATATGTACAAAACCGGGCGCGTAGTATCTGGTTACTAATTGATTGCGGCGCGCTGCGCAATCAAAAAACTTTGCGCAAATGGCTGCCTGCAGTGTTCTGTCGCGCGTTGGTGACACGCACCTCTTTCGCACGGCTTCTCTATTTTCGGCGCAAATGCTGTTCATATCGCAGCCAGCAATCAAGTCCACACACTTGCATGCATGTAACCCGGACGAAAATTCGCTTAGTTCTTGAAGCCATGCTTCGCGCAGTTGTTTCGAGGAGAATACGGAAAGGGAGCATTTGGGACTGGTAGGCGATTATATAGAACCAATTATGAAGCAATGGCATGCGGCAAATATATATACTCACGGTCTAAGATGACGGCGTTCACTGAGTCCGACAATGCCGATGGTTTCCCGCCGTTGCTGTAATCCGTACTCTGGCGACATTTCACAGCTCTGCTATTCACAGATATGTAGCAAGCACAAACCGGAGCACATGTAACACATATAGGCGCAAGAGAAAATTATGCACAGCACAATGCAAAAGAAAATTAATCAGGGAAGAAATTAAAAAAAGGTACAAGAAGCTGTCATAGGTCTTGTAGCGTCTTCAACAAGCTCTGAAATGAATGTTTCGGGAGGAGGCAGCACAGCCGCGCAGCTGGGGATGCTTTCTGTTGTGTCTTGCGCGTAGACGCATAGGCGAGGGGGAACAATTAACCGCTCAACCAGTGCGCGATTCCCGCCGCGGTGTTGTGTTCGCAAGGGCTGCGCGTGGGAACGAAGGACCAACGACCCTCTCGACGTTCCATTCCTCCTTTACCCAGCCCTCTCCTGTCTGCACCGGCCAGCCGTGACTTCGGACCGCGCCAATGAGCGGCCGCCAGCGCGCACCGTTCGAGTCGAGTTATAATAAATAGTTTTTTTTTGTGTTCGCAAACGCATTGTTTCTTCAAGCCAACCACGGACATAACATTTTCTAAAAATATGAAAGCCTCCCCATCTACCATTCACAACCTTGCGTAAATCGTGCATCGACAAATGCGCGCGTCATCTTTCCCCTCCCGTTCCTCACCCATGATCGAACAAAGGATGGTCGTTCGACCTTTTATATTTACTTCAAGATATTATATATTGTTGCGTGATGACTGATTAATAATGTCGTAGAGGCGGAGTTCCGAGCTTCTCTGCTGTTCTGGCCAACTTTGGTTATAGATTACACAAATTATGTTCAAGTTAGCTAGCTGAAAATTATCTGACTAAATATATACATGCTTAGATGTATATATTTAATGGACGGTTAAAAATATTTTACAGGCTTGATTTGCAAACTATTGATGTCAAGAGATTTGCTATTGTTAAGTTGCATGAATGTTCTTGAGACTTCTACTTCTGTAACAGCTGGTGACAAAGAAAATTGTTTACAGGGCTATTAATTGTGATGAATAAATATGATTACATATGACATGGGAACAGGGGTTCACTGCCAGCAAGGCCAACACGTGGCGGATTTAAGGACGCGCGGACGTTCCCTTTTACCATATGAACAATTCTGTATAGGGTAAGCACGAACAAGCCAATTTCTTTTTCCGATCAAAAATTACTACAAAATGCAACGTTCAAATAAAGGCCCCCCTCCAACCACCTTTTCAAGGAATTACCCGTAAATCCGCCTCTAGCCAAAGCTGTTAGCATTTCCAGAGTAGGAATTGTGGTACAGTAGTGAAAAAAAAAACAAGAAAATGCTTGTTTTTCATTGAAAATCTAGCTAGCCACATGTCACATCACATAATCTCATTTAAGAAGCGCTGTTGAACCGTGCTATCCCTAGACACAATGCCATGACCGTGGAATACTTCATTCGCACAAGTTGTCGCAGTACAATCCTAAGATGAATAGAGAACCTGCTGAGCACAGGAGATACCTAACTCGAGGCATTTATGCAATGTCCTTGCACATTTATTTTTTCCTATAAAAGGTTGTCCTGCAGATTATGCATTGCTTATCTAAACATTTGCGACCGCTGTATGCTGTATTGTACGACCGCTGTATGCCTTGTACACAGGGGCTTGAACCTCGTCAAGTGAAGTATTTTTCACTTTTGTTCGAGCCCCTGCCGCTTTGACGGAAATAAATTGAATTGAATTGAATTATTTAATGGAGAGTAGATATGCAATCTCGACGGAGCTCTAGCATGTACGTGGTCCATGATTTATGAGATACAGTACAGAGTCGGTGACCTTAGAGCCTTTTGCTCGTTCATCCTTCGTATCCCAGCTGGCTAAGAGACAAAACTCTGAAATACGAAACATAAAAGAATAAATTCGCTAGGCGGGTACCACAACGTACTGCCCTGCCGTGGTGGTGCAGTGGTTAGGGCGCTCGACAACTGTGCCCAATGATGCGGGATCGAATACTGGCTGCGGAGGCCCCTTTTCGATGGAGGCGAAAGCAAGGCATATGTGTGCTGTGCGATGTCAGTGCACGTTAAAGAATCCCAGGTGGTCGAAATTTCCGGAGCCCTCTACTACCGCGTCTCTCATTAGACGTTAAACCCTACAAACCAACCATAACGTACTGCAATGCAAAATGCTGACAGATCTCTCCGAGGCTAGCCTGTGTATACCTCGCAGGCCCACGATGAAGACGCTTGGCCCCTGCTTCTGTACACATTTTAGCTTCGTATATATGACTTGAACCGTTTAATTTTGTTTATAAGTATGCCGCCAAACGGTAAAGATGGGACAGACGGGCCAAATCATGGGTGAATTCACCGTCTTTACTGGCGGGCTTTCTGCAACCACCGGCTGTAACGAGACTACCAAGGGCTTCACTAACGAATTTACGGTGTCCGATCGTCATGACGCCCATATTCCCGAGGAGGGAGAGACACTGCACGCGGGCGTTCAGCGGGTATCACCTATCACGCTTGCATCCCGCAGGTAAGAGCGCGCATACGTAGGGGATACAGCCTTTAATCGAGCCTTTTTTCTCGACTTTTCTCTAAAAGGCAAAGCGATCAGTTAAAATGCATTTTGAAATGGTGGCAATGCTTAATATTTTCACTTAAAAGCATTGTCCACCGTCATTCATACAATGGAATTTGCGGGCATAGTATCCGCTTAAAACCATTACAAAACTTTCTAGCAACCTTTGAAGAACCAAGCTTTGTTTTGTGCAAGGCTTTAGAGGTATATAATGCCGGCAACACAAAACGAGCCATAGTGATGGCCGGAAGTAAGCTCGATGGTTGCGAAAAAGCCTCGCAGACATCACACTGGGAAAGAGTGCGTGATTTCATGATACCACGTTAGACGGATAAAGTGAACAATGCACTGGTAGGTTGCGTATGGAAAGCGGCTCATGCTATGAGGGACGCCATAGGGGAGGGGTCTAGAAATTTCTACCACCTAGGGCTCTTTAACATGGCACAGTACACGGGTGCCTTGCGTATCTCAGTCGACATTTGGGCGCTGCGGTCTCGCGCCTTCGCGATCAGCAGTGCATTGCCCACTGAGCCACTGTGGCAGGAAGCGCTGCTCACATGACATGGGCGAGTGATGTGGGAAGTTCGGCGTCAGTTGGCAGCTGCGCTGGTGTCAAGATAGCTTTGCGCATCTAGTTGGAATGAAACCAGAATCCACGCCGCGTGTGTCTGGGGTAGCAGAAATTTTCCTCAAGCAGAATGATCGACCACAAAAGCAAGTACATAGTCTTCTGTATTTTTAGTAATATCGCGCCAGCGTCGATTGCCCGGCGCTGCTTCCCCGGAAAGCGAAAGACAGGACAATGCACTGCGAGGTCAAGGGCATGCCCACAATTCCTACTGCTGATAGTAGCGTCATCCTGTAGTCTCTTCTGATTAATGCGAAGCTCCAATCATCCACTTATATGCACTGGACCCCGAAGAGGCTGCATTTTTTTATTCACTCCATGCTGTAAGGACGATACAGAAAAGAGCCCACTTTTGCGATAAAGAGCCTAGCAGACAAAGAAATGTACTGTCGTTACAAGAGAAAAACGAATTGTGGAGTATCCGCGATATCAGCGCGCTGATTTAGTTACAAGGCAGTAATTGGAAGCTTCCACCCAAGCCCAGCTATACGGCTGCAAAGAAAAAATTACACGGCTCTCAGAGAAACTTTCTCTGCCAACTGAGAACCCGGAACGCTGTCAGACCAAATGACACTGAAAGAGCGAACTTGTGAAATAATTCAAGTGGGAAGGTTGTTGTTGAAAAGGTTAAAGGAATTCAGCAAGGTGGATTAGGTTTGTAAAATTTACACAAACGTTTTGTGGCTCTCCCTGGTGCGCTGCTGTATATGTGGCGCCACGCCCCGCAGGGATGGCGCAGTGGTTACGGCACTCGACTACTGTTCCCAAGGATGCGGGATCGAATCCCGGCCTCAGCGGCCGCTTTTCGATGGAGGCGAAAGCCATGCAAGGCGCCCATGTGTGCTGTGCGATGTCAGTGCACGTTAAAGAACCCCAGGTGGTCGAAATTTCCGTAGTCCTCCACTACGGCATCTCGCATAGCCCGAGTCGCTTTGGGACGTTAAACCCCACAAAACAAACAACACCAACAAATAGAAATGTGGCGCCATCTAGGAACCACCTCGTCAAATGGCGGAGGTTTGATCGCGGACATCGCGGCCTCCGCAAACAGCTCCAGGGCAACGGCGCACTTGATCGGGGGGCCATGTGTTTAACCTTAATTGTGGCGCCGTCTCGGAGCTGCCACATCAAAGGCGGAGATTTCACCCCACATAGACATGGTTATAACGAGCGGCAGCACTCACCGCGGTGGTGGCTTAGGATACACTGTTCCAGAGTTCCCGAGTTCGAACCTGACCTGCTCGAATCCGTGTTAATGTTTTTTTTTTTTTCTTTAGTGTGAAAGCAACGACACGCACGAGAACGATCGGACGAGATTCTTGGTCGGTGATGGTGAGTGTATGAGTACTTTCGCCCTAATAAGGCAATGATCACTCAAAAGTAATTCAAAGAAACGCACTGTAGACGTACCTGTGGATGCAACCAGAGCTCTACCGTCCTGCTTCCCACGTTACTTATTTTTACTAATCCTGAGCCGCAACCTGTCACAGATTCAGAAAAAATACAACGCAATCAGAACTAGGCGATAACATTGCTTAGCCGGAAGCAGAAGAGCAGAGCACACAACGCTCTCTTCAGCAGCATCCTCAATAACGTATTGCCATTCCCTGAAACCTGCAGCAACGGAAGTGCCGGGTGGCGTCACTGAAAAATAAAACACAACAAAAATGAAGTCAATAAAGCTATATGTTTTTTAGTATACACTGCAGTGCATAAACTAAAATGCATGCACAATCAAATAGTTTGGTGGATTAAAATTGCTTTCAGTAATCCTCTAATCATGCCTGTTGCGTCCGTCGCGCCATCTTTAGTACGTTGAATCAAAACGAATAAGAGCGCATTTAAAGACCGCATTCCCTGTCGCTTCTGTGGCGCAATGGTTTAACACGCGTACCTGATTGTAAGACATGTGTTCGATTCCTGTAGGCACACTTCGCAACATTCAAATAAATTACGACCATATTTCCTGGGGTATGTTCCCCTTTAGGTCGCATAATACCATGTTTTTGTTCTTAACAGCAGAAAAAACAGCCGCGAACGCAGCCAGGATGTGACGGTATGACAACGGTTACACTATGTCTTCAGCGAGTGTATGTTACCTTTAGGTTGCATTCAGAGACAGCTCTCAACAACAATCACCTTTTAACATCCTTTAAACTCTTTTTTACGGGTTTACGCCGCGTCGATTTCTCAAGATAACTTATTCAACGTCGCAAAGATGGCGCGACGGACGCCACCGATGTATTTCGCTATTTAAAGTAAGTAATTTTAGTCCATAAAACTATTATATTAATATTGCATTTCAGTTTCCATACTGCCCTTCATGCTCGAAAAAATCGTAAGCTTGTGTTTCATTTTTGAGTGACGCACACGGCACTTTCGAGTTTTCGGGGAACGGCAATACGCTCCCCAATACGCACGCTAGTTTCGTCTTCAGATTTCCGCGCTGTTTTGATTCGGCACCACTACACCAAGACTGACGCTCGCGCGATGATATTACATATTCGGAAGGCTGCATGTCGCTAAAGCTGGGGTTTCGGCCGCTGCAGTGGCACGGCACACGCGACGAGCAGCTCTGACGAAGGAGCAGAAGCCGGATGAAGTGCAAGTTCCACCTATCGCTATGTGTCCCAAATGTTTTACAAGGGTTGCGCTTCAGCCCGACAGGGTTCCCATTTGTTCTCTTTTACGTGTGATAGCCTATGAACTGCGATTTACGAGAGAGGGTTTCACGAGTTGACCGTCACAAGGATGTCCAAGGGACGAGACGTATGCTCGAGATACGTTGTTGCGTTGCGTGCACGCCAGTACTCTCGGCTACTATTCCAAATGGTATTAATCCAGTTTTTCAAAGATTCTACTTTCACTGACAGTACCGTCCCTTCCCTTTCCTCAATGGCTCTCCTCTTACGAAGTCAACAGACCAGTTGCATAAACTACACTAGACAAAAAAAAAACGCGAAAGATACACGAGAGAACAGAAAGAACGGGATTTTGGTGGGGTACATGTCGCTATAATACGCAGTCATATCCAGATGCCCGTACGCAGCGCGAGCCAAGAACTTTTAAGCTGCGCTGCTGAAAAAAGTGTTCTGCTGTGGGGTCAAATTAAACAAGCACGCACATTGTTTCTCATGGTGGCTAGCCGGAGGCGTTAGTACAAAACTGGTTTCCGGAATTGGGATTGGCAACGGGTAACGGTTCCCCCCTGGAGAGATTTGCGGGGCCATTTTCACGGAGAAACAGCGTTGGTTCGGAGCGTGGTTTTGCTCAGAAATGTGCGTGCTCTTCGATCTCTTTCATTCACCTCTTTTTTCTCGCAACTGCAATGTTGCCTTTGTTTCGGAGTAGCCTTCCGAAGGACAGCGGATTTTCTTTTTTTACCGCCTCAATCACATTTTGCTACTCTTTCCGGAGGCCTTAAGTAACCATTGTTGCGATGCTCGATTTCAAAGCCGCTGGCAATTATATTTGCATCTTTCTGGGTTTCCACAAAACACGCACCCGTATGACGTCCTGTTCGCAGTTTCAGCTAAAGCCGAGCAGGGCGAAATGAAAAACTGGTTGGCATGCCAACGTTGTGAAACCACAGCCGAGCTTCCTTTTTCTTATAGCCTTGTTCCTTCAAATGCAGCGCACAACTCTATTCTCACTTTTAAGCGCCAATATGCGCCTTATGTCGTCGTTGTTGTAAGCGAACAACATAAATACATCTCAGAAGGTTTACAGGTTTCGACATTTGCCCGCTGTAGCATTTATTTATTTTTATTTTCAGAGTTTCGGCCTTTCAACTGCTCACTACATTCAAGTTATGATTGGGCTTATGCTAACCAAGAACTAAAGTTAGCGATAAGACGATAGGAGAACATAGGATGTGTGATCAGGTACAGGCATGTGTTTTCATCACCGAATACTGTCGTGCATTTTCAACACTCCCCTGATATCCAGGAGATTCCTGCCGTGGCGTGCGGCGTGAGTGGGAGACGTTAGCGGCATGCGACAGTCGATTTTGTCCAGCCATTCGTTACACATTTGCCCCAAAGAGCGCCCAACTTATTAGGGAGCGGGGTGGCACGCGTTGACCGCTCTACTGAACGATGAGAACACACGGAGTGCTAACTGCAGGCCGCTCGGAGCTACCGTCGACATATGGTCACGATGACGTGAAGCATCTTACATCAACCGTCCATAAAAAGAGGTCAGTCATGTATGACCGCTGTTACAATGGTTCCCTTTGACGAAGAACACAAAATGAATAGATGGAACCACCGAATCTAGTTGTATACTCCTCTTTATGTTTTTCTCTGGCCCCAAATTGTTAAAACAGCGCACGAAAGCACTTCTCTTAATGACCTCTCAATCAGGCGGTTTTTCTTCATTCTTCCCGATTCACTATATTTTTTAGATGTACTGTCGACCAAAAATGTGTTGTCCGGTGACACATGATTAAATTAAGGAGATACTGCTATTTTTTCGTCTTGACGTAAAATACTTCCTTAAGACTAGTAGATTTGGCACCACGCGGATGTGGAAGCTTGGGCAAGTATCTGCGGAACAACGCACGGACACAAAAAACTGCACTTTTGTTGCGGCATTGCGGTAAAGTAGAAATTGTCGCTAACGAAGTTGTCGCTACACGAGAATTCACAGAAAAGACCAGCAACTAGGCACGTTGCAACAATGACGCATCTTCGACTGAACGTCCTTTATAGCGCCAGCTCTTAAGGTGAACACCCCTAGTTGGCCTATGCTGCGTTGTAGCCGGGACTTTCAAAATCGTTTTCAGTGGGCGCCTCCACCGCGCTGTGAAGGAAGGGGCGAAGGAAGGAATGCAGGAAAGAAAAGGGAAAGAAGTGCCATAGCGGAGGGTGGAAGATAAATTTCGATCACCGGGGGTTCGGTAACATGCTTCGACGCAACACAGCACATGGTTGCGTTTTTGCATCTCGCCTCATGAAAACTCGGTCGCTGCTGCCGGGGCTGACGAGAGACGCGATTCAGCGTCTCGGATCATGGTCTTTTCCTTTCGTCCTTCCTCAACGCACTGTTTAGCTAGTTCAGCTCTCCCTAATGCATTAATTAAGCCGGGTGATCGGTAATGACTTCATAACGGCATTGTTATAGCACATTAAAAAAAAAGCCAACACAAGTAGGAGACAAGACAGGACGCGTGGTGTCCTGTGTTGTCTGATATTTTTGTCTGGGTCTTTAAAAGCTCGCTATATAAATGAAGTTAGCAAGGGAGTTCAGCCGTCCAGCAAGTGCGTGGCTGCTACTGGGACTTTGCATTCCCTAGCACAGCCAATAATCAAAGCGCGCACTTTCTGAAGTCCCTCTCTTCTTGAGGCGGTCAAGCCCAGCCTTCACAGTGCAAGGATACTCATTTATCGACCTGTACTCTGTCTCGTAGCACGCAACGCCACTAAGAGGGCTGACTCAAAATTGCTTCGTGCCCTGTCTACTTTTGCGTTGTCTCTCTGATCTAGGATTCCGGAAAAATTGCTTCCTTAGGTCGTGAGAAGTTGCGCGCTGCTGTCAGCTTGGACAACTTCATTGCCGCGGACCGCTGATGCTTTGCTGCTAGTCCCTGGAGCTCCCATGTGCGGGTGAACCTCGCATCTGTCGCATGGGAAGACGTCATATAGAAGCTGCGGCGTAGTACACGGCGCCTTAGCCATCGGTGAGGGCTCGCAACCGGAAAGAGGCGCAAATGGAGCAAGGGCAGTCGCAACTGCCTAAGCGTTCTCGCCCGGAAAAGAAGCCCGAGACAAAACGTAAGGCGCAAAAAAATTCGTCCTTGTCAGGGACGAATGATTTTTTAACTACGAAGCTTCCGAGAAAGCTGTAGAGCTTTCCTCTGTAGCCGTATGGCTGCGCTTGGGTACATTTCAATAAGTAATTACTCATTACTGCAAATCTACTCCACCTTGGGGGATTCCCCTAAATATTCGATTAATATTCCCCTTGTCGCGCCCAAAATCCACTGTTCGTTTGTTAGCTCCTTCTACTCTCATCCCTTCATTAGTTCTTTTTTTTCACAGCAAACGCATTCACCTAGGACGCGCGCGGGAACGATTGCCGCGACAACGCCCGGCTGCATGATCGGGTTTGAGAAAAATCTGGCGGACCGCTCCGAACGGTTTTGAGCACCTGAACAGCTGGGAAGCTGGCCTTCCTGATATGCATGCTTAAGTTATCTGTTTTCGGGTTTGTTCCTGCTGTTTGTTTTTCTTATGTTATAGTTATTCACCTTCTGTCTGTCACAATAAGAGCGAAGCACTGGAAGCGGCAGGCGAACATGTCTACAATTAGGACAGGTAGTAACCGCAGATCAGACCATGAAAGGGAAATAACTAGGAGAATAAGGTTGGGATGAAGCGCACCGTTATCACTCAAGAGGAAAGCATACAACAGTTGCATATTACCGACACTGACCTATGGGGCTGAAATGTGGAAGCTAACAAAAAGGGTTCTACTTAAGTTGATGACAACGCAGAGGGCTGTGAACGAAAATTGTAGGTGTAACGTTAAGAAATAGGAAGCGCTCAGAGTGGGTCAGAGAAATAACTGAAATTACTGACATTCTAGTGGAAATGAAGAAGAAGAAATGGGCATGGGCGGGGCATGTAGCGCGTGGAGAGGACAACCGATGGTCGCTTAGGACAACAAATTGAATTCAAAAAGAAAAAAAAGCGTAGTAGGGGGCGGTAGAAAGTTAGACGTGTGGATGAGGTCAAGAAGTTCGCATGGGTCAAGTGGAGGCTGCTAGCACAGGACCGGGTTAAGTGGATGAGTGTGGGAGGGGCCTTCGCCCTTAGTCTAGCTGATCATGATGATGACTATATATATATATATATATATATATATATATATATATATATATATATATATATATATATATATATATATATATATATATATATATATATATATATATATATATATATATATAGTCATCATTATATATATATATATATATATATATATATATATATATATATATATATATATTGTAAGGAAGAAGATGATACAGCGCCGACACAAACGACGATGTAGTCTGCTTGGTTCCTGGCCGATCAGCTGGCGCGCGCACTGAAAGCTCGGACTGTCTTGTTCGGACGCGACTGTGTTTCTCTCTACGATCGTCTTGTGTCACCGGTCGCCATCTCCAGTCCTCCGAACAACCCTCAATAAACCCCTCTTCAATATATATATATATATATTTCTCTTCACTGCAGTGAAGAGAAATTACTCTTGAAAAAGATCGGTCCCCCGGTCGCAACGTCGAGTCCAATAAAAATGCTTCTTTTAATGAAGCGTACACTTCGCTGTATATTTTTTTCAAGCGGCCAAATACTTCTCGCACGCCATGTATATATATATATGCCGTTTTCGCGCATTTACAGAGGGATCTATGGAAGCAGGACCGCGTCTACATACGTCCTTCTGACCCTCGTTCTTCTTCTTCCTCTACCGACCGTGAAGGTTCATCATCTTTCGTCGATGCGCTATGGTGCGTGACATTTCCCTCCTCGCAGACGAAGTCCGTCGGGCGAGCTAAATAGACCATCTGGAATGAAACCGCTTGAGGTGGGCGGCATGCACCACCTGAGACTGGCGTGATCGTCGACTACTTGCAGTTAGGCGTGCTATAATGTAGTTCAAGTCACTGATGCACAACACAACAAACGGTCCAGTGTAGTGTGTCCGCAGTTTCTGACAAAGACCACGCTTACGTAGAGGTGTCCACAACCTCACAATGTCACCAGGAACATAAGAAACTTGTTGAGGTCGCGCGTCGTGGCGGTTCTTAGAACGCTCTTGCATAGATAAAATTCGAACGCAGGCAAGCTGGCGAGCTTCTTCAGCTCTGCAGAGCGTGGTAGCAAGAGAAGGTTCATCATGTATGAAAAATGGCAGTATGGTGTCGAGGCCACAGCGAGGCGAGCGAGCATAGAGAAGGTAGAAGGGGTTGTAGCCTGTTGTCTCATGTTGCGCTGTGTTGTATGCATGAGAAATGAATGGTAGAACGCCATCCCAATCCTTATTATCTTCACCGACATACATAGCCAACATGGTGGTAAGCGTCCGATTAGTGAGTTCTACCACACCGTTCGTTTGGGGATGATATGGTGGGGAGTGGCGAAAACTGCAGGCGCTGAGGCGAAGTTCTTTAACAATGTCCGCTGTGAATTGGCGTCCACGGTCACTAATGATGACTGCAGGAGGGCCGTGCCGAAGAATGACGAATCGAAGTAAGAATTGAGATACTTTAGACGCAGTAGCGGATGGTATCGCGTCTGTCTCACAATAACGGGTTAAATAATCTACGTACACAAGAATCCATAGGTTTCCTTTAGAGGACCGCGAGAAAGGTCCAAGAAGATCAATTCCAACTCGCTCAAACGGGGGTGTTGGAGGTGTGACTGGCCGCAGTTTGCCCGGTGGACTTGAAGTCGGCAGCTTAAAACGCTGTCATTGCACGCAGCTGGCTACATATCACTCGATCGTTGAACGCATCTTCGGCCAGTAAAATCGTTGCTGTGTGCGGTGGAATGTTCAGGCCACTCCCAAGTGCCCAGACGTGGCGTCATCATGCATCATTTCTAGAACTGTGATGCGTAGGCTTTCCGGAATGACAAGAAGCATGCGTGCTCCCCCAGAGGCGAAATTCTTCTTGTAAAGCACTCCTTCGTGAATGATAAAAGTTTTTTTCGTAGGACCTTTGGTGGAATCAAACAAAGAGGTTAATGCTTGGTTTTTGCGTTGCTCGGTTCTGAAAACTCGAAGATCGGGGAAGGTTTGCGAAAGTGGAGCCAAATATTCATCGAAGTTGTCTGCGTTGTCCTCAGTCGTTTGAAGCGGCAAACGCGAAAGACAATCAGCATCTGAGTGTTTATGGCCGCTTTTATGCACCAAAGTAAAATTAAACTCTTGTAGGCGCAAAGCTCATCGAGCGAGCCGCCCACAGGTGTCGCTAAGGCTAACGAGCCAGCAAAGTGAATGATGGTCGGTCACGACGGTGAAAGCATTCCCCTACAGATAGGAGCGGAAGCGCTGTATAGCGAAAACAGTGGCGAGACATTCTTGCTCAGTAACCGTGTAATTTCTTTCGCACTTACTCAACGAGCGGCTGGCATATGCTATGACGTGCTGATCACGGCCGTGGCGTTGTATAAGAACAGCGCCGATACCGATACCACTTGCGTCAGTGTGTACTTCAATTGGAGCTGACGGGCAGAAGTGCATGGCGTAGGATGGAGCACGAGGTCAAACAAATTTGAGATGACGGAAAGCTACGTCACATTCGCTGGTCCAATTGAATGCTGCATCTTTATGCAGCAGACACGTGAGAGGGTAAGCGATTTCTGCAAACCTTGGTATAAAGCGTCGAAAGTACGAGCACATACCTAAAAAGCTATGCAGCTCTTTTACGAGTTGGGACACCTTAGAACTTTTGACAGCTTCAATTTTTGGGGGACCTGGTCGAACGCCTTCTTTGTCAACTAGCTAAGTGACCAATAACAATTGTTACACGATCCCCAAAATGACACTTCTTCGAATTCAGTATAAGTCCACCTCGTTTCATGCAATCAAGCGCGTGATCCAGACGACTGTTGTGCTCACGAAATGTTTTACCAAAAATTAAGACGTCGTCCAAATAACATAAACAAATTTGCCATTTTAGTCCACGCAGGATTGTATCCATGAACCGCTTGAATGTGGCAGGCGCATTACATAATCCAAAAGGCATAACATTGAATTCATAGAGACCGTCTGGTGTTAGAAATGCCGTTTTCTCTTTATCTGCAGTATGCATGGGAATTTGCCAGTAGCCTGATCTCAAATCAATAAACGAAAAGTACGAAGCTGAGTGCAGACAGTCTATTGCATCGTCTATACGTGGAAGTGGGTAGACATCTTTCTTTGTTACTGTATTTAAGCGACGGTATTCAACACAAAACCTTCATGTGCCATCTTTCTTTCTTAAAAGGATAACTGGAGCTGCCCAAGGACTAGAAGATTCTCGAATAATTCCGCGCTTTAGCATTTCTTGAACTTGATCATCGATTACCTTACGTTCAGCTGTTGAGACTCGATATGGCTTCTGGCGTATCGGATCGAGGTGCGGACCCGGTGTTGATCGTGTGATGAATACGACTGGTAGGCAGCGGTGTTGAGTCGTCCTTGGCAAAGTCGAACATTGACACGTGCTTCAGAAGTAGTTCCATTAGAATGCGACGCTCGGATGTTGAAATAGACTAATTAATCATTACCTGAACTTCGGTCTCTATAACTGATTGCACGTGCTGCTCTGTGACAGAGCTTTTTAATGCCGCGACGGAACCTGAGACGCCTTTCTCGAAACGGGCGAGTTTTAGACCTCGAGGCAACACAGCTGGCTCTTCAGAGTGGTTGACTGTCCACTGCTCAGTGCGGCCTCTAGTCACGGGAACTACGCAATGAGGCACGAGGATATTCTTCTTAGAGCAGGTGAGTGTTGGTTCTACTACAACTTCAAACGATTCAAGTTGATTGCGAATAGAGAAAACCCGCACGAATGCTGCTGATAAAGCTGGTACAATGGTGTCTTCTTCCACCGCAAATGCCCCAAGCTCAGCTGTCGAATCATCCACAAGAGCCAAAAGTAGTGAAGAATTCAAATTAATTTCTCGCGTACGACAGTCTAAAGTTTGCCACACTCTTGCAGAAAATCAATCCCCAGAATCACATCATGCGTTGACCGAGGCAGCACTGCGAATTGAAGGCACTTGAAGGCACCAATAACGACATCTGAAGCACATATACCAAGCGGAACTAAAGGTTCATCACCACCGACACCACGGAATAACACTGCACAGTCACCACTGAACGTAACTTTCCGAACTAAACAGTTCTTAAAACTCACTCATTACAGATACTGTAGCACCAGTGTCCACAAGAGCCATTGCTCTCACACCATCAATAAACATTTCCAATTTGTTCTTTAGCATAAACACGGGTAGAGGTATGGACGTCATCGACTAGCTGGCGGCCTCACCTCCATCGGCAGAGCCTCATAGTTTTCCGGAGGTGGAGGGGAAGAACGACGTCGCGGGGAAGGTGACCGCCGCTGGCGCTGGTATGGCGGCGTCACATTGCGATGAGGTGCAGGTGATGAACTCCGCAAATGTGTCGAATGGTATGTGTCCCAAGCGGACATAGTCGGGGATCGCTGCTGTTCGGTGTGCAGTCGCCCGTGAATATTTGCCGGGGGTCCCTAGTCTTGAGCAGGGAAACTGCGGCGGCAATATCTAGCGACGTGCCTTGCAATGCCACACCTATAACATACAAGTTGAGGACGCCAGCGATCAGCATAAGAGTCCTGACTGACAAAGTCGCGACGTTGGTTGTAGCCAGGCTCTCGCTGCTGACGAACCACATCTGCAGGGTAGGCGGGCCTCCTTCCCGTCGGCTGGTGGACGTAACTTTGGGCAGTGTTGCTATACAATCGTCCATATCCGAAGCGCCTCTAGGTTGTATCCACGGAGTGGAAAGGGCGGCGACATCTGCCTGCGGTGCCCTACTGCGCCGCAGATATTCTTCACGGCAGATGGTGTCCCTGGACCTGGACAGTTCCTCACGCACCATTTCCCGTATCATATCAGCCATTGGAAGTGGAGAACATGCTTCAACACTGGCTACAGAGGTTACATTCGCCAGTCTTCCGAATTTAGGGGTAATTCGGCGTAACGTCAGAGTTTCAATTCTTCTGCAGTGTTTTATAACGTCGGCGGTGGTGTTCAGGCTGTCTTTGCTAATCAGGGAATTATAAACATCTTCAGCTATTTCTTTTAGGAGGTGCGGACTTTATCTTCTTCAAGCATACTGGGATTCACTAGCTTACACAGCTTTAAAATATCCTCGACGTAGGCAGTGCAAGTTTCTGCGGGTACTTGCGCCCGGTGAAGCAATGTCTGGTCCGTACGCCTCCTCTTTGCAGATTTGTCTCCAAAATTTTGCTTTATCTCGCTTGTGAAAGTACCCACTGTAGTTAGTGAGTCTTCATGATTGTCGAACCAGTCGGCAGCAGTGGTAACAAGGAAGAACATCACATTAGCTAGCTTAGTAGCGCGTTCCAGCGATTATATTTACTCACTCTTTCATAGTGTTTCAGCCACTCGTCAACGTCTTCATCAGGTTTTCCAAAAAATGTCCGGGGCTCTCGGTAGTGTGGCCAGTTCGCCGTCGATGGTCCCTGTTGCTCGGTATTGCCGTCTTCAGTTATGTCCAATGGCATTGGTGGCAAGCCAGTGATTCTACGGCTCCTTCGATAGGTGCAACGCTCCGTGGTCGATACCCCAAGCACCTCTCACCACAACTGTTACGTGCTTAGTACGCACAGGAGGTTTATTTGCAGAGGGATCGATGGAAGCAGAACCGCGTCTGCAAACGTCTTTCTGACCCTCGTTCTTCTTCCTCTATCGATCGTCCGAAGGTTCATCTTCTTCCGTCAACGTGCTATGGTCCGTGAGAATATATATACCGGGTGCCCCAGCTAACTTGAACCAAGGGCTACAAAATAATATATTTGAGGTAGGTCAGTGAAACCAGTTGCATACAATTGCTAGCCTCCTTGTGCTCCAGAGGCAATTTTTTGTTTTGCAATTACTTAATTAGTTAATTACGTTAATTTTTCTTACTAAATATTCGCCTTAGATCAAGAATGGGAGTTGGAAAGTTGTAGAGCACCTTCAGAAACCCCCATTCCATTATTTGCGATAAAGGAAGTCTCACTTGTACCTTTTTTTTCTAGGCTCAAAAGAAAGCCCGCGAAATACGAACAATACCACGTGACTAGCGCATTTGAGCGCCGCGATTGTGGTGCTCTCAGTCGTGGTTTGAGCTTGTTGAAACTTGCTGAAGGGGATGAGAGCTCTTCCCAGTTAATTTGCGGAAAATTAACAAAGTAGAAACGGTCAACGAGTTCGCGTCGCTCGCGCGCAAGTGTCCGAGCACAGTCCACAAATGCCTGCGCGCGAGGGGCCACTGTAATTGTTTACAACATATTGTCACGCCACTGACGACGAGGAAGGGTATATATATATATATATATATATATATATATATATATATATATATATATATATATATATATATATATATATATATATATATATATATATATATATATATATATATATATATATATATAATATAGTACCATTGATGGATATACATAGTCGCGCGCACATAGCGTCCCGTCGCAGACCGATCGCGGGCGCGACACAATGCACCAGCTGCCGTGGTGGGGCGCCCGGTTGCATACGTCCAAGGTAGCACACACGGAGCGTCAGGTCACACATGCACTACCTGGCGCAGAGCAAGCGAGGCTTCAAAGTTCGAGCCCGCCTGCTCGATGAACGCACAGAGGCTCACGTGCACTGTCCTGTTACGGGTGCGCGCACTGCCTCGCGGCCATAGGAGCGTCTCGATGCTGTCCGGGATGATTCCGAGACCCTATAAGCCGCGAGCATCTCGCGACGTGGCTCTGCGGATGCGGTACGTGGCTCTGCGGAGGAGGAGGAGGAAAAAACTTTATTAAAAAAATGTAAACACTCCCAGGAGGACCTCTTAGTCCAGGAGCCCTCTGGCTCTGCGGATGTGGCTCTGCAGAGAAGCAGCATGTTCTCCAATGTCTCCACTGCACCGCAATCACCACACACGTCGCTCAACGAAAGTCCGTGGCGCACCCGTCTTACCCCAGGCCACACACAGCCGACGCGCACTCGGATGAGCATTGCACGCTGTAGGCGCGACGATGAGCGCGCGCCGACAGCAGGGATGCGCTCTCCTCGCGCGATGCGTGGGTCCGGGTGTTGCTGACGGTGGTGGTCATAGATTACCGCACGCACGTCCTCCAAAGCGAGAAGTTCGTCGCTGGGAAGGAGCTGATTTGCGGCGATGGCGAGTTCATCGGCTTGCTCATTGCCGTGTATGCCGCAGTGGCCGGGCACCCTGCGCGCGAATGCTGCACCTTCGCTCTGCGAGGTGCTCGAGGCGCTCGCGTATCGAGCACAGCAGCGGTGTGCCATGGCCGGGAGTCAACAGGCAGCTGAGGGCAGCGCGGGAGTCACACAGCAGTGCACACCTCGGTGGTGGCGGAGCAATGGTAAGCAATAGGTCCAGCTCCAGGCGAAGGCCCAGTAGTTGCGCCGTGGTCGAAGAGCCGAGGTGCGTCACTTTTTGCTGGCGATGAAACTGCAGGGCTGGGATGGTGGCCGCTACGGCGAGCGAGCAGCTCTCTCTCGCCACGGAGCCGTCAGTGAAAACAAGCAGGTGGTCGCTTAGTTGCTCATGTATGACGGCTTTGGCTAGCTGTTGCACCGCACAGAGTGGTATGCTGCGTTTTCCCGTGATGCCGCGGGCGTGGCACGCGTCAGCTGGTCATACTCCTGCAGCGCCGCGCCCATTCTAGAGCGAGGGAAATTCCTAAGGCGCTGCAGGAGCTCGCCGCCGTCTGGTTAACAGTGAAGGTGGTCGATGTGGTGCAGCGCTCGCTGTGTGGCCTGTAGCTGCAGTGGCCACGCGCCTGCCTCGGCGACTGTCGCTTCGCATTGAGAGTTTCCAGGCAGTCCAAGGCAGGTTCGCAGCGCTTTGCGATGCTGCACCTCCAGTGCCCTCCACGATAGTTTGCGCACTGTCACAAGTGGCAGTGCATAGAGAATCGCCCCCAAGGCTGCTGCGTTGTAGAGGCACAGCGCACCCTTCTGGGAACTCCCCTGGCCCCGGGCGGTGAGCTTGTGCACGGCGGTGGTGGTCCTCTTCATCTGCTGTCATGCCCTGGTCGCCGCGGGACGGAAGGAGAGGCGCTGGTCGATGTCTAGGCCCAGATACCACATGGACTTTTACCACGGCAGCGGCATCTCAGCCAACGCTAGCGAAGAAAGGCGGGCGCCCCTGCGAGCGCGGCAGGCCATGGCCGCGGACTTGCCCGGGAAGAGCGCCAGACCGAGACCCCGCAACCGGGCGTCTATCGCGCAAAGCACCCCTGAAGGCACTTTCTGACGCGGGAAGCCTCGCCCGGCGGCCCCAGGCCCCACAGTGCGATTTTGTCCGCGTACATGGAGATGTACACACGGTGCCGGTTGACTGCAGGCAGACAGCCAGGCACCGCCGACATCGCCACACTGAATAGAAACGGGGACAACACCGATCCTTGCGGAAAGCCTAGATCCACCGGACGGGGTGGCGAGAGAGCCCCTCCTACACGCACGTGAATAGTGCGCGCGTTGAGGAAGCCCTGCACATAGCGCAACAAGCGCCCGTTCACGCCTGTCTCTTCCAGCCTCGCGAGGATCACCGCACTCGAGAGCAGCAACAGCAGCGCGACCTGCCGCGCCGCTACGGCGTGCTCGAGCGCAGAAATGACGTCTGCGATTGAGTCTGCCGTGCGGCGCATCCTGCGAAAGCCTGTCTGACTCTCATCGAGCAAATCCGCCCCAGCGGCCCGCGTATGCAACCGCTGAAGCGCCATATGCTCCATCAATTTTCATGCCGCCGACGTCAGCGCCACAGGGCGATATCCGCTGAGTTCCGTGGGTAAGCGACCTGGCTTCGGTAGCGGGCAGACGACCGCTGTGCGCCACTCCTTCGGTAGCTAACCCGCGTTCCCAAGCCAGGTTCAGTTGCCGCAGAAGGACCTGAAGTTGCTCCGCGTCCAAGTTGCGCAGTATCTGGTAGGTCACCCCGTCGGGTCCGTGCGCTGAGGGGCGTGTGCAGCAGCACAGGGTGTCATTCAGTTTCAGCGCGTTGCACGGGCCGTCATTCGGGGCGGAGGAAAGGACATTGGCATCGGGACTCGGGCTCGGTGTAGTCGCTGCGATGGCAGTGCTGCTCGCGGTGATTTGCGGCGCAAATCGGTCAGCGAACCGCTCAGCTAGCTGTTGGGTTGTTTGGCCGCTTGAGATGGCGAGAGCGGCGAGGGGCTGAGGGTTCGCCTGAGGTGTATAATGTGCCGCAGGGTGTGAAGAGCCGCCGCGAGCTGCGATCCTACTCCATCGTATTGCACAGAGAAGCCCACTGTCGGCGGTAGAGCTTGTTAGCGTGCTGCCTTGCTGCCCCGTCCAGCCGATTGTAAACCGTCCAGTTTTCCGGTCTGTCCGTCCGTCGCGCCCTGCGTTCTGCAATCTCTTTCTTGTCACGAAGATTGAGCAGCTTATTGTGGATGTTGGCTGACCAGCTCGCACCTCTGCGTGACGCGTGGCTGCGAGAGCGCTCCGGACGAGACTGGTGAAGTAATCGCACCGGATGCAGCGGCGGCATCTACCCCGCGGCGAAAGCGGCACCAATCTACTATTGAGTAGGTACGCATGAGGCGCGTTTTTTTAGCAGTGGGCTCTATGGTGATGGAGAAGTGGTCCGAGCCCCAGAGAGATGGTGCACAATGCCAGGTCGCCTCCATGCCGCTGGACACGAACGCAACGTCGATGCAGAGGCCGGGCGAACCGCGTCGTCGGAAGGTGGGCTGGCCAGTGTTGAGGGCGGCGAGTCCCAGCTGTGTGGCCGTGTTGTGCAAGTCATCACCGCGCCGATCATTGCGCGCACTTTCCCATCCACAATGATGAGCATTGAAGTCAACAACGATTAGTTGGCGTGGGGCAAAACACGATGACACTGCACGGAAACACAACACGTCCCACGCCGCAGCTGTACGCACACAAACGCTTGCCACTGATGTATGAACACCTCCGACGTACACTGTCACTGCCACGCACTCCTAGGCGTTGCTCGTCGCCACCGCCGTGTCGACGAGAGCATGCTGAACGTCCCGCCTCACATAAATAGAGGCCCGAGATTTCCCAGATCGGTGGTACATGACATGACACCTCCTCACAATTTGTTGTTAAATGGCAGCCAACGTATCCGGGCAGCCGCATTTGAGGCTCCCCTTCCCTGAGGCGGACGCACGTCTCCTGTAGCGCGATTACCTCTGGTTGCTCTGATGTTATGCGCGAGTGGAGCTCGGGATATCGCGCTGTGAGGTAACGCACGTTCCACTGCCGGACTGAGGGAATGCGAGGGGCTGCCCGGCCACTAGCCATGGTGTTGACTGTTTAGTGTAGGAGGGCCTGTCGCTTCCTCGCAGATGCGGCGACCCTCAGAGCCCTCCGGTAGCAGCATGCTGAGTGCGCGCAGCGCGGCCTGCAGGCGCGCAATTAGGGCATCACGCGCATCCGGAGGGCCGCCAACAAAGGTGGTGGAAGCGGGCCTTGCGTGGGTAAGGGGCTGCTGCTGTTGCTGCTGCTGCGGCTGCCGGGACTGTCGCCTCTGGGACTGCTGCTGCTGGGACTGCTGCTGGGGCCGCCGCCGATGCTGCTGGAGCTACCGCGGCTGCAGTTGTTTGCTGAGGCTCTCAACATGCGCGTAGCTGCGCGCTCTTCCTTGTTGTTGCAGGGCTGGAAAGACCGTTTCTTCCAGCATTACAGCGCGCACGGCCCGCCGCAAGAAAGACACTTCTGACGTAGCCAATATAGTAGCGACATGCCTCTCTCGCTGCCAGTGAGGACATGCAGGGTCCACGGCCGCATGCCGGCCGCCGCAGTTTGAGCAGCGTGGTTTCCCCCTAGTGCATGCGCCGATGTCGTGTGGTCCACCGCAGCGGGTACAGCGCGCGGCAGCTCTGCAGGCCTCGGTGGCATGTCCCAAGCTGGAGCAGCGGCAACACTGCAATGCCGTGGGCAGCTGGGACGGACGGGGAGATGCCGCCTGTATATTGATACATGTGACCGTGGCGTCGGCGCCGCAAACCGGAGAAGCAGCGTGCTTCCCGACAGCGACGCCGACATCACAGCCACTGTCGACTCCGTAGCGGCAAGCTGCTGGTCTGCCGAGCGGCGCGCGTCAACGCAGAATACGAGTTCGGTGGACTTGTTGCGAGGGGCTCGTTCCTTAGCGCGCACTGCCAGGCCACGGATCACAGGTGGGGCGAGCAGCGAGCCACAGGTGATCTCCTACCCAACGTCCACCGCTACCACGTTCCGGGGCGTGTTAACGTGAACCGCCAGCACACCCGGGCGTGGGCTCAGCTCCTCAGCAATCTCCCATCCCTGTTCCTTTGTGATGGCAGCGCCGTGGTCCGCCGGCCGGAACAGCACTGTCCAGTGAAGCCCCTCGTGAGATGGCACAGCAGCAGCAGCAGCTTTCTGGGGGGCAGCCCTGCGTCTCCGTTGGGCTTGGGTTGAGACCTGGCGCCAGGGAATCAGGCCGGTGGCCTCCTGTGAGCACGTGGATGCCATGGGGGTGTGGCCCTCTTCACTGTCAAGCGGGCGTATGAACTGACGGCCGTTCGTCTGGTCCCGCGTCGGTCTCAGGCTGGCTGCAGCACGGTCAGAGTCACGAGCGGTGTCCGTTGGCGCCTGCTGCTCCTCCTCAGCCATGAGTCGTCGCCATCAGCTGATCATCCGTAGTGCTGGTTCCCCTTCCTTCGAGAGCGGGGGGAATCACGTCAATCATAATTTTTTTTTAAGTTAAACAAATAATACCACGTGAATAGCGGATTTGTGCGCCGCGATTGTGGTGCTCTTAGTCGTGGTTTGAGCGAACGAAATTAGTGGCGGCCGTGTCTCAGCCCCGTTGAAGCGGCAGGCCGATATGTCTGCAATGGCTTCTTCGCCCGCATCACACAGCCGGCCCACGTGACGGTGCAAGTAGCGGCGAGGGCGGCGAGCCGACACCACGGAGATTCTAACAAGGCCTGCTTCTCTCCCATCAGCGAACGTCACGACAAACGGATGAGCGATACGGTATCAGCCACTGAATCTGCGCATAGAGGCTTGAGTAAAGGGGCGAGATGACATCATGCGACTCGACTAAAATTAGCGCTGCATCTTCATTTGCCGGTTCATTATCGTCATCCGCTTGTCGTGATGTAGGCTGCTGCGGTGCGTAGGCCTGGCCAAGATCGCGGTGGCGACGGGCGAGCTCGAGCTCGCTCCAACCTTCGCCAACATTTCTGCCTGCCGCTGCAACGGGACAATCGGGTCACGGCCGCAGCTGATTTCGTTCGCTCAAACCACGACTGAGAGCACCACAATCGCGGCGCTCAAATGCGCTAGTCGCGTGGTATTATTTGCATTTCGCGGGCGTTTCTTTTTTTGAGCCTGGAAAAAAAAGATACACGTGAGACTTTCTTTATCGCAATTAATGGAATGGGGTTTCTGAAGGTGCTCTACAAGTTTCCAATTCACATGTTTGGTCTAAAGTCGATATTTATGAAATTAGAAAAATTAACATAATTAGCCAATTAAGTAATTGCGAAACAAAAAATTGCCTGTATTGCGCAAGCAGGCTGGTAGTTGTATGCAACTGATTTCACTGACCTACCTCAAATATATTATTTTGTAACCCTTGGTTCAAGTTAGCTGGGACACCCGGTATATATTTTCCCTGCCAAGAGTGTCAGCGCCGAAAACACCCACCTCGCCAACCCGCCGCTCATCTGCAGCCGCTCAGCCCTTTGAGCGCGTTGGAATCGACCTATACGGCCCGCTTCCTAGCACATCAACAGGCAATCGCTGGATCATCGTTGCAATCGATCATCTCACACGCTACGCCGAAACGGCGCCTTTGACATCTGCTACAGCCCAAGACATTGCCTCCTTCATCCTCCATTACATTATTCTTCGCCACGGGGCTCCCAAAGAATTGCTGAGTGACAGAGGTCCCGCCTTTCTTTCTGAAGTTGTCGAAGCTGTTCTTAGAGAATGCAAAATCGCTCACCGCGCCACCTCCGCGTACCATCCGCAAACAAACGAAATGGTTGAGCGTTTTAACCGCACCATGGGCGCCATGCTGGCAATGTATGTCGCTTCCGACCACTCCAACTGGGACCGTGTTCTTTCATTCGTCACATTTGCTTATAACTCTGCCACGCAAGCAACCACCGGATTCTTGCCATACTTCCTCCTGTACAGTCGTGAGCCCTCTTGTACCATGGACACCATTCTCCCTTACCGACCGGATTCTTCCGAATTCACGACTGTTTTACAAGCTGCAACTTATGCTGAAGAATGCCGCCAGCTTGCCCGCTCCTTCACTTCTCACGCCCAGCAACAGCAGAAAACCGCCCGAGATCAATCTGCACTTCTTCCTACTTACTGTACAGGCTCTTTGGCCTGGCTATGGATGCCTTCCTTCAGTCCCGGCCTTTCATCCAAACTTCTGAGCAAGTATCAGGGCCCCTACGGTATTGTCAAGCAAACATCCCCCGTCAACTACCTCATCGAACCCCTTACGCCATCCACTGACCACCGTCGCCGCAATCGTGAAATAGTACACAGTAACCGCCTGAAACCTTACTACAATCCGGCCATCGTCGCGGCTCATGGCGCCTTTTCGCCCGGGGGAAGTTGTAAAACAGGTATTCGGCTCTGATATTTTCAGCGCCTGATGCTGGAGAAAACGAAGACAAGCATGTTAACGCGCGTGACGGTCAGGAAAGAAAACGACGACAAAGCTCGCTTCGACGCTCGTGCGTGTGCTGACACAAGTCTCACGACTGATCGCAGAACGTTCCATTGACTGTTGACGACGTAGCTCCCTGTTCAAGGTCTTCTACAACCATATATATATATATATATATATATATATATATATATATATATATATATATATATATATATATATATATATATATATATATATATATATATATATATATATATATGAAGGAAAGAAGCCGACAGTCGGCGAGGCCAAGGAAAGCGTTGGGGATTGTACTTTGTCTTTTTTTTTAATTTTTACTTCATAATCACGTAAATTAGTAATGTAATGTGTTTAGGGGAAAGATAAATAAACACAAAGTAGAAAGAAAAACAACGTGCCGATGGTGGGAACCGAACCCTCGACCTCCGAATAACGCGTCCGGTGCTCTTCCAACTGAGCTACATCGGCCGCTGTCCCCCCTGCTACTTTCTTGGGTATTAATGTTGTCTGTATACGAACCTTGAGAGTGTTCACCAGCGCCACCCTCAACTATAGCGGTGGACGTGGAACGTCCTGTGTTACCGCCAGCGTCACGTAGAACGTGATCACGAGTGAGGGCGAAAGCTGTGCTAGAACCCTCTTACGCTACCTATGGCTTCAAGACTGCCAGACAACATTAATACCCAAGAAAGTAGCAGGGGGGACAGCGGCCGATGTAGCTCAGTTGGAAGAGCACCGGACGCGTTATTCGGAGGTCGTGGGTTCGGTTCCCACCATCGGCACGTTGTATTTCTTTCTACTTTGTGTTTATTTATCTTTCCCCTAAACACATTACATTACTAATTTACGTGATTATGAAGTAAAAATTTAAAAAAAAAGACAAAGTACCATCCCCAACGCTTTCCTTGGACTCGCCGACTGTCGGCTTCTTTCCTTCATGTATTATAACGAGTACCCTCATTTCCCCTTCATATATATATATATATATATATATATATATATATATATATATATATATATATATAAAGACAGGGCGAAGCTTTATGAGCAGGCAGCGTTCCGCAGGCAGCACGCGAGCGAACTTCAGCGTCCTTTTCTTTCAGGCGCAACCTGAGAACCCCAAGAACACCAGGTGGCAATATTATATAGACATTTTATGAGCCGAGGCTTATATAAATCATTCTGGCCCACTCGGGCATAACACATAGCTCTATGCATATTCCCATTACTAAATTCATTACCTCCATTCAATATGAAATCACTTGCCGCCCTCTGAACGCGTTCCTGTTCGTCTTGCGTGGTATAATTCAGGGCAAATGCATTACCCCCTCCACTCCTCCCCCCCCCCCCTAAAAAAAGAAATCGCAGATTACTTCATCAAAAATCTTTTTTCGTGCAGTGCTCACTGCATATAACCTTGTAGTCAGTCACTTTCTTCCCGATTCGCAGCTTCAAGGTCCAAAGCGATTTCAGTTTTTTATCCTTGGGGAAGTTGTGGAGGCTTACTTGACGTGAGATTGCACGATTTGAGCACTGTGGAACTCTACACATACGATTCATTTGCGCTTTTCGTGGCAGCATGTCCATTCCGCAAAGGGTTGTTGCGTTCACTGCGAACGCCGATCACCTGTGGGTCGCTTCCGAGAAAAGCTGCGTGATGGCGCCAGCGTCGCTGAACAGTTCGAATTCTTCACACGGTTACCGGGCTTGAGCATTTGCGGAGATAGTATGAGATTTCTAGGTTGTACACAAAAAGCAATGTATTAGAACAAAATAACTGCATACCGCTTATGTCTGTAGCATTTCACGAATGAAAGGCACTGAACTTGGCAGGAAAAAAAAATTTAGTTCAAACTTGCTGCAATAAAAGAAAAGATGAGTACGAAACAAAAGACGTGAAAGCGTCAAGAAAAACGTTACATCGAAAGTTGAGGCATTACACCTAATTATTTTGCATGTTTTCTATGGTCGTGCCATGTTTCGCAAAAATGTTCAGTTGCTTCGGGAAGTTACAGCCCAATGATTGCGTATGATTAGTGGTGTGGCAGAGTGGAAAGGATCAAAAGTTATGGTCTTGCACTGGACAAGCAGGCTTGTTCCAAATTAAATGGAGCATTGTAAGCTTACAGTCAATGTTACCAAAAGAGCAGTTTTATACACGCGTAAAAGTATCAGAGTGTATAAAGTCGCTGACCTGACGGTGGTAAGTTATGAAATAGGCATCAGTGTGCACATGGTTCGGCATGTTAGCAATAATTTGCACATTGCGTTTTTGTGCGACTGATACTCTGACTATTATGTTTGGTTATAGCATCGCAGACGCGAACGCTGTACGTGATAAATGGTTGAAGGAAAACACTGTAGATTAGAACTTTCATTGTTGTTGGAAGACTGCTTGCGGCGATATTGGATGGCAGCCGTTTTATTTTAATTTACAACGAACACTCTATACTAATTATTCGTCCCACAAACAGAGAGGACGGCGTACTACTGTCCACTTCGCTATGATCTTCCACACAAACATACTCGAGATTGATTTATTGTACTCCACATCACGACCTGCATGCCCACTGATATAGTGGGTACTCTTCAGCTAATGAAAATGGATAAGGATGTTTCTTGGTGCTTCACAATAAGCTCTGTGACAGCAAAGGAGCACCCCACCCCACCACAACCCGCTACAACAACGCGCTTCCCATAGAGCCCAACCCGCGAAGTTGCCAGGAGAGAGAAGAAAAGGCCGCGGACACCCCTCCTCTCGGGGAGGTTTTGTGCCAGTCGACAAAACGGCCGCCACCCCGGAGGGGCCCCCGGGAAACCGGTTCAGGTGCCCAAAGGCGACTTGTTTTCACAACATCCTTGTCCAGAGGGGTGGGTTTCTCCCCCGTGTCAAATGTTTAGCCAAGGTTAGGTTTGGTTTTGAATAAAAGGCAGAACCACTGCTTTTACATGTGAGAAAATAATGTTCTTTCGTTTGAGAACCATTCAGTGATGTTTGTCTTCTTGCAAGGTGAACTGGACGAGGTCCGCTGTTTTACCAGAAGCCCAAATGCAGACATCATCGCCGTACTGAGAACACTGTAAACCAGGATGGAGGTTCCATGGGAAATCCACCATCACGCAGACGAAAATACAAGAGGAAATGCACGCTTCCCATGCCACCTCGAGCATAAATTCATATTCTTCTTTCTTCACTGGTATGTATGAATAATAATTCACTGTCACCTAATATAAGGTTCAGTGGCACAGGAATGTTTCACTGATGGCCTCTGTTACATGTTTTTGCTTTTTCATGAGTGAAAACTGTTGGTTGAAAACTGATACAAAACCTGCAAGGAACGACAAGAAGAAAAGCGCTATTTATACGTTTCAGCTTCTGGTAGAAGCCTTCTTTGTGACTTGATAGTAAGTGCCGTTTCAATTACTCCAATGCTATTGAGAAGGGGGGAGGGGGTTCCTGCTCAGTCCAAATTAAAATTTTGGCAAGTACTTGCATCAGCTATTACTGTATAAAACTTTAAATGGGTATATGCTCAGTCCAAATTGAAATTTTGGCAAGTACTTGCATCAGCTATTACTATATAAAACTTTAAATGGGTATATGCTCAGTCCAAATTGAAATTTTCGCAAGTACTTGCATCAGCTATATAAACTTTAAATGCGTATATTGAGTTTAACGTCCCGGGCCTACACATGGGCCATGAGCGGCACACCGTAGTGAAGAGCTCCGGACTGGATGCTTTATCGTTCACTGGCATTATGCACTGTGCGGTGGACAGGCGGCTTGCGTTTAGCCTCCATCGAAGAGCGACCGCCGCGGCTAAGGATGAACTCGCGTCCTGGTGCAGTCGAATGTATTGACCTCGGAGCCAGCTCAGCGGGTGCATTTACCACTTTTTACTTGCGTACAGTATGCATAAATAGTAGCTGTTCCTGGATAACTAACTGCTTAAAACGTTGTATTCCGTGAGCTTTCTACACCTCGTCAAGCTGCACATTATTCAGTAGTTTTTTCACGACCACTTCGATATCCTGGCAGCTCGATACGGCTTATCACGAAGCCTTCGTCCGTTCGTCTCTCTGGGCGGAGGAGTAGGAGGCTGCGAGGGGAGAGGGAGGGGGGGGGGGGGCGTGTGGAGAGGGTCACACTGATAGGCCTGGCTGCGGTGACGATACTTTCGGTGGCGCTGGTGTCAGCAGTCTGCGCGATGGCGCGTATTTCTGCCTGCTGATGCTGTGCGACGAAGGGTCGGTTGCGTGGGCGCATTATGAGACTCCCGGGATCCGGAAATGACGGTCCGTCCCGCGGTGCGTAATAAGGCGCCTACAACGTGATCCGCCTCTGCCGACGTGAAAATGTTTCTTCATTTTCTTTCCATGCGCGTTTTTTTTTTTTCTTTTCTCTCATCCAGCAGAGTTTTGCATGCTTCCTGGCCTAGCACTGGAAGCAAGCGCCGCGCCTTGCGAAACGAGATTGGAGTCAAGAAAGCTATATATGCGACCTACTCTCTGACGTTTCCTGCCCGCTCCGCCCTCGTACTCGCGTAAGTGGTGCTCCGGCAGCTGTGCTCACTGTATGTCTTGCCACCGTAAAGCCAGTAGCGCAAAACATGGCGTCATTTTGAGGACGAAAATCGGCACGGCGGTGCTTCCGGGAAAGCTGGAACCGCTCTATTAAAGCTGTCACAGAAAGCACAGCGTGATCTCCCCTGCGCAAAGGTGGGCGAAAGTTCGGGACCTTCCGCTTTGAAGGTTTTTGCTATCAGTCCCGCCTGGGCAACATGGGCGATGTTCTGGGTAAAGCGTCAGTGAATGCTCTTTCACTAGCTTATTCGAGGTGTCCTTGGGTAAGCAGTTGCAAGCTGTGCACAAATGTCGTGACGTCAGAGGCAAACTGCAACTGGCATAAGCATCCAGTAAAACGGTAAACGAAAAAATATAAAAAACAAAATAAAAGAATAAAAAAATAACTAAATACAAATCAGAAAACGGCGAAGCTTTTAGAGGGACATGTGATGGGAAGCGAAAGATACCGCCACTTAGCCTTCGCGTATATTATTTTACTTTGACTTAAAGCTGGGGCTGTTTTTTATTAGACTGCATAGTGCAACCTTCCTTCCTTCCTTTACGGCGCGGTTCAGGTGTCTAGAGAACAAGTGTGACAAATACTGCGCCTTTTCTTTCCAATGAACCAATTTTTTTTTTAACGCAAGCTTGCCATAAGGCATATTATAGAAACTCGTGTAAATTATTTTCGGTAAGGAACCGGAGCAGGCTCCCACTCTTGGCGTTGTCGGTGAGCCATTTAGAGAAGTCCTCTTCCCTTGTTGTGGTTAGTCCCACTTCGCGCAGAATTTGTGTCCTTGATGCCCTTGTCCCTGCACAAGTCCACAGCAGGTGGCGAACATCCACTTCTGCAGCTGGTGTGGAACACTTCGGGCATGTGATTGGTCCGATGTCTGCTTGAGATTCCCATCGGCATGTTAGCGACGGGGTAAGGGCCGCCCCAGCTCTTGTCCTTCTAAGGGAATCCTCTTCCAATCTTGTTAAGTTACGAGGGAGTGGGAATATACACGGGGGAATGAGGGCACGTGTACTTTTCCTTAAAGAGGATGCTAAGATGGGAACAGTGGAGCGGGCATCAAAAGGGAGCCTGGTGGGGGGCGCATTAGTGTTTGTAACTTCGTGTGTGAGGTGGTCAACTTTTCTCTGCTCAGCGTTCTCAGCATCGTCTTGTGTCCAATGTATCTGGATGCGTATCTTTGTTTTTTTTTTATTGAGTACGTGGATTTCCTGGCTTACACATTGTGTCTTTGTTACTTTCTTCAGTTGTTTTATGGCGGCTAAGGAGTCTGTATAGATGTGGGCTTCTGTTATGGAATCTATTTTATTTATAGCCTCTATAGCATCGCGGATGGCATAGAGTTCCATCACAAGCGGGTCCGGGTATTCTGAAACATATTCTTTATGTACCTTTAGTTCACTGTGTGTTGGACTAGTAGCTGCTGTTCTACCGCCATTTTCTATAATTGATGCGTCCGTATATGCAATGCAGGTACCTGGAATTGCATCAACCAGAGGTCGAGATGCCAGCTTTTCTTTGCGACGAAGCCGAATGGTCTTGTTTGTCGTAATAGTCGTGAATTCCCGCGGAGGGTGTCAGCCGTTGGTGGTGTTTGAACTGCCACTTCGTTGTACAAGGATGCTATGGGCATAACGTACTTTCGCTTCATATCCCTTATTGCCTCTCGTTGTTCAATTGATTCTGTCAATGTATTTATCTGTGCAAACTCTTGGAGAATAGGGATAGGGGTTAGTTTTGGTAAGGCCGTGGTAGTGCGCATTGCGTTTCTATTTATTGTTTCCAATTTCGCCCACTGCCGCCTCGTGCATCTTTGGAATTGGGCCTGGTATAGTATTCTCGGCTGTAACACCGATTGTACAAGACGCCTTGCCATGTCCGTTCGAGCTCCTCCTCCCCTAGACGAAATGCGTTTTATCAAGTTTAAGGAAGTCGCAGCTACCTTTTTCACCTTATGAAGCCATTATGTTCCTTTGCCGGATTTGTGAATTTCTAGGCCAAGAACTCTCAACTCGTCCACCTCTTCCAATGCCTGATTTCCAATCTTTACGGTGACTCTTTGCGTTGCCAACTGTTTTCTTCCATTCTTGTTTGCAACATGAATGTAACTGGACTTTTCAGGTGATAATTCCAGACCTGCATATTGGACGTACTCAGCTATGGTATTTAAAGCCTCTTGCAGATACCGATTCTGTCTCTCAAGTTGTTTATGAACAGACCAAATCGTGACATCATCTGCGTATATCATGAACCGCACTTCTGGTATTTCAGCTAATTTCCACGCCAATGGGATCAGTGCGATATTAAATAGCAAAGGTGCTAACACTGACCCTTGTGGCACGCCTCTGTTCGAGGTGTAATTGCCAATTTGTTTTCCGTTTATCCGGATAGAAAACATCCTGTCCTTCAGCAGATTATGTACTGCTTCTATGACCTGCAAGGGAATGCCCATACATTCCATGTTGCTAAGAATCTCGGCATGTAACATGTTATCGTATGTCTTCGCCACGTCGGTAGCCACTACAGTGCGCACTAGGTGGCTATAAGGAGACACGTGTATGACCTTTTCAGCGAGCATAGCCAGTCCATTTTCTGTGCCAAGGTTTGTTCGGAACCCAATTTGTCGAGCATGGTATTTTTTATTACTTTCCAACCACCATGACAGGCGAGTGGCTATCATATTTTGATAGATCTTGCAAATTGTGGGTGTTAGCGAGATAGGCCGCAAAGATTCTAGGCTTGTTGGAGGTTTCCCAGCCTTTGGTATTCACCGAGTGTTTCCAGCCGAGTGGAATGTCTCCTCCTTGCCATACCTCATTTACCACATCCAACAAGCTGTCAACTGCGGCTCCATCTAAAGTCTTGAAGACTTCATAAGGAATATCGTCATGTCCAGGCGCCGTTTTACCATTCGCTTCTTCTATAACAGCCAATAACTCCAATTTTGTAAATGGTGATGTTATTACTGTTTTATCAACCGCATCCACTGTCGGTGAAGGCGCCGGATAATATGGGCACGGTTCGGGAAGAAAATAGCAGCTGCCTGATCTGCAAACTCCTCTGGTGTAAGTTGCAATGCGAGGTGAATACTTTCCGCATGATCTTTAACCTGCCGCCTCTTTTCCATGCCATGGAAAGTCCTCCAGAGGGCCTTGTTGGTCGTTCCTGAGCCCAAACGACTGCACCATTCATCCCATCTCCTATGAGCCAGCTGTTTTTCATATCGGCGTGCCTGTGCCATCACTCTGTTTACCTCAATTTTTCTTTGCACATCTTCAGGATGCCGACCAGCCTGTATCTCGGCCCGTTTTCGGCGTGCCCAAAGTTTAGTAGGTGCTGGTTGGGAGTTGGCTGATCTTCGGTCACAGTAGTTGTAATGGTGTGATCCTTGAGTACCGTTTGAAGGGTGCTAACAAGAGTATTCGGGCTAACTGAATGAGTTCGAGTATCCTGCCGTTCACCATCCCAATGTGTTACAGAAGCATTCTTTCGAATTTTCTTCATATGTCCCAAACTAAGACCAATACTAATGCATGGCCACTACCCCACGCATCTAATTCCGCCTGCCATTGTGGTGCACCAGGGCCCTTCCACCACGTCAAGTCTGGCGAGCGTGTTTGTGTTGCAGGTAGTGTTGCAACTCCTGGATGATTTAGCAGTGTAAATTCCATTTCTGTGAAGGCACTATGAACTTGATCACCCCTTTTAGAATCATAATCATATCCCGATACAGTGTGCGGAGCGTTAAAATCTCCACCGATTAGTATTGCAATTCCAGGGTATGAATGGCGAATATGCTTAACCCATCCAAGACTAAGTACTGTGTTTCTTGGCCGAGCGTACACAGACACTAATATAAGGGGCGTTTTCCAAGATACTTTGTTGGGCGAGTTGGTACTTATTCATTATTAATATAAACAGCGCGAACACGAAGACAAGGGACAAGAAACAAGAAAGCCACAGTACAAGCGCTGACTCACAACTAAGCCTAAGCCCTTTACTCCAAGGCCCAGAAAAACAAACATGAAGAAAACGAAACAGTCACGTGAAACAACCCCTGGGTTCACCTGCTGCATAAAAAATTACTTTAAAAAATCACTTAAAAAAGACACCTCTTTGCTTGAAAGAGCAAGAGAAGTCTTGCTGACACACTTATTGTCAGTTGAAATAACATACGATTCAACTATCTCTCTCGTTATCTTCTCTTTGTGGCGATATAAAATCTTAACACTGTCAAACTTAGGAGTGCACTTCTTCTTCTCCTTCTTCATTATTTCACATGACTGGCAATGTGATACCAGAAACGTTTTGTCCTTTCCACTTTCCAAGCTGTTCCAGTGTTCCTGTAATCTCTTTGGAACACTGGAACAGCTTGGAAAGTGGAAAGGACAAAACGTTTCTGGTATCACATTACCAGTCATGTGAAATAATGAAGAAGGAGAAGAAGAAGTGCACTCCTAAGTTTGACAGTGTTAAGATTTTATATCGCCACAAAGAGAAGATAACGAGAGAGGTAGTTGAATCGTATTTTATTTCAACGGACAATAAGTGTGTCAGCAAGACTTCTCTTGCTCTTTCAAGCAAAGAGGTGTCTTATTTAAGTGATTTTTTAAAGTAATTTTTTATGCAGCAGGTGAACCCAGGGGTTGTTTCACGTGACTGTTTCGTTTTCTTCATGTTTGTTTTTCTGGGCCTTGGAGTAAAGGGCTTAGGCTTAGTTGTGAGTCAGCGCTTGTACTGTGGCTTTCTTGTTTCTTGTCCCTTGTCTTCTTGTTCGCGCTGTTTATATTAATAATGAATAAGGGGCGTTTTGTTTGGACGCGTAAGTACAGCAACTACTTCCTGTTGAGTGTTGCACCACTTGCTCAAGTCAAGTGGCGTTTGGAGAATGTTGGCCCTAATATAGACGGCAGCTTTTCCTGGCGTTTCGGCCTCTGCTCTCGCTCGTTTATCAGGGCTAGAAGGACACTGGTACCCTATATATCCTGTTATTGAATATAACCTATTGTGTTCCTGTATTAAGAACGCGCATGAATGCAGCTTGCCGTACGATATGTTTGTCTTAATTTCCCCAACTTTATTAGAGGGCCCTCTGCAGTTCCATTGTGTAATCTGTTGCCACTTGTTTCGGCTACTTCTATCCATAATGTAAGCTGCTCTGAATGAGGTGTGTCAGTTCCGTAAGTGCGTCCAGTACCGCCTCCCATATTGGTGTGTTATCGGCAGGTTTACAATTCGGAGCATCCACTAACCTTGCTGTCGTACTGCCTGCAAGCGTTTCTTTCTGTTTTTCTGAACTCTCCTTTCGGCGTTGGGCTATACGCGCTTTCTTTTGTCGCAGCTGTGCAATTTGTGGTGAAAGCATCGCAATTTCTTTTTCTCTTGCATCCTGCTGGCTTGTGCAGTCTTCAAGTTCCGGAAATTCATCAGCAGTGAATGCCACTGTGCTCCGTTTTGTGCGTCGTCCATTCTTCAGCGTAGAAGCAAAAGATGCACTGTTTTGTGCAACCACTGCAACAGGCTCTTCTTCTTCAGAAGGATCATCAAACAGCTCTTCGACTAGAGCTGCAAATCTGTTTTTAACCACTAACGGTGCACATTGTTTCCGTTGTCCAGCCCTTGCTAACTCAAGCTTTCGCATTTTTGTCGGACACTGAGATGAAGTGATATCGTGATCATTAGATTTGAATAGGCCGCATTTGAATTTCACCTCTCCCGATTCAGTCATGTATTCAGGGTTAACTCCATATGGACAAAATGTCTGCATATGGCCTTCTCTGTAGCAACTGTAACAGTGCACCGGTCTAGGCTTGTACGTTTTGGATCGCACTGTGCGGCCGTTGTAGTAAAATCTGTCCGGAAGAGTATCTGGTCCCTGTAATGTGATCAGAAAAGTGCCTCTGTTTCCCATACGACGTGCGGCTAACACAGCATGTGTTCCTGATATGAGATCTCTGGCCACCGTCTCCGAGGAATCTTGTAGGTCTAGGTCATAGACGACATATCGCTGAGTGTTTGGACCAGGCGCAAAATACGTCTGGACAGGAAGATACTCCACTGCCGTGATTGAAATTGCGTGCATCCTCATTGCACGCTTGCTCATTTTGCATGCATCCTCAAGTGTGGCTAAAAATTGTGACAGTATTAGATGCCCTGTGGCTTACAAACCCCTGGTAACCAGTGGTACCAAGCGCTGCACTTATCACTCTCTGTATAGCTCTGTAGGGTATTTTTGTGATATCAAACTGCACTGTTGGTCTGATATACACTCTAAAGGATTGCTGCAAGGCTGATGTTGGATAAGCAGAAAGTAGCTTATCAGGGGCGGCCCTTACCTTCTTTGCCGGTGGTGCGTTGACTGGCGGCCCAGGTAGTTTGACCAGCCGCCCTCCGTTGAGAAGCGTTAGTGACGGCTTCCTGTTGCACATCCATAGCCTGATGTGTATCGTTTAGCTCGGGTATAGCTGCCCGAGCGTTGTCCTCGTATTCGAAGTAATGTCCGCGTTGTTATGTGGCCAAATGCTAGCTCCAGGTAACGGCTCGTTACCGCAGCCTGCCGTTGTACTTGCAGAAGTCACAGCGACTACCGTAGGGTCCATTGGCGTCCCAATTCTTGACATCTTATCGGCGCTGAGGCTCCGCGGAGCCCCAGTAGGCCTAGCAGCAAGGCCGCGTCGGCATTCTGCAGCTCCTACCCGGAGGGCTGCATCCTTGGCGGTCTTCTTGCCACGTACGGATTGTTTGGCCTTTATGCTCTTCTTCAAGAGTTGAATGGCCGCTGTGTGGGCGCGGACTACAGAAGTGGTTCGAAATCTTACTGGCCACGATGTAGCCACGGTACTCAGCGACACGTCTTCTTCCTCCTTATTATCATCATTTTTCTTGAAGATGGCGCCCAGTAAGGACGCATGTGCGCTGTGCTCTCGCCCGTTCTTTGGCAAGCAGCAGTTTTTACGCTGTGCCGGCTGTGCGAAACGTGTTCACTCAAAGTGCGTCACTTGGGCGGATGATGAGCTACAATTCTTGAAGTCTGGCTCACGGCCATTCGTGAGCAATTTGTGTGCGTCGTCGTCTGACAGTGCTAGGCTTAGCGACGGTGGTACGCCGGCAGCATGGAGTTTTTTCCTTCCTTCATGACCGGCAGCTACGCTCCTTTCTTCCGTCGATCGCCCCGATCCTGTCCAAACACCCGACCGGTTTTCCCCCATCAACCCCGACCGGCGAACATGGCGGTGAGTTTGCTTCGCTACGGGCTCTCCTCCTCGATGCGCTTGCTTTTCTAAGCGATGAGGTTGCCCAGCTGCGGAAGAATGAGCGCCTTCGTGGTGAGAACTCGCGGGCCTTCGCACAACAAGCCGAGGTCATTGCCTCTCTACGTGCCGACGTTCGCGGCCTATGCTAGGAACTTGTGCGGCGCGCTGCTTCGCAGTGTAAGAGTCCTCTCGCCGAGTCCGTGGGAAATCCTTCCCGTGTTGAGCAGCTGTCTGTGGACTACTCCGCCGCTCTTCATGGAGGGTTGACTCCCGGCGACGCTGCCGGTCCATCTTCTGCCTCTGCCCCGTGCGGTTAACCCTCCTTGTGCAATGAAAAAGCATCGAAGTCCAGACATCACTGGCGCATCGAGCTCATCCGTCCTTAAATTGCAGCTGCATCACGTTTCGAGAATTCTGCGATATTCAAGAATTCGAATGTCCATAAGCTGTCGGTAATGCCTGCAAAGTGTCTACGTGCTATCATTAAAACTAATGAAGTAATTAACAATTAAAATTCGAGCTTCTCCTCACAGCACTGAAGGACTGCGTAGAAGCTCGAGGATGACGTCACGGACGGTAATATTTCTTCTTTTCGTTACCTTCGCCCACATCCTGCGGTGCCTTTTCTGATACCACCAAACAATGTTTCTGGGCCTTCAATTTTGGTAGCCTTGTTTTTACTTCTTCCAACCAAGCCGTTCTATGCAGGAAACATACCGGTACCGTCAATGACGCCATCATGTGCCCCCCACGCGTCGCTGTGTGGTGCGGAAAAGCCTGATAGCCGAAGCGGTTTAAATCGCTATTTTCGCCATTGTTTTAAGTGCTAGCGCGAAGATATCTCACATGCTTAATCTGGAAGCTGTAATCATTCGATTCCTCGAAACTCATGAAAATCTACAACCGTTGCAGTTTCCCTTTAACGTTGCCAATCAAAAGAAGCGTCCGAAGAATATTTTCGTCTCTAAACTCAGTCTTGAAACAACATCGGTAGACCTTACTAACCATCAAAAGTCAATCAATGTTACCCCCCTTTCCTGCCAGCAGCTGAAAACAAAGTACGACTTCTACTCATCCTTCCATATCACAGTTGACGAAGAATTGTACAGTAAGCTTGTTGAGCCTTCGATGTGGCCGATGGGTTGCATTAACAAGGACTTTCGTGGGAAGCTTCACGACGATATGCTGCATCCCTCAGAACTGACGCTAAATTGCAGTGGCCCCTAATTTGGACATCTATTATCAAAACGCCCAAAGTCTTCGGCCTAAGGGATCTGAATTTTTTTCTAGCGTTTTGTCCTGATGTTATACCGATGTTGTAGTTACCGAAACCTGGCTGTCAACCGATATCCCTTCCACTGATTTCTTTCCTCATAATTACTCTGTTTTTCGTAGCGACCGCCCTGAAACAGGACCCAAATAAAGAGGAGGTGGAGTTCTCATTGCTATTGGCAGTTCTTTGAAATGTGTTCGACGTTCCGGTCTGGAAACTGTTGAAGAATGTGTGTGGCTTGAGCTCACTTTAAATCGACATGAAAACCTTTTACTTGCAGCTTTCTAAATTCCTCCGAATCTTCCTCCTCCAGCTTATGATGATGTTCAGCTCTCAATCGAACATGTTATAACTCGTCATAGCAAGCACAAACTTCTTAATTTAGGCGATTTTAATACTCTAGGTATCAACTGGAACTCATTTACGTCTTCTCACAACAATCATTACATGTTAAGTAAGTGTAGCACTCTACTTGATTTTACAGCCTTTAACTCTTCATTGAACACTGCTGTGGTAATATTCTTGACATCTGTCTATCGAATTTTGAAAGCGTTCCAGTCCGAGCTCCGACATTCCGTTGACTCGCTGTGACAAATTTCACCCTCCACTTGTAGTTACTACTGCTGTCTCTGCCACACCTTCTACTAATTCAGATTGGGTGAGGAATTCGCCCCGTTTCGTGCATGCATGTGGTGATTATGTCGGTCTTTTCAATTTCTTCTCTTCCGTCGACTGGTCCCTTTTAAATGACAATAATGATTTCGACGGACAAGTCAGTCGCTTCACTGAAATAGTTCTTGATTGTATGCGTCGGTACATAACTTTGCATACTCCTACGCGTAGGAAGTTCCCTTCCTGGTTTTCAAGGGAACTGAAAATGGCGCTAAAATTTAAAGAACGGGCCCATCGTAAAGTGAAACGCCCTGGGTTTGACAATTGGGCAGATGAGTTTACCCGCTTGCATTCTCTTTGCAAACGCTTATACAAGCGGGACCACGACTCTTATCTTGAGTATTTAGAGAGGAGTGCCTCAAATCGTCCTAGTCAGTTCTGGCCATACGTTCACAACCGTTCCATTAAATCAGATTTGAGCATCAGCTTAGTTGACTCTCAGGGGTCAGAAATTCGTTATGTTGCCGACAGTTTTGCCCAACATTTTTCCTCCGTTTACAAACATCCACATTGTGATTCCGTTTGCTTCCTATCTGGTGCACCACCTAATTCCGTTCTCTTTGACGAGGAGTTGATAACTGTGAGTCTTAAGCTTCTGTGATCATCTTTATCTCCTGGACCTGATGACATTCCAGCCGCCATAATAAAATCCTTCAGTTGTATTTTGCACCAGTATTGACTGCCATATTTAATAACTGTTTAAAAAATGCTGCCTTTCCTCGCGTGTGGAAAATGGCACGCGTGTTTTCTGTCTTCAAGTCAGGAAACAAATCTGATGTTTCCAATTAATGTCCGATTTCTCTTCTATGTGCAACCTCTAAGCTTTTCGAATTAGCTTTGCACAACGCACTTTCCTTCCATCTCATCTTTCCTTCCATCCTTCCATATCATAGTACCGAATCAACATGACTTCGTATCGGGTCGCTCTACTTCTACCATCCTAGTCACGTTTATGACGTATGCCTAAGCAGCTGTCCTTCAGAGAGGTCAAGTTGACACTGTGCCTGTGATATGAGCAAAGCTTTCGACGTTGTTACTCACTCACTACTTCTTGGAAAGCTTCTACTCTCTAGCGTCAAAGTCTCACTCGTAGCCCTCCTACGCGACTATTTCTTTGATCGCTCCTGCTTTGTCAGTGTGAATGGACTGACCTGCTTCGTTTACCCTGCAACCAGTGGAGTTCCTCAAGGTTCTGTATTAGGCCCGCTTCACTTCGTTTTTGTTAATGATGTTTCCTCGGCGATCAAGAACTTTTCGTTTCTTCTTTATGCTGATGACATAAAAATATTCAAGGAAATACATTCTTTTCTAGATTGCTTGTTGTTGCAATCGGACATATCTGCGTTTTCTGATTGGTGTGCGAAGAATCGACTTACCCTCAATTCTTCCAAAACTAGGGTTGTCTCATTTACTCGTAAAACACACAACTTTCTCTACCATTATTCTGTGAATTCTGTGCTGTTGGACAGGGTTGATGAAATTAATGACCTTGGTGTACTTTTTGACCGCACCCTCAGCTTCTCCTCTCACACTAAACGCATTGTTCAGCGGGCTATGCGCACACTCGGATTCGTTTGCAGACTTTCAAGACAGTTCTGTACTCCACTTCCGTTCTTAAATCTGTACCTGCTCATATGCTTGCCGCTCTTGGAGTACGCGTCGCTTGTTTGGAATGGCACTTGCAAATCGAACTTGGACGAGGTTGACAGAGTAAAAAAAACAACTTTTACGGATATTTCGATTTCGCTTTCCTTGCGCAACTTCCTCCTCTCGCTCCACCAGGAGCACCCAACTTAATCTTCGCTCTTCACTGTCATCGTGTCAGAGTTGATCTCATTTTTCTGTACAAACTCCTTCATGGCCACGTTATGTGCTCTCAGCTCTTAGAGTACATCCTATTGCGCGTTCTGCGAAAGAGCATGAGGGAATTCAGACCATTTCAAGTTGCTCCGTCTCTTCATTCCCATTCCCCTCTGGACGGAATGCAATGGTTATTTAACTCTTTTTGTCTTCACCTTGACATCTTCCAAAACTCGCTCTGTTAATTTATATTGGATGTTCGTAGCGTTGTATTCTAAATAGTACTTTATCACATATAACTCCCACTTTCTAGCCTAAAATATAGTATTTACTTTACTTTTTGCTTTTTCTCCTGTAATGCTGTCTGTTTCTTGAACTGCTTTTTATCCGTTTCTTATTTAAATTTTAACTTTAAACTTTATATTCGAATCTTATTGTCCCCCGTTCAATTCTATTTTTTTATTGTATTTGCCTGTATTTCTGGCCTGTGTTTTAAGTACCACGCACTTGTTGCACCTGGAATGCTTGTTTATTTTATGTATATTTCTATATTACTATAATCCATGTCAGTTATTTGTTGTTGTTTTTTCTCTCTAGCTATCGTTTATTTTTTCTTTCTTTCGTGATGTGCTCAACAATTCTCTCACTGTGTATATAAGACATGCTACTCATTGATTTCTTTCTTTCCGTGACACTTTTCGTCTCAGTTTCATTTCATGTGTTATTTATTTCTTCTTTTGTGTTGAACAAGAGCCTCCCAGTCGCCGCCGTCTCCGTCTCGCCTCCCCCGCAGCCGCGCGCGCGACTGCGACGGACTCACGAGCATCACCTTCCGTTTTTCTAGTGCTTCTCCAGAAAATGACTCGTGAGTGCTTCAACGTAAGCATTCACCATTAAGTATTTAGTGTGTGAACCCTAAACTCCTACAGGAATGCGCCGATTCGCGAATTACGACTGCGCCCCCAGCGCGTTTGTTTACATAGCTTTTGCAATGACTGGATGTATGCTGCTTGTTCGCAGGGCATAACATGCAACCTGAGCTAGCAATACCAAAACTAACCACTTCTTTTCGCATCAGTTGCACCTTTATTTGTTCACGAACCACAACTGCACTGCAAGAAGCGTCGTGGATGCTACGTCCCCTGCCTTCGCCGGGTGTACACACATGCGGCGCCGACAGCTGACGGCTGCGCTCGCTAGATAGGGTCACATATATCGACGCTTCCCGCTGAAAGTGCGCTCGCTTTGTGATGTAAGCAGTCGTCGATTTGTGGTCGCTATGGCCAGAACCACACTCGATGACCACATGCGACCGCTAAAGCTTGTGAATACGCGCTCCGGAATCGCCGAAACTCTACACCCGGACCCGCGTACTCGAGCTAGCCCTACTCGTCGCTAAACGAGCCGGCAGTTCGGCGCCGGCTAACATTTCTGGCCAAGGTCATTGCTGATGACAAGGGGGAACATATAAAGTGTAGCTTCTTGTTTTCCTTTTTCTAACTCGGTTAAGCTACAAACAAGCGCAGCTGTTCAGGCCGTTCACTCTTCAGGTGTCAAATTCTCGCTCGGCCTCCGATCCGACCAAAACAGATCGGACGACCGTCCGCAGATCAGTTCCGTCGGCGTCGTGGGGCCGAAAACCTCGCACTACGGTGATAGGCGACCGTTGGCCGTGCCAACACCACCTAGAAGACTGGCCGTGCTGGCGTCGTCGCCGGTGTAATGCGACAGACCAGTGCATAGATAAGCTAAGGAATCTAACCGTGCAGCCCATTGACTGTGAGCGTGCCTTATGCTGAAGAAAACATGCCTTACTTTAATCGCTTTCGTGCGGTAATATCTTCATCAAGCACTTCTACATGAGGGTCGACCACTGTGTCAATCGTCACACAAAAAAAAAAAAAAAAAAAAAAACCGAGACGTGTCCTTTGATATCGCAGCCTGCATTGCAGACGACGCTCCACTGTGTATATTTTGTGACGCCACACGAGCATTTCAAAATGGCGGTCACTCTCGGTAGGAGGAGCTTCCGAAATCCGGTTTCTATCGCGTTTTTTTTTTTTTTTTGTAATATGCACCGCGCGCTAGGTATTAAAACTTTGCGAGTAGAATTCTGCCTGTATATTATTCACAGAAGTATAAAACGGCAATACATTGAACGACCCTGTTATCGCCCCTTTAATATGACTATGGCGAACAAGATGGTGACCTCCAAATTTGACCGGGCCCACCCTAAAATTTCGTCCCCTCACCCCAGTAGATTGACCTGAGCCGATTTTGGACCAAAATGAAAGGACAACATAATTCTATTACGGCGAACACGATGGTGTCCTCCAAATTTTGGTTTGGGTCATACACGGTTTACCAACCCTCGAAATTTGATTTTGGCCATATTACATTAAAAGCAATCAGTTCCTAATTGCATTGACCATCCTCGACACTATGGTTACCTATAAATTTGGGCATAACAATTTCCAGAATTTGGCCCAGGCCGCCTTCGAAGTTTCACCTTTATAATTGGTATCCAACCATTATTGACTGTGCCTGACAAGACGGCAACCACCAAATCAACCATAGTCATATCAAAACTTTGGCGCGTGTTATAGCTAAAAAGACCAAGCTTTCGTACTATAATCAGCTTAAAAGAGATAATCCCTACCATATTTTTTCTTTTTCCTGTAACCTTTCAACTCATTCATTACCGAAGAAAACAGTCTAATCATGTCATGTTACACATTTTTTTCTATTTATTTCCCCCGTTTTTCTCTGTACTGCCTTCCGCATACGTATACAAGCTTTAGGACCGTCACTCGTTGCTTGTCAAGAGTGGAAGTGAGTGAGTCTATGATGAGTGAGTCCCGATGAGTCGAAATGAGGGAGCTCAAATGGACCGTGAGTTGAAATGAGTGAGTCCAGATGAGTCTGAGTTCACGACTCATCTCAACTCAGTTCAGATGAGTCGTGAGTCGAAGTGAGTGAGCGCAGTTGAGTCGTGAGTCAAAAATGAGTGAGTCTAGATGAGTGAGTTCAGATGAGTCGTAAGTTGAAATGAGTGAGTCCATGATGAGTCTGAGTTCAGATGAGTCGTGAGCCGAAGTGAGTGAGTGCAGACGAGTCGCGAGTCAAAAATGAGTGAGTCGAGATGAGTGAGTCGAGACGCGTGAGTGAGCCCAGATTAGTTATGAGTCTGAGTGAGCCCGAGTGAATCGTCATCATGCGTGAGTTTGAGTTCATGAGTCTGAGTGAGCCCGAGTGAGTCGCCACCTTGCGTGAGTTTGAGTTCATGAGTGTGAGTCCGGGCCTCATGAGTCTGAGTGAGAGTGAGCCCGCAGATGGATCAAATTTTTTTGACTGAGCCTGAGTGAGCACACGTGATTTTGCCGACCTATGTATGCAAGGACAATTTCTATGGAGCCGTTACTGCGAAGCGTTTTGTTTTGCTCTGGAATCCCTAGCCTGGGTAGGGTTAGAAATTCCGCCACGTGATTCTGCAACTTGGCTACTGGGCGCTAATGCAAGGGATATTGATAATACAAGGAAGCTCAGAGCCCGCGCTTCTTTTGCGCATGTCTGCTCCTCGCATTTCCAGTGCGGTGCAGTAGCGCGAAGCAAGCAAGATCCAAACCTTGAGGTCGCTGACGCCGTAAACACATTAGATAGGTTGAGCCGAAGCAAGAGGCTGCAAAATATCAAGCCTTCCGTGCACCGTTCTTCGGCAGCACGAAGCGACTTCTGATGCCTTCGTTAACCAGGTTCAGCTCAGAAATGGAACGCTCGCGTTTCCCCCTACTGCTATCGTCGCACCGCTTCAGCGTTGGCGCATAAGAAAACAGTCTTCGCATACCAGCGAAGAGGGGCGTTATTGGTGTGGCGCAAACAGGGCAGGATTGGAGTCTGCGCTCTTCCATGCCGCGGGCCTGTATGACAGGACGCACTCGGAAAAAGACACGCGGCTACCGTTCTTTCCAGAGGTCGACTTTCGCAACGCCGGCAGCGTCGTTGCAGCTCGATATAAATCAAAATGCGAAGTGCACGCTAGGATATTGAAATGCGTCGAAATAAGGAGGCATAAGAAAAGTGCGTTTGCTTCGTCTTTCGGTCTGTTTATGGCCGTTCTTCTTTCCGAGGAATGCGGCATTAAGATCAAGCAAGCACTGAGCGTTGAAACCGTACCCAGGAACATTTGAAACAGCCTACCATCTTACTCGCTGTCCTTTCTGCGTTGCTGTCTAAGGTTCACGCTTTACACACACACACACACACACACACACACACACACACACACACACACACACACACACACACACACACACACACACACACACACACACACACACACACACACACACACACACACACACACACACACACACACACACACACACACACACACACACACACACACTAATATATATATATATATATATATATATATATATATATATATATATATATATATATATATATATATATATATATATATATAATCTTTTTTTTTTTTTTTTTTTTTTTTCAGAAACGAAGACGGGTATGGTGAGGCAATGGAGGGGGGAAGGGGGAGAGGCTGACGTGGTCGTCCACTGTCGTCGTCCCGTCTTCAGATACGCCTCGAAATTGTCCGCACCGGCTCCCGAAACGAAGACAGATGGCGAAGCGGAGTCAAGACCGCCGGCGCTGAATAAACGATGCCGCTCTCCAGAAAAGCGGGTCTTCTCTTTCCCCTTCCTCACTCTTCATGGCGGTGCTGGTAGCGCTCGTGCGCCGCTGCTTTGGAAAGCGCCGCCAGCCTGCGGTTGCTGCTCTCTTCGGCGGGCTTTGGCGTCGACCTCTCGTCTCCGTTGTCGTCCGCGACGGCTGGCCGGCCCATTTGTCTCCGCGCTGTGGTTGTCCGTGCCAAGCTCGCCTCTCGGCCGATTGATTGATTGACTGCCGCAGCGGGCGCAGCCGGCCACGGCTCACTCTAGACGCGCACGCACCGCTCAAAACGTGCGGTGGCACAGACGCGCGGCGGATGATGACGCTGCATCGACTGCATCATTAATGGACGCGAAAGAAGTGCCTCGGGCCACGGGTCGCAGAGCGCCTGAGCTGACGCCAGGCGCGTGCCACCAGCGAGGAAGATCCGCCGGTCGCTGGTTTTAGACTCGCGGACGGTCGTTTAAAGGAAGGTATGCGAAACGATGTCCAAGAGTATAGCGGCTGTGTGGTTCGTTAGTGTGAATGTGTAGGCCGTTTCATGGGTTTATATCCACAGATGACGCGTAAGTTGGCATCACTTGCTAAACCAATTATGACAGGGGGCACAGCCCAGTGGCGACTTATCTCGAGCTATCATTGAGCTGGAATAGTTCAAGAAACGATTGTCACAAGTTAAATGTGTAAGCAGTTAGCACTGGCTCTCGAATGCAGCGGCGTTATTGGTAACGCTATACGCGCGCTTTTTCTCTTCTTTATTACCTTGTCACATAGTTATACTTGTGTCGTTGGCACCTGAGTGCACTGTGAACAAGGGTCCCATGCGAGAGGCGAAACTCCATTGTATCGTGCTCCTAGTCGGCGGCGTTGACAGTTTGTCATTTGTAATTACGTAGTTTTGACTTGCTAGTCTTAGAGGTCCCGTACAGCGAAAAGCCCGGCGTTGTGACAACGAAATCCGGATAAGTCTACAGAGTCATGACGTTAGAGATAAGTCATTCCGCTTTAAAAAGAGTTATAGGGGACAATTAAGTCCCATTCAGATTGGCGGCTCGTACAGCTTGTGCGACCATTTTGGACAAAACGCGGCTGTCGTAAATGGCCGAATTGGACGAAAAGCGGCAATCGCAGACCATTCAAGCACTGCAAGATTTTCCAGCCTTGCGACTGCGGATCGCAAACCGGTAGCCAATCAGCGGCGCAGCTGGAGTGAACGGAAGCTAGTTTAACATCCGGTTTCTTGCTGCTGGTGGACAGTCAAGATCGACAAGTTTCGTTCCGAACGAGGCCAATTCGGGAAAGGGATCAGCGGGTCGCCTTTGCAAGTGTGAACGATGACCGAGCTTTTGCCTGGCCGCTTGCTAGAGCCGGTCGCCGCCCCTTTCGACTTGCAAGTGTAAATGGGTCTTGAAGCTCGCCTTTAAGAGTATGGATTATCGGCTGCAGCTTTTCTTGCTGTACCTCGTTCGCGTATAGACTCGCTTCGTGTCCCTTATATTATGCTCGACGCATTCGTATTAGCGTACAAATTTTATCCAGCTACCGGTCATAGGAAAGCACCGCTTTAACCAAGCCGTGCCTGTTTGGGAGATAGCGAGACCTGAAAAGTTTATTCCTCAAATGAGCAACCCAGATATGTCACACGATCCGACGGCCAGTCAGTCCTTGTCACCTACAAATTACCACTTGCATAACTGCAATTTTTGTTTTTTCACAACGTCGAAAATGTTGACAAAGTCCCATTTCTTGCACAGCGGAGCATTTAACGTTATCATGTTTCATCGAACCTATGCACTCTGTGTCTCGACCAGGCACACTACCGCTAGGTCACCAATGAACGCTCGTGCAGTCTAGATAATGTAAGTTGGGATATAACAAAACTTTGCCTCACACATTCTCCCAGTAAGAGCAGGATAACTGATGCAAACAAACAGGACGGGCATTGTAAAGTTATCGCGTTGTCCGCGCAGTTTTTCCTCTCGTTTCTATTGGTAGTGATAGTATGCGGCATCTGGGGTTCAACAGCCCGAAGCGACACAGGCTATGAGAGATGGAGTAGTAGGGGCGGGCTCCGGATTAACAGCCTCAGGTTTTTAACATGCATTGATATCGTCCAGCTTAGGAGTGAATTTTAGTGCGAAACACTCACATGGACACCAGAGCCGAGCAGGAATCTTGTCTACCGTCGCTGTGACTGACTCCTGACTGGCCCACCGGATAGTGGCATCACAGTCCACGTGTCCTGGCGCGGGTAAATCAGACATTGCTCTCGCACCATATCATTGGTCTGACTAAGGTAAACTCCAGACAGTCTTTTGTGTTTCGCCTAACTGAAACGCGCACGCCTCACCGGTATTCGAGGCCCAGAACCCCTACCCACTGAGTCACTGCGGCGGGTGTCCAGTTTCTTTTCTTTTTTTTCTTTTGCCACCATCTTCCAAACTATACTCTTCTGAAGCACCACAGACCAATCTACTGACCCCTTACGCAATGCTTCCACACAATAGCAGCCCACTCAGCAGCGGAATGAAAAAAACTGTGTTCACAATTATAGCTCTGCTTTTAAAGGTATGATGCTATGTGTTAACGGCTTCCGGCTGCCGGAGCCTCGTTCAAGTTCATGTACTACTAATATTTTAATTAGTGCAACTATTACCCACACACAATTAGGTATGCTTATATTTGTAAGCCATGAGATTTTACGAAAGACCATCCAACGTAGATATAAATCCCCATTTCAAGAGCCATACGAAGGGTGCCGGCGTGGCCTACATGGCAGCGTATTTAACCCCGGATCCAAAGGGTCCTGGAAGGCTGCATTCCGATGTCAGCCTCCCATCTCAATGCCGGATTTGGCAACGTCTTCCAAATTGGCCATGTCATGTGACCTCGTGGCAAAGCATCACCGGCAAAGCATCACCCCATCACCGGCAAACTACCTCCTGCCAGAGCCATGTCCGTCCTTTGTCACTCACGACATCCTATTTTCTTGTGGACCTTAATGCTATTCCACAAAAATTTAGGAAGCGACAAGCGGTCAAATTTATCCTTCACTCGTTAATATTAATCTATACCAATTCTTATTCTATTTCATTTGTGGTTTCATTGCTTCTCGCTCATCAGTCCATTCTAATTCCATCTCTTATTTTTTAATTTCAGTTTAAAATTACACCATTAATTCATATTTGCAAAGAGATTCTCAGTCAATATCACTTTGCTGTCTTTGTTAGTCCAGTCCCTTCCTTCCCTACCCTGCAAATTCAACGGGGATTTCCATCTTCTAACTGCCATGGCTGGCAAGGTGAACGTAGGCTTCGACGCCACTGATCCGGCAGTTATCACCTTCTTGGCATTCCTACTACTACCGCATCGAAGCCGACGGTGAAATCATATTGAAAGGCCTAGTGGGAAAGCCAGCTACCCTCCAAAAGTACCACTCATCACACTGCCTCCCTCGCCTCCAGTATCCACCTAACTGCGCCCACTGTTTTACACACAGGAGTTCAGCCGCATGTGTAGCCTCACCTTAGAGCAAAAGTATGCATTAGAGGGAAATTATCAACGTAATCATCAAAGATGATTGAGCCATTTTCTTGAATTTTCGCACCAGATGTCTGACCACCTGTAAATTTGTATTTAAAGCATCCATATCCTCTGTACTCTTGGGAAAACACCTCTTTCGCGTGTGGCATATCCCACAGATGTTTTTGTGTTGCATACAGGCATGTGACACGTGAGCGTTTCAGCTTCACCACATATGGAAACCTGCGGTGCCCCTGGTACACCACCGGCTCGTAATCTACATGACGTACTGGAAGAGCAATTTTAGTCTGTGGGCGTCCAACAGGGCATGTTAGTGCGACGATGCCATTCTCATCACGCGTGATTCGGAAGCGATGGCTGGTGTTTATGGCAGATCCACTTCCTCGGACTTGCTGCATCGCAAATGAAATTTATTATGGTTAGTTGGTTTGGTTTATGAGGTATAACGTCCCTAAGCGATTCGGGCTATGAGAGACGCTGTAGTGGAGGGCTCCGGAAATTTAGACCACCTGGGGTTCTTTAACACGTGCACTGACATCGCACAGCACACGGGCGCCTAGCTTGTCGCCTCCATCGAAAAGTGGCTGCCGAGGCCGGGAGTCGATCCCGAATCCTCGGGCACAGTAGTCGAAGGCCCTAACCACTGCGCCACCCCGGCGGGACGAAATTCATCATGCGCTCCTTCTGTTTCATACTTGTTAATTACGGTAATATTTTAGTGAAATCTTGGAGAAACTAACCTAACATGTCTTGGAGTGTCTTGAGAGAAATGGAGCTGACTTGAGAGACGCGGAAATAACCAGCTGTGGCGCCTATCTCGCAGCTGTTTCCTTGACGTTCTTGGAGTAGGGATTTAAAAGAGAGGATTGACAATTAATAAGCGGCACCGCACAAGCTGGAAACAAATGCAGGTTTCTCATTGAGAACCCCCACCTGGTTCTAGGCGCGATTCGCAAGAAACACTTCCATTACATGCATACTCTCGCTAAGAGAAGCAGTATATTAGCAAAGTGCGTGCTCTGTGTTGAGTTCCTTGTACGCGTCGAGTGGCGCCAACACGATCTGTTTGGTCGGTTTCCCGGAAGACGGCTGCGTTTGGATCTGCATGCGCACACATCTGAAAGACCTTGGTCTTTCAAGCTATGCAGTAATGCAACCTCACGCAGCGGGGAAATCATTCCGATCATAAGGGCGATTATCTTTTCCTCGCAGAAGCAGCAATGAGGCCGGCGACACAGCGGTTGCAATTACAAGGGTGAAAATGCGGCTTGTGGTGACAGGGGATCCGAGGAACGACACCCGAGCCTCGCTGCTGGCATTCACCCCGCATGCGACCAAGTGAGCAGTGTGCTCCGAGAAACGAACGCGAGGGCATTTCGCGCTCTCCTCCCGATTTATTATCTAATTTTCTTCGTCTTAGATTTCATCCATCACTCTTTGATCGCGCTTCTATATCCTTCCACCCCGCTCGCGCTCCTTGCGTTTAACTGCCTGTCCCACACTCTTGTTTCTGCGCCCTCCGCGGTCTCGCATTCCGTACCGTTGGTTCAGTACAGCAAGAACTGTTCTTATTTTGCAACTTCCGAGTAGCCCGGCAGGCGATCACGACTGGCTCCGTGCGCGCGCAGGCTGTTCCGCGATGCAAACACAGCCATCAACACGCATCATGCTGCTGCATGCAACTGGTTGAATGCCACATAGTGGTGCGTTTATATTGCCCTATCCTTCCTTACGCGTCCGAACGTCAACAGCGCCGCTTTCGGCTCGCCTGGCGGGTGGTGCACTGGATCACTCTGCTTCTCCTGATCGCGGACCACCCGTCCCTTCTTTTTTTCTGCTTTACTGGTAATTTTGCGAGTATTTTATCTTCCCCGCCCTAGTCGGCTTGGGGCAGCTTCTCCACTCAGAGCCGAGCAATTCATCATCCAGTCCAACAAAAATGGATGCTTCTTTTCTATCGTTTTCGGCGAAGAGCCGCAATTTCAGGGGATTATGTTCTTCATCCGGAGGTCATTTTCTTGCGACCATACACACAAACGCGTCCATCGCTGTTGGTTTACTTTTTTCTTCGTCGCCTTTTCGCTTCTATCGTGCAGTCGTACGAATGAAACTGGGTTGCATTTCGTGAGAGAATAGTTTTTCGGCTATCCTGGAATTCACGGCTGGAAAAAATTATCGAGTAGAATTTGCAAAAGTGCATACGCATGCATATTATGCATCTTTAGGCCTGATGAAGATAACCAGCAGAAGTTGGCAACCTTATGATGTTGACCGCAACCTCAACATGACCTCCCGTACTGAAGTAAGGTTTAGGTGAGGTTGGCGACAGCTAAACGATTTTAAAGTTTGGTCAGGAAATCGAGCCTATACCACATGCGTGATGTCGAGTGAGGCCATCTTTCTCTGAGGTCTGCTGTTGTGTTCGAAGCCTTTCGCAGCCTCCGCGACTTCACTAAGGAGCGCGCTTTCCGAACCGGAGTTCAAGTCCAGCGTTGTGGTGACCTGTGTCACTCTTTCGGGCTAGACTGCACCCTTTAGGAGAAATGGATGCTGTGATCCCCTCCAAAATTCTGCAGTTCCACCACCTCTTATATTAAAACGCTCACATTTGAAGGAATGCATGCTGTTACCACCATGTGCATTTTGTTTGTTTGTTAGTGAATATTCTATTAGTAATATAATTCATTCGCGTGGTAGCAAGCTACCTTGGAGAGGATCGGCCGTATCCTTTTTTCCTCCTTTTTTCCTACGTGGGGAGGTAGGCTTTACCTATCTTCACTTTTCTACCTGTCAAAGATGGAAGGTAGCAAGCAGGTGGCTTCCTCGTGCACCAATTGTGTCCGCACTACAAAGCCATACGGTCCATTTTCATTAATAATGAGGCTTAAAAATAAATAACAGAAAAAATATCAACATTTTTTTATTGTTCAGGAATATGCATATCGGAAGGTGTAAGTTTTGTTTGTGGGGTTCCCAAAGCGCCTCAGGCTATGAGAGACCCCGTAGTGTAGGACTCCGGAAATTGCGACCAACTGGGTTTCATTAACGTGCACTCGGATCGCACAGCACACGGGCATGTCGCTTTTAGCCTCCGTCGAAAAGCGGCCTCCGCGGCCAGGATTCGATCCCGCATCCTTGGGCACAGGAGTACGTGCCCTAATTGCACCACCACGGCGGGGCGAATCTGTGAGTTATACTTTCTCGAGGGTAATTGCACCGTAAACGCACGTCATTGTCATCAACACCATCATCAAGATTATCAAATGCGTATGATGTTGCAGTAGCACATGATTGATCAAAGTATCCAGCAACCACGAGAATCCCAGGCTGTTCCATGTGCAAATCATGCCAAGCTTGCTAAAACCCACAGAATGCCCACTTAATACCATATTTGCACTACAAATCGCATATACAGCTTATTTCAAGAAACTCGAACCCAAGATTAAAAAATACAGTTCAACGCAGCTAGTGCAACTGATTAGATATTGTTTCCCACCATGCAGCGCAGCTCAGGTGACTTTCATTTCCAGTTAATTAGTTCGCTAGGACCACTTATGGTTCTTGTTATTCGCATTAGGGCCAAATGAGTTCCACTACTAGCAGAGCGGGTTAGAACGTGCAGAAAGAATTTCTTCTACAAACGTATCTGAAACGTGGAACCAACATTTTAAACAAATCCATGAAATGTGAAAAAAAAAAAAAAAAACGCGAATTCTCTTTTGCATCACCGTACTGTAGCGCTGCAGAACACGTTTTCAAAGAAACGTGTGCGATGGCGTGTTTTTTTTTTCTTGCCTTTTGTATGCTCTCTTTAAATGCCGGAAAACGGGTCACATGGTTAGTACACTGATAAAAAACATTCTAAGGTAGATTAACATACGACCTAATGCGAACTTTCAGCGCAACTATTTAATTGTTTTTGCCATATATTGAGGCAAAGAATTTGAGAGATGTATGTATGTATGTATGTATGTATGTATGTATGTATGTATGTATGTATGTATGTATGTATGTATGTGTGTATGTGTGTATGTGTGTATGTATGTATGTATGTATGTATGTATGTATGTATGTATGTATGTATGTATGTATGTATGTATGTATGTATGTATGTATGTATGTATGTATGTATGTATGTATGTATGTATGTATGTATGTATGTATGTATGTATGTATGTATGTATGTATGTATGTATGTATGTATGTATGTATGTATGTATGTATGTATGTATGTATGTATGTGCAGCTCTCTAGGTTTCATTATCCCGGCATCTCTTCGCCCTTTTGTGATAACATACAGTTCGTGCTTTTCCATGTATGTCAGCCCTTCAATAAACAATGATTGAGATATTTATACTCTGCCATTCTGGGTATTTCATGACCTTGTATGTTAAGCCTCTGATCGGTTGTACCATTGAACCCGACTTAACTGAGCTAGAACTGAAGCCTAGAATCTCCCCTTTCTCCATGCAGGAATTAACTAGAATTTGCAGTGTTCCTGGCTACCTGCTAACAGTACGACATCATCCGCATACATTAAACCAGAGAGGCGCTGCTCTACGACTTTTCCTTCTAATATATACGACAGATTATAATCCAGATTACTCTCTAGTAGCCTTTTTCTTTTCATATTTATCACATAAGTTATGAACAGTAGCGGTGATAGAGGACAACCTTGTCTTAATCCTTTGTATATCTCGACAATTTCTTATCCCTTCCATGTAATTTCTACTTTTTTTTCCGGTATATATCCTGTAGGAAATCAATTACATTATGACATATACCTTCATCACGTTCCTGAAGAGCTCCTTGTTTACGCTGTCGGATGCCACGCTTATGTCTAGAAAGGCTAAATACAAAGGTTTGTTTTCCGCCCCAGCTACTTCTATGAATTGGGTAAGCATGCACCGGCTATCATCTAATCGCCCAGCATTTCTAAACCGGCTCTGAAGTTCGCGGAGTACCTTATTACTTTGTGCCCATTACTGCATGTTTAATTTCACCGCTTGCATCGCCAGCCGGTATACAAAAGATGTTATCGTAATCAGCCTGTAGGATTTAATTTGCAACCTATCTTTTTTCCCTTCTTAAATCTAACTCATTTTACTTTGCCGTCAGCTTACCAACGCTTCCTTGCTTCCTGGACCAAGAGTATTAATCAGCTTGTTTGAAATTTCGTCAATCCCTGCACATGTGCATTTAAGAATGTTTGTTCCCGCATTTTTCCAGTTCTTACTGGTAAGTTCTAAGCTGCTTTCTATCTCGTGTTCCTGTGTTCCTCCTTCATCTGGGGGAATTTCCTTATCGTCACTCGTAAATGACTCAGCTATACATGCCGTAATGTAGTTTACAGCATCGTCTTCCTCTCAACGTTTTCCCTCGGTATCTAGAATTCGTGGCTGTAAGTAAAAACGTGTCTGAAAAAAATGTCCCCGGGAGAATTGGCCCCAAAAACCTCCCCGGAAGAAAAAGCACCGGAAGCGGCCCCTAGGAAAAACTGTCCGCAAACCAAATATTTGCGATAAGAATGAATCATTCCGGAACTCACTTCGCAAAAAAAAAAAAAAAAAAAAAAAAAATGCCTGGTCTCAGTTCCCCCAGCTCTTTAAGCAATCAGTAAGACAAGTCTCGTCAGCTGGGTAATATTGTTCAATAAGAAACATACAATCAGCAGGTCGAACAGACAGTTTTCGAGAACCACCCAAGGCAGGAGGGATCACTGGAAGATTCTCGCAGCTGGTGATTTATTTATTTATTTATTTATTTATTTATTTATTTACTTATTTATTTATTTATTTATTTTTGATACCATCAAGCGCCGAAGCATTACAGAGGGGTGTGGGCAAGCAAACAACGCAAGAAAAAAATTTTTTTTTGGTAAAGGCGGCACAACAACGTAGTTAAAATGTCGCAACATACAGTAGTCGAAGCAGTCAAGGAAATACCGAAAAAAAGTACAGAAACAACAACTGTAACAAATGCAACGCAAGAAACTGAACAAACATAGCAGAAAAAAAAAAGCGAAGAAAGTAACAAAACACAAAGAAACTAACAATTCGCATCAGATAAAAGCGTCGTCATCAGAGACTGACGATAGGCAGCATAATCCCGTATACAAGCCACGGCAGCGGGAAGATGGTTCCACTCTTTCGATGTGCGAGGAATGAAAGAATGCAAAAAAAAGTGTCAGTACGGCAAAAAATAGATCCAGTCTTATGTTGATGGTCGACACGAGAAGGGCGATAGGGGGGTGTAGGGATAAAACGAGAGTGCAGTACCTGGTGATAATAAATTTTATGAAAAAAGCATAGGCTTAAAAGTTTCTACGTTGTGCGTGAAACGGTAAGGAAAGATTAGATTTCATAGCTGTGACACTCGCGGTCCGGTTGAAATCAGAGAAGTATAAAACGAACTGCATTATTTTGAACAGTTTGAAGTGCAAAGCGAGACGTGATGGGGTTCCCAAAGGGGGGCGGCATATTCTAATTTAGGAATAACAAGTGTTTTATAAAGTAGTAATTTTAAAGAGACAGGGGCTTTGATGAAGTTACGACGTAAATACTCTGGCATGCGCTTAGCGCTGCTAATAATTAGTTCAATATGCGGTTTCCGGGTTAGTGACGAACAGATGAGTACACCCAAGTACCGGTATGATGTTACACATGCAATCGGAATATTATCCAAAGCGTAAGCGGAGGTAGTAGTATTTTGTCTGGAAACTCTCATTAAAGTGCACTTGCGAGAGTTTAGTTGCGTTTGCCATTTTTTGCACCAAAAAAAATGTTATTGAGATCAGTCTGAAGGTAGTGTTTGTCGTCTTCGGTGCGTCCGCGTCATCCGCGTATAAGTGTATGTTAGAAGAAACGCAATTAGGCAAGAAATTGATGTATATCAAAAAAAGAAGTGGGCCTAGTACAGAACCTTGCGGGACACCTGATGTTACTTCAGTTAAATGGGAATCGTAGTCATTAAGCGTTACATATTATTTATTTATTTATTTATTTATTTATTTATTTATTTATTTATTTATTTATTTATTTATTTATTTATTTATTTATTTATTTATTTATTTATTTATTTATTTATTTACATACTTACAGCGCCCTTGCAGGCATTTGTGTAGGGGGGAAAGAAAAAAAAACAATAAAGCAATATGAGTGCACAGATGACATAATACAAATTCAGCTGTAAATTGAAAGGCATGAAACAAGCAGTGAAAAATAAAACGGTACATATACAAGTAGTTGTCTAGATATTTGCATCACTTAATCACACTAGAGGACACCGGAAATACAGACATGTGAAGTTGAAAGCAATGCTAAAACCAATTAAAAAAATTATATTCTTCAGGTCCTGGGTAAAAGACGAAGGGGTCCCGGAAACAATGTCTTCAGGTAAACCATTCCACTCATGTACTGTCTTAGGGAAGAAGCTGTTCTTAAATAAGTTTATCCGGCAAGTATATTCACGCACGTTTCGGGAATGGTCCGTTCGTGCAGATACATATGGTTCCTTTAGATACATATCTTTATCGATGTCTGTTCTAGAGTAAATGATATTATAAAAAAGCGACAAGCGCAGGTATTTTCTTCTCGTTTCAAACAGCGGCCACCCCAGGATTGTGAACGATTAGCAAGAAAACATTTACTAGGCTAAAACATTATGATCTAAGTTTAGAGCAGAAAGCTTAAGCACGAGTAGTTTGTGGTTAACCTTATCAAATGCCTTCGCAAAATCTAGAAATATGCAGTCGGCCTGTGAATGTTTATCGATAATTACATGCAGGGAATGTGTGAGAAGAAGGAGTTGCGTTTCACAAGAATCAGTTCGCCGGAAACCATGCTGGGCAGAAGTAAAACGTGAGTTTGATTCCAGGAAGTTGAATATGTTAGAATTGTTCCATTAGTTTGCAGGAAATGCTTGTTAGTGAAATGGGTCTGTAGTTCAAAGGCGAATATCTGTTACCTGATTTGTGTAAGGGAACCCACCTTCCCTATTTTCCAGTCCGAGGACAGCGGTTCATTCTGCAATGACTGCTGAAAAACGTTTGCTAAATAATGGGATGAGTACATCTTAATTTGTTTCGAGAACTTTGAATTAATACCGTCGACGCTACACGACGAAGAATTGTTTAATGAATCTATTATTTTCCCAATACCACCAGGATCAATTATATTAGGAAACATACAGCAAAAGTTATTGCGCGGCACAGTGCATGTCGTATTCATATTAGACGAGGTAAAACTGAGTGAAAATACTTTGTTAAGCACTACGGAGCATTCTGCTGGTTGGAGAGGCTCACCAGAGTCGTCCTGTAGTGAAATCGCATTATTTTTATTAGGTTGACAACACCCCAGAATTTCTTTGGGTTACTTGATAGCATATTTGGCAAGATGGTATTAATGAGCGCCAACCTTTTCGATGGCGATGCTTTATTTAGGCACAGCCGAGCCGTTCGTTTATCGTGGTCCCCTGAAGCACTTTTCGCAGCTTCTAGCCCACCGAAGGCGGTGATAAAATTGGCAATAAAATTGGCTGCGGTTTACCTCTGGTTAAACCTAGTCGAGTAGCGATAGATACAGACCCCGGCTACGCTTAGGCTTCGCTTGAGCAGCATTCATCATCAGAGTTTATTGTTAGAGGCGAGCCTGTCTAGCGGCATCGTTTTCACGGCGTTTGGCCAACGGTTCGGTATGCTGTCTCTTCAGCGCGCTGCGTACTTCATTCTACGGCCTCCTTTAGGCTGGCCGACGGCGACGGGAGCTCTCCCCTTCTATGCGGAGGGTCATGTCATGCACAGGGCACAAGACAGCGAGCGCCCAAGGCACCTCGATGCCAACGGCAGGAGTGGCGGCCGCGCGACGCCTGCGACAAGCCTAGGGAGTCTATACGGCGCAACAAGTAGGGTGCGTTCCAATACCCCCTACATAGACAGCTAGCCGGGTAGCCGCCATTTTTGGACGCGTTCCAATTCTCGCGAAGCAGTCAACATCGATGCAGGCTACTTTGCTGTCTAAACAACATGGCGGTCGCGCTGAGCGGGTCTTGCGGTGGTTGCAGTAGCTGTACGGTGGTCGCGCTGGAGTATGCACAATTTTTGAAATGCGCTAGCTAGAAGCTAGTTTAGCTGCCTTTATTTTATGTTCGTGAGATTCATAGCACTGCAGATTCTCGAATCGCGCTCAAAGAGAAAAGCTCGCGGTTGATATTTTTGCTTGAAAGTTGGAGGCTGTTGGCCTTTTTTATCTTTTTTTTCTTTCTTTACGATGAGTTTTTTGAGTCTTGATCTTATCGACGAACTCGTCGCCTTCTGGGCACCTCGCCGGGAGTCAGGACGGCTGCTGCACGGCACGCATGTTTCTTGCTGTAGTATCCGTGCCAAACACTTCCGTTCATTTTCAGTTAATCTCGGAAGAACGACCTCGCCTGACGATGCCGGCTTGTTGCGCATTGGTTTTAGTGCGCCTGTATATTATTAAAACGAGTTGCTGTCTTTGGTTTCCTCGCCTAGTGACTGCAGACGACAGGTGTAACGGCACAAAGTTTTTCTTTTTCTGCAGCCATTTATCACCTTTCATCCGTAATCCTCTCAAGTTTACAGCTTTTTGTGTTTCCATGCTTAGTAATAAAAAAGCAAAAAAAAATAACATTTTCTTCCGTCAAGCCGCGAGCGGGCCCATAGCGTGAAAAGTCGGTAGGATCAGTACGTACGGTCTGCTACAAGTTAACTGATCAATAGTCGCTCTGCGTTGTGGAGAATAAACACGCAATATTATTGCTACAAAAAAAACGGCGAAACATTAAAAACGTGATTTTCACCTGTATTGTCGTAAACGTTTAGAGAAAGCAACGTTCTAATAGTTATTCAAACGTATTTATAGTGCAATCTTTATGCCGCAAGGTGACGCTAGGCGTAGACAGGTAGACGCCTTCCATTACGTCTACGATGACGTCTACGAAGCCGTCTTGCTAGACGTCTAAGAATTGAAACGCACCCGTAAGCTCCCTAAACGAGCCGAGTTGCCGGAACATCAAGGCCCGTGGTGTGACGTCACATAGAGGGCGCGGCGAGAGCCCAACGGCAGGAGCGGTGGCCGTGCGGTGACGAGCCGAGTTGCTGGAGAATCCGCGGGCCGTGGCAACACTACCTAGACTTATCCGTGGTGCAACGCACCAGCGCGGTCACGGCTCAAAGTACCGCGACGGCGAAGAGGCAAAAACCTCGCGTAACGTAGACAATGAAAGAGCTAAAATGTGGGCGCTGAGACAGGGCCGCTGTTGGACTATCATGCAGGTCACATCACGACAGTGCAGCGCACGTCATGGCACTACAAAACACTTCGACAAGTGATGTCGTTGACGCACAGAATAATCCAGAAAGGCACTTCCCCTCGGCCAATAATTTTCTTCTACCATCATTACTTTTGTTATGAACGCCCGCTCCTCATCAGTAGGAAGTTTTGCCGTTTGACCACTACAAATCCGACGGGTGAAGGCGCTGTACAATATAATATTGCAGCACGCAACACCGAAACACAATCTGCGCCTTATAGTAATTGGGGGAAAAAACGGTGGAAACACAATACAGAATAGGTATAAAATGAAACAATAGAAGGTGTAAAGTAAGATCAGTAAAAGCTGGTAATGGTAAAAGCAATTCAACATTCACAAGCCGGGCGCCAGGGGAGACGAAACTTGACATTACAGTACGTTTGTTTGCACCCTCTGCCTCTAGGAACATTTTTTTTTTTTTTTTCATGCTCCGAAAATGGAGACTTTTCTTCCGGGAACGTAGTTTTTCGCGGCCGTTTTTCCGGGAACGTTTTTACCGGAACGCAAAATTCGTTCCTGATTTACTTGATTCTTTTTACCTAGCCAGCTTATATGGTCCCAGAATTTTCTAGGTCCACTTTTAGCTGCATCGCAGACTTCAGCAATCCAACAATCGGTTTACTGCTTTATTTACCATCAGACGAGGGCCTGTACAACGTTGCTTTTGTTGATACGATTGCCATTTGTCTATTTCTTCCTGAGATAGCTGCGCCTTCTTTGACCCTCGATGTTCTGTTCAAGCTATCCGTCGTTTTTCTATAGCTTTCCTAATTTCGTTATGCCACTAGTTTCGTGGCTTCCTCTTTTTGTACCAGCAGTTTGCTACTCTTATTTCTTTACTTCTCGAACTTATGAGTAGTTCTATCTGATTATATTCTCACTTTCCGCTGTGGCGTTTCTCTACTGCTTCCTCTGTATACGGGCTGCGCTATTTGTTCGTCATTTGATTGTGCGTTTTCTTTCTGCCTTTCTTGCATTTTTCTCTCTAAGAGGTCCCCCAACTGTACACTAATACATCTATGGTCACTTCCTACACTGTACTGCCCCTTTTCGTCTATTTTCACCTTCGTGAACTTGCTACGAATTCCTTGAGAAATTGGGCAGTAGTCAATGGTCGTCTGCCTGTTCGGAAATTTCTGTGTGATCTTTCCTTCACATTTAGTTTCCTTGTTTACAATAACTAGGCTGCGTCGATCACAGAAGTCTATCAACTGCTGTTGCAATCGGTATATATATATTCATCCAGATCGTCGATGTGGCCGTTGAAGTATCCCAATAGCATAATATTGGCATCACGTCCAAACTGGTTTATATCTTCACTTATGGCGCGTTCGGTTGGGGGGATGAGAGCAGAGGCGTCGAGCATTGCAGAACAGTGCAGGAGCACACCGGGTGAGGGTGTCACTGTCCTACCACAGGAACGCTCTCTGCGTGTCGAGAGCAGCGCGCCATGACCACGTGAACGCACTTTTTTCCCCAGCATCCTCCGCCAGCCTGCAGTGGTGGCAGTTGCAACCAGAGGAGAGGCCAACGCTCCGTGAATAACCGCTTGTTTTGTATGCCTTTGTTCTCACAGCGCGGCGATCTTCCTCATTTGGTCCTTTCGACTCCAGCAGCGACTCTCAAACATGCATACACCACCTGAGAAATGCTTTCCGCTCCTGACGCAAATTCGCTCGATTCAGAAGAGCTCGCCTAGTGCCGACGCTTTGCAGCCGCCATTTTAAGCGTCGCCGACTCAAGAGAAAAAAAAAAAAAGGATGGCGCGGATATGACGCTTTATGTCATGTGACTTCCTCTACACTCGCTTTCGACGAGAGAGCGACCGGGAGTGCACTCGGGTGCTCTCAGCGGAGGGAAAGCCCTTCTCCTCTACCATTGGAAGCCAGTGATTCTACTCCTGCTCTCCCACTGGAGGGCGCCCGCTTGTCTGAGAGCACTTTTGAAGTGCTCTCGAGTGCACCTACTCTCCCACTCAAATTTGCCATTAGACATATACGAGATCCTCGTTTTCCTGCCTGCAGTTCTGCCCTGTCCGTGGATAAACTGGCCTTAGCCATGTCCTTCGACCGCAAATTGTTCCTGACACCCAGTTATGGTCTTTGCGGGATGCTTTTATTCGTTGCTAATTTGTTCCTTGGGTATCAACATACCTACACCTCTCCCGTTCTCCGCTGTTGTTCTGTTGGACCCTTCGAAGCCGTGGATCTTCTAGGTCCCTGATATCGTCCGGCTATTCCCTGATATCGTCAACTTCCTGAGATAACTTCTTTGCGACTTGTGCGGCGTCACCTTTGATGATATCGTTGTGTCCCACTGCTATGATCACTAAGTTGCTCCCTGCAGACGTCTTCAACAGCCTGTTCTTAGTTTCTTTCAGTACCGCGTTTATTGTTCGCCTGCGAAAGTTTCGACTAATACTCGCTTATCACATTTTACACGTTTGATTATAGCTCGCCTGCATCTACCAATGTCAGAATATCCGATGATAAGCACCTGGGAACTTTCTCGTTGCCTCCCAACTACTCGTTCCTGATTGCGGTTTTCTCTGTCCTCTGCTCTGGGAACGTCCTTGTTCCTTACCTCTACCTCTTTTCCTGACTTGTTAGCTGCTACTTTTGGATAGGCCTCCCATTCCGGCCTCGCGTGGCCTACCTTGTGTATAGCGGCGATATCCTTATCTTCGCTGCCTTTTCCAGTACTTGCCCCAGCCACGTGGCCCGCACCGGAAAGTTCGTCATTGTTGTCTCCAGTGGGTGGTATACCAGACATTCTTCCTTCCATTTGAGGAAGGTGTCCCCGCCGTTTCCTATATTTTGCTTTTGCTACCTGTAGCTTTTTCTACAAAGCTGCTAAATATGGCACTAGGCCGGTATTCTCTTGCTCAAAACTGTCAACGGGCGCGCTAAGTACACAACAATAACATAAAAAAGTTCGTGTCTTCCGCCTCCTCTGTTGTTTCAAACCGCGTTTCCTTAAGATTAACCAGACCCTCATACCTCATACTCCTTGCAGTTAACCTTCTTTGGGTTGCATATCTTAGGGCTGTTTCCCTTGAATATATATATATATATATATATATATATATATATATATATATATATATATATATATATATATATATACCTACCACGAAATGTTCAGAACCTCTACACACTTAAGAAAAAAGAAAACAACTAGCAAACATGCGTTGAAGTAAATTCTGCAAATAATGATTACCTAGAAACAGATTGACTATCTAAAATAATTAACACGCTAATAAAGTAGTTACGGCAACCAGGCCGCCAGTACAATGAGCTGGAAACCCTTCCTTAGCCTGCACCTAGCTTGAATACCATATACACAAAATATTAAAAGAAAGAACTCATCTATTTGACGCTTTCTCGTAGCTCCCGCAGTCGTCGGTCCTCCGTTTCCGGTCGCCACGTGCAGTCCGAAGTGATGCACAGAGTGACTCTGGTGCCTCTAGAGACTAGGATCACAAACAGGACCGAAAGCGAATATACAGCAAGAGTATTCTATTATTATTATTATTTAAAAGTCCGCTAGGTGCTCAAAAGCGTCAAAACAGGCCTCAATATACTTCAAGTGTGAACAGTTTTCGACATAATTTTCTGCTATGTGTAGAATATTCGGTTTTGTGATTTTTTGTTGGAGTTCACTGCATGGTAAAACCCAGTTCGTTTGATGCCCTTTTACATTAGCACATCGAAGCATGGCGCAATGTGCTGTGCAGCGACAGAAAGCAAGCACGCTTTAGAAGCCGTCCAACGTCTTCGAATTTCTTCCAAATTTTGTCCCAGAGAGCTGTATTGGATATTTGTCAGTGAGACATGGACCTGGAAATAAATAGCACGCTTGAATAAAAATAAACTCAGTAATGGTAAATAATTACTTGCTATGACTGACTTTTTTGTTTTTGCACCTGCATTCAACTTGCCTTGAAATATGCAACGACAGAGTGCTCAGCATGTTGGTGAATACTTATATAAGAATAAATACATGCTAATACGTTGAAGTACAAATATAGTTTCTAATTACAAAATAAAGCCCCCCTAACAGGCACAACGGATGTAAAGCAGCGCAAGACGTCGCCAGGACGAGCAGTCGCATGAAGCGGTGCTCACTGTCTTTAGTTACGGTTTCTTTTTATCCTCCTATGATGAGCATCTGTGTACACGAGCTATTGCAGCCTATCGTTATGCTGCCAGTTCTTCAGAGTGACAGCATGTTCTCGACATTTATTTGATGCTTGTCTACGAATCTGTAAGGATCCCACGCTTCTCCAGAGAAGCCACGCATTCTGCCTTGTCCTGACCTAAGACCCGAATGCACGACGCTCTTCTTATGATTGGAGCTGCAATCGGGGAAAATGACCCAACTGAAACATACACAGCTCGGCTTTCGTGGCCGCGTACAAGTTGGATTATCCATTATAGCTTCGACGCGGGGTACGTCCGCTGTAAAGGGTCGCCTTGTGTCCCGCCGCGGACCGGTCGGAGCGACATAGCGGCATGAGACCATGTGACTATTCGAAGCGAATCTTCACTACCAACCAAGCAACTATTCGCTACCTCATTTCTTGGCAAGCCAAGAAATGAGGTAGCGATGTCAAAGGCAGGGCTTGGATTATTCACTCGGACGCCAGCACAAGTACTTGCTGTTAGATGTCGCTCGAGGCCCCATCGGTAGCATTGGCGGCTCTGTAGCTCGGCGGAAGGCATCAGCTGTACCGGCAAAGACGAGGCGTCGACTAGCAAAACCAACGTATAATTCAGCACCACGTGGGAACGGGCAGAGAAGCAGGCCCGGAAAGAAAATTGACACGCTCGCTAGTGTCTGGCGTCGTCTTTGCGTGGTCTCTCTGAAGTCTCTCTCGCGATGCGCTCGTCAGTTCAGATGGAAAGTCACAGCAAGCTATGATGACTCAGTGACGGTGGCGCGACAAAACTTCCTCCACCTCCTGTTGACGGGCGACGCTCTCGCCCTCGAGCGCAGGGTTTGGCCAGCGTTTGCCCACGCACGCACAATGACGGCACGTGTTACACGTCGGGGCATGTTCGCGGGAGGAAGCGCTGGGCAGCCGATTGCACGGCGCTGCTTCTGATGCACTGGCGTTCGCTGCCGTCGGCTGTCGCACATGACGGTGGCGAATCGCAACAGACTGCCCCGCCGGGGGAGGGAGATCCCGAAGGGCAGGGGACTGCATCCGCTGTCCACAGGGATTGTTGCGATGATGCTGCTACCCGGGGTCGTCCGACATATTCTGGTTCCCAAAGCACTCTGCAAAATGTCTTCCCGGGAGTTTTTCGTCGTACCCACAAGCGTCATAACTACGCTGAAAACGCAACCGGTCAGCCAGCAAGCACGGCACAATCTTCACTAAGTTAGGCCAGACTCTTTCCCTCTTATACCCCCATCTATCTTAAAGGGTAGCTCAGCAGAACTTGGAACGCGTCCACCGGCCAGGCTGTCCGAGAAGGCAAGAAAGCGCGTTCTTCTGTCTTTCTTTTTGTCAAGGAGGCAAGAAGGTATTACTGCTCATCGTTTGTACGCTTTCAAGAATGGCACACTGTCAGCCTTATCGACAAAAAATCATGATTTCTTTGCGGTAGTTACTGCTGCGGTTTTCTCACAGAATTCAAGAGCTGCAGAAACGTTGAGGCACGTACACCATGTTATAGTTTCTCCGACCAGGATAACCAGAGCCTCTGGTCTAAAGCAGCGCGTTTCAGATGAGAAGGAATCTAAAGTTGACAATTTATTACGCCTGCTTAAAATCAGTGTGCTTGGTGGCGCTTGCCGAGCTTACATCCTTGTCGAAAAGACGCGCAAATAATAAAATGTGGCGCTCGAGCAGCATTACGGGAGGCATTTACGTGTTGTGTAGCCGCTACGCCACTAACGTTCCCCATTTACGACCGGCACTCATCTTTCGCCAAGATATTCGCACATTTAAAGTTCGCATCCTAGTGAGCGGGGTCATTGGTAATTGCTTTCGGTGCGCCGATTAAACTTGGAAATGCGCAAATAAATTGTCTCTTCATTAAAGAGTGAAGAAAACACGCAGTGCAATTTATAAAAGTCTAATTTTACAAAGGTATCATCGCCACCTAAAAAGCAGGCAATGAAAAGGAGCCCTTGAAGACTGCGAACGTGGATGGGCTAGCCGTTGAAGTGATAGCGGAAGAGGTATTTCGTGCTGGCCGCCTGAACTGTTTCTTCCGGCAATAACGGAAAAGGCCACTAGAAAAAATGTAAGCGAAGAAATAAAGCCTGGGAGATAGCGCTATTACAGAAAGTTTCGTACACCCTGGTTTTCCTCATTTATGGGGCAGGCCGAGGAGCAATGGCGCCCCTCCGGCTAAATACAGTCAAACGAGATGCCTGCGGGTACCCCGGCGTTGTGGAGCCTGGGAGAATTCAGCGAGGCACAAGCAGGCGTGTGATAACGAAGGACACGCGTCAGGAGCAGCATGAAATAAAGCGAGAGTCGGGATTGAAGACAGCCTCGGCTGAGGCTTTTCATTTAGGAGATCTGAGCCCACAAAATGAGCCAGGTCCGGACGTCCCCTCCGATTTTTATGAGTAAGCCTCAGATGTGCGCACGCCTTCTTTAAATGCCTTACTTGGGCTTTTAAGCGCCGAGAGCTGTTCTGTGCAGGAATCGAGGTAATATATACTACTGGACTCTCAGAAAATCACTCCAAGAAAGCGCAAGGGTAAGGTTATTTCTGTAGTTTCTCCTCCTTATCTTGAATGAAACAAGAAAGATGTCCGTTTGCGTAAGATTTATAATACGCTGTTCACTGTTAATAGTGTATATTTATAATAAGAATTATCACCGTAGTTGTGTTTTGAATATCGACCCAGGTGACATGCATAATTTTATAGGAGGGGACGAGAACTGCAATGACATTCCGGAATAACGCTGAATGAGTAATTGCGGCAATTTTAGGCGGCTGTGAAGGCGCAAACTCTGAGGAAAAGAAATGATTGATCATGCTTTACTGAGTAGCCGGCGAAAGGAACCGCAATAATAGAAACTGAGAACAAATATAGGTGTCCTTCGCAATGCAGTAACGGCATTAGTCATTCGTTTAAGAGGCACTCCTTTACATAACAGCCGGCGGGTGGCTCGGAAGATACTACGCCGGCTACCCATAACACAGTTACTCCTGCTTCTGCAAAGGTAGCCAGTTTAATTAAAGTGACCTCGTTTTCAGTCGATTTGATCCTCCAGTGTGTATTACAGCACACTGAATAATTTTGATTAATTTGCACCCAAGAGGATGTCAGGCGGCTACAAAGCTAAGCTTCTACACAAACTTTATAGAAGAAAATTCTCTTTTGCCAGGAACTCGAACAGCCGCCTGTCCGAAGCGGTCGCTCTTCGAGGGCGGTAGCTGCATGGCTGAGCTTGGACTGAATGCTAAGAAGTAATTACTTGTTTATTTCTGGCCTTGGTTCATCCATTTTGCAGGTTCCTAACTCGTGTGTACATTTTCTGACATCGTGCGCAAAAGACGTTCCCGGCATCACGTTCCCACATTCATCTTATCATGTAATTACCAGCCTGCGCTAAAATAATCGTTATTAGAAACGAAAACTTGGATACCTAGTTGGAGTCAATATGTCATAAAAAGTACATAAAAATGGACCAGGGCCAAAGGGAAAGAGAAAAAAGGACGGAAAAACTTTTACAAGACGTTTTCTGAGAGCGAAAATTAATAATAGCCTCTGAACATTGCTGGATGAAGGCAGGCGACAAGTACCTCGACGGCTTATATAACAAATAGAGAAGGAACATGCGAGCATCGCTGCCCCCGGCGGCGGTTTGGAGGGATAAGAGGTTCAGGGGCCAAGTGCCGTGTTTGCGGCAACAGAAGTGGCGAAGACAGACCACATACAGATGTGCGCTTATGCCGTCTCACGAGCGTGTCTTTTCTGTTCAGTGCCAGGCTCTCGGGATTGTGTGCTTCGGTCGCAGCTGCCCCGGTCGCGCTGACCTGCGTTGCACATATCTTCTTCCCGGCGCTGCCTACGGCTTCCATACTGCCACCGATGCCTTTTGGTTCAACGAGGCTGTGAGATTTTGATGGCACCACCTTGTTTTTGGGGCTGGTGACCCATTTCTTTCTTTCAGATCCTCCCTTCCATCTCCTATTACTTTTTTCATGTATTTTATTTTATTTTCTTAATGCATTTTCTTGGACAGCTTTACAATGTGGATATAGTTGGTTATAAAGTTGCTTTTATTTACAAGTTACCGCGCATCTTTTCTTCCCCCGCTCTAGCACAAATGTAATATTCTATTTTTAGAGACGGGTATCATTTCAACGCGACAGAGTTCTCCAAATGCTCCAGCGTATAGTTACGATCACGCCGCTGAAAAGGTGCAGTTGGCAGGTTGCATGGTTAGATTGGTAGAACACGTGACACGGCCGAGTTGGCAGGAGGCCCCACTGGCGTGTGAAATCAAGCTTGAGAATGCCACTTTTCTCACCTTCAGAGTCATAGAACACCGAGTAAAATTACTTCTCGTTCAGTCGCTGCACAGGTTTGAACTTGGCGTCAGCAGTGGACGAAATCAAAGTAACAGGTCTTCAAGAATATTGTTTTGAAGCAAGGCACCTATAACGCATGCAGACAAATGTTTTTTTTTTTTTTTTTTTTTAATAGCACGACCTAATGAATACAAAGTAATCTTTCTGTTATTCGCCAGCGTTTCATTGTTAGCAACATCAACTTTTGGTGTTTTTATATGCTAGCATAGGCTCCGATAGCTCTTTGACTCATGATGGATAAAGGTGGACCAAGTGAGCGGGCTTTGGTCTTTGCCTTGGTGACTTCTTTTCAGTACACGCGCCTGTGCGTCCGTGAGTAATTACAACTATGAGACGAGGCGAAAAAGGCAAAGATAGATCACAGCAGTATGATTCGTTACGTCATTCTCTTTAAAAACGGCAAAACCCCATGCATGCCCACCAGCAGACGTTGGAAATAGTATGAGGATTATCTTTGACGAAACAAAGGGCACCGCGAAAAGTTCACTACTAGAGGAACGCCTTAAACGCCACTTATTTAGAGAGGAGCGAAAAGTTTGCACTGTCTGTGGAGGTCACTGCGGGCTAGTGCAGTGCGAAAAGAAAGAGAAATTATCGAGAAAGGAGCAAGCCAATACCTGAAGAGAATCCGCGTGTACAAATAGAGCGTTTTGTGAGTACGTGATGCTAACGAAACCTGTAACCGCTATCGCATTATACTCTTAACTGCGTTGCTTAAGCGTCTCCCAAGGTTTGCCTCATGTCCCCGACTGAGTCAGGCTATGAGGGACGCCCCAAATCAACCATTGTATGTAGGTAAGACATCTTGAATTTTAGAACATATATACATTACGTACAATAATGACCAAAATGGGCATTATCTTAAGCTCTTCTGTTCATGAAGTGCATTACAGAAGTCCACAAAGAATGACTACGCTCGCGAATGCTTGCCCATCCGCGGTCACTTCTGAGGCAAGCACCTATCAATTTCTAGTAAAAATACGCCTACCCTTCCAATGCCTCATGCAGATAGCCTTAGCCTTGTGTCACCCGTTAATAATTAAAGGATTATTAACGATGCGCCCTTAATGGTGCGCACACTCCCAGATACCCTTAGAGTTAGTGGGTGTAGCTTTTCGGGTCGCAAAGGAGATGCCCTCGACTTGCGTGGCAAACTCAGCCGGAATTCAACTATACCTTGTAGTGACAGAGGGGGGTGGCCGTTTGGTGCCCAGCATTCGCCGGTTCACGCCAGAGTAAGGGTCGGAGTCAGAAGTAACAAACAAACCAAACTTTATACACAGCAAGAGACGATAAAGAGGAATACACAAACACTAAAATTGCACATAAGAGAGGTTCACAGAAAACAACGCTAAGCATGCAACTAAAGAGGTATTCAATAACACAGAGGCTTTACAGCACAGAACAATACACGAGATAATCAAAAACACCAAATTGTTCACCGGGCGCTGTTGCAGACCGACGCCTCGAGAGTCACGATGTGGCCGTCATGTAAGACGAGCGCCGCTCCGTCGCAGGTCTGTGGGCTTGCCAGCAGCGGGTGAACTCCGGAAGTCGAGCCGTAGCACTTGCGAACATGCTGATGGACTCACACAAGCGACGCGACCTCCATAAATAGAGCGCACCGCGTCTGCCTCTTCCAGCGCGCCAAAGCTGACGCGCACACACACTTAGCTTCGCTCGTTGAAGCATTCCCTTTTCCTTCCGTCTAGCCGCGCGTCATCATTGGTTAGGCACCGTCGAAATATCTAAAGAAGACTAGCGCTTTCCGGCCGGTTGTGTCACCGTCGCTGTCTGGTGATGAGAAAGAGGGTGACGCCGATGCGTACAAGGCCATGCGCTTTCTCGCGCGGGAAAGGAGGCGTTTCTCGAATGTCGTCGAACTTTCGATGCGGAGCCGCGCGGGCTTCGCGCCGCACCGGCTTAAAGGGCCACTGTCAGGGAAGGACCCTTTAAGCAAAGGATTTCGATCAGGTACCGGAGATATTCGGTACAATATGCTACGGTGACACGCGCGCCGCAAAGCAAAGAAAATACAAATCAAAGCTCTCTCATGCTCTCCTTTGGGAAGCCAGCTTCCCCGTTCCCTGCGCTGGCCCGTCGAGCCGCAACTATGTCATCTTAGTCAAAAACGACGTCCATTGGTCCGTCTCGCTGTCTGAGGGTGAAGGATGGGTGTCTACCGCTCGCTGCGCGCTTTTCCCGCGTCACGGCCCGACTGAATCCAGCGGCGCACGTTCCCTCGCCTGGTTTTTTTTTCTTCTTTTTTTTTTTTTTCGCGCACGCGGAGTGCCACGCCCCACCTCCCGCCAAACGCAGAGGAGAAAGGGGAATTTGTCTTGCGGAGGTTAGACGACCGGGCAAGAGAATGAAAAACCTTTGCGAGGGAACGTAAGGAGAGAAACACGACAGAATCGGGTGATTGCGGTGGCTATAACTGTGTTTTTAGTTACTCTTTTCAAAAACATTTTGCGGCCTTGCGTTCTGAGGGCGAAGTCTCACAGTCACCGGGGAAGAAAATATTTTCGACCGGAGGGTGGGCAGTGGGCCTTTAATAAAAATGTGCGCCGATTTCGTGACACCTTGCAGTGTCGACATTTCATGGCATGCATTTTGCACACCCTTGTACAGTATACTACAGTGAGCTTCGAACAAATTTTATGCCAACATATCCTCGGAGGGCAGCGTTCAGGAGTAGTGATTTTTTGGTTCCCCGTGAGCGAGCCGCGTAAGGAAGAAGGCACAAATGTGCGACTTTCAGCCAGCGTCCGAAAGTCCCTTGTTCCTTATATTGTGATAGATACTGCGATGGAAATAGACATATATTTTCTTGTTGATAATTGTTTACCTCTGGTCGGTATGGGTTTAAATAGCTTAAAAGTGCCAAATGCTAACTCTTTGTCACTGGCGCCGTAGCAGTTTCTCAAATTATAAGCATGCCCTAACAAAATTTCGGATTGCCTTTTGAACATGGGCGCCCAATGTAGCGAACATTTTATGTACTCTCGGGCCCTCTTGATTTGAAATTAATGCGTTAAGAAAACGTTGGCTGCCAAGCGTCATAAATGTTTCATTGACTGTAACCTACAGTAGCCTACCAAGTTTTTATTGAGTGATAAAAAATATCACTTGAACACGTTACCTGACGGCAAGAATAATGTTCCCGCACCGACTGTTCGGCACAACCTTAATTAATTCACTGCCGTGATGTGCACGTGCGGCATCCCGTGTTGTTTTGCTGGCAACTTGCTGCCTACCGCACATTTACTTTCATTCGGCGCTGTCTTCATGCATGGCAATGTGCGCACACGCGTGCGTGTGCGCGCTCTATCGCCTAAAAGGGAGATTTTGCGCTTGATGTTTTTTTTTTTTTTTCGTGGTGTGAACGAATGTCTTGTGTGCATTACCCTTGCGCTGACTTTTAGTTTGCGTCGGCTGATTTTAATTCTGTGTATTGGAAGTATTTTTGCTTTGAATTCTATGCGTATGCGCTCTTGTTACGCGCTGTTTCCAACCCCATAGAGTACTTGTACTTACGCTTCAAGCACTTGAGATACCTGGCAGTGCTCCCAAGCTTAGGCTTCGTGATATTCACCTGCACGTATACCTACTTTTGCAGATGAAGCATGCAACAAAATGGCTCCAGTTTCGAAACACGCGCCATATCACGTTGACCTTTTCGCCGCCTTGAAAGGAAAAGCTGTGTACAGTGCCCGTGTTGCTGCAGCTAAAACCAGCTCCGTGCATACGGTTTTCTTTTTTTTTTCTCTCTCCTTGATAGACGCATAATAAGCATGTTGTTCGCACAAGACGAACTGCCTAAAATACCAGCCTTCTAATACATATCTCCTCTGCCGCCGAAGGCATTTTGACGTATTGCTATATTTTCCTGGCGCTCATGTTTGCTTGGCATTCCTTCTTCATGAAAAAAGAAAGGAAGGCGCTGAGATTGAACGGAACACTCTGCCGCTCACTGGTGTTCGGCAATCCCAACCTGTGTTGCTCAACGCCACGAAGCGGATAGAAACGCGTGCAATCCCCGAGGAACAGGTCACAGATGCTCCGAGGGAGCACGTGCCCAACTTCAGAAAAAAAAAAAAAAAGCAGTCCTCTACGTAGTCTCCTGGTTCTTTATAGCTAGCTTCAGCTAGAAACGGCCGCTTGCTCAGCACCGTAAAATAGGAATAAAGGCGGACAAAATAAAAAAGTGCAGTTTCTATAGATAAAACGCCTTTCAACAAACCTGCCTTCGACAAGAGCGCGTTGATTAAATCACGAGTGCATCTTATTTGCAACAACGTTCGCTCGTTGCAAGAAGAACAAGAGGAAATTAACTAAGAAAAATATGAACATCTTATTGCTTATGGGGATCTGAGTTACGTTCTCAGCGTACAAAATGTATGTTTCAAAGTACTTCTGCTATCGGCCCAATCGTACACTATTGAACAGGAATAATAATGACGTTGCGATTGAAAAACCTTTCAGCCCGCCGCACTGCACGTTAAAGAACCCCAGGTGGTCCGGAGCGCTCCACAACGGTGTCTCTCATAGCTTGAGTCACTTTGGGACACAATTTAATATCAAAAACGGTTCATTTTTCTGTCATTCATAACAACATGATCATAATTTAGCACGTTTACTGTAGGGAAAATCTAGAAGCTTGCAGCGACGCGAGAAGGCGAACGTTGATTACACAGAAGGGGCTTACGTGTGACCTGACGAGGCCTGTATATGGTCAAATGCAATAATATGCAAAGGAGTGGGTTAGGAGCTTTTTAAAAACCGTGGGATTCAGGGAGATGAAAAACAAAGCCTCTCAGACGATGAGAAAAGTGTGACCGACACATGCTGCTCTTCGGCAGGCTGTTCCCGTTGCTATTTTACGAGGTATCTTGGCCAAGGCGGCCGTGCAGAAGGTATTTAAAGCGCTGGTTTTTATTCTCTCCTGTCGTTATTTCATATTCTAGTCTTGAGAAATAGTTGTGTTCTTAATCCCTTCCGACTGAATATTTTGCGACGTCAAGTGCGAAGTTTAGGCCACGAATAGCACGTGTGGGCCTGCAGTGCCAACTGAAGGAATAGGTGACGCCTCGGAACCTGCAATGACTGCCGCTTAACCTGAACGAAGATTCGGCGAGCTGCTGGACAATAACAAAGCAAAGGTAAACAATAGTTTTAGCGGCAAGGAGACTCCCACGCTCGTAAGTGCGCCATTGGTATAGCAGCGAAGATGCTTCTTCGCGCTTGCCATTCTTTGCTATTTATTTTGCAGCGCTCATGCGAGAGGGGGGAAGTTTTGCGCTTGCAAGGAGATAAAAAGCGCCGGCGCGCGAAGAACGCTGCGCGCAGCAGCAACATGAACAGTGGCGCGCTCTCTCCTGAAAAGTGCGGCCCGCTCGACAATCTTGAAGCCAAAGCGCGTGGCACTTCAGCCGCGCTGTGGGCAGCAATTTAATTACACTGAAATAAACGAACCCACGCAGAAAAAGGAGCCTGGGAAGAATGTAGCGCCTCCAGCCGAAGCCACCGTTTTGGATGGACTTTGGCCGACCGCTCTGGAGGCACCGTGGTCGGAGTAAACATCCGCCTGGTCGTGGCGCTGTTGGACCGAGGCCGCATTCTCTGCCTGCTTGCACTCTTGTCTTTTGCGGTTCGCAAATGCAGCTCGGTCTGCTTGGCGGATATCATTTCGTTGCGGCGCCCGTCAGGGACAGTTATGAAGCCTAGCACCGTTCTTTCGCTACCGGCCTTGGGTAAATCAGGAAGGAAATGAAAAAAAAAAAAATAGTTATAAAAGCGGACAGCGCCAGCAGCGAGCCGCTCAAGTTTGGTTTGTTTCCTCTGATGGTGAGGGCGGTGCTTCTCCGTTGTTTCTTACCGTTCCGCTGCAGGTTTGCTTTGCTCTGCGCGCCCCGCAGAGATCTCGGCACGGAATCCCTGGAATGCAAGAGCGCCGCGTTCCGGCCGACTCGCCGTCCGTACCTTTTCGCCATTTCGTGTATTGTCTCTGCTGTCGCCCTACTGCACATTTCGAGGCTAGGATGTCTTCCCGCTGATACAGAAGCGCCGGTCGTTGAGTGTTTAAAAAGACTTTCTGAAGCTCATTTGGCTTCCTGCCGGACACTGCTAGGAGATGCCCTCAAACCATCGGCTGTCTTTTCGTCGGAATCTTTGTTGTTAATTTTTTTATGTGTTTGTTCGATTTCTATACCGTAGCAGCTCCGAGAAATGTTCTTTACTGCTCCCCATTTTAGTTACTTTAGTGAAGTGCGCTACAACGAAATCTAAAGTTAGGATTATGTCGACAGCCTTTCATTAAATGCTGTCGATATGATTAAGTATTCATATTTTTGCAGCTTTTAATTTTTGTTTTACTCATCGACGCTTTTTATTACTGATCTAAATATTATGTTGTGGTTCAGTTGCCAAAATTAGATGCTCACTTAAGCCGACTAATATTGTTAATGCATAAAAACCAGTGGCATTTGTTCCTGACACCTCTTTAAAATTTGGGAGACACTTAGGTGTGCCTTTAAGAGCATGAGACATCATGAGTGGCTTCCGCATCCACGCACGTACAAGTTACTACTCGCTTCATCACTAATATTTTAATTTGCGCCCGTGTAGTCGCACACATTCTCATCAACTGAAAGTCCTAGCCTACCCCACTCTGTGAAAAACATCTAGGTGGCCCTTTGCACCACTAAAGTACGATGAGGTGCGGTGGTTGTTGAGTCTTTAGCGCCCTTCGTCCCTTCCCTTACGGCACGGGCCAGGTGTCTGCGAAAAAGTGTGGCAGATACTGCGTCGTTTCTTTCCTGTACATCAATTTGAAACGCCGCTGGTTCCTGCATTTGCTTCTCTATGATGTGCGCTGCGGCGTTCGGGGAAGCGCCAAATGAAAGGGGCACCACGGACGCCTGAACCAGACGCCCGCCGGGGTAAGTTTCGAATATGCTTCAATCGCCTAGTCATCGGTCATGGACCTACATGAGGTCATGACCGGATTTGACGTCATGAGGACGTCATTTACGGTCAGCTCCGGACGTCACATCCGGTCATGGCCGATGACGTCGCCAGGTGATGTCATCATTGAACCCCGCCGAATCTCACGGTATCCCGCGGAATATCGCGAAGTGTGACACTTCACGCAGACGTACGCACGCATGGACGGACACTCATGACCGTATATTATTGTGGCATGGTTTAAGTTGAAAGCCTGTAGGCTTTCGCCTTAAACCATAGCACAATAATATAAAGCCTAGGTTCAACCTAGCCATGGCTTAGGGATAACATGCCTGACTGGGAGCCCCAGTTTCGATTCCCACCATCCGAAAACGGTGGCTTGAAGACGTCACACGCCATGTCACCTACCAAATACCACCTGCCAGAGGCATGCTCTTGATAGTTCACTCACAACGCCGACTAATACTGAATTTTACGCTTCGCTGTTCCAGCAGGTGGCACATATGAACACTCAAATGGAATGCCCCGCCTGACCAGCGAGCACTCAGAGCACATTTCCAACGTCCCCGCTTTCACCAATTGTTCTGATTGTCCATTGGATGGACGTCCATCTTCGGCTACTCATAAGCAGAAGATGGCGTGCGCTGCTCAGCCATAAGTTCATATGACTATCGCTGGGATTGTAGGCGGAAGCCAGGGGCAGTTTGACGTTCCAACTGTGCTTCGGTCACGCCCAATGAGTTGATCAGGCGTGTGATGGCCTGTAAGATCGTAATGTGTGTGGTTGAACGCAGTCCAAAACGCTGTAAACTTTTTGGATGGAACGATAGTAGTCCCAGATATGATGTGCGCAATACACTAGCGAATCATTAGACGAGGATGTTTAACTTCGCAGAAGAAAAATAAAGCACCGACAGCCGACAGCATATATATACAAGAGAGCGGGAAGCGATTAGAAAAACCTCACTTACTTGCCAGCCGCGCCACCTGCAAGGTCTCTGAACCTTGGCTGTGAGCTGAGTTTCTTGGGGCATCCCAAATCACAATGTTTCCATTCCAGGTTGGCAAAGCAGCGCCGCGGAAAAGCAGTCGCATACTGTTCTACAATGCCGGCATCCCACATGCACATCAGCAAACACAGGTTCGCTGCAAAAAGGAAAACAAGGTACAGACACTGCATGGCAATGAACACTTCGAGGTATTGCAAGTTTCTAGTGCAACATACGCATTTGCCTTTGCCATACGTTTTCAGACAGAAACAAGAGGGGATATAACATTTTTTGTTGGGCTATTCGATCTTCCATGACTTTAATGAACCAGCACGAAAAGGCCAGCGTACAAGCATGAAGGAGTATACGCGTGTCCTTTTTCGCCCTGGTTCATAAAAGATCATTCAAGACGGACTAGCAAAAGTTGCTAGTTCAGCGTATCCGTCCTTGTTGTCCTCCGTCATGCTTGTCCGCTGTACTTTTTCGCGCTGATTCACGAAAGATTGAGGGATAAAATGAACAGTTTTGGTGAACGATGTTATATTAAAATGGTAGAGTAGGGAAGAAAAAAAAAACAGAGACAATTTTTGTTCCTTTTTCTAGCCCCTGAGATGAGACTTTTGCGTCGATTGAGGTCACTACTCCATCTGCTGTAACAATAAAAAGTTGTTGAACCAGTCAGTCTATCTTAAATTAATAGCTGTCGTCTCCTCCGTTTTGCAGGGCTGGCTTCTTTGCAGCAAGAGTCGCCTTGCACAAAGGCGCGCTTTACAGACTCTTATCTGTTGAAGGTCTAGTTTGCGACGGACGAGCGACTTGTCCTCTCTCTGCGCGTAGCAGTCAGTAACAAATAAACGGGTGCCTCCTCAGGGCACGTCGAATGCGCCCCTCCAGCACGCAATGTTCGTGGTAGCGTGGATTGCCTTCGGTCCTGTGCTCGCGCCACCACCGAGGGGCTGGCAAACAAGCTGGAAAACGGGTTTGACCCCTCGTAGCCAGAGCGTGGCCCGAGCAATGTCTCGGAAGTGTCGCGCACATTCATAACTCGGCGGCCGCTTGGGTGTCAGCTGCAGCGCGGCGTCGCCGGGAGCCTGCCAAAATAAATGGATCCGTGGCCACGACGCCGCCTTTCGAGCAGGTCCCGCGAGAGAGGCGCTTCAGTTGAGCACCAACTCGAGCCCAGCCGTGATTGATTGCGGACGCCGGGGGAAAAAGTGTTTAACGTCGCCTTCTTGGGTCCTATGCGCCCAGAGAGAAGCAAGCGAGTGTTTATATGTACCTGTTTAAAAGCTCTAGGGCACGCGCAGGACTCGGAGCGAGTCGTTGGCAGCTGTCTGGGCCGCAGGCGCAACAGTCAGGGGAAATCGGGAGCTGAGCGATGGGCCAGCCTGTGGTGCTTCCCGCTGTTATGCTCTTACGCCGTCGGAGCCAATGGGTTAAGACAACCACCGAGCCCGAAACTGAGTCTGCCGCCCTCGCAAGGCGCCGCTTGCGTTGGTCGCGGGATGCAGTGAAAGCGAGTGCAAAACCACGAAAAACAAGACGGCGCAGGGTTAGCGGCTGCTTGCCGCTTTCACCCGGGTTCCTTTCCGTTTGTCTTTAGTTGCAAGCCCGGGATAGAAGAATCTAATTAAAATCCTGTCACCGGCACGCCTCGTGGCCACCGGTGAAAGGAGAGGCACTTTGCAGCGTGTCTGATCGCGAGTGGAGCGAGGGGGATGCAGCGAAGTCTGTGAGCTGCGCTCTCCACGACATGTCAGATGTGCCACTAATGTGGTGAGGCGCGAGACTGTCACTAATTTGGAAGCGGTTTATTTTATCTGTTTGTTTCTCTCTTTCTGATTCTTTCCAATTTTCTTGCAATGCAATCACGAGCGTCACCAGTTAAACAACTTCCAGCGCTTAGGGCCAGCTTTACCGTAATGCCTCCGCGTGGAAAGCACATCGACAAGTGTGACAACAGTGCTCTTTTGCTTCCAGATTGCTAAATTCAGAGACATCTTTGCAACATGACGGGACTTTTGACATCACGCTCCCGCTAGCACGGCAGCAGCATGTTACAACAGGTCTGCCACCTCATTTCATTTGGCTTAATTTTTCAAAACCTATAAATTGAAAGCGAGAACAAACTTGCTGTCAAATCCCGCCCTCCGAAGAGCGAGGTTCCAGAAATGAAAAAGAAAACGCAAATGATCGTATAGTTATGTCCAGTGTCGCCAAACGTAGTGCTCTTAATTCTCTGTCGTGCTCATGTATTCTTACTGCCTGCTTTTTGGCTAAACAACCTTCCTAATAGACGCCGTAAAAAGAGCTTGTTTTTAACAAATTACCTCCTCTTTTAATAGTACTGCGGCATTTGTAGTACAGTTTTCAATATTTGTTGTTGCCGAATGCGTGCTAACCTGAGGAGGTCCCTGTGAGAGTATGTTCCCTGTTTCTTTAATGCATTCAACGCTTATACTTCCTTACTGTGACTGACATGCCACGCCTTGACAACTTACCTTTGTAATGAAAGCAGGACATTCTTGTAGAGACGAAGAAGAACTACTAAACGTTCTCTTCAGCGGTATTTATATCGCTTCAGGTTCCTCCGATGTCGACCTGTCTGTCCAGCTGTCGCCACTGCTTCTTTGGTCCAAGTTCCTTCGAATGAACGCCATCTCAATATCGCAGTGTCGCGGTAGGTACTGAGAGTTTTTCGAAGGGCGGCTTAGTATGATTTCTCACCATTCCTAATCATTTTAAGCTTTGAAAGGAGAATATTCCCCCCTCTAGACAAAGCCTTAGATAAGAAGCAGGAGACCACCTGGAGGCGACTCCGGACGCGATCATTCATGATTACTTGTATTTTGTCAGAATTCTACCCCAGTGATTATTACGACCCGGGATGTACAGTATGCGGTGAAATAGCCACTTACGATCACAGATTGTGGAAATGTAAAGAGGAGCCGCTCCTGCAATCTCTGATACAAGCTCCTACTCTCGAACAATGGGAGTCCGTGTTGGTCAGTTCATACCTGGAAGTTCAAACCCGGGTCATTGAAAGGGCTACTTAGGTCACTGTCAGCCGTGGACTGATAGCCACCTAGCACGGATCGTCTGCATTCTGACTTTTGGAACGAAATATACGTATGTTGTGCAATCCAATTACACCTTATTTAACATCGCTTCCTATTTACACGCACATTGAGCGACACCTTTTTTTTTTGTGTGTGTGTGTGTAGGGTGCGTTAACAAAGAAAAAAGGAAACAGCCCATTTGAAGTTGCAGGCAGTAGTAATGGAGCCACTTTCAATGTTGTGGTGGAACAGAGAAAGTTCTCAGTTAGGAATTTCACTGTATTATAAAACGATACTTCTCTCTCTATGTCCAACAACAACAAAAAAGAAAAATTATAAAATAAGAAATATGGACTAGAAGGTCATGTGAAGCTATTCATGGTTACGTAAAAAAAAAGGTATTAGTCATTTTGCGCCTTATTACTCATTAGCTAAGCAGCAACGTATTGCAATATCCTCACTTCAGATAGGCTTAAGTGTGGGATTAGTGGGCTCTCAGATTGTTCTCTGAAGTTGGGAATGCCGTCCTTCGGTCAACGTGTTGTGATTTCCAATGGTGCTGTATATGCCATTTCTCCCATGACGCAGCTCCCTCAGTAAGTTGTGCCATCTGTTTTCTGCTCGCGTGCCGTGGTAAAATGTACAGATGCTTGCAACGCATTGCCTTGCAAGGCAGAGCCTGACTTCATAATAGCGTTACCTTGAATGGTTTACCTCTCAGTGGTAGCTGCATTTGCATACGTGCTAAGATATATATGACCGCTGTCTCGGCTTCTGCCAATCCTTATATTCAGCATAGGTGCCGACGCAAGGTGTTCATACTTCACTCTAAACTTTCTTTTGGCTATGCGTCACCGTACGTGTTACTGAGGAAAAATACTGCTGGACAGAAAACTGTCCAATGAAATATTATGTTGTTTAGATTGTCGAAAGTAACTGAAGACATAGAAACTGGTTTACTTTGGCAACTATTATGAAAGTAACGGTTTTATGTAACCAACCCAAGTAGAACGCAATACGTGGCCCACCTGGGGCCCGTATGGGCAAGTTGGGCTGGGCAGCCACAATAACACCCATGAGGGCCCCCTTTAGGGATCTAGCGGGCAAACGCAAATTGGGCTTGCCTCTGCTTTTTCCATCTGGGCATCATATAGGCGTCGAAAGGGCTAACTGAGTACATATTCCCACGGCGGGGCTAAATACGGGTATGCCCGCTAATTGCCTGCATGGGACCCTGGAGGGGTACTTGAGGGAAGGTCACACGGAAATGGGGCTTCATGCAGAAAATTCCTGACCTGCACAAATGGGCTGCCCACCAAAAACCTAGATAATATCTGCATGGCCTGTAGCGGGGCTGGAAAGTGCTCCTTCTCTCTTCTGCCCGCATCGGTCTCTTGCGGGACACTTTAGGGCAGATCCGATGCAAAGGTGGGCTTAAAGCAAATAGAAGACGGGCTAACCCGAAAGCGGCTGCCCACTCAAAAGCCGAATAGGTCCCGCATGGTTGGCGGCCGGACTGAAAAGCGGGCATTGCCCCACGCTGCCACACGGGTATTCATTGCGGTACTTGCGGGCAAATTCAACATATATTCGTATTGCATGCGGTAAAAATAAGCTCAGCTCAATTGTGGCTGTTCATGAAAGGCCGCAGTGGGCCCCAAATTGGCCGTAGGCGGGCTTACCGCTCTGAAACGTCTCCACCCTATCTTTAAGGCACCAGTTTATTTATGTAATTCGTGCTATACCGGCCGTTAATTGCCTCTTCTGGAGGTTTCATATAACTGCACTAAGCATATCCATGCCATGAATAAAAGCTATCTATTTTTACTCTAAAAGCTACGTTAATTATGCAGTATTGGCAGAAAATACGCAGCAGTAACTGTTCCGCTTTACTACCTGCAAATGTCGTGCATTTTCTTTTCATTCTGCCTACAGTCGCAACCAATCATTATTATTCTACACGCACCACCGAAATAATTATTTAGACTAACATTATGAGGATGATGTGGGCCAGCACCCAATAACATAATGTTGGAAATAAGTTACTCCTATGTTACTTGGTATCGAATACAAGGTAAATAAATAGTGCTAAGTGTTTCACACATTATGATTAGTGGAACTTGGGTAGCCTCGAAAATGCCAGATTAAACTCTTGAGGGAAGTACGTGGGCTGACTGACCTCCGCAAAGCCCGCGCTGGTACGATTCGGGTATTGGAGGGATTAATCGACATAAAAATAAAACCTTGATCAATGGGACGGCACCACCTGTACAAACGTAAGATCCATTAGTAATTCTGCCATGCTGCCCACATTCGACTATCTGGGTTGAATGAGGGCAGCCCTATTTGGGCTGCCCACACGGATACTGATTGAGACCGATCGCGGCAAAATTGGGCAGCCGACGCGCGGTCCCTCTGGGTACTTATTGCAAATCCCGCATGTGGCCCGTATGGGCTTCCCTCACGGGCCCAACGCGAGCCCCCACGTCATAGCACACGACCAATTCTTTATTTATTACGCACACGCTAAGGCAGAAGCATTAAAGTGACCATTGTCTGCTCAAAAATTTCGCCAGCCATTAAAAATTTTAATTCATCTACAAATTTTACACTTGAGCATTGAGTTTCGAGCATCAGCGATCAGAAGTAACTTTTATCACATAGAAGGTGCTGTTACTTGCACTTGCGGCGTCCAAGCCTATTGCACATATTCAGAGACATGGCGGTCAAGTGGCGATGTGAAGGAATTCGAATTCCAGGCAGAGCAGTGCAGTTTCTTTTTCTCGAGCTCTGCAGGGAAATACGTACAAAAAGTAGTACTCAGGAACATATGAAGATGTTTATAAAAATCACGGTCGTTTCGCGTCACTTGCAAATCTCGCTGTAAGCGCAATCGTCCTTTTTTTCTAAATTACGGGCGCTTTTCTTTAGGCAGGCAAAGAACGTAGTAGATATATGGTGCAATTATCTTTACTTATGTTTTATGTTATCTGCCCTAAAAATAGAGTAATAACAGCTTACATGTTTGAATTTTTACACACGCTGTAGAACATGCGTTTTAGTCGACTTTGCAAGTAACCTGTAAGCAAAGCGTAAATATCGCGGGACCTATATTTGGCCGCCATGAGTCGAGGCTGACTTCTATAAATCAGTAAAACTTGGAAGGCTGCTCATAGCGCCTTACATCTCTTCTCAGTTTTTCAAAGGGCAGCTAGGCAAGAACATAAGTATGGTCTGCTTTGTGTAACCCGAACATGTGCATGTGGGCCATATGCATGTATACGCGCATGTAGACCGCACGAGTCGCGCGTTCAAAGTGACGCGGAAAACAAATGGTGGTTTTCAAGTGGACGACTACAGATGAGAGTTTGTAACAATGTTTAGATTAAATTATGCATTTCTTAACAGCCACTAAACTGACCTGACTATATCGTTGACGATCGACGGTTTTCAAAAAAGGCGGGCAAGAATTCATGAGGAAGACTGGCAAAAGTCGCCTGGCTGGAGTAGGATGGTTAAATGAAATGCGGGCTTTACAGTTTTCATGCGAATATCCGATGAGAGCGGACGTGCTCTCCAGGCTCTTGTCAACGCAGGCTCTTGTCGACAAGCCTGAGTATATCAAGTGGTTCTAACCTGTATTCATTGTACTGCTGAGAGGGGTACGTCTCGTGTGGAAGTGCGGCACAAATGTGCAGAGTGTCGAGGGAAAGCCAGAAAAAGTAGTTTCCAGTTTTTTAGCGGCAGTGTCCGCCAGGCAACAGCGAAATGCGGCCCGATTACAAAAAAAAAAAAAAAAAGCATCCTTTTATTTCGTTTACTTTGTTTTTTTCTTCCCTTCTCAACAAAAGGGGTGTTTGGGGCCAGTTCTTATTGGCGCCGCTATCTCATTTGGGCCCGCGATGGTGTACACCCTCCGCATCGGCAGCCGGGGCCGGAAGGAATCGGCAGGCCTAGTTAGGAAGCCTGCCTCTTGAAATGACTACGTTGAGAGCCTATTTTCCGGCTCAGCGAACAGCAGGGGCTGCCCGTTTCTTATTTGCTTTTTATATTCTCAACCTCTTTCTCTCTGCGGCACTTTCTAGATGCTTCTCTCTAATTTTATTTGGCTCCTCTTTGTTTCTTAATGCTCGAATTTCTTGCCTCAGGGTAGCGTCTGGGAGCGCAGTCTTTTATATTGTTTCATCCTACCATTCGGCTTTGTTTCCTAGCGGCACCCTTACCGGTGTGCTGCTTGTCTCTGCCGTTGGCTGTGCACCACCTTCTCTTCCCATTTAGTTTTTCCTCTTCCACTGGTCATGGGTCACGCGGGAATGCATGCTCGCTTCGCCTACCGACCTCTTCACCACCCACAGTGGTGCGCCAGCCGAACCAAGGGTACGTTGCATGAATTTATGCCGGTCTGCGTAATTGCCGCTTCCACGAAACGCACCGCCAAAACACTACTCGCGGTCAGAAACTGCGCTCTTTCGCAAGCACATAGGCCTGAGGTAAGGGGGCTGCAGCCGAGAAACAGAGAAAAAAGTAATAATAGACACCAAACTGCGCGTAGGGGCTGCGTGCTCTATCGCAGTCTGGCAGTGCTGGTCTTTTTGCTTTTATTTTGTTTTGCTTCTAGTCGTCGGGATTCTCATGCATACGAAATTTAAGGTACGCACACTAAATTTGGGAGCCCCGTTTCGTTTTATATGCGACGCAGAGCGACGTGACTCTTTGTGCAAGCCGACAACTTGTCAGGAGACAGAAGTGAAATCACGGGACCGAGCAGAATTAAGCTTGAGTTCGGCACCAGGAGGCTTTCCCTGCCATTAAGTGCTCCTCGGAAGGGATAAAAGTGTTCGGTTATTATCTACCATGTGCATTTAACATTTTAACATCTGAGAATTCAAGCCATAACAAATTATGCACATGGTATGGCGCGTAGATGGCTACTAGGAATGCTTGCATGCTTCGTTTTTTATCTTTGTTTTGTATATTGAGTACAATTTAAAGCTAATAACGGTGCACCATTAAAGGCCTGCTTAACAGGAAAAGCCACTGTTCGTCCGTGTTACGAAAAATCGCTGTCGGTCTAGAGGTGTCGCTTGGTCTCTAGACGCCACCGCTACACCCTTCTCTCCTCCGATCAACCAGCGCTCGGTCATGCTATACGTGACTTTGTAACGACATCAACCTCCTGTGCAACCTGGGAAATTTGTGGCTGATTTCGCAGGTGCCCGGGCAAGTGGATGTTGGAAGGTGGCATGACCGGGCGGTGTTTGGCCACCGGGGTGTGCGTCGTCCCGAGACTACTTATCATGACCGAGTTGGCAAGTTGTCTAGTGGGTGCCAGTTGACAGGTTACATTCCGGGTGCTGTGTGGCTGTTTAAAAGGTGCGCTGGCAGTAGGCAGATGCGCTAATCACGTGGCGTGGCCGGAAGCGGTGGCTCTTGTCTGATGCAAAACCCCCATAAATGCTCAGGAAATTAAGAAAACAAAACTAATAAGCAAGACAAAAAGCGACAACCAGCACCTTGTCTTGCAGTAAGAGAAACCTATAGCAGCATTGTTTCTAAAGCTGTCGCCCTCCACTTATACTTGACATAAACGTGTCCATATTTATTTTTTTTTGTTCAAACACTAGTGAGACCTCGAGCCTGGTGTACGCCACCAGTCTGAGTGCCTCATACATCTGCGCTGTTATCGCTGCCTCGAACGAATTGAAAACCACGCCTCTCCGTTTATCAACTGTCTAATTACCTACATTCAATAAGAATGACGCCTATGTAGGCTTGTATTAAACTACCAGGTGTAGCACACTGAAGATTTTATCCTTCGTCTACGCCTATATTATTAAATATGTACTAGCCCTGATACCAGACAGGACTGCTTCTGAACATATTGTCATCACGTACTGGCCAGCAGGTAAACGAAGTATATGCAGAATCCCTTCACCGATCTACAGTTCAAGACATTTTGTCCCAAACATAATACTTTAACGTTGGATAACTTCACCTCCATTGCCATAAGGCCAGAAAGCCTCCTTATTAAACGTTATCCAACACGTTACGCAATTTCCCTGCAGCGTACCTATGACACACAAACAGTGACGGGAAAAACAAGCTAATTTTTGCATCACTGGAACTCACTTGTTGATAATGGAAGGAAAAATATGCCAGCAGCAGGCAGGTTCATTTCACCGCACAAATCGAAAAAATGGGACGCAGGAAGACCCCACATGGTTTCAACAAGTTGCGCTAGCCCTAATGCTGAAGACAAAATGTAAAAAGTATAATTATAAAATTATTATTATGCGAAACGTATAACACTGCATGGACAACCATGATACGGCAGTGTGTCTTCACTAACTCCCAAAAATCACTTTTTTCTGAGTAAAGTAGGGCAAAAAGTAATTTTCTTTAAAGATAGCGTTGCTTAAAGGGTGAAATCAGGGAGTTTTCGAATAGGCGGACTGACATTTAAGCTGTGCTTATAAGTGTATAATGGACAGCGTCATACGATTTCGTCCGGGGCTCTTCATTCGAATCCTCGTCCACCTTTGCGCAATTTTGCATTTGTTTGCTCACTAGTCAAGTAACGTCTATCGGTTAGGAGAATAGGGCAACTGCGGGGCAACAATTCACACGTGCAAATTGCAGCGGTGACCAGACAGGGGGCGCGGCAATTACTCTGAGCATGTGCACTAGCACCCCAGTTCAGTTCAGTTCAGTCGCTCAGTCGTGCCCGACTCTTCGTGACCCTATGGACCATATCACGTCCCGCTTTCCAGTTTCTCACTATCTTCCTAACATCACATAACTTCATCTGCAGCGCCTCGAGGATGCCATCTAACCACCACGTTCGCTGCCTACCCCTTCTCAGGCGACCCTCAACCTTTCCCAACATCAAATCTTTCTCCAGCGACTCCTCTCTTCTCATCAGATGACCAAAGTAGCTGAGCTTTAACTTTAGAATTTGACCCTCCAATGAGCAGTCAGGGTTTATGGTTGACAATATTGACTGATTTGATCTTCTGGCAGTCCAAGGAACTCTCAAGTGTCTCCTTGCCCTTCATACTGGTTCCTAAGGAGACAGATGAGGTGAATTGGAACTCCCATCCCTTGGAGAACTTGCCACAATCTGCTGTGATCTACGCAGTCAAACGCTTTCGCATAATCAATAAAGCAGAAGTAGATGGGTTTCTGAAACTCTCTTGCTTTTTCCATGATCCAGCGAAGGTTGGCAATCTGGTCTCTAGTTCCTCTGCCTTTGCGAAACCCAGCTTGTGACTGGCCATAGGGTTTTCTTGGCAGGACATACTGGAGTGGGTTGCCATTACCTTCTCCAGTGAATCACATTTTGTCAGAACACTCTGCCGTGACCTGTCTATCTTGGGTAGCCCTGCACAACAGAGCTCACGACTTCATCGAGTCGCTATTACCCTATTCCCCTAGCCGATTGGATCCACCTGTGTAAGATGCCGGGTTAGTTGGTACTGCATAACGAAATATAACAACGCGAAGAACGGGACGAAACACGGACACGCACAGCGCCCGTGTCCGTGTTTCGTCCCGTTCTTTGCGCTATATTTCGTTATGGATCCACCTGTTCTAAAAGATCCTAATAGCTAGCTAACTTCCCCTACTTAGCATAAATGCACCGTGACGAGGTTATATATATATATATATGTAAGGAAGATGAAGATGGGCTAGTGAAGAAAGATGATGTTGTGGTGCGCGCGCTGAGCCAGAGACGACTGCCTGCTGACACGATGTTCTCCCGACGTCCCGTTTTCCACGAAGGCTTTCAGCGTAACAACGTGAATGCTTGCTGGGTACAACCGACCTCGTCAGCAACGGCTCTGCCCCTCGGACCTCGCCACAGTCGACGCCTTGCCGGTTTGCCAGCTTATATTCCTTAGATGTCCGTGGACGGAGACGTCGCGCCCAGGTCAGCATCGAGCACCTTCTGGCCGCATTACCGCGAGCCCCTCTTCGCGGGCGCTGCCGGTGAAGACATGGATGAATGGCTGACATACTATCAACGCGTCAGCCGATGTAACAAGCGGAACGCGACCGCCCACCTTGCCAACGTGGTGTTCACGCTCGCAGACACGGCACGTACGTGGTACGAGAACGACGAAGACTCCTTCATGTCTTGGACGCGTTTTGTAGAAGAGCTCAGCAAGTGCTTCGGTGACTCCACTGCAAAGAAGTGTGCAGAACACAGACTGGCTCACCGAGCTCAGCTTCCTGGAGAGACCTGCATCCAGTACATTGAGGCGGTTGCAAAGTCGAGCTTTGCAAAGTCGCTTCACTTCACATGTCTGACGAGGACAAGGTCGGCCACTTGCTAAAATGCTTCGCCAAGGACATCGATCTACACCTCCCTTACAAAAATGAGTGTGTAAAGTATGTGGTACAGTTGTTTACTTACGTAAAATCAATCAATATATGTCTCACAAAAAGGACACACAAATGTTGTTGATATCCAGTCCACACTTATCAAATAGTGGCACTCCGAATTGTTGACTGGGTGTACTGATGTTGTTGACTGACGACTTGTACTGAAGTTGTTGACTTAGCACAGGTTGTCAACACAGCACTAATTCTCCGATTAACATTCAAGTTGTTGACTGAGTGTGCTGCTATTGTGGAGTGTACAGGTTGTATCATAATTGTTGACTGCACACAAAATGTCAACGTTGCTGTATAAGCATCCTACGTCAGCTATTGTGCAGTAGTAAGCAAGGGACATATATGCAAATGATTCAATTTACACGAGGCAGGTCTGATCAGTTATCTTTTTTTTTATTTACAAGAACATATATTGGAATGTAGTAAGATAATTTGAACATAAACACAAAGTTCTCATTGCAGAGTGAGATAACCACACACTGCACCACCATATACCAATATACGAGCGACTATGGGATACTTCGTGACGCGGTAGGCCACGTCAGTGAATGCGTTCCCTGGATTAGGAGCCACGGCTGGAGTATTGTGGTGCAGCCTGACTCCCACCACACGAGCCACATTACCCGGAACAGCTGTATACCACATTTGGTTCGAAAGTATAAATCGTTTGTGGTATACAAACAAAATTACGTTTAAATAAAAGCTACACATTGAATACTTCGAATTAGTAGTTAAAACGTAAACATATCAAATTAGCGACGGAATCCTGGACCGCCGAAACCCCTCAAACAAATCCGATTTTGATTTGGGACGTTTACTAAGGGGGACATAACTCTGTAACTGGCAGGCGTAAGCAAACGGGAGTGGTACCAAACGATTAGTCGTTATGAGATCTATCGGAAATGATACATCGTATATGTCAATCACGTGATCGTAATTGCTACGTTAGGCGGTGCTAGACGGCGTATGCATGAGTTGACAGTTGACAGCCGTGTGGGGCGGACGCGGGTTCCATCGCTCTTCCGATTGCACGTGGCTACCGGAAACGGACGAACTGGCGACAAGACGAACTGGCGACAGAATGCCCAGGTGCTATATCGCCGGAGATTCCAACATGAGCAGGTGCAGGCGAGGAATCATGGAACGTGTAAAGGGTGATAAGCGAGTGTTAGTTGGAACCTTCCCAGGGATGACAATGAGGACAGTGCTGAGAAAGAGTAAAAATAGGCCGTTGAAAAATTCCGCAGAGCGCAATATGATGATAATAGCCGCGGGACTGAATGATGTCCTAAATGATGACGCTGCAGGAGTGATGGAAAGTTTAGCTAAGGGAGTTGACGATATTAGGGCCACAACAGAGCAAGCGCAGATAATTGTATTCACAGTACCGGAGGTGCTCGGAACGAACGGAAAGCTTGTAAAGGACGTGGTGACAGGTAATCAGGACATAAGAAAGTAAAGTCTGGAGAAGCGTTTCGAAGTGGTTGAGGTAAACAGGGAGGTGTATAAAGCAGGTTTTGTCAGGGCTTTTCAGCGAGATGGCATCCATTTTAACAGAAGGGTGGGAGCAGATACCGGTTGGCGCCTGGCAGGCAGGGCTGCAGCGTTTTTAGGGGGTCCGAGAGGGCTCCGTGCACAGGGGTAGTTGGAAGTGAAGCAGAAGAAAGCGTAATAACAGAGGCTGAGCCCTAAAAATGGCAAGGAGGAGGTCGAGAAAGAAAAGTACAAAAATGAGATTTAACACTAAGATCAGCAACATAAGCATGCAAGGAGGTAGAAAAAGAGCGAAATGGTTAGAGTTAGAACAGCAATTGAAGGATGACAAAATAGGTGTGCATGCTCTATGCGAGACTCATCTCAGGGATCTAGAAGATCCGCCGTTTATAGAAGGCTACGTCTGGGAAGGGTGCAACAGAACGAGAACGGAAAAAAAAGGGGGTGGAGGAGTAGGCATGTTGATACACCAAGGAACAAATTGGCAAAAAATAACATCATCTTGCAAAGAACATATCTGGGTATCAGGAACACTTGCCGGCATAAGGACATGGTTCGGGGTAGTTTATTTAGAAACAGGACACCAATGCAGGCAAGAAAACAAGGATCTCGTAGAATGTCTCAGTGAAAATATAAGCCAGTTTGTAGACGCGGCCGATATTATTCTACTGGGGGACATGAACGGCCACATCGACGATCTGGATGGATACACGGATTGTAACGGGAAGCTAATGCTAGATTTCTGTGAGCGACACGACCTAGTTATTGTAAATAGAGAAACAAAATGCTAGGGACAAATCACGTGGGAATTCCGCAACAGGCAGACGACCATTGACTACTGTCTAATGTCACAGGGAATTTATAGCACGGTCACAAAAATGGAAATAGACGAAGAAGGGGAGTGTAGTCTGGGAAGTGATCATAAATGTATTAGTCTGCAGCTGGGGCCCTTGATGAAAAGAGAAATGGAACTTAAACGCAAAATTAAACGACGATCAAATAGCGCAGATAGCAGCGGACATAAAGGAAGCAATAGAGAAAATCCCCATGGAAGACTCGGATTATGAACAGGTAGAACTACTCGTAAGGAGAAAAATAAAGGAGGTTAAAGTAGCAAACCGTTGGAATGGAAAGAGGAAGCCACGGAGCTGGTGGAATAAGGAAATCAGGGAAGCCATTGAACAACGACGGGCTGCTTCAAGAGAACACCGAGAGGCAAAGAAAGCACAGGTATATCAAGAGGAAATACTAGACCAAAAATGGGAATCATATCGACAAAAGAAACTTCATGTACAGGCCCTCGTCCAAAGTAAAATAAAGCAGTCCACCTATTGCTGGATGGATGACATACACGATGCCACTAGAGGTGGGCCAAGAAAATTCTGGAACCATATAAGCTGGCAAGGTAAAAAGAATCAAAGAAAGCAGGACCGGATTCAAGATAACGAGGGAAATTGTTTAAAGGGAGACAACGCAGTGAACTACATTACATCAGTTAAAGCCGAGTCATTTAAGAGCGACGATAGTGTGATCACCGCAAATCAGGAAGCAACACAAGATAGCAGAATACAAAGCAGATTAGAACTGACCAATCTAAACTGGAAAAAGACAGAAAAAAATATTCCTAAAAACACATCTACAGGAATAGATGGAATTCCGATCAAATTTATTAATGAACTTGGTCCAAGAAATATGGAAACGTTGTTAAAAGCTTTGAAAACAGTCATAACGAATAAGCGAATTCCGGAGAGCTGGCGGCACAGTAAAATGAATTTGATTTACAAAGGGAAAGGAGAAAGGATGCACATAAAATCCTACAGGCCGATTACCATAACATCTGTTATATACAGGTTCGCCATGCAGACTGTGAAATTAAAGATGCAAGCATGGGTAGAAAGTAACAAGATACTCGGAGAACTTCAGAACGGCTTAAGAAATGGTAGGCGTTCAGATGGTAGCCTGTTCGTGCTTACCCAGTGCATCGAAATATCTAGAGTGGAAAATAGACCTTTGTATTTGGCCTTCCTGGACATAAACGGGGCGTACGACAACGTAAACAGGGAACTCCTGTGGAACATATTAAAAGAAGAAGGTATCGATTATGAGATAACAGAAGTCTATACAGGAAATATACCGGGAGAACAAAGTAGAAATTACATGGGAAGGTATAAGAAGTACGGAAGCTGTCAAGTCTGCAAAGGATTAAGACAAGGTTGCCCTCTATCACCGCTGCTGTTCATGCTTTATATGATAAATCTAGAACGGAGGATATAAGAAATTAACCTAGGATTTATCCTGTCATATAGATTAGGAGGAAAGGCGTAGAGAAATGCCTCCCCGGTTTAATGTAGGCAGACGATATTGTGCTGCTAGCAGAGAGTCAGGAAGAATCGCAAACTCTAGTTAAGTATCGCGGAGACGAAGGGGACGTTCTAGGCTTCAATTTTAGCGCAGTTAAGTCGGGTCTGATGATTTTCAACGGCTCAACTGATCAGGGTCTTAAAATACAAGGTCATGAAATACCCAGAGAAGCAGAATATAAATATCTTGCGGTATGGATAAACGAAGGATTGGCATACATTGAAAAGCATGAGCAATCACTTAAGGCAAAAGGGCGAAGAAGTGCCGGGATAATGAAGCATGGGGCATTGTGGGGATACAACATGTATGAGGTTTTGAGGTGTATTTGGAAAAGAATTATGGTGCCCGGACTTACTTTCGGAAATGCGATTTTGTGCCTAAATTAAGAGGTACAGTCGACATTAGAAATCAATCAGAGAGCCGTCGAATGATTAGCACTGGGAGCCCACGGCAAAACCTCAAATGAGGCGGAACAGGGTGATATGGGCTGAGCATCTTTCGAAGTACGGGAAGCTCAGAGTAAAATATTATATGAGGAACGCCTGAGGAAATTGGACAGTAAAATATGGGCAGCTAAAGTATTTGAATACCTATACCTAAAAAGCGTTGACTCACAATGGAGGAAAAAAACTTGGAAACTAACCAGTAAGTATGCTGGTCACAAGGACGAAGAAGAGCGTTAAGCAACAGGTGAAAAACACAGAAGGTAAAAATTGGATAAATTCGATGGAAAAGAAACAGAGTGTGGAACTATACCGAAAGTGGAAAAGGCAGATCAGGAAGGAAGCTTTCTTTGATAACTCAAGAGGCAGTGCCCTACTTTTTGAAGCTAGATCAGGGTGCCTTTGAACATGCAGCTACAAAAAAAATTTAACAATGTAGATGACGCGTGTGCTGCATGTGGTAACTCAAGTGAAACAATTGACCATATTATACTCGAATGTAATGGTATCCATCCGGAAGTCGATGCAGGCGAAGTCACTCTTCCTGAAGCTCTGGGGTTTAGAGATACCAGTGGCCGGGTGAATGAGCCTGCGGTGGAAGCAAGCAAAAAACGACTGGAAGATTGGTGGCTTAAAAGCAGAAAAGTGACATAATGTTAGTAATGCAGAAACAAAAATTCAATAAATAGAATGATGGTACAGATAACCAATCTAAAACAATAAATAAGATATAGGGGGAAACAATGAGCATGATAGCAACTGCTATCACAACGTTTCAAAGGGGACGCTCCTATATTCCATCCATCCATCTATCGTGAGTATAGAGCCGTCTTCTCGGTAGCTCAATTTTTTCTCAGCATACTAAATGATAATTTACTTGTTAGCAGGCTATCGCATTGAAAGTGATTCTGTTATTTTTTGCGTAAGTAAAATGCGAGAAAGCCCAAACATCTGTTATCATTTGCAACGCGTTTTTGGTTTTTGTTTTTTTGTGCCAGAAGGGTAAAATGAAATAAGCATGGAAGCAGACTCATCAGCAGACAAAAAGCACTAAAGGAAGCAAGAGAAAAATCACTAGCAAGAAAAAAACGCTAACGGAGTCAAGCTATGAACTAAGGTCTCCCTGAGAATTTTTGAAGATCATCCGTATGTGTTTCAGCCAGTCAACCAGTAGTTAACAAAATTTACACAAATGTTAGTCAAAAACTACGCTGTTGACTAAAGGTAAATATCAATTTCGTTTACACTTGTTGACCACAGTCAACAACCTGTGTGGAAGCTGTTGACTCCACAAGTTCTCCACAGCCTGTCAACTCGTTTTCAATGTTCATTTTTGTAAGGGCTACCTGACTAGTAAAGAGAACCTGGCATCGGTGTCGAACGTGATCGATCATTGCCGCATGTTTGAAAACCTTAAGATGCGTAGAATTACTTCCAAGTTTGGTCGCTTGGCCACTACTGCGGTGGCAGCTATTGAGTCCACATCCACTAGTGACCTTGCCACTACTATTCGCCAGATTGGGCACAACGAGCTCACCTGCCGTCCCATTGAACAGCCATCTGTGTATCCGCTGCTTCAACCTCAGTCTCTTTCCGCCAACTCAGCGGACTATGAATGGGTACCAGGTGCACCAGCATTCCCGACACTGCCTAGATTGTCAATCCCCACGATCGCACCACGAAGCACGTGTGCGTTCTAACAAACCGCCGCCAGTCAACTTCGTGACGTCAAGCCGTGACATTAATGCCTTCTATATGGGTCGTAGCAGCAGTGATGTCTTCACGAGGCGCACTTCTGTCCGTTCCTCATTGGTTTGCTATCGATGTGGTAATCCTGGCCACATCTCACGGTTTTGCCATCGTCGCCGCTCACCTCGCTACGGTACCACCACCCATACTGCAGAGCCAGGCTACCGTCAGGAGTATGTCCCCCGCCGTCCACCTTTCGCCTCACCCGCTGCACCGAACTATTGCCAGGCCAGCATGAGGACCCCTTCGCCGGCATCAGATCGCAGCGTGACTCCTCCTCCAGCGTTTCGCACACGCCGGTCTCCATCGCCATGCCGGCGCTCATCACCTCATCCGGAAAACTAGTCAGTGCGACGGATTGAGTTGAGGTCGCTGAAAGTCTGCTGTGTACCAACGTACCTCCGCCTATTTTGATGCTCAAAACAAAGTTAACGTGTCTGTGGTTAGTGTAGTCACATGGGTTCTCGTGGATACTGGTGCTACTGTTTCAGTAATGAGTTTAGGATTTAAATAGTTGTTAGGGCGTAAAGTGATCATGTTTCAGTGTGCCCCTACGTCAACATTCTGTGAAGTAAGCGGCGAATCGTTGTAGCCTTCAAGAGTGTGTAGTCCAGAAGTCGAACTAAGTGGGGCGGTTTATTTCGAGCAGACACTTGTGCCTAATCTCTCAGAAAGTTCGTGCGATGCGGAAACTGTATTTAGCGTCTCCGAAGACACAGTCCTGCTATCGTGGACTGCAGTGTGAGGCCCAGTTCACCCATCGCCTCATATGATGAAACTTTTGAAGCTCTAGTACAGCCTGTTTATTCGGCGTGTGTTTAGAGGAGTGTACTTGTACCTCATTGTTTGATTTATGTGGGGAACGGTCGTGCGTGGTTGTGGACAATCAATTCCTTCCCTGAGCCTGCTGTTCTGCCCGTTGGATTGAAGCTTGCCTTCTGTGGACATGATATGCCCTCCTCTGTGGCATCGGTCGGAATCGCCTCAACCGATCCTCTTCCGCCTTTGTCACCAGAATCGACAATTACTCGCATGGTGAGCGCCAGTCTCAATAGTACTGACCGCGCCAAGCCCTGGTGGACCTCCTACTACAATATTTATCTGTTTTTAACTTCACCCAGCCCTCTAGACCTGCTTCTATTCCTCATTCTCGCATTCGTCACATGATCTACACTGGTTCTTCCCGCCCGTTCCGCCAGAAGCCTTATGCATCCGAGCGCAAGATCATCAACGAACAAGTCCGAGAAGGGCTCCACAAAGGGGTAATTCAGGAGTTTTGCAGTTCATTGGCGCTCAAGGACGGTACGTGGCTGTTCTGTGTGAATTATCGACGTCTCAACGCCATCACTAAGAAAGACGTGTATCCCCTCCCTCGAATAGATGACGCCATAGATTGCCTTTTTGGCACCTCTTACTTTTCTTGCATCGATTTAAGATCCGGTTACTGGCAGATTCCTGTGCACCCTGATTATAAGGAAGAAACGGCATTTGTCAAGCCAGATGGGCTTTTTGAATTCAATGTTATGCCCTTCGGACTTTGCAACGCGCCAGCAACTTTTGAAAGGTTTATGTACACTGTGCTTCGGGGTTTAAAATGGGAAATTTGTATGCGTTACCTAAATGATATAGTTATTTTTGGAAAGTCTTTCAGCGAACGCAACGAACGCCTAGTTGTTTTCTTGGACTGTTTGCGTCACGCCGGTCTTATTCTTAATTCCAAGAAGTGTCAGTTTGGCGTTAGACAGGCAGTGGTGCTCGGAATCGGACACGGTGTGCGACCTGATCCCCAGAAAACGGAGGCTGTCGAATCGTTTAAGCCACCCCAGACTGTTAAAGAGCTTCGCAGCGTCTCAGGGTTATGTTCTTATTTTTGTCGTTTTGTACACCGCTTCGCTGGTTTTGTACACCGCTTCGCAGACATTCGCCGCACAGCGTGCGTGAAGGTCACGAGGCCCCGTCAGGCGCCATATGGACGCCTTTTGCCTCGTGAACCTCAGCAGATGTAAAAACAAAAATTCCCAAGTATATGTACCCCGATTCTGCTGAAATAAATTTCATTTCATATCGCCGCCCCACTGACGAGTGTGTTACACATAGGCGCTTGTTTCGAATGGACCTCTGAATGTGAAGCCTCCTTTCGTCAGCTGAAGTTTGTGCTAATATCGCACCTTATTCTACGACATTTTGATCCTGCAGCACCGACAGAAATTCACAGGCATGCGACTGGCATTGCCTGGAGCTATTTCAATTCAGCGCTGCAATGAGCAAGAACATGTTATTGCACATGCAAGCCGTACTTTTAGCAAGCCCGAGCGGAACTACACTATTATTGAGAAGGAATGCCTAGCAGTGGTCTTCGGCATCCAGCGGTTTCGGTCGTACTTATACGGCCGCCCATTCAGAATTGTAACCGACCATCACTCTCTCTGCTGGCTTGTCAACCTTCGGGATCCCAATGGTCGTCTCGCACGATTGGCCCTTCGCCTCGAAAAGTATACCTTCGAGGTGGCGTATAAGAGCGGCGGACCTTCAAGTGCTTAAGTCGGAACAGCAAAAAGATCCGGACCTCACACCTCTCTACAACACCCCGCAGACCCGTCGAGGTACCGGCCGTTTTTGTATGCGCGATGGTACCCTGTGGAAGAAAAATTATTCTTCAGTGGGCCCACGTTTACTACACTCTAAGAAAAAAACCGGCTGAAGTGGGGAGTAACATTCAGTTTGGTCCTCAAATCGGGTCGTTACTCCACGAGAGGAGCAACTGCGGCGAGAAGCGTGCCGTGTGCAAATTTGGAGGATTATTGTTCAGTCCTGGCTCGAAAAAGACTAAAAGAGGAGCAACGGAAAGACGAGGCTGCTCACTTGATCCCTGGCCTCCCTTCCCGCCTCTCTCGTCGCGTGTTTCAGGTACAGAGAATGTGTCTCTGGCTCGATCGACAAAACGTGCATACTATGTTGCTGGGATTGCATGCTACGTGCTGGAATTAGCTTTTTGACGCTGGGTGTGTGGTTGGCATCCCCGGTGCACTGGGAGAAGTGCTGCATGTGCGCTGGGGCCGCACTGGTCCCACTATCGCTTTGGAAATAGTCGGAAGTCAGGAAACTGGGAGGCGAGAAATAATGTGCATATAAAAGATATGGTTCAAATAAGCGCTTTTTGCTACGAAGTCGCTGCGCACCAGTAAAAAAACAAAGGCAGTATCTTATTTCTGGAGTTTCCATGTTTCGGTAGGTCGTTTCGAGCGTTTCGAGAGAGACCACGATCGCCGCGCCTCTGAATCTCATGACACACTGACGATTAACCTACAACTAAAACTGGAATTGAATAATGTGGGCTGCCATGCATAACAAATTTAACAGCTGATCTTGAGGTCACTCTAAACACAATGATTCCTGCCAAAATGTTCAATGCGAACTCAATCGCAGGCAATCGCAGGCCTACGCATCAGCGAGCGTAGCTTGCACCGCGACCTAGTATAAACAACAGAAGGAAAAAAAATAAAACGAGGAAGAGGGTAGTTTACCGGGCGATTGGCCCATAAGAGAAAAAAAAAATCATAGAGCGCTTGTAATGCATAATATTTTGTGTGTTTCTCAAGCTTTTGCACTCCTTCTTTCTCTGCGTATAAACCAGCCAAGCCCTCGGTCATCGCAACGCTTCCCGAAATGTTTACATACAAATAATATTTAGTTACCAGCAAAATAGTGTCGTCGCTGCCGCGCTTTCCGGTATTGAAACTTGGTTGCACTTTTTTCTTTGAAGGTTTGTGCTACAGCTCCGTGTTCAGCGAAGATTACGCCCACAGTAGCGGAGCATCACCGAAGAGCCGACACTGGTAAATTTACCAGCGATGTCAAACTCCACATGTTAAAATGATTTCAGTGCGCAACATAGTGTGCATAGGCATCCAGAACATTAGTTGCAAGTCGTGAGGGCAGGCAGCAAGCTACAATGGTCAAGAAGTTGTAATTGTTAGAGCGGCGCAGCTTGTACACTTCAAAACATAAAGTCCCAACCTTATAAACGCGATCATGACACAACATGCAAAAATATTTCAAGGCATCCCAGTTCTCGGCGTGGCCGAGTGGTTAGCGCAGCAAGCTACTGTTGTGCCCGGCCAAAGTAGCCCAGAAATTCAGCCGGACGCCAAACTTATTCGGCTAACGCCTCCTTCACAAAATACGGATACTTCTTTGCAAAGCACCAGTGCACTGGAGGCGAGCCGTGCCAAAGGGAGAGAAGCGACGTGTTTCAACATGAGCTGAGCGTCCAGACAGCACGGCGCCGTGGCCCTGACGGTGAACCCCTTCTCGCCCCGCGGCATATTTGAAGCGAGAGCGCAGCAAGCTCTCCCATTGGCCCTGCGAAAGTGCTGCCGTCGGATTGGACCATTTTGAGCGTCAACGGTTCTCGGCGACGGAGTCTCAAGTGCTTCCGTTCGAGACTCCGAGTGTGAGTTCGTCACTAGCGCCCATCGGAAGCAATTCGCCCCCTGGCAGTGCGGACGCGGCGGAATCTCCCCGGCCGTCGCTGCGCGAGAACAGTCGCGTACGAGAATGTTAGCTTTCGGCCCCAGAGCCGAACTCGTTGTTTGAATACCTGTAAATAGTGTATAAAGCTTTTTCTTCATCTCACCAACGCCGACTCGGATTCATCGCTACCGCCCAGGGAGCTGACAGCCCTCGTTCACGAAACGGGTGACGAGCGCTGCGTTACCAACTCCTTGGCACAACCCTGTTGACGGTGGGCTACTGTGTGATAGCCCCACCGGCAGAACACTACTAAGTATGAGGTACCGATTTTGAAGTTCGCTAATGCAGGCGGCTTTTTTTCTCCTAGTTTTGACTTTTTTTCACTTTTTTAGCTTATTTTGATGTACTTAAGGTGCTTCGTTATGTTTTAGCTTTTACTTTTATCTGAGGCCTTTTTTTTTTTTTTCGAGCGAGCAGTGCAGAGCGTGCCAGTATGCCGCGTCCCAGGATGTTGGCCTCTTGGGGAGCATCTGCAAGGAGCTACCGTTCCTCCCCCTACAGTTCATCCTTTGGAGACTAACTGTTTATCCCCATGCAGTTGGTCCCCAGAAGGATTAATGGTTGTGGTAAACCAGTTGGTCTTCAAAAGGACTAACCTCACTACCCATTTTAGTCATTTTTTTCCTTGAGTGTACTTGTAGTTCCCCAAAGCCTCTGTCCATCTGTTTTGCGCGTATACTGCACGACGATCCCACGTCTGGTCATCTCGGTTCGACTCGGACGTTCCGCCGCACCCAAGAACGCTTTTATTGGCCCAAAATGCGATCGACCATTGAGAGATATGTGGCCAGTTGTACACAATATCATCACCACAAACAACTTGCAGTTGCTCCAGCTAGGCTGTTATGCACCCTGTGTCACCTCCCAGCGTGCTCTTTGAGCAAGTCGGCATCGACCTGCTGGACCCATTTCCAGAGTCTTGCTTTGGCAACTTCGATTGTCGGTTTCGCCCATATATTACTCGGTTCTGCGAAATGGCGGCTATCCCATCAGCTACAGGCCGTCAAGTTTCGCTGTTTTTGCTTCGCTCAGTGATCATACGCCATGGACTACCGCGGGTTCTAATAAGTGACCGGGGCCGTCAGTTCACGGCGGATGTTGTCGAGGAGCTCCTGCGTCTAGGTGCAACAAATTTTCGCAACTCCACACCATATCCCCCAAAAATTACCTGCTTGACAGAGCGCATAAACAGAACGTTGACGAATATGATTTCAAAGTACGTGGCTTCGGAACACAAGAACTGGGGCACCATCCTGGCTTTTGTCAAGTATGCTTTCAATACAGCGACTCGTGAGACTACGGGTGATAGCCCGTTTTTTCTTTCTTCTGTATGCCCGGCCACCACGCTACACCCTGGACACCATATACTACCGTTTTCCCTAATCGACGAAGCCTGCGTCGCTGAGATCCTGTGCCTGCGGACCATTGCGTCCAAGAACGCTTCAATGAACGCTGCGATAAGCGCCGTCGGCATTTCTCCTACGCGATGCCCTTGCAAAAATGTGTATGATCACTTATGCGATGTCTTTAGACAATATGATCATAGAAGCTATCGACCGTCAAAAGAATCTCTTTAGAACACATATGATCTATGTATGACCACCCTTCCGACATTTGGCCACCGTGATTCAATAGAATGTATTTTCATTGAATGTATTTATACCTCCTATTATTGGCTTACTGACAATGTATATGGACACCGTAACGACTGTGTTCCGATAATTGGCAACCGTTATTTTAAAGAACCTTGTTCATACAAAGTACTAATATTTTGTGTTATCATGCTAACCATATTTCAAGTGTCCAATAATAATGTGGATGTTACTCACTGTTCACATGTGTGTAATATTTCGTAAAATGTGAGACATGGTCAAAGAAAGAGATACAAATTCATACCTTCATTTATTACACAAACAATTGACACAGAAGCGCTTGGTTTCCTACATCAACAATGATATTGTGTTTTTTATGTAGCAGCCATATCAAAATTTATCATGGTGTCACCTAGAAAAGAAATATTGATCACATATGAAATCTTGATCACAAAAGAAATCTTGATCACATATGAAAGTAAAATTTCGGAAAAATACCTTTCTTTTATAAGAACTCCATACGGATGCTGAAGAAACCACGCTGCTACGTCCCACTGCTACTTGTCCCAGAAGTAAATTTGCCTCGTTTTCACTTGTCGGCACAGACCACGGCAACAGGGAGTCTCCATTTATGGCCGAATGAAGCAACAAGAGGACTGCATATACATACGAGAACACAAGTCAGAACAGCAGGAAGAAAATTCTTTTGAGTAATAGAAAAAGGAAAAGTCGAATGCACAAGTAAAAGAAACATACGACGAGTATTACATATGGTTGCTGAGTAACAGCATAAAAAGAGAAGCCTAAAATTGGAAATGCAATGCTCCACTGAGGACAAATACATAATCATGAAATACATAAATACATAATAATCTAGGTATTCTTAGAGAGAGTGGCAAGTCTTATGTAGGCACTAGGTATTCTTAGGAATAGTGGCAAGTCTAATGTAGGCACCATTTTTTGGTGATATGCGGAAAGACAAGTCAGATGGGCTTGCAAAAAATGACTGGTTTGGTTTATGGGGTTTAACCTCCCAAAGCAACCCAGGCTATGAGAGACGCCGTAGTGGAGGACTTCGGAAAGTTCGACGAGCTGGGGCTCTTTAACGTGCACTGACATCGCACAGCACATGGATGCCTTTTTGCTTCTATCGAAAAGCAGCCACCGCATACTTGGGAGTCTGGATTTGACCTTCACCAAAAGCTGTTGGCTCACTACGAGGACCTTACATTAACTGCGTCAGTGATGTGACCTACGAGATTGCACGTCTCACTGGGACAGGTCGTCAGACGAAAAAAAAACGCAACTATCACACGTTGTGCGCTTGAAGCCGTAATACCCTCGTGAGACCTCGTAACTCGCCCGGCGAGCTTCGACTGCGCAGGGGGGAAATGTAACGGGCTGCAAGGAAGATGAAGATACGCTAAGGAAGAAGAAAGAGGAAGTGGTGCGCGCGCTGAGCCATAGACGACTGACTACTGACACGGTGTTCCCGACGTCCCGTTTATATATACATATATATATATTACCATATTCTTGGGGGATAGAATACCCAAGTTAGTGATTCGGCTCCCGCTGCCAGAAGGCAATAATTTTCAAGCCATTTCAAGGACCTGCCCTGTCCAAACGTTGGCTCGACTTGCGAACTGAAGCTCCTTCCCGCCCCCCCCCCCCCCTCTGCCCTTGTTTAGTTCTCTTTCATATCGTGTAGCCATTTTCTTTCTCTAGTTCTACCCATAATTTTATTAGTAATTTTAGTTGTGTTACAAAATTGATACGCAAAAATAGGTCCCACAGTCGACGACTGAAAGGAGACCTCCTGTACAAAATAGCAATGTGGTAAGTAAAACACACAAGTGTGAAAGATAAGTTTGTACACGTAATGTGTAGATATTAAATTGAAATATGGCTTAAGTAGAAATATTATAGCATAAAAAACATCTGAAAGCACTAATAGCGAAAATGTTCGTATATTAAGAATTAGCGTGCCACCCCTAGCGATCTAGAGGTTAGCGAAGTAAATAATAACGTTGTTACCTAGTATTTTTTTAGGTGACGTTTTAGTGCTTGTCTAAAATGGTGTAATGTACATGAATTTCTAACTTAACTTATCTGAAAGAGCACTGAACAAGATTAGAGGGGGGGGGGGGGGCTCAGTTCCCAAGCCGAGCCAACGTTTCGACAAGTGCGCATGTCTTCGTCTGGGCCCACAAACAAGGCGAAGTTCCAAATGCAGGCAGCCCTTGTATGAATGGCGAAGCCGGAGTTCGTAGGCATACAGGTGCCGTACTGCGCAAAAACCTGTGCCCTTTTCTGTGACCGAACCGGAAGGACTTGTGCAGTCGAAGTTGCCAAACAGAACAAGGGTACAACAGCGTTTTCGTCGTTTTTTATTCTGCCGACGAAACGGCGTGAGCTACCACAAACACACTGTAACACATTTCCGGTTGACTTCAGCACCCCACTGCCTTCGCCAGCCGAGGGACGCAGAAAACCAGTGTATCGTGCATGCATCATATCGGCAATGTTTTCGCGGAGGGCTGAGTTGGACTCCCCGGAATCGTACTTTTCGGAGGTTTGTTTGTGTAACCATAGCAAAAAAAAAAAAAAAAAGAAACGAAACATAGTACTGGCCTGTGGACTTCCAATGGGCGTACGCAGTTATTTACGAGAATAATTCCCTCGCGACAGATTAAATGGAAACATCGATGACCAACTACCATTTCGCTATGCAATGGCAAGGCGAGCTCACTTGCAGCCCAAACAGTGGTGACATATACTCTCGACGCCACACCGTCAGGAGCACCCTCGCGAAAATGACTGCAGCGTGCCAGAAGCCCGGCTAGCGCTTCGCTTTTTCGTATACGATTAGGCGTTTATTACTCCCATAATTAGAGAATCTTCCTAAAAATATTAAGGCAAGAACCGAATATGGCTCCAGGCTCAGTCGAAGTCGTCGCCGCAAGTTGTCGCTTCGAGGTATCATCGGAAGTTTTCCGCAGGACTTGTCCACAGATCGGGATACCAAGTCGCGTGGCATCAAGAAAGGAGAGTAATTGTCGTAATGATGTATAAAGTGAATGAGGGTAATGCGTGTCATGAAGAGAACTAAAAAAGACTGTCTATAACGAAGTGCCTGTGGCATGTCGTAAGTACAAACCGGATATAAAGAACATTACGTCATTCAAGATGAGTTGAAAAATGTGATGACGTGACACCGGAGTCCTGTGACAACATATCATGTGGTCCATAATGACCAAAAAAGTGACGTCACACCATAGTCCCGGGACAAAAAATGTCACGTGATTCAGTTTGACCTGCAAATGGTAATGACATCCCATAGAAGCTACGTGCCGAAGTTGTCATGACTCAGGATCACCCGCAACAACAAACGCCATTGCTTTCGTATTTCTCCACTGGTGCCGACTTCAGCGCCCGTGAGATATTTTCGATTGGTATTCCATTCAGCAAAATGACGCTATGCGTACACCCCTAATACTTATTAATAACAGAGGGTGTCTAATAATTTTGGAAAATAAAAATAAGTGCCAGACTGCAAGGGCATCTTTTTTTTTTTTTTTTAAGTATCTCGGATGCGTCGATAGTGCGTGGGACAGTTTCTAACGGAAACCTGCTACTATAGCCGTACATGGCCTGTCGCTAAAAGGACCGAAATAAAGAGGCTTGCTGCAGTGTAGAGAGCGCTACAAGTGATCGCAGACTCGGGTGTGGCGCAATGCACAAAGATAAACCGACTGGCCTCTTGCGAAACTCTGAAAATGGTGCTGCCACGCTATGTGTAGCGCTCTCGGTCCGCCGTGGCCGGCGAGGAAGCCTGTACAGATAGCGCGCGTTTCCGTCCTCTCTGATAAGTGGACCCTTGTGAGCTTCGTGATAATTACATGGGTTCCTCTGCGCAATCCTCATCACGTCGGTGGTTCTTGGCGAGAGAGGCGGCGTTCCCGGCTTTGTAGTCTTTCCCTCTTGGCGCTCTCAAAAAACCATGGCGCCATTCCGTGCCCGCGTCGAGATACTTCCCTCGAGACCGGACGCCCAGGGAGGCCCGAGCTGCGTTTGTCAAGGCAAGGATCCAGTTAAACGAGAGAACTGGCTGCCGTAATCCACTCCAATGTGGGACGGGTTGCGCGTCCCAGCATCAGCGCGGCGGTCGTTTGTTAGCGCTTCGGTGAGCGGCCTCACACCGTTGCCGTGCGCCTACTCCTAGGTGGCAAGGACAGTCGGCAGGCGCTAACACGGATGTGGCATAAGCAAAGACACAGCGCCCAGCAGCGACGAAAGAATGAGAAGAAATGAAACAACGCCATGCGTGAAGGCAAAAAGCAAAATAAATCGAGTAAAAATGCCCTTCTCAGAGGGGGGCACAACTACGGTGCACGTTCGAGTCTCAAGCCTGGATGCCGCGGCCGTTTTGGGGAGTCGAGCGAGCATAAGCCATTGCGACGCTACCCGGCAATCGCAACTTTCTGGCGACGTGAGCGGCTTGATTCATGGGCTGAGGCCGCGGCTGCTGGGCACCGTGGCGAGACTGCTTGTCTCGTTTCGGCTTGTTTTCTCTCTCTACGCACTTCACGTAACCTTCCCATAGTCCGGCACGACTTGTCCGGCGCTGCTGTCTGGTTGGCGTGCCGACCCAGGGTCAACCGCAATCGCTGGTTGAGCGCGTCCGAGCGGGGTTTGCGGCTTGCCACGTTCGGAAGCCGCCGCGGACGTGGTTGCTTGTTTTGTTGCGCGTGTTCCCTGTCGGTGAGACACGGGCAACGCCGGAAATACGAATTATTGTGGCTGCTCCCTCCCATCTTCCGACTTTTATGTCGACACTTTGTTGCGAGTGGAGAGCGCTAGACGTGGCCGGAAAGTTTAGCCACATACGGGCGCAATATGCGACTTTAATGGCGCGCTGTTTGGCCATCGAAGAAAAAGACAACATTACTTCTCTCCCTGGGTTCGCTGTGCATTTCGTTTGTCGCTTTTTTGCCGAGAAAGTTCAGCTTTCCCTTCTTTGGAATTGAGCAATGCCAAAGCGCAAAACCCTAACTCTCCCTAACTCTTGAACAATTCGCCGCTTTAATTTGTCGTTATGAGGTGATTTATGCCCACACCAGTTTATTTTTTTGTTAATGACAGTTTGATCATCATGAGAGGCTCATTAAGGCCACCCCTGATTTGTTATTTCAGCTTTCTGTCATCCTAACTTGCACAGTAATTTCCTGTGGCCAGGTAAACATTAAGCATAAAGAACCCCGCTATCAAAAGAGTGGGTAATGGGATTAGCATCATCTCAGTGTTATATACGCAATGCCCTAGTTCTTCCCACCGTTTGTAGCTGCAGGTTTTTCGAAATGGCGGGTGCCGTCTTCTTCTTGACCTTTTTAAGCATGGCACACACCCAAATCGGGGATTGGACAAGTTGTAGTGGTATATATATATATGAAAATTTCCACAGGCGACGAAATAATATAGTGCCTATCTGGAATTTTGAAAAATGTATTGATGAAGAGCGACAGAAGAATTTAAAGTGAAATAACAAACAGAATATTTTGGTAGTAAAAGAAGTTGTCGAACAAATTTAAAGGAGCTAGCAATTCAACCTACCAATCGCAACTATTATCGTGGAGCATCCCTCATATCGAACCCAATGCAAATGTCACGAAATCGGCGCACATTTTTATTAGGTCAGCGCGGCGCGAAGGAAGCCCGCGCGGTGTCTGCATAAAAACTTCCAGCACCTTGTAGAACGTCTCCTTTTCCTCGCGAGGAGAGCGCGTGGTCTGGCACGCATCGGCATCACCCTCCTTCTCATCACTCGGCGGCGACAGTGACTCAACCGGCCGGAAGGTACTCATCCTCTCCAGAAAGTTCGCCCGTGCTTAAACAATGACGACGTGCGGCTCGGCGGGAGGAAGAGGGGACGCTTAAAATAGAGAAGTACGTGTATGCATGCGCGCCGGCCTTGGCGGATTGTAACAGAAAGACGCGGCGTGTCCTATTTACTGAGGTAGCGTCGTTTGTGCCAGTGTTTGAGCTAATGTTGCTTCGAGTTAGCAAGTACACTGTTCGGCTCCCGGGGTCAACCGGCTGCTCAGTAAGCCCACTGATCTGCGATGGAGCGGCGCTCGTCTTACATGGGGGCCACATCGTGACTCTCCAGACGTCGGTCTGCGAGAGTGACCGGTGAACTATTAGGTGTTTGTATGTTTGACTCTCGTGTATTGTTAAGTGTTGTAAAGCCTCCGTGCTTATTGAAGCTTCTTTAGTTGCATCTTTGCGTTGCCTTTCTGTGAACCTCATGTCAGTGTATTTTCAGTATTAGTGTGCATTCCTGTGCATCGTCGCTTGCTCTGTATGAAGTTTGTTTTTGCTTTGTTCTTTTTACTCCTCTTCTTGAACCGGCGAAAGCTGGGCACCAAACGGCAACCCCCTGCTATCACTACATTAGTTGACTTCCGGCTGAGCTTGCCACGCAAGCCGAGGGCATCTCCATTGAGACCGGGAGAGCTACCTACCACTACTCACTGTAAGGAATTCGGTTGGGGGGACGAGAGCAGTGGCGCGGAGCATTGCAGAGCAGTACCGGAGCACGCCGAGCGAGGGTGTATAACTGTCCTCCTACGGGAACGCTCTCTGCGTGTCGAGGGCAGCGAACCACGACCACGTGACCACATTTCTCTCCCCAGCATTCTCGGCCTGCCTGCAATGGCGGTAGTTGCAACCCGAGGAGGGGCCAACGCTCCGTGAAGAGCCGCTTGTTTTGAATACCTTGTCCTCACAGCGCGGCGATCTGCCTCCTTTGGCCCTTTCGATGCCAGCAATGACTCTCAAACATGCATACAGCACCTGAGCAATGTTTTCTGCTCCTGACAAAAATTCGCTTGAGTTAAGTTTCGAAGCCTCTCTCCAAGCTGTCACCCGCCGTGCTCGTCCAGAGAGGCGACAGTCTGTTCAACTGCTGTCCTTCAAAAGGGTTCTCTCACCCGCCGTGCTCGGATGCGCTGACCGGCGGTCTGTTGAAGTGTGCCTGCTGGGCACTTTGGAGAGCTACTCGGAGTCGAAGTTACAGCATGTTTATTGCAACTCGTCTCTTCTCTCCGAAATCCCTCCTCTGACACCTCATTAAATAGCCTCGTCAAACAAAGACCACAACGCTAAACCAATAGTAACGAAGTAAACTCCCTGGGCGGGGCAATAGGCTCCAGCATGGTTTCTCCTCACACCTGTAGTGCTGTACGCACAAATTCACTTGTGCACATTCCATAGTGTTCGAATCCGCTGCCGTTGTCACGTGCGCCCGTGCCAGACAGCCCGAGTCCCGTGGCAATGAACTTCGTGGCATCTGCTGCTCCTTTATACAAGAGGCTAGCGCACACACACACACACACACACACACACACACACACACACACACACACACACACACACACACACACACACACACACACACACACACACACACACACACACACACACACACACACACACACACACACACACACACACACACACACACACACACACACACACACACACACACACACACACACACACACACACACACACACACACACACACACACACACACACACACACACACACACACACACACACACACACACACACACACACACACACACACACACACACACACACACACATCCACACACCGCAGATGATCTCCGAACCTGTGGTCGGGAATATTGCTGCTTGCCTTGCCGACGCGCGGACATCCGGCACGGTTGAAATCCGCTCCAGCCAGGCATTCCGCGGTCCAGGGTAATGGGAAACAAACGAAAAGGCACGCACCGCGCGCCGGTTCTCAATTGAACACAACACCGCCGCTGCGCTCTCGACGAACAGGCGCAGTCCAGAAGCCGGCGGTGCGGTACGTGGCGTTGATGAGCGGCGTCTTTGCAGCCGGCATTTTGAGCATTGCCGACTCTAGAGAAAAAAAAAAAAGATGGCGCGGACATGACGCTTTATGCCATGTGACTTCCTCTACGCTCGCTTTAGACGAGGGAGCAGCCGGGAGTGCACTCGGGTGCTCTCAGCGGAGGAAAAGCCCTCCTCCTCTACCATTGGAAGCCAGTGATTCTACTCCTGCTCTCCCACTGGAGGGCGCCCGCTTGTCTGAGAGTAATGAGAGCACTTTCGAAGTGCTCTCGAGTGCGCCTGCTCTCCCACTCGAATTCGCCATAAGGATGTCTGGGAGTGTGAGCACCATTAGTGGCGCATCGTTAATAACATTATAATTATTACCGGGTGACAGCAAATACTTTGGCGCTCACACCAAACTATGGCAACACTGGTAGATACAAGGGAAGGCCTAACTTAAAGAGAGAGACCTCCAGGTAGGTTTTTCTCTGAAGTGCGGACTTCTGGCAGGAGGGGAGGAAATGTTCTAGAGATTCAAATCTTCCGCACGAGTTATAGAGGTTTGTTTGTGTGCACCCACATCTGCATAGTTATAAAGTCAAACTGGGAATCCTTCACTGAAGCACAGTCATTGATACCGCGCACATCCTGTTTTTACATGACCGGACGTTCCAGTGACATGCTTGTGCTGATAATCGGTGGTATTTAGTAAGGGATCACGTAGTCTGGATGATATGTGCTGGAATCACTGAAACCTGAAAATCGGCAACAGGCTAGAAGTTAGAGACGAGGTATGTCTCTGACGCATTAAGAACCGATCGTGCTAAGAAATCAGCCACCCGGTTTGAATGAATACCTGCACACGGCCAAGGACAGTCATCGTAATGTCAAAATGGCAGGTTTCTTTTTTCTTCTTCCTCGTAAACGACATGGACAGCATCTTTAACAGTATTTGTGCACACAGCCGTAGCCACACGCGACAAATTTGCTTCCCTTGTTGGAATCATTTTGAAGCGGTGAAAACACGGACTTAAGGGACACCCGCTGTGTTTCGTGTTCTTTGTGTGTGTCCGTGTTTTTACCGCTAACAAAATGATTCCAGCAAGAAATTAACAACTAGACCAACTTGAAGTTTTACGAAGTTGCTTCCCTTCTTGTATACTATCGACACGCCAAACACCCAATATTTTCTCCTGCTGCAATAAAACCCTCCGAGGATTTTTATATTTTTTCTTAGCACGGAGAGAGCCATGGCTGGGCCTCATCGTTGCCAGCTGCTGATTTCACCCCGTAACTGTCAACGAGGCACATAGCTTCCAGCTGTCTAAATAATGTTCTCGCCTATGTTGCTGGCTGTGCTGTGCAGTGTTGTTGTGCTCGCGGTGTTGTGTTGTGTTGTGCCGTGTTGTGCCGTGTTGTGCCGTGTTGTGCCGTGCTGTGCCGCGTTCTGTTTTATTGTGTGTGGTGTGCGGTGCGCAATGTGAAGTGCAGTGCGGTGTGAAAAATTTTGGAAGAACTGGGCATAAAAACAATTGGACAGTACTTTAGTAGTCTGCATTTCAGGGAACATTGACCCACAGTCAAGTTCTACAAATAGTCTCCAACATTACTCTATAGGGACGAATTGCAGAGCATGAATGCTCTGCAACTATATTTCCAAAAATTCAGGAAAGGAACAACAATTCCGCACAGGCGGAGCCTAACTAAAACAGAGTGTAATAGGGCGTTTATTGATGCTCAGATGGAGAGCTGTGAGGACAGGACCTTGCAACGGCGAGCCCAGCGTACTTCTTCGTCTTCGTCGCACAACGCACAGGTGCATGTCGATGGCGATGACTATCACAGTACATTTTCCCCCCGGTTAAAAAAAGGAGCCATCCTGGCGACTTATGGCGCGGAAAGCACAGCGGGGTCATAGAATGGCTTCAATCGGTTCACGTGAACTGTTTCACGACCACGGCGTCGCAAGTCCGCAGAGGGCGTGACGGGCTCAACTACGTAGTTGACTGCAGATGTTTGCTGGAGGACCCTATATGGCCCGTGGTAGCGAGCAAGAAACTTCTTTGAAAGGCCAGGGGTTGTGGAGGGCACCCAGAGCCACACCAGTGTGTCCGGGAGATATGACGAAGCTTCGCCGGTATCACGGAGGTATTTTTGTTGCCACTGATTTTCTGTTGTGAGAGAGCGGGCGAGCTGACGGCATTCTTCTGCGTACGTGACGGCATCGGATAGCGGGGAAGATTCGGAAACGTCAGGGCGGTAGGGAAAAAGTGTGTCCATAGTACAGGGTGGCTCGCGCCCGTAAAGGAGAAAGAATGGAGAGAATCCAGTAGTGGCCTGTGTCGCGGTGTTATATGCGTAAGTAACAAACGGTAGAACTTGGTCCCAATTGGAATGGTCGGTGTTCACGTACATAGCCAGCATGTCACCGAGAGTGCGGTTAAAACGTTCTGTCAGTCCATTCGTCTGAGGGTGGTACGAGGTAGCGGTGCGGTGTATGATGCGGCATTCTTTCAGGAGAGCCTCAAGAGCGTCTGATAAGAAAACGCGTCCGCGGTCACTGAGCAGTTCGCGAGGGGCACCATGGCGAAGAACCAGGTTTTTCAGAATAAAGGCAGCCACGTCGCGTGCGGAAGCAGAGGGCAATGATGATGTCTCAGTGTAGCGGGTTAGATGATCCACTGCCACGATAATCCAGCGGTTGCCAGCTGAAGTTGTAGGAAGGGGACCGTATAGATCTATGCCGACACGATCAAACGGACGGGCAGGACAGGGCAACGGCTGCAACGAAGCAGAGGACTTGAGAGGAGTTTTTCGGCGTTGGCAAGACTGGCAGGAGCGGACAAAATGGCGGACAAAGCGGTACATTCCACGCCAGAAGAAGCGTAGACGCAAGCGCGTGTAGGTTTTCAACACTCCGCCGTGGGCGCACTGGGGATCAGTATGGAAAGCAGCACAAATTTCGGCGCGGAGATGACGGGGGATGACTAAAAGCCACTTCCTTCCGTCGTGAAGATAATTGCGGCGATAGAGCAGCCCGTCACGAATTGAAAAATGGTGAGCTTGGCGGGCAAGCGCCCGAGACAGACGACCTGGAGAGTGATTTGAAAGAAAGTCCAGAAGTGTAGATATCCACGGGTCGCGCCGCTGTTCCGTGGCCATGTCAATAGTGGCAAGCGAAGACAAATCGTAGGCGCAGATCTCATCAGGCAACGAAGAGGGAGGCAGCGGTGAGCGCGAAAGAGCGTCCGCGTCAGTATGCTTGAGGCCTGAGCGATATATGACACGAATGTCATACTCTTGGAGGCGAAGAGCCCAGCGAGCAAGGCGGCCGGACGGGTCCTTGAGGGACGCCAGCCAGCACAGAGCGTGATGATCAGTGACCACATAAAATGGTCGGCCATAGACATACGGACGGAATTTGCCGATGGCCCAAATAATGGCCAAGCATTCTCTTTCCGTAACAGAATAATTGGACTCTGCCTTGGTCAAGGTGCGGCTTGCGTACGCCACCACATAGTCTCGGATACCAGGTTTGCGTTGGGTGAGAACGGCGCCTATCCCAATACCGCTAGCGTCAGTGTGAATCTCAGTTGGCGCATTCGGGTCGAAGTGGCGGAGGATGGGAGGCGAAACTAAAAGACGGCGTAAAGTGTTGAAGGCGTCATCACAAGCAGGTGTCCATGCGCAGAGGTCGGAGCTGCCGGAGAGGAGCTGGATGAGAGGAGCAATAATAGAGGCGAAATTTAAGATGAAGCGGCGAAAGTAGGAGCATAGGCCAATGAAACTTCGTAGCTGCTTCAGTGATTTTGGGCGTGGGAATTCGGCAACTGCACGAAGTTTGGTGGGATCGGGAAGAATGCCATCCTTAGAAACGACATGACCTAGAATTGTTAGTCGGCGAGCAGCAAAGCGGCACTTCTTCAGATTCAGTTGGAGGCCGGCGGTAGCGAGACAAGTGAGAACGTCCTTCAGTCGGAGCAGGTGGGATTGAAAATCGGTAGAAAAGACTACGATATCATCGAGATAGCAAAGACAGGTTCGCCACTTGAATCCACGAAGCACAGTGTCCATGAGGCGTTCAAATGTGGCCGGGGCGTTGCAAAGCCCAAAGGGCATGACGTTGAATTCATATAATCCATCTGGTGTGATGAAGGCAGTTTTAGAGCGGTCAGCGTCAGCCATTGGCACCTGCCAGTAGCCAGATCGTAAATCCAACGAGGAGAAAAACTCGGCGCCCTGCAAGCAGTCTAGTGCGTCATCGATGCGTGGCAGAGGATAGACGTCCTTGCGCGTGATCTTGTTGAGCCGGCGGTAGTCGACACAAAACCGGAAGGAGCCATCTTTCTTAGGTACCAACACAACTGGAGACGCCCAGGGACTGTGGGATGGCCGAATGACACCCCGACGGAGCATGTCGTCCACATGATCAGCAATTACTTGGCGCTCCGAAGCCGACACGCGATAGGGGCGCTGGCGCAAAGGTGCAGTTTTACCGGTGTCGATGGTGTGCTCTACGACAGACGTGCGGCCCAAGTCAGTTTGAGGAAAGTCGAATGAAGAAGCGAAGTTCTGCAAGAGGGCGACAAGTTGATCACGTTGCGCAAGTGGAAGATCAGCATCAATAGCATGTTGGAAAACGTCGGAGGGCGTCGAAGCGGTCGCAACATCGCAAGAGCACAGACTAACGTCGAAGGAGGGGGTTGAGTCAGCAAGAGTGGTGATATGACTGGGATCAAGCTCTTCAAGACGTCCAATGCATTCGCCACGGAGCAGGACTGCTGGGCAAGAAAATGGGTTCGAGGCGTAAAGTGCACTCTTGCCGTCTTGAATTTCGAGAACAGCGAACGGAAAAAGGAGGCAGGGATGACGGGAGGTGGCTTCGGAAGGTGTAAAAATCGCAGTCAAAGGAGTTACCCACTCACAAGACAGTGGTACGAGGGCAGCAGAGAACGGAGGAATGTCGGTGTCATGGGCGACGAGAAGTTTTGCAGTGCGGGGAGGGGTATCACAGAAGGGGGCATCACAGAGGGGGGCGAAGGCAATTTGTGCACGAGCACAGTCAATAACGGCTTGATGAGTCGATAGAAAATCGTATCCGAGGATGATATCATGCGAGCAGTTCGGCAGAACAATAAACTCGATGGGGTACAAGACGTCTTGAATGAGCACACGGGCTGTGCAAGATGCGGAGGGGTGAATGTGCTGTGATGAGGCGGTGCGGAGCGAAAAGTCGGAAATCGGAGTGGTCACTTTGCGAATTCGACGGCAGAGCGCTTCACTGATGACGGAGACGGCTGCACCGGTATCGACGAGAGCGAGAACTGTGGCGCCTTCTACAGAAACTTTGATAACATTAGCGGGACGGCATGGAGGACTTGAGGAATTCGAAACAAGCGCAGTTCTTGCCCCCGGAACTGCGACTGTTAGTTTCCCTCAACGGTGCTGGTAGAACGTCGCAGCATTGGAGAAAGCGATCGGCGCCGAGGAGAATGTGATCGACGAGTGGTATAGGTTTGGCGATCTTGTGGGACAAATTGAGAACCGGGCGGAATCATTTGCGAGCGTGAGTCGGTATCGTACGGGTAAAATCGAATGTCAGGCTGTGAAGGTTGGAGGCGCTGGCGACAAAGGCGCGCAACATGGCCCGGCCGACCGCAGGCATAGCAAATCGGAAGGTTGTCCGTAGTACGCCAAGGTTTCATAGGATGTGGGCGGAACCTTGAGGGTGGGGCTTGAAACGAAGGCTCAGCATGCGGCGGTGAACGGTAGGCAGGGACCTGCACATAGGAGCCAGACGTGGGCGAAGGTGGTGGCCTAGCCGTTACTTGGGCATACGTGAGAGGTGCCGTCACAAGCGGCACCACGGGGTTGGACGGCAAGGCATCAGCGACGTGTTCTTGCACGACACGGCGTATAGCAGGGGCCAAAGATGGAGCCAGTTCAGGAACGAGGCGGCCCGAGTCTTGAAAATGGGGAAGGAGTGAGATTTGACGTGCGACCTCTTCACGAATAAAATCTTTGATCTTTTGATTCAGCGGGCTCCCTTCAGAAGTTGGCGAACCACCCAGGGCTAATGCGGATACGCCTTCGTCGCACACACTGGAGCGGCGCCTAGAAGCGCGCCGCTTGCGGAGCTCGTCGTAGCTCTGGCAAAGCTTCACGAGTTCACTAACGCTGGTGGGATCTTTCGCTACCAGCATCTGGAAGGCGTCCTCAGAAATGCCCTCGAGGATGTAGCGGATTTTGTTTGCTTCCGGCATGGCCGGGTCGACTCGTTTGCAGAGATCAACGACGTCTTCTATGTAGCTGGTAAAGGTCTCATCAGCGCGCTGAACACGATCGTGTAAACGTTGTTCGGCACGAAGCTTACGCACTGCCGGGCGGCCGAACACTTCCGCGAAATTCTTTTTAAATGTCGACCAAGATGACAGGTCAGCCTCATGGTTGCGAAACCAGAGGTTCGCCACGTCCGTCAGATAGAATATGACGTTACTGAGCTTGTATGAGTCATCCCACTTGTTGTAGGTGCTTACTCTTTCATAGGATGAGAGCCAGTCGTCGACATCTTGATCGGCCGTGCCGCTGAACAGGCAAGGGTCACGCTGGCGCACGACGCCAGCACACATGATCGTGGGTGGAACGGCCGGCAGCGTCGAAGTGTCTTGCATGGCGGTCGTAGAGGGTAGTGTACGGCTTCGCAGTTCCAGTTTGGGTGGGATCGTTTCCGGCACCTCCGCCAATTGTAATAGGGCGTTTATTGATGCTCAGATGGAGAGCTGTGAGGACAGGACCTTGCAACGGCGAGCCCAGCGTACTTCTTCGTCTTCGTCGCACAACGCACAGGTGCATGTCGATGGCGATGACTATCACAGTACACAGAGCAAATTACTTCAAGGATACCACAGCGAGATAGGGAACGGTAATGGTAGGTGTAACATTAAGGTGCAAGGATAAAGCGGTGTGGTTAAGGAAAGAAACATCAGTTAATAACTCCCTAACCACGGACAATACGAGGAAGTTTTCAGGGCATGTAATGCGAACGCAAGATAACCGGCTGCCGTGAATAGCAATTGAGTGGATTTTTAGCTAAAGAAAACGCTGCAGGGGACACCAGGAAGTTAAGTGGGCGGATGAAATTAGTAAATGTGTAGAAAGCATCACTTAAGCAGTGACAGGACAAGAATACTTTGAACTCATTATCGTTGCCTCGCAGTGCATGCAGTTTGGCTGCTCGGGATGATGTTAGGTTGCCCGACCTGGAACATCCCGTGGGGTGCTGAGTACAAAGGGCTTCGATTATGGCAGCCTTGATGGCCGATCTTACCGTTAGGTCACATTCCACGTGACGCTCGCGGTAATACAGGACGTACTTCATGCGCCGCTACGGAGGTTCCGGTAAATCTCCGGAAGAAATCTGCCCGGAAAGAATGGTTCCGGGAGAAAGGCCCCGAAAAAAAAAAAAAGTCAATTGGGAAGTAGGAAAACATGTCCTCAAGCACGGACTGAATTTCCCGTGGCGAGCTGCAACGATGCATGCTACAGCGCTTCCACTTGTCGTCTTGAAAGTGCCCGAACATCGAACTGATGTGGGGCGTTCATAAAAAAATGATGCCTGGGGCAACACAGTGACAGCGCATCGTCTTCGCTTTATTTGCTGGAAAATGTGAGCTGACTACCGGCTTATTGAACCGGCAGCTTGGAGCGATCCGTTTGGCTGACAATGGTCAACGACAGTTTAAGCCTCAGTCTACCTTTCCCAATACAGCGTCACCACCATCACGGAAAGTGTAGCACGGATTCGACACCATCATCAGAGGAAGGGTCGAATTTCGTCACTGGAAGGTCTTCGCTAGAAAAGCCTTTTGTTTTAGACGGTTTCCCAAGACTACCACGTTCCAAGACGCTTGTTCTTTTCTCAGCGGGTAAAACTACCGAGCCGATTAGAACTGTCTTAATGATCACTCTCATACAAAAATGGTCTATGTGCTTCAATGGAAACGTTTATGGTCAGCTATGTCTATCTATGGACTTTTATAGTCAGCTATAAGGTGCCATTAGAATGCCTATAGGCAGCTATAGAAAATTCTATACCGCTTTGTTTATAATTTCTGAACCATGCAAAATTTCTTTAGATAACTGTAGAAAACTATCTCCGTGCAGCTATAGATTATTATAGTTATACAGTTATTTTAGTTGTCTATAGAGATGGCAATGGATCTAAATCTACAAACTGCAAAACATAGAATAAGTTTTAGCAAGCTATAGAAAATTGTATGTTCCTGAAGCTATAGACTATAAGTCATATGGTTATCTTTAGCTGTATATAGAAATTTGAATGCCTCTAAAGCTACAGAGTGCAGGCTATATGAGCTGTTTTAGCAAGCTACAGAAAACTTTATGCTCCTGAAGCTATAGAATATTAGTAGTACAGTTATCTTAAGTTATCTGCCGAAATTTGAATGTCTCTAAAGCTACAGATGGCAAGCCATAGAAACCGTTTTAGCAAGCTATAGAAAAGTTTATGCTCCTGAAATTACAGCATGCTAGTAATACAGACATCTTTAGCTGCCTATAGAAATTTGAATGCCTCTAAAGCTACAGACTACAAGCCATGTAAGCTGATTTAGCTGGCTATAGAAACGTGTATGCTCCTGAAGCTATAGACTACTAGTCATACAGTTACCTTTAGCTGTCTATAGAAATGTCAATGCCTCTAAAGATAGAGACTGTAAGCCATATCAGCTGCTTTAACTGGGTATAGAGAAGTGTATGCTCCCGAAGCTATTGACTAGTAGCCATACAGTTATCTTTAGCCATCTATAGAAATGTCAATGCCTCTAAAGCTACAGACTGCAAGCCATATAACCTGTTTTAGCTGACTATAGAATATTGTAAATACCACAAGCTATAGACCAGTAGTCATACACCCTTATATGAAGGTACATATATCGTCGGTCCGAATCCCTCTTGCGACTTGTCCTCTAACTTGACTAAGGGTTGTGTGCTGTATGAAACGAGAAACCGTATGTTATCAACCGCAATGCTGCACGACAAATGGATTGTGTCACAATCTGTGTATAACTGGTGGGAGCACTGTCGCCGCATGGAAGTCCGCCTGCGGTGAGTACCTCCGATTCACGATGGTGTCAGTCGGGGCCAATTTTCAGTTATTTAGGCATCGAATTGAAAATTAAAAAAAAAATGAAAAAACAAACGCGGGCGCGTGAATTTTCTGTAGCTGACCATAGAAAACGCTAAAGCCTGCAATACATTAGGACGCCAGAATTAGTACTTAGGTGATAGACTTCTATAACAGGCTAAAGCTTTTTGGGCTAATAACTATGGCCGATCATACAAGGGATTTTCTATAGCTTACCATAAATGTTTGTAAGCGACCATAGAAAATGCTAAAGACTACAGTACATAGACAACTATAAGTCTATAGAAGCGGTTAAAGACTTCTATAGCAGAGCCTGTAGCAAAACCTGAAGACTACCATAAGAAAGGCTATAGTTTTTTGGGCCAAATATCTATTAGCCGACCATCCAAAGAATTTTCTATAGCTGCCATAAACGTTTATACCTGACCATAGAAAATGCTAAAGACTGCAGTACATAGGGAACCATAAGTCTATAAAATAGGCTAGACACATTTATAGAACAGGCTATAGATAAACCTAAATACAGCCATAGAAGCGGCTATAGATATTTGGGCCAAATGTTTATAGCCGGCCATACAGAGGATTTTCTATAGCTGACCACAGGAATTTTTTGTGTGGCTGAGCGAGCATCAGAGCTCGGAACCCTGTAATATACAGAGAGTAAGATGGCTATTTCACCGTGCTCTTTCGCGGTGCATCTAAACACCTTAGGCAAACAGAGAACACAGCTCCCAATTGATGATTACATTTGCTAGAAAAGAAATAACGGAATAAAATGTGCAATTTGTTGCGAAGTGAATTCCGGACGAACTCATTCTTACGTCGTATTTTTGCCTTGGGGACGTTTGTTCCTAGAGGCCGCTTTTTCAGGGGCCATTTCTGCCGGGGACGCCTTTTTTCGCGAACGTTTGTACCAACACCCGCCGCTATGGACGTGGGGGGCATTGCTGGACACTTTCAAGAATGGTTTACATGCAACGTAAGTATCTAAGAAAGCAAAAGGTTGAACACTCGTCGCCGTATCTCAGTTAGTCGAGCAATGAATGCGATATTCGGAAGTCGTTGGTATAGAATCACATTTTTCACTTTCTAATTAGCTTTCATTCATAAAATGAGTGCATAATTAATTTCACATTGATAACACCATATATACAAACTAGGCACTCTTAGTTTATGCCTCTCTTGGACTATCCTTGAGTCCTTTTATTCCTCACCTTGCTATTTTGTCCTAAACGCGTGTATGTTTCGCTGCCGTCGAACTGGGCTTGCGCAATACTTCCCCTCTGGCAATCCCCCTTTTGCACGAGTTTTCTGCGCATGCGCGATGTCCTAGCGGCGACTGATGGAAACACATTGGACGGCGTTTCTCGTCGCCGGCTCGCCGCCAGTGCACAGGGGATGGTGCACGGTGACCGTCACAGGCTTGGCAAAGAGATGCCAACCACATCTGCCGCGTACGGTTGCCTCTCTCGAGGCGTGCCAGATGCAAGACGCGTGTTTTCAGGTTCCCTTCGGCGAGCCGCTACCAACAACAACGTGAAGCTTGAATTAGGGTTATCAAGCGTCAAGATGTGAATGGGCGACCTTGCCAACCGACTGCGTACTCCCGACTGGGCGAAAAAGACTTCGTTACACGTGTGTATACATCTAAGACTAGCATCTAGACTAGAAGTGTGTATACATCCAAGCAGATTATGACTAGCAGCTTACCGGTATCGCTCAAGAGGAAAGTATACAACAGTTGCATCTTGCCTGTACTCACCTATGGGGCTGAAACGTGGAGGCTAACCAAGAGAGTTCTACTTAAGTTGAGGACAACGCAGAGGGCTATGGAACGAAAAATGGTAGGGGTAACATTAAGAGATAGGAAGCGTGCAGAGTGGGTCATAGAAATAACTCAAGTTACCGACATTCTAGTGGAAATTAAGAATAAGAAATGGACATGGGCAGGACATGTAGTGCAGCGCTTATCCGTTCGCTTTATCATGCTATGAGCGACTCTACTGCCACTCTAATCATCGGAGCGAACGGTGCTAAAATCTGGCGTCATGATCGCGGCTGACTCGCGTGCTTCCGTTGACGACTGATGGGTGGAAGGATGGATGGCTATCGCAAAAAAAAAAAAAAAGAAAGTTTAACCCATAGTGCCCATCCGAGATCATAGCCTTTTATGGGCATTGGCTGGGACTGCGCCGACAGTACTTATCCCTATTTCCAAATTAACAGGGTTGGAATTAACGAGTATTTAGTTGCGAGCTACGGAGGTTGCGCAGAAGCGAGAGCAGGCAGCCGCCGCCGCGCGGCCATGCACTGACCTTGCCGCGGCCGCGCCCCCTCCCTCCAACGCCGGTCATGGCGCCATTTAAGTTTTACCCACTCTTCCATGGTTTTACTTGGTTCCTTATTCTGTCCCCGTTTTGGACGTGCGCAGCCTCTAATTATGCCTGCGGATCGCAGAGGTGTTTCTTTACCCTTTTTTTTTTTCGCGTGATGTGCGCCAAGCCGCCCAGACGCGGCGGCGCGTAGTTCGAATTATCCGTAGCGGAACCGACCCGCGTTCGAATTAACGGGCTTTTTTATACACAGATCTCTATGGAGCTTGGCCGGACCAAGTAGTATAGTTCGAATTATCCAAAAATTCGAATTATCGAGATTCGAATTAACGAGCTTTCACTTAATATCAGCATTATTTATAAATATAAATATCAGCATATTAATATAAGTAGGAAACGGTACTCTACTATCGATCATATCCATACCATCAACCAGGTGATAGAAAAATGCTCGGAATATAACCAGCCCTTAAACATAGCATTCACTGATTACGAAAAAGCATTTGACTCAGTTGAAACCTCGGCGGTGATGCAGGCATTGCGAAATCAAGGGGTAGACGAGCCTTACGTGAAAATGCTGGAAGATATATATAGTGGCTGCACAGCAACCATAGTTCTGCATAAAGAAAGTAACAAAATTCCCATAAAGAAAAGTGTTAGGCAAGGAGACACAATCTCCCCAGTACTATTGACAGCTTGCTTAGAGGAAGTATTCAGAGACTTGGAATAGGAGTAGTTATGGATAAGGCTAGATGGAGAATACCTCAGTAATCTGCAATCTGCTGATGACATTGCCTTGCTAAATAACTCGGGGGATGAACTGCAAATAATGATTGATGACCTAGACAGGAAAAGTAGAGAGGTAGGCTTGAAAATCAATATCCAGAAGACTAAAGTAATGTTCAACAGCCTCGGGAAGGAACAACAGTTGACGTTAGGTAGCGAAGCACTGGAAGTAGTAGGCGAATATGTCTACTTAGGACAGGTAGTAACCGCAGATCCGGACCATGAAAAGGAAATAACCAGAAGAATAAGATTGGGATGGAGCACATTTGGCAAGCACTCGCAGATTATGGCTAGCAGCTTACCGGTATCGCTCAAGAGGAAAGTATACAACAGTTCCATCTTACCTGTACTCACCTATGGGGCTGAAACATGGAGGCTAACCAAGAGAGTTCTACTTAAGTTGAGGACAACGCAGAGGGCTATGGAACGAAAAATGGTAGGGGTAACATTAAGAGATAGGAAGCGTGCAGAGTGGGTCAGAGAAATAACTCAAGTTACCGACATTCTAGTGGAAATTAAGAAGAAGAAATGGACATGGGCAGGACATGTAGTGCGAAGAGAGGATAACCGGTGGTCGCTGAGGGTAACAAACTGGATTCCAAGGGACGCAAAGCGTACCAGGGGGTGGCAGAAAGTTAGGTGGGCAGATGAGATTAAGAAGTTCGCAGGGGTCAAGCGGATGCAGCTAGCACAGAACCGGGTTAAGTGGAGAAATATGGGAGAGGCCTTCGCCCTGCAGTGGGTATAATCAGGCTGATGATGATGATGATGATGATACATCTAAGAAATGTGCATGATGAAAAGTACGTACTGGAGTTTGCACCAAACTTGTAACCCACCAGTGATAGCCGCAATGAGGATTTGTTCGGTGCGTGTTTGGTTTATGTGCGACGAGATGTATTTTGTCGTTTGTTTTCTTTATGTCCGAAGGGGCCGGGTAGAGCAGATATCACAGGCGGCTGTGTGCGCTAGACCCTAATATTTAGCATGTTTTATCGCGACTGCCGCCTGACTAAGAAAGAAAAAAAAATACGGCTTTTGTTGTGATGCACCGCCGTTCGCGATCAGCTGGGGGGAACCTCGCTGATCACTGCAAGCGGTGCCTCATCAAAAAACACCCCGGCGACCCAAACCCCGTACCCTGCACAATGATCCTTCAGAACACGCGCGTACTAGCAACAAATAAGGCTCAATCAGAAAAGGAAATTGTCGAAGCCCTGTGTATAAATAAAGAAGACCAAAACTGTGTCAGCACGTGCTCCATCTGTGTATTTATCTGATAAAGAGCTATCGTACCATAAGCGTGGCACCCTCACTACGTATGTGTGATGTTCATTTTGAGATTGTATATATGACATGTTGCTTCAATAAACGACAGTTGAAGACTAGCGTCCGTCCTGTTCTTATGTGTTCCTCCTTCATCTAAAGTCCCTTGTGTGTTAAATAAGCGCTAGAAAAGATGATTTCAAATGCTTTCCAACTCGCCCAAATTTCCGCCTTATTAAGTATCTTGACCAATTCAACCACTCGGCTCGCGAACGGCGGTGCATCACAACAAACACGCTCGCGAATGGCGGTGCATCACAACAAACGCCGTATTTTTTTTCTTGTTAGTCAGGCGGCAGTCGCGATAAAACATGCTAAATATTACGGTCTAGCACACACAGCCGCCTGTGATATCCGCGCTATCTGGCCCTTTCGCGCATAAAGAAAACATAAACCAAACACGCACCGAATAAATCCTCATTGCAGCTATCGCTGGTGCGTTACAGGCTTGGTGAAAACTCCAGTAGGTACTTCTCATCCTTTAGATGCACAAATACCTGTAGTATCTGTGTTTTTGCCACTCGGAGCATATGACGCACTTGACACTCTTGTACGACGCACAGTTTTTTTTTTTTTACCTTAAAGACTCGTCATCGTTCTCGCCAAAGCATTGGGGTTTCGTTCCTTCGGTGTACGCCATCAATCAGCTATGGTTCGTTAGGGAGCTTGAAAGTCGTCGTCGCCTTCGTCCAACCGTCTGCAACGGCAAGGAAACCGCCCAGCACAAATGAGTCTCCTGGAGGGTTCATGCTCGTTCACTTGTGGAGATGGAGCGCTCTGGACGTAGAACAGCGTTGGCTCCTGACCGACATGCGCACCCGATGTGTAGGAGATGCACATGTGTCACCAGGTCGTTGATTCCGCAGAAATCGCGGCGGAGGCAGAAAGGTTGTGGATCCTTCCACAACAGAGTGACCATTCTCGGCGCATCGAGAACTTTTTCACCACTGCGACCACATCCGTTCTGAGGGCAGAAACTGCCTACAGCGCTGAATCATCCATTGCCGGAAAAATACCTCGCGTTTCCTGTAGGCTTCTGTTGCGCATTCCGGCCGGGACAATGCCCTGTTCAGGGGGTGTGGATAAGCGCCTCTCTGCCAAGATTCGTAGATGAAATCCTATAGGGAACCTACACTGGCTAGGCGGTGCTGCATTTGTTCCGCAGCGCGCCTAAAAAATGTTGATGTTAGCCGCTTGGTTCGCGATAAACGACCGAGCATATTCATCACTGTTATAGATATGCATACGACAAATAACGTCCTTGCCTAGGCGCTCTCGATGTAGCCCAGTTATCTGACTCTCCATGCAAAGCTTCGACAGAGCGTGCAATCTGATTCCTGTAAGCTGATGCAGGTGGCGTGAAAACGTTCTACGAAAACGCCTTAAAAGTATTTGCTGTTCTCGCTAGGATATGTATTTCGGCGCGGCGACCGACACAGCAAACATCACTGCAGGCTGCCTATTTGCCGCGAGATCGACCTAGAGGTGGCGCCACCGTCACTCCGGTAGTGTGGATCGGCAGCCGGCGGCGCTCGCAGAAACGCACGCTGCGTAGGTCTGCTTCCGAGTTTACGGCGGGTTTGTTGGCGATGAAAACGTGTCTTCTGCAGTATTTCTGCAATACTGCAGAAAAACATCCAAGTATTTCGCCAATGCAGATGAAGAAGAGCGGATTTTAGGAAAACAAAGCACGCAATCACCAGTCTCCTAGATTTACTTTGCACGTTTCTTGCGCTGTACCGCGCTCACGCGCCTAATGCTTGGGCCTGCCTAATGGCAGCTTTGTTTTTCTTATCGACTTTTAAACAGTTTGCACGTGTCTCATGCGAGGTAGACCGGCGAAGTTAGTGTCAAGCCCACGCAGATACAAGGTTCGTGCTCTGACCTGCAGTAATTTAGATTGAATCGAGGCAGCCTGGTTCACTATGTCGTACTTGACTCGAGGATTAAGCAGGTGAAATGTATCATTGGCAGCGCACTGCATGGCGAGTTGCTTTAGACTGAGTGCACATCAACTCTGGCCGAGACAACCACGCACAAGTATTCCCCAAAAATGAGATCACGCCGACACTATACAGGAAACCTCGCCGCACAGGAAAGCTGATTGTTCATGTGTGCAGCGTTGAGTGGTTTGAATTTGCCGAGATGCTTTTTGCGGCCACTGTCATAGAATGTGATAGTGTATTAATGCATGCGCCACTAACTGTAAATTATTTACTGAAACCAAGGAAAGTATAAGGCATTTCTGATGTGTGTGATGTTAATATATATAACGGTAAATTAGTAGTGTAATTATTTTCTTTTGCAATACGAATGATTTTCACCTTGTGAGAGAACTTTTACACACTTGACATAATTTACAATAATCAGCGACTAATTTTCAGTAACGTTAAAGTGCAAGCTACGAATTACTCGCTGCGAAGACATCGTTATAAACTGCGCATGGGCACTGTCATGTTCTGGGAAGCAATTTTACTGGCTGAAAATTTCTTTATCACAAATTATTTAGCAGTGACTAAATCTTATGTGAAATAAAATATTAGGGTTGCTTCCAAAACAGATGCCGGATATAAAACTATTCCGAAAGAAATGGAGGTCATCTTATCATGCGACTACAAAAATGTATTTATTCCCGAACTAAACACTGATATTTAAGCCCGCATGAAGCTGTTTTACTCCCCTTGTCAGAAATGATGAGTTTTGTCGGAAGACAGCACTTGGACGAAAAGGGATTATAATGATTATAATAGGCTACCAGTAAAGTACATTGATCTAGGTGTATTATGTAATATTTAGGGTAACAATTAGGTGCAGGAAATATGCTTCCCAAATATTCGAGCATTTCTCTAAAGCAAAATGTGCTCGGTAAAAGTTTACGGATGCATAGAAGCCTTCGATCAACAAAAGAAAAGAAAAGAAATGAATATTGGCCCGGGTTTAGCACGAAAGCGGCATCGGCTATGACGGATGATTGCAGAGGCTGGTTTTGGTGTCGTTTTGTTTTTTGTTTTTTCATTATTAACACCGCATTTACCACGTGGGATTGTTTATTGTGCAGTCACATCCCACAGCAGGGGAACGCGCCTTTCGAAACGGTTGTAATTGAATCCCCCGTTCTCGAAATCAGCAGTCGAGCGCCCCTACCATTGAGACACCGCGACAGAGGTTTAAGAGCAAAAAAAAAAAAGTACTCACACAACTCTATCGTGCATACAGACGGCATAGCAGGCATATAGTGGTCTGTTCAAACTGCATTCTGCTATATGAAGCAGTCTGCGGTGGCATATGTTTTAGTAGCTGCGGTATTCCAAACAGAAACGGGAATATGCGATTTCTGAGCGTTTGCATTAACTTTTATTGACGGCAACGACCTGTTTTGCTTTGACACGGCGGTAACGACAGTACCACTTCGTTTGAGACATTGCATGCCAAAGGATCTCAAGCGCCGAAGACCGCGATGGATGATGTCCTTATCCAAGCATGACATGCTCGATACGGACAAGTATATATTTTTTTTAATGAGGCGTGGGGTTATAGACTGTTCATATTTATTTTGCAAGAGGCATATAGGTAATCAAAAGCTCACAGGAACTGCGAAACAAACAAAAACACTCCTGCACACGCCGCACGCGCGCGCGTAAATCACTGCGGGCTGGCACGCGACGCGAAAACGCATCCACACTGAGTAGGTTTTGCCGCTGAGCCGCAAGGTGGCGACTCTGTTCGATCTCGAGGCCAATAGCTGCACTCTTGTAGATGATGCGAAGAGAAAGCGACGCCCATTGCACCATGCCGGCGCCGCGGTGACCGACCGCATTCTGCTCGGTAACTCAAGACTTCCCGCGCATATGCGCCGCTCGTAGGTCACAGGAGACGATTACACTTAGCTCTGCAGCATCAACAATCCCCTGGCTGCTTTGCCCTTTAAGATGCTTTCTCTCTCTCTCTCTCCCTCTCTCTTTCTCCGCGCTCTCCTTTCGAATTTCTTTTAACAATAAATTCAAGTCTGTCGTGAATCTGCACGCTGACAGCACGTCGCATTCTGTCACGTCGAACACAGCCCGCACCATGGCCCTTGCTACACACTCTTACAATGCAAGACAGTATATGCGTGCGTTATGAGTGGATTGTGAAAACGCTGAAACATTCCTCCGTACTGCGTGAACATGATACTGCAATCACTGTCACTACTTTCCGCCCTGAAGGCAAAAAAGGGGGGAGGTTTCGCTTTATACTGTTACCGGGTATTGTTACATCCCCGTAACAATACCTACGTTGGCGTGGCCAATGCGAAAGGTGCGCTTTCGTGTAGTACGTCTGTTACACTACAGTTCAATGTGTTTCTCGCCGCTCTCGCATGATGGCGCCCCATCCTCCCGCAAAAGGCGGATTGCGGCGACGCCAAGTTGACAATAACAGACAGAACACTCGCTGCTGAACTACCACTGGACAGCCGTTGATCTATAAAGAATGTTACGTTGGCAGACGAAATAATCTTTCCTGTAAAGCCACAAAGTGTTGAAACAACATACATGGAAAAGGCAAAATAATAAGGGCTTGAATACACATACAAAAAAAAACATACAAAATTAGGTGTGTTCTTGCAATATTTCGGGATTAGATAAATGTATTTGTATTATAGGCGCACATTCTCAAAACCAGATATTAAAAGTGGCTCCACGTTGCTTTGAGTGCCTCCTCACCTACGCAGTGGATATAAGGACTATTCAAAAATTAGATGTCCAGCTTCAACGCGTTTTTTCATTCAGCTACGCCGTTGCGGCTCAGAGATTACGTAAAATTCCGAGCAAACGCCCCTATCTCACACACCGAAATTAGCGGAAAAGGGAATAGGGAGCTTTCCCGGAATCGGACCGAAATATAAGGTCCCCCCCCCCCCCCCCCCCTAAAAAAATTGAACGCGGTGTAAATGGATTCAACCTTTGCTCGGGACAATCGTGGTTAGAAGTGGGCGCCGAGACATCGCCGAGCTGCTACGCAGTCTACTCTCGCTGCGCCAATGCAAAAGTCTTCACTCGGCGTGCTTTAAGCATTTCTTTTCGTCCTCAGCACCCGCCTAGACAGCGGCCATCTAGTCTTTGCGTCGCACACATCAGATGTCTCGTTCGCAGCTGGTGGTCCGACGCCACCCTTCAGCAGGGGTTGTACGCACCTGTACACACACCCTGTGCGCATCCCCTTGTTTTGCTCTTAATTCGTAACAAATACTGAAATTGGATCGGATTCTGGGCCTAGGTGGGGTCGGCAGTGCTGGTTCGCGATAAACAACCCGGAACGGCGCGGAGAGCGAAAATAGCAGTAAAGTTAGGGAGGGCACTTTCACGGTTAGGGGCGCTTGCTCGGAATTTTGGGGCGCTAGACTATTGAACCCAAGGACGCGTGATCGAATCCCACGCGAGGCGACCGATTTTCAGTCTAGGCAAAAAGCAATGCACCCGTGTGCTGTGCGATGTCAGTGCACGTTAAAGAACCTCAGATGGTCGAAATTTCCGGAGCCCTCCGCTACGGCGTCTCCCTTAGCCTCAGTCGCTTTGGGACGTTAAACCCCACAAATCAAACCAAACCTTCTGCTCCTCATTTGACGTACGAAAACCGTTAAACCTAAGCAGTGTTCTCAGATTTGGCTCCGCATCTCGCGAAATTTGGTTTCTGCAAACGCCATCTATAATTATCTTTCCCCTAAACAGATTACATTACTAATTTCTGTGGTTATCGAAGTAAACATTAAAAAAAAAAAAAAAATGACATAAACATACCATCCCCAACGCTTTCCTTGGCCTCGCTGACTGTTGGCTTCTTTCCTTCATATATATATATATATATATATATATATATATATATATATATATATATATATATATATATATATATATATATATATATACACTGAGCCACAGTGGAGAGTTCGGCTTTCTTTAGAGCGCGCAAACTAAATCTTTTTGATTTCGCCGACGTTCGTCTGTCCGAAGCTGCTCTTCCACCCTAATTGGAATAATATAAAACATTTTACGTCGATACCGCGACGGCGCGAACAGATCCGCTTCGCTGGCCGCTATGCCATCGCTGGTGTCTAAATGCCAGTCTCTTGCGTCGTGCTTGACATGCCTTCATCAACTTTAATAAATACGCGCATAATGCATCCAGGACGCATTGCTACCGCATTGATTTCTTAAGGCGAAACTGCGACTGGCTGTTGCGATGCCGTTCGTAACGGCGTACCGCAGCTAATCGCACTCGCTTTTCGCGCATGTGTGTCTTCCACGTTTCGACTTTCTCGCCTTATAAAATCAATGCGATAGCGGCACGTCCTAGATGTATTGTGCGCGTATATTTATATCTCCGAAGGACAAGTAAAGGAAGCCTTAGAAGACCTCAACACTGGAAAGTTTCCAGAACCAGACTTGCAGCCGCTCTTTATAAGGCATTCAAAGATGATTTCGCCCCAGTTTTGACTGCATTATTTAATGACGTCTACGACAAGGATGTGCTTCCTCCGTCTTCTCTAACAACCGATACAATTTTGATACCAAAAACGTAGACGAATCCAAACTTCAACAAGTTACCGCTTACAGACCAATATCCCTGGCGAACACAGATTATAAGATCTTCATGAAAATTCTGGCTAATAGACTTCAAATCGTAATGGAAGAGTTAGTAGGACCACATCAGACCTGCGGCATTAAAGGCCGAACAACATGTAGAGGTGCGGACATTTGTAAACGAAGCACACTTTTCTGTTCAAATTAAAATCACGCCTTCTGCACCGGAGATAAGAAAACAATATCTCTCCTAGTAAAAAGGTACCGGCGTCTAGTACCGGATCGCTCATACCACTGCCAATTTCAATTATGCAACGCGTGAAAAATAATAGAAGGAAAAAGCGTGCTCCGTTTGCTTTTCTCCGCAGGGGTACTAATATTAACAAGGCATGGTGGGTGCTTGAGTGCTGCGACGCTTGGCTCCAGCTTGACCTAGAGAAAGCCTTCGACAAGGTGCCGCATGATGTCTTGTTTTCAGTTGTACAGCATGTGAACGCGGGCTCAGTTATTCGCAAGGAAGTCGCTGTGGCGCACATAATGTGCACGACGCGGCTGATAGTAAATAAGAAGGTGGGTGAGCGCATCCAAGTGCAACGTCAAGGCTGTCCCCTTCACCACAGCTTTTCTGCTTGTATATTGAACCATTCTGTCTGAGCATTATCGACAGCAGCAGTGTCCAAGGTTTTCGTTTGCATGCAGCAGAGGTCCGCGCATTCGCATATGCCGATGACATTGCCGTCTTCTGTGCCGACTACGAAAGCATTCGCAATGCTGTCCAATTGGTGAAGGACTTTTGCTCTGTGAGCAGTAGTGCTGTGAACTGGGTTCTGGCATAGTGAGTGGCCCACAACCCCGACGAATTTCGTGAACATGCCTTGGGTAGCAACCGCAGTGAAGTATTTAGGAGTGCTGCTGGAAAACTATCGTGACAGTTAGTCATATTAAAACCAGTAGGTTTTGGAAGTACGTGAGAAGGCCGAGAGACTAATAGTATTCGGTTGGTCTATGTTTGCACGTGCTACGATTTGTAATTTATTTTTTGTTACCAAGATATGGTACGTGTTACAAGTACCGCATTGTTCTCGTGTGAATGTGCAGAGATTGTACCGTGTGTTCGCCATTTTTGTGTGGGGAAGTACTTGGGAGCGTACCAGCCGCACCAGCTTGTTTCATCGCGTCCGCTCTAGAGGCGTTGGTTTGGCGCATTTGTATTTGCGCCAAGTGATTAACGGTTTTATGTTCTACCCATTTTTACGAACTATATGTGAGGTTAGGTTGAACAAAGTTTTGCCAAATTCAGTTGTAAGTTCGGCGAGCATGCAAGGGAGAATTTTTGGAATCCTCAAATAAGTGTACATGTCATGTCGTGTCTTGCAAGCCCGATCTTCGTTTGAAGATTTATCAGCTGTGACGCGAAAGAAACATCATAACGACTCGTGCAATGTCTTTCTCCCGATCCCATTGTACAGATCGTTGTACGAGGCAGGTCCATGGAATCCAGTCATTAAACGAGTGAAAAATATCGCTGTACCAGAGGGAGCAAAAACGTTTTTTTAAAGCTCCATAACAGTACACTAGAAGTTAAGACCTATTTTAGAAATGAAAGGTTTGATTGTTTTTTTTTGTTTTTTTTTTTTGTGCCTTGGGGAAATCACTGCTTCATATGCCGCAAGCCGGAAACTATCGAACACGTTTTCTTAGACTGTTGGGAAGCCTTTTTCTTCTGGGACATTCTACAACGAACAATTAAAAAAGGCCTACCCGTGGATGCCTTCGGAAGTAGATTTTTACCAATTGAAGATGATAATGGGCTACCGCTGGATGTGATCATGTTATTGGGCTTGCACAGTATCTGGTGATTCAAAATGGCTTTCAGGCATGCAGACATTGATGCGAGGAAAATAAGGGAGTATTTTCGAGAATCAGCTGCTAGCGTTATTGACGTTTTCAAGGCACAAGGCCAAGTGCCTGAGTGGCTTCCGATAACGGAAGTGTTGCTAAGCGTATTGCCATTCCCTGAAAACTGCAGCAGCTGAAGTGCCGGATGGCGTCACTGAAAAATAAAACACGACAAAAAGGAAGTCTGTAAAGCTATATTTTTTTTTAGTGTACATTGCAGCGCATAAACTAAAATGCATACGCAATAAAATGCTTTGCTGGATAAAAATTGCTTGCAGTAATCCTCTGATCATGCCAGTTGCGTCCGTCGCGCCATCTTTAGTACGTTGAATCAAAACGAATAACAGCTCATTTAAAGACCGCACTACCCGTCGCTTCAATCGCGCAATGGATTAACACGACGTACCTGTTTGTAAGACATGTGTTTGATTCCTATACATTTTTTAATTCTTTTAAATTCACAACATTCAAATAAAATACAACCATATTTCCTGGGGTATGCTCCCCTGTAGGTTGCATATTACCATCTTTTTGGTTCTAAACAGCAAAACCAGCCGCGAACGCAGCCACGATGTGACTGTATGACCCCAGTAACACTATACAATTACCTTCGCCGTAATAAATTCCTGTCTTCAGTGAGTGTATATGTTACCTTTAGGTTGCGCTCAGAGACAGCTCTCAGCAACAATCGCATTTTAACATGCTTTAAACTCTTTTTTACGGATTTACGCCGCGGCGAGTTTTCAAGTTAACTTATTCAACTTAGCAAAGATGGCGCGATGGACACAACCGATGTATTACGCTTATTAAAGTAAGTAATTTTAATCCATAAAACTATTTGATTAATATTGCATTTCAGTTTCCGTGCTGCGCTTCATGATCGAACAAAACGTAAGGTTGTGTTATATTTTTGAGTGACGAACTCGGCACTTCCCTTGCTGCAGTTTTCGGGGAACGGCAACACGCCAGCTGTACACATGCCTGAATTTTAATGGATCACGCAGCCCTAGCTAGCGCGCTTTTTAACCCATGTTGTATGTTTGTCGAGTAATATTCTGTATGTGTAAAATCCGGTTTTGAAGTTGGCAATAAAGAAAAATTAAAAAAAAAAGCAGCGAGCGCCTGCGTTTAACGAGGTAAATGTCAACGGCGTATGGCAAAGGCACTGACGACAGCCATTGCGAGCGCGAAGAGCGCCACTGTGACGGCGACGTAAGAGGGGCTGTGAAGTGCTGCCGACCATCGTGACGATGCCTGTCCAAGGTCGATGCAAGTGGTCGCGTTACTGGGAACAAAACGAGTGCAGAAACCTATAGTCAATGACATCAACTCGATGATGATGTTAAACGAAGCAAAAAACACCTGTGAGCTGCGATGCCAAACATTAAAGCACAAAATATAACACCAAACAGCTCGAAAGTAAATATTGTTACGTGGTGGCATGACAAGCGATAAAACACGGGTGACACAACAGAAACAGAACGACGTGATGACATGACGATGAAATATGCTTTAATGGCCAGCGGGCCTGGCGCAAGCGCTCCGCCCCGCGCCACTGCCCGCTTCGTCATCTTCGTAGCACTACCCGGGGCCACCGAGCGATCGTCCCGATCGATTGCTAGAAATCCATCGCATGAAGTGACGATGAACACAGACACAGGATTAGGACATGAAACGCTGGACATCACAATGAATGCGAAGACGGAATGAATGCTTGCCCCGGAGCATCAGGTCCAATCTTTTCCGTTTGTCGAAGGCCAAGGCTCATGGACACGCCAAACGACTTGGGCGGGGGTGCTGTCTTCGTTCGAGTGGTCGTGAGGTCGCTTCGTAGTAGTGTCGGTCGGGTCGGCTTTAGGCTCTTCCTGGTCGTCATGTGTTGTGGTCAAGGCTGAGGACGGGGCTGGGGAGAGCGGCTGGTCGGGTCTGAGCACAAAGGGCTGGGGTAAAGCTGTGCGGCGATCTCCACGGGCTCTCGGCTGATGGACCCGGAGTACGGTTGGCTTCGACGGGGCAAGGCGAGGATGGGGATGAACCGCACCTCCAACCAAATGTTACGTGAAGGCATGACAAGCGATGTAACACGGCGACACAACAGAAAGAGAACGACGGGATGACATGACGATGAAATATGCTTTAATGGCCAGCGGGCCTGGCGCGAGCGCTCCGCCCCGCGCCACTGCCCGCTTCGTCATCTTCGTAGCAATATACAATACTCTCGCATAAATGAATGCAGTTTACGTTTTTGCTTGAGAAAACAAAAACATGCCACATTTTATTTCAACTTGTTTCTAGTTACCTCACGCGGTCAGTTAGTATCGGTTTCGTAGGGGGCCAAGGTTCAAATGCTCAATGAGAAGGTTTTTCCCACCAGGGCGGGGTTGGTGCGACAGCAGCGCCGGTCGGTTCAACGTTGCGTGGGGCTTTTTGCAAGCGTCTGCGTGCAACATGTGTTATTTGTGTTCGTATTTATTTGCACTATCAAACTTTCAGTATTTTTTTGTGCTGGAAAGCTTTACAGCAAACCGAAGAAGATGTGCGCTGGTTGAGAAATTGATTGCCTCTGTGTGCGCTCATTTTAGGGCGATGCGACAATGCTGCATCCGCTCTCGGCCTCCCGAACAAGTCGCAAAAGTGGCTCTTGCGGATACGCGTCCTCTCGAACGGCGTCTCGTTGGATCGCTTTTTCATTGAATTGCGAAGGTCAGCTTTTATTGGCCTCAATACGCATGTCCGCAAAGCCTTCGTTCTGTTCCCTTAAGGGCCTCTCACACTAGCACGACACGACGCCGACCCGACAACGACACCGATGGTTGGCCAACTCGTCGGCCGACCGTGTCTGCGGCCGACCAAGCTGTAACACTAGGCCGACAACGGCACCAACATGACCAAAAGCTAAATGTCTTCCCAGTGTGACAGGCTTTGAGGTCGGGGACACCGACAAAACAGTCTGCCGACTGTCGGTGGCCGAGTCTTCGCGAGATCGGCCACCGAGCAAAACTTTTCTCGAAACGCGAAGCCGACTCTGTACACCACGTCGACGGCGAATACTTTTCAGCATTAATATAAGTAAAAAGTAGTATTGATGCATAATCCCTGACCAAAACGCAAGCGTGAGCCGCCAAAATACTCGGGGCCTCTGAATGCGTGTGGAATATCAACGGCAGTGTTTGGGGCGAGTGAATTCGGGGCGCATAGATTTGCGGCGCGCGTCGGGACCGTGAGCAATCTTTCCGCGTTTCCGAACTGCACAGAATAGGGCAAAATGAACAGAGTACGTGACGAAGAAATGATGAAAAAAAGCGATTAAAGCCTGCCGGGAGCTGGCGACCCTCCAGCACCGATCGTTGTGTTTGCAGTCATAACGTTTAGCCGCTGCGTCGCCACTTCGCAAGCCAATTTCAACGCTACTTTACGCATCACGCAATAAAGTTTTGTTCCATAATTCAATGTGATTCAAGAATTATATGCGCAAAAAGTGCAGAACTTGTGTGCAGAACAACAGAACCAACAACAGTCGTGCTCCCGCGGCCGGCCCTGTGAAGAAATCTGCCGAAGGTTTTACCTGCTACTGAACTACGCGGCCTGATTCAAACTATCAGCAGTGTGCTCTCAGCAAGCTGGACAGTCTACAATTAAGCGGAAAACGTTTCTACTGCCTTTGCGACTTTCACACTGCAAGACGGTATATCAGCTAAAACCGTATCTCAACCTCTGAAAGCACTTGCTAGGCCTAAGTTTGTGCTGCAGTGGTTAGCGCAGTTGGCTGTCAAACGGAAGGTCGTAAGTTCGGTTCCTGCACCAAGTGCAGGGGGTAGAATTTGTTTTTCTTTTTTGTTTTCAGCTTTTGATATACACTGCCTCTTATTCGCCGTGGTCAGCTTTTATGTTTAGAACACTGATGTTCTGATCCGCCAACCAGAGCAGTAAAATACTGGGCAGTAATCAGTCCCGGCCCATAATCACGACTGTTGAGGCGCTTGTTTTGGTATGATCGAATATATGAAATGCAATAAAAATTAAGCGTTCCTTAACTTAGCAGTTATTAGAATAAACCAAGTAAAATAAGATACGGAGTAGCTACAAAATTTCGCATGGCAGAAAAAATAAAAGGATTAAGAAAAGGAACGGCATAATGACACGAGAAGGGAGTGAGATTGAGAGGGCCTAGTCGGTGGGGAGGTTTCGCACGTTGTCTCGCTAGTGTGACATAGGAGTTGGACGACCGTCGGCCGACAGCCGTCTTGCGAGCGACGCGGCGACGACTCTCGACCGACTGTTTCCGTCGGCGCAGTGTGACATAGACGCAGACATCAGAACGATGCGCTGTTGGCAGACCAAATCAGCGTCGTGTCGTGCTGGTGTGACAGGCCCTTTAGCTGCGTGTTTTGCTTAATGCGCCTCATTAACCTATATATACCAACATTCGCTGAGTGTGCCTTAGCAGGTATCACAGGGAAGCTAATTATTTTCAGTGGGGATATTTTTCGTAGATATATTCCGCGGTGGCTATAGATTTGTAACCTCACATTGGCTCTTCTCGGCGACAAATGAAGCGCGAGCAATGGAATCGAGCAGAGCAAGACGAGATTTTGTTTGTAGGGAACGGAGCTGTATCGTAGTTGATTTTCACTTCGCAGAGGCATCTAAGTAGTAACGATCGCCGTTTTAATTCCTTGCCGCAGCTCTCATCCCTCTGTGTTTCAACGCTAGCGTTAGTTATTCCGTTCGCGTTTTCGACATTGATGGTACTTTGCTTGTTCGCAAGTGTCTGGCCCTTTTGTAACCTTGTCGTGTCTCGTTTGTGGCCACTACGCTCAGATAATTTTGTTATCACGAGGATTATATGAAGCCGATGACGGAGAAATAAATGGTGGTCGCCTTCCTACGAGCCGACGGACGGACGACCGGACTGACGGAGAGCGTCCTCTTTAAAACGGGGTGGGGGCTTCTTGGGCTCCAAGATTACCTCGGAAGGAGACTGCAGCCATGAAATTAGGAGACGCCTGCTTCTGGGAAAGAGAGCAATGGTTAGCCTTGACCGCCCAGTAAAGAGCAGAGACATTAGTCTGCCAACCAAGATCCGTATAACTCGTGCTATGGTCTTTCCAGTTGTGATGTATGGATGCGACAGTTGGACTGTGAAAAAGGCTGACCGCCGAAGAATTGACGCGTTTGAATTGTGGTGCTGGCGAAGACTCTTGAGAGTTCCTTGGACTGCCAGAAGATCAAATCAGTCGATATTGTCGACCATAAACCCTGACTGCTCATTGGAAGGTCAAATTCTAAAGTTAAAGCTCAGCTACTTTGGTCATCTGATGAGAAGAAAGGAGTCGCTGGAGAAAGATTTGATGTTGGGAAAGGTTGAGGGCCGCCGGAGAAGGGGTAGGCAGCGAACGCGATGGTTAGATGGCATCCTCGAGGCACTGCAGATGAAGTTATGTGATGTTAGGAAGATAGTGAGAGACCGGAAAGCGTGGCGTGACATGGTCCATAGGGTCACGAAGAGTCGGACACGACTGAACGACTGAACTGAACTGGGGATAGTCGTCACCATGTTCAACCTGTCTTTTTATTCTTCTAATTTAGACAACTCCAACTTTAACGACTATCATTCAGAGCCGGTGTATTTTTAAATACCTTTAATTCTGATTTGGCGCCCTTGCGTCTCCGCCCTGCTATTCAGCCACCAATCTTTCTAACGCCTCCGGCTCACCTCTACCGCCGATGCATGCGCGTCTCCTTTGTTACCACCTAAACCCCTCCGCATCGACATCTGGCTGGCCGCACTGCATGGCTCCTGCTATCATGTGTATGTATGTATGTATGTATATATATATATATATATATATATATATATATATATATATATATATATATATATATATATATGAGGCTGAAGATGAGACTGACGAAGGGTGTGCGCGCTTGGCGCGTGCTCGGAGCCCGAATCCCTGGCAGTGGTCTCTGTGTTTTGACGTCCGATACGCCTTTTTTGCTTTTGTGTCCAGTTCTGTGGGAGTGTATCAATGTTTATGTGGTGTGAACGCCTCCTGCCAAGTAACGTCTTGGTGGAGGTGAGGACTTTCCCATCCTCCGCTTCTTGGCTTATTGCATCACGGACTCAACCCAGCGACTCGCCAAGCCCCACTGCTACTACATTCATGGTCATGGCTCATCCCCGTGACCCGGACATCTTTTCTGGTGCCTTAGGTGATAATATTGACAAATGGTTATCGATGTACGAAAGTGTCAGCAGCCATAATAAGTGGGACCCCACCGTAATGCTGGCAAACGTCATTTTCTATTTATTTGGAACAGCGAGACAATGGTACGACACCCACGAGCACGAATTAACAAGTTGGAATCTTCAAAGAAAAGCTTCACACTCTCTTCGGACCACCAGATGCTTTGAAGCTCGCTGCCAAAACACACATTGAGTCGCGTGCGCAGTCCTCCAGTCGAAAGCTACGTCACTTACATTCAAGACGTGCTCGCCTTATGTCACCAGGTTGACACGGCCATGTCGGAATCTCAAAAGGTGGGCCACATCCTAAACGGAATTGCAGACGACGCTTTCCATTTGCTTTTCTGCAAAGGCTGTGATACCGTGGATCAAGGAGTGCGTCTCTTCGAGCAAGTAATGAGCCGGCGCGTTTTTCCAGTTTCAACGACTTCCGAATACGCGGCCGCCACATCTTCGTTTGTTATGTAGCTGCCACCAACTAGTGCACCTTCCCCTTCGCCTCTTAACATCACCGACATAGTCACCCGGATCATTCGCCGTGAAATGGAGGCCTGTGCACCTGCGCCACCTCAACTCACCGTCCCCGGCCACTCTTTGCTTGATGTCTTCCTTATTCAGGTTGCCGTGCGAGAGGAACTTTCAAACTTGGACTTCTCGCCTGCTGTCTGTTCCATCGGAAACCCCCGCGTCCGACCACCAAGCACGAATGTTTTCCGTCCCCGAGCCCCGTACTTCCGTCGCTATCGAAATCCAGAAGAATGGCGGACGCCTGATGATCGCCCCATGTGTTTCAAGTCTTCCTGTGTCGGCCACATATCCCGGCATTGCCGCAATAGATGGTCTATGGCTACCGTCCGGATATGCCCCGTAGTTTTCCACCCCGACCAAAGCCTGACCAATCAGATTCGCCCAACGATTCGCGAGCTTCGGACCACGTCGTTCTTCGCGCTCGCCATCTCCACGAGGTCGCCGTTTTCGATCCCCGCAGCCCCCTCGATCCTCGGCTGCAGCCTCATATGGTAGCTCTGATTTGGAAAACTAGCTGATGCATCTCCTGGAGGTTCGTCCCGACCCAGACAAGATCCGAGCAGTAAAAGCATTCCCGGTGCCCGGTTAGAGCAATGACGTCCGAAGTTTTTTTTGGGATTTTCTCCTACTTTCGTAGGTTCATAATTTTGCCGACATTGCTCAGCCACTCACAAATCTTCTTAAAAAGGATGCAAGTTTTTTCTGGAGGTCGTCCCAAGACCAAGCCTTTGCCCAACTTCTAAGAAAGCTTAACACGCTTTGATGTGTCAGCTCCTACGGAAGTCCGTACTGATGCCAGTGGACATGGCATCGGGGCCATCCTTTCCCAGCGCCAATCCGGCACTCATCGTGTAATTGCCTATGCCAGCCGCCTCCTATCTCTTTCAGAGAAGAACTACTCCATTACCGAACGAGAGTGCTTGGCCCTCGTCTGGGCTATTGGAAAACTTCGACCCTACCTATATGGCAGGCCATTCACAGTTGTCACAGATCATCACGCACTGGGCTGGCTTTTTTCTCTGAAGGATCCTTGGTCGCCTCAGGTGTTGGGCGCTACGACTCCAAGAGTATTATTACTACATGTGATATACAAGTCCGGCCGGTTGCACAAAGATGCCGACTGCCTCTATCGTAACCCTGTTGCCCAGACTGATACTCCCACTAGTGCTTGCATCAGTGACCTGTTCTCTCTATCACCGTTTAAAACTATTGGCGAAGAACAGCGTCGGGATGCGGAGCTTCTCTCTGTCATTAATCGCCTAACGTCCGCCCAAACCGACCCTTCATTGAACTGCTTTGCTCTTGTTGATGGCATTTTATACCGCCGGAATTTTCAGCCCACTAATCCTGACCTTCTCTTAGTCGTCCCCAAGCACTTACGAATAGTCGTTCTCCAAGAACTCCACGAACTCCACGATCTCCCAACTGCTGGCCGTCTAGGCCTTACTCGCACGTACGACCGCATCCGTCGTCGATTCTTCTGGCCTGACCTCTACCGCTCAGTGTGCCGTTACATTGGTGCTTGTAATGAGTGTCAGCGTCAAAAGCGACCTGCGTCTGCTCCCGTCTGCTTTCTTCAGCCCATCGACATCCCTCCAGAGCCCTTCTACCGTGTCGGCTTGGACCTCCTAGCGCCTTTTTCTGAGTCCACTTCTGGCAATAGATAGGTTGCAGTAGCCACAGATTATGCTACCTGGTACGCGATAACGCGCGCGCTTCCCACGAGTACTGCCGCTGATGTCGCCGACTTTCTTCTTCACGACCTCATTCTTCATCATGGAGCTCCCCGCCAACTGCTCACTCACCTTGGCCGCACCTTCGTTTCAGCAGTTGTGGACGACATTCTTCGCGCGTGCTAAACTAAACATAACCTGGGGCCAGATCCCGCGACGGTTCCGTTCGGGAACTGGTTCCTTTCGCCGCTCCTAATTGGTTGCTGCGTCACGTCCGGCGTGACCCCCAAAACTTCCGGAGGCGGCTCCACGTTTTTCGCCTACGTCACGGAGCGGCACGGGGCGGGGCCACCGCTCCGAAAGGAACCGTTTTGCCGGCCGGCGCAGGAACCGCGACGAGTTGGTCTGCTTCGAGATGGAACCGCTCTGCGCTCGCTGTGGCGCCTCATGGCCGTAGTCGAGCGACGGCGCGCGCCGCGCAGCTGCTTGAGTACGGCCGTGGTATCCTTTTTTTTTGTGTGTGTTTTTTTTGGGGCAGCGCTTTGCGGGTTTAGTAAACTAACGCAGTAAAAAAAAAAAGAAGAACGAGACAACGCCTTTTACATGTTTCAGGAGGTTTTGCGGCAACACTGGCTAAGGCTGCGTGCCGATCGCGAAGCGAAGTGGGGACGAAGGGGTATGCCGGGCTGCCGTCAGAAGCAAAGGTGCTCTACGCGCTTCGATCGCTACTTTGCGATCGGGAGCTCTCGGCCAACAGCAGTGCGACCATTTGAATCCGGCAGTCGTAGAGACAAATAATTCGCGTCCGTAAGTGCGGGCTGAGTTTTCCCTCCTTCTACATCAGCGGAAGGGGAGCAGACGGTGGCTGACTGGGTCGAGTGCAGTCGGATTCCATGTGTCATCGGCTGCGTCCTACATTGACAGCTATTCACGGAAAGGTCTCGCATACTCACGACGCTTGAGCGGCCGATAAGGCTACGGACGCTGCCCCGCTACATAGGCAGGCGCGGACGCGCCGGCGCGGTGCCGGTATCAAGCAGCTCGTTCGTACTCGCAACGGCGGCAGCAACTCCTCCGTCAAAGAGCTAGCGTGATTCGGACTGCATACTACGGGCGTTGTAGACATCGTTATTAGGATATTTGCCACTCTGTGCGAAAGGCAGAACTTACAAAAACTTCACAGCGAGCGAGAAAGCAGACGACGCCGCCGCGCGCGCAACACCATCTAGCGGCGAAGAAAGGTACTCATGAGCCAAGATAATTGCTTGGCAGTTGTTAACAGGATGCTTCTAAGAATATTTCAGTCTATTATTCACTAGTTTGCATTACTATGTAATTATTAGGTTTGTTTCGTGCTTAACACCACTTTGGTACAAGTATTTGGTACCAGAAAAAGCCACATGCTCGTGATGGACACGCCTACGATCTGTGGCCATCGCTGATTGGCCGCTGTCTTTCCCGTCTTCGCCGTGAGGTGGCGCCCGCTGTCTTGCTGACGTCAAATTGACGTCATCTTGAAAGAGAACGGTTCCCGAAAGGAACCTCCGCTGGATACGGCCCCTGGTGACCGCTTACCACCCACAAACTAATGGCCTCAGTGAGCGGCTCAATCGCACTTTCACTGACATGCTCGCCATGTACGTCTCCTCTGATCACCGTGACTGGGACGTCGCCCTCCCATACGTTACATTTGCCTACAACTCATCTCGTCACGACACCGCCGGCTACTCACCGTTTTATCTTTTGTATGGCCGTGAGCCTTAACTGCCGCTTGACACTTTGTTTCCTGGTCCCTCACAGTCTGAATACGCCCGTGAAGCCATTGCCCGTGCCGACCACGCTCGCCAAGTCGCCTGTTACTTCTTGCAAGCTTCCCAAGCTTCCCATTAAGAGCACTACAACAGCCGCCACCTCGACAGCTCCTTCTCACCTGGGTCAGTTGTGTTGCTCTGGGTGCCTTCTCGCCATATTGGGCTCTCGGAAAAGCTTCTCTCTCGCTATATGGGCCCGTATCGTGTGCTGCGCCAAGTAGCAGCTGTCACGTACTAGATTGAACCTGCCTTCCCCGAGAGCATTTCACGTACCGTACACTCCGATATTTTTCACGTCTCGCGCCTTAAGCCCTACAACCTACCTTGTCCCGACCCTCGCTAAGCAGCACCGCGACGGTGCTTCTGCGCCCGGGGACCATGCAACGGGTCGACTCATCGAAGATAAGACTGATAAAGTGTGTGTGCGCTTGGCGCATGCTCGGGACCCTAATCCCTGGCAGTGGTCTCTGTTTTGTGAGTCCTATACGCCTTGTGCTTGTGTCCAGTTCTGTGCGAGTGTATCAGTGTTTACATGGCACCTATTGTTCCTTTATTTAAGCACAGTTCACTGCTTCGTGCGATCTCCACAAACACTTATAAGTAATGAAGGCTCGTGCGTCCTTCATAAGAACACAAATACTTCACAAACCCTAGTAAGTTGAGATTGTGCTCGGTTATGTAACCTTAAGACTACTATTTAATGTCTTGTTTTCTACACCGCAGATCAAGTTCTGAATTTTTTGTAGCGAAACAAACTTCAATACCTCAGATATACAGTTCCCAAAAAGCCGTAACGGAACAATGGAACCAAAACCAGCTATACCTTCACTCTTTTTCTCTATATTCTAACCACTTTTGATAGCATAAAAGACGTAGGAAAAAAGTATTTTTATTGGGGTAGAAAATAGCACTCAGAAGGATGGAAGCAAGAAAAACAAAAACACTGACGTGAACGGAACCTAACAGCTGTTACTGCGGCTCTAAACTCTAGAGGGCCGTTTGCTGATTCCCCAGGGAAAAGAGCTTCTTTGCTGCTTCATTAAAACAGGTCAGCCGCTTCGGGAGATGAACAGGGCGCACAAAAAACGATTAAAGAAATTAATTTCTCGCTCTCCACCCGTACAGGGCAAAAAATATCGGTAGGTGCACATGGTCAGGCTCTCGGCACAGAGCCGCGCTAACGAGCTGATCGTGAGATTAAAGAAAAGAACGACGGGAGCCCACGTGAGTCGCCAAACGCGCCGCTCGGCTCCTCCGGAGGTCGTTCTTGTAATCGTTCTATACTCGGGCCGCCACCCTTCGAGAGCGTGCTCAAATGAGCCGCCGAGATGTTTCTTGCAGCCCAGGGCCAAGGTAAGAGCAAAGAAACGCTGCGCGCAGACAATTTATCGGCCCCATTTTCTTATAACTGCCGTATCTTGCGCTCTTCGCTTTGCGCCGTTCGATGCTTCATGCCATCCCGCTTCACTCCGGAACAACCAATATCAAGCTGGAGCCCAGCTTGCACATAAGCGGAAGGCAAAAAGAAAACACCCTCCACCTTGCAGACACTTGCTCACAGTGGCAGCCGATAGGCGGGCACGACGCCGAAGTTGGCTATATACAGCTCACTGTCATGTCACTACGATGGCAGAAACAGCAAAAATAAAAATTCGTCAATAATTACTCTGGCAGGAAAAGCCAAAGCCTTTGAGTGTATCCACTAGAGTTCATTGTCCTGCCATGCTGTACACCGTACGAAAGCCTATTTAGTGAATTGGAGTTTGGGACAGGCGCAGAAAAATATGCATGCCCGAAATTAAGCTGCGTGAAACTGTGTTGAATCTTTGGCATCATGTCCTCTTTTCCAGAGAGCCCGTCAGTATAGCATGCCATATAGCATGAGATATGCGATGACAAGGTAAGAATGCTTGGATAAATCCGAAAGTCTAGATCAGGTACTGTCGTATAAGTTGAAAATTACATGAAGCTTACGACAATACCTCAACGAGACACATTATTACAGCTGCGTGGTCGCTCTCGCTCTTGGTGTACATCTTTCGGACATGACCTTCCGGTGACCAAGACAACCCCTTATCGTCGGTCTTGTCGATGTTGTCCGCCTAGTGAAACAAAAAAGATCGGCATAGGAACAAAAAACTTCGGGTAGACTTTGCACAGCCTTGTGTGACTACATCTGAAGATGAGATTGCGGCATGTATAATTTAAAGCAAGTACACGATTATTGCAAACTACCATACCTGATTCCATCACTTCACATAAAATAACATTGACACTAAGTGTCTACGCTCTAAACACGGTAACCTTTTCAAAGGTGCACATTTTCACATTTCTGTGCACCTATAATTTAAAAGTTACAAAATGTAACCTTTGCCCTATTACCTTTTGTAAAGGTTACAGATCGTAAAGGTTGTTTCTATTTGATACATAGGTTAATTTCTGCAACACATGTAGCAACGTTCCTTTAGTAAAAATGGCCTTTGAGTGTGCGAAAAGTTATGAAATCCAAAACTCTGCTGTATCAGTTGCTGCGCAGCAGCTGTTGACTGAGGGCCAGGGTTTTATAGGACTGATTATGGGAGGTTGTTGCCAATTACTGCACCAGGGTGGCCAACTGTTCTGGTCAGGGAGTGCATTGCCGGAGGTGTTCACCGGCATCAGGTCGCACCCCATACCTGGTTTTTATGCAATTAAATCAACATGCGCTTTTTATTTATAAATCCGGTGGAGAATTGCGCGGAACCGGGATTCGAACCACGGTCCTCTTGCATGCGAAATGGATGCTCTGCCTCGACGCCACCGCTGGCACAGGGTATTGATTTCAACCGTACGAAAATTGATCAACGAGGTTTGTGGTGTAGAAGACAACAAACGAGAAAAATGTGTGATAGCCGAAACATTAATTGACTCCAAGAGCGTAGACACAAGTACAAAAAATATCTTCTTATGTGTTGGCAACATCAAATAACACCTATGTGCCTATTCTACTATATTCATGTATCTTAGTGAAGAGGTATCACTGCAAGAATATAAAAAAGAGGTGCGCAACGAAGTTTGAAATATGAGCCCATGTTATACCACTTTTGCGAGCCAGAAAAAAGGAAGTCCAACATGCAGCGAAATAATCCAAGAACACATTTCTTCTATTGCATATAGAAAAAAAAATAGGCAGTATAGTTATGGCTCAATAAAACGAAATAAATAAAATCACTATAATATAAAACCAAGTCAGCTTGATGGTTGTATAGGAACACAGCTGATACAAAATACAAACGGTATAAAATAAGGGAACGCAATATTGTGAACACAAAATTTAGCACACTTCTGAAGAGGTATTCAAATGACCAAAATAACATTTAAAGAGAGAGGATACAATAAGAAGTATACACAACACGGCTACCTTCAAAACATATGGCGCAATGCAAAACTAGAGAGGACCATATCATTATAAGCATATTTTTAAACAGTATGCTTAAGATGCACATATACCTAGAAGCCTGCAGAGTGTAAACTTCAGAAAATACAGTACAAATCGCCTTGGCAATATCAACAAATGTCGTTAACTAAAAATTCGATAATAATCTGATGACACCTCCAAACCTTTGAACAAAGATGCACAATGCGATTAACAAGAACTTGTCCTTCAAACAACGCTGTAAGGTTAACTACATTCACAGCCATACATCAAGCAAACGGGCTGCAGTTCAGAAAAAAAAAATGTCACTGAAGTTGCCCCAAGGAAAGATACTTCAGCATCCTAGATAGCTATTTGAGAAAAACCTTTCCTTTTACAAAATTTGCACAAATTTGTCTTTTCCAAAAGGATGAACAGGCTCTTCTGGCGATTCTTAGGGAGTCTTTGAGGCACTGTAGTTCCTGGCAGAACAATCCTTTACAAAATGTAGGTCGAGCATCGGTGAAAACGCAGGAGAATACTTTGTTTTTTTTTTTCATGCAATATGTCGGCAGGCAGAATGTGAAGTCACGCTCTAGACTTCCACTGGTCATCCAGATCATTTCATCGAGTACTTCCCGCATAAGCAAAAGTGCGTGCGATGGAGGTATATGCATGAAGCGCCGTCCCTTGCAGGTCATTGGATCTGCGGAATGTCCCATTAGAGCATTAGACAACCCAGGTAGTACAGAATGTGGGGCCCCAGTGGGTCCGATGTAGGCAAGTTGGGCTTGGGCAGCCATCATAAAACCTGCATCGGTCCCCGATGGGGCAAAAGTGGGCAGGCCCCATTTGGGCTTGCCCCTGTTCCTGCTGCATGGGTCCCATAGCGGCGTTACTCGAACTAATGCAGAGCCCATTCCTGCATCCAGACCACAAGGGTCCCTTGTCGGATATTTCAGGGCGATCCGACCTAAATGTGGGTTCTTTATGGGAAAGTCCTCATAGATCCGAAATGAGGCCGCCCCCATTAAATCTTTGTGGGACCTACATCGGCTTTAGTGGGGAAAAAACGGACATGCCCACATGCTGCCCCAATCGGCCCCTTGTAGGTTACTTGAGGTCAGGTGAAATATGAATAAAAGCTCAATTTGGGTAAGCCCTCGTGAAGCCCAAATGAGGCAGCCTTAGCTAAATCGCTTTAGGTACCACATCGGCTGTAATGGGGCTGGAAGGCGGGCGTGCCCGCAAGGTACCAAAATCGGTCCCTTGTGGGGAATTTGAAGGCACGTGCAACAGCAGGTGGGCTCTAGGTTCAAAAACAACACCCAGCCCAAATGGGGCAGCACACAGAAAACCGCTGTAGGTCCCACATGAGCCGTAATGGGGCTAGAAGGCGTGCGTGCAATTGTGCAATCATTCTTTCCAACCTTTATTTGTATTAGATCTTGCCCTAAGTTACTATTATAGATGATTTTTATAACAGTTGTTGCCATTTTTAGTCGGCTAGAAATATTACATGGCTTTAATTCTTGCGCTCATGCAAATTGCGCTAAAAATACTAAAACATACTGATTGCTAACTGTTGCTCCTTATGGGGTTGCTGTGGACAGCCCGCAACTCTCAGCACAATATTACTGTTCAGAACACACATATCCATAGCCTGAACGAGATGTACATGAAGCCATTAAGGCTAGATTATTGTTATGAATTATTGTAAAGTTTAATATTGTTGCTGTTTAGAAAGGGCAGACATGTATAAAATAATTACTTAAATATGTGCATAAATATTGATTGGGAGAACTTGGACCAGAGCTTCTTATCAATTACCTGCGTCGGACCCCTACGAGAATAATGTGGGCAAGCCCAAGTGCGGCTTGCGCTATAGAATCTGCATCGGTCCTATGTCATTATCTGAGGGGCTAACCGAAACAAAAAATAAATGTTCATCCGGAGCGGCTGCCCAAATCTGTCCAAATTAGGACCATCGGGGGGAGATGGTGGGATGTGCGCTTTTGGTAATGCGGGAAAAATATGGGCTGCCCCACAAGGACTGCCTGCATCGGTCCCTATTGAGGCCATCGTGGTTTTGTCGACAGCCCCCTTCAGGCCTACGTCGGCCCTTCTTGCAGCACTCACACTGAGCCCACCGGGGCTGTCCTGCATTGCCTACATCGGACCCACCGGGCCCCCCCCCCCCCCCCCATTCACAGCCCACTGTGTGCTACCTGGGAACCTTTCATACACGATGCATAGATAATATTCTCACCAAAGTGAAATTTCATTCAATGAGAGAACAATGCTATTTATTTTAATTTAAATTGAGAATGAACCTTGAGTAGAGAAAATTGCAGAATAATCGCCGTATTCGCCGCGAGGTCGACCTAGAGGTGGCGCCACCATCGCTCAGATAGTGGGGATCGGCAGCCGGCGGCGCTCGCAGAAACGCATGCGCTGTATGTCTGCTTCCGAGTTTACGGCGGGTTTGTTGGCGATGAAAACGAGCCTTATGCAATGCATTAGTGGTTTACTGTTTAGAGTGTTCCAATATTGCAGAGAAAAATCCGTGGATTTTGCCAATGCAGCAAAAAAAAAAAAAAAAGAGATGCACGGATTTTAGCAGAACAAGGCACGCAACCACCCGTCTTTCAGATTTACTGGCATCGCTTTGCACGCTTTTTGCTTTGTACGGCGCTCACAGGCTTGATACTTGCACCTGAACATGACATAGCTTATCGCCTTTTCAACAGCGTGCGCGTGTCTTTACGACTGAGACAGGCAAATTTAGTGTCAAGCCCAAGGAGATCAAGGCAAGGTTCGTGCTCTGACCTGCAGTACTTTAAATTCAATCGATTACAGTCTGGTTCATTATATCGTACTTGACTAGAGGATTATGCTGGTAAAGTGCAGACTGACAGTCTACGGCAACCTGCCGGGCAGTACGCTAAGTCGACATTAACTCTGGCTAGACAACTAGGCACAATTATTCCCCAGAAATGAGATTAGCGCGACACTGTACAGGAAACCTCGCCGCACAGGAAAGCTGACTGCTCACGTGTAGAGCGCTGAGTGGACTGAGTTTGCCGAGCTCACAACAACGCGGATGCTTCTTGCAACAGATAATCTGGCAGTGTTGGACTGTGAAATGACTATAAATGATTCCTGAAACCGAGGGAAGTATAAAGAATTTATGATGTGCGAATGTTTATGAATGGTAAATTCATAGTGTAATTATTTTTTTTTCAAAGACAATTAATCTCACCATGTGACAGCACTTACACTTGACAAAATTTAGGACTATCAGCGATTCATTTTCAGTAACGTTAAAGTGCAAGCAACGAATCAGTGAAGACATCGTAAAAAACTGCGGTCGCTGTCATTTTCTGGCAAGAAACTTTGAAGGATGATTTTTTTGTCATTGTAATTATTGTTGAGCAGTGACTTGGGGCGGTTCTGTCGTTTACTTCCAAAACAGGTGCCGGATATAAAACTGCCCTGAAAGAAATGGAGTTCATCTCATCATGTGACTATAAATGGAAATAATGAATGGTTCACAAGGGATATCATGTGACCACAGGAAATAATGAATGGTTCACAAGGGATATCAAACGATGCCTGAACAAAAAGAAACGCCTGTATGCGAAAGCTGCACGCACACAGGCAACGTTGGACTGGACCGCATATATGAACTTTGCAAAATCCTGCAAGCAGAAAATTGAAGAAGCGAAAGATAGGTTTTTTAATTTTGACATGCCAAACTTTTTGAAAACCAACCCTAAAAAATTTTGGAAAGTCATTTCTCCTGCACAAAAAAAGGAACTCCCGTGTTTAGTCTCTGCAGATGGTACCTCAATTGACCCAGTTGACATGTGTGATCAGTGTAATTCTTTTTTCTGTAGCATTTTTGGAGAAGAAAAGCCGTTGCCTACATTTAACCCGCACCTAGCATTGAATTCACAATGCCTAGTATTGAAATACATCCTGAGGGTATAGAGAGGGCTATTGAACGCCTGCCTGCATTTTCGAGCCCGGGCCCTGATGAAATTAGCACAAAACTACTAAAAATAACAAAACAATATACATCGCGCATCCTGGCACTCATCTTTCAACAATCAATTGATACGGCTGAGATTCCTGATGATTGGAAGCTTGCACATGTTTTACCTATATTTAAAGGAGGGGATAGAGATAATATGACAAACTACAGACCCATATCACTGACATCAGTTGTTTGCAAATTACTAGAACATGTCATATCATCTCATATAATGAAATATATCACTCAGAATCATATCTTGCTTCCCAACCAGCATGGATTTCAGCGCGGTCGTTCTTGTGAAACCCAGCTGTTTGAACTAACTACCGACCTTCACCGAAACTTAGAACAGTTAATCCAAACTGACGCCATCTTCATTGATTTTGCAAAAGCCTTTGATCGTGTGCCCCATAATCGCCTCATATATAAAATGAGTAGCATTAACATAAATATTAAAGTTATCAGATGGGTAGAAGAATATTTAAACAACATAGTTCAATCGGTTATTACTGACGACTTTAAATCTTCTCCTCAGCCCGTGAAATCTGGAGTCCCTCAAGGATCTGTCCTTGGGCCCACATTATTTCTAATATATATAAACGATATTGCTTCCAGCATTACATCATCAATCAGGCTATTCGCAGATGATTGTGTCCTCTACCGTCCAATTTTTAATCTTACTGTGTTATGTTGCAGGATGATTTATCTAGGTTAGACATGTGGTGCTCTGAATGGCAAATGACTATAAGCACTAAAAAGACTAAATTAATGCGATTCAGTACCTGCAGCCTGATTTTGTCGAACACCTACTATATTAGCAACGCGGAAATAGAGCCTGTCGAATCCTTTAAATATTTAGGAGTTTATTTAACCCCTAATTTATCATGGACTGTGCATATAAATAATCTTCTGACTAACACATATAAAACTCTAGGTTTTATCCGCCGGTCACTTTGCAGAGCTAATACAGATACCCGACTAATCGCTTATACCACACTGGTTAGACCGAAGCTCGAATACGCGTCATTCATTTGGTGTCCTCATCAACTGTATCTTATTAACAAATTAGAGGCACTTCAAAACAGAGCGAGTCGATTCATCTTACGTCAGTATTCACGTTATTCAAGCATAACAGCAATAAAAGAGAATCTTAAACTTCCAACATTAGAAAGAAGACGTAAGCAATCACGCCTTGCGTTTTTTCATAAACTATACCATAACCCTACCTCTTTGTCAGCACCGATAATTACGCCCGCCACACGCACGTTTCATCGTTTTGACCACGATAAAAAAATCGAGCCCCCATTTGCACGAACAGACGCAGTTAAATTTTCGTTTTTACACCTAGAGATAAGAGAATGGAATGCTCTCCCCTCTTCTGTAGTTAATACTATCGATTATGACCAGTTTACTTCATTACTTAACGATTTTCTAACAGCGTAGTGGGAAATTTTCACCTTTTGTGGTTTACTTTTGTTTCGATTTTTCCTTTTGCTTTAACCTTTGTGTGTCATGTATTTTCTTGCATATTTCCGTGTCATCATATTGTGATCATGTTTTTCCTAATTACTTCTTCTTGTATATTTAGCACTTTTACATGCCGCCACGTTACTGTTCCGATTTGTTCATTGTGTTTATTTCATGACGTTACCACCCCCCCCCCCCCCCCCCCTATGTAATGCCCACTTGGGCCTTTAGGGTAAATAAATGAAAAAAATATGTGTTTATTCCGGAACTAAACACCGATGGTTAAGCCTGTATGAAGCTATTTTACTCCCCTTGTCAGAAACAACCAGTTTGCTCGAAAGACAGCACAGACGAAATGAGGTTATAATGATTCTAATAGGTTACCAGTGTACATTGACCTAAGTGTATGATGTAATATTTAGTGCAACAGGTGCTGGGAAGATTTGTTTCTCAAACGTTCGAGCATTTCTCTACAGCGAAATGTACTCATTACCACTGTTACGGATGCGCAGAAACCTTCAACGGGGAAAAAAAAAGAAAGAAAGAAATGCATATATGGATGTAACGCGGCATCGACTATATGAGGGAAGATGTTAGGCGGGCCTCAATGTCGTCGACCACGTGGGATTGTTTAACGTGCAGTCAAATCCCACAGCTGAGGAGAGCCTTTGGAAACGGCCGGGATCGAACCCCCCGTTCTTGAAATCAGCAGTTGAGTGCCCTACCACTGAGACACCGCGACTGTGGACACAGAAGGCACAAAGGGGCTTGGTCAAACTGGATTTTGCTATGCAGCAGTCTACGGTCGCATGTTTCAGTAGTTGCAGTATTCCAAACAGAAACGAGAATATACGATTTTTGAGCGTTCGCATTAAGTTCTATTGACGGCAGCAACCTGTTTTGCTTTGACACGGCGCCTAACGACCGCAGCGCTTCGTTTGAGGCACCGCTTGTCAAAGAACCTCAAGCGCCGAAGACCGCGACTGATGATGTCCTTTCCAGCGTGACATACTCGATATGGACAAGTAGTTTGTTTTTTTTAATGGAGCGTGGGGTAATAGCCTGTTCATATTTCTTTTGCAAGAGGCAGATAGGCAAGCATAAGCGCACAGGAACCGTGAAACAAACAAAAAGCACTCTTGTACACGCCGCACGCGCGCACATAAATCACCGCGGGCTGACACGCAACACGAACACACATCCACACTGGGCATGGTTCGCCGCTATGCCGCTAGGTGGGGACTGTGCTCGATCTCGAAGCCAATAGGGGGCCCACATTAGTTTTATACGGCTGACTGGCGGACACTACTTGAGGTCTAAGCTTTGTTGTTTTTTTTTTTTCATTTCAACCTGATTACTAGTGAGAATTCTACAGTTAAGCAAGCAAATGCCGGACAGCAGCGAATCGCACAACTTAAGGAAGCTCGCCAAGCTTGTGAATGAGACTGTTCGGGCACCTTAGGCGTCAGATGTGAAAGCAGAACAGGTCTGGTACAAACAATCAGTCTGCAAGCGATCAAATGTTTGCCACATCTCCCGTGGTTTTTACGAGGCTTCAAACTTTCCGTGCAGGCCGGTAACACGAAGCCGAACACCTGCGTAGCAACAGAGAACCTACGAATTGTGCTCGCTGATATTTTATGCCAGCTGATACGGCCCGATCTTCCGACGACGTATACGCGTGGTCATCAGCCAAAAAAGTCGACGACATGCAGTAATGAATGCTTCTGTATTTTGCTTTTAGCTTTTCTGTATCTAAACTGTTGCTTTAGAAATAGAACGAATCAGCATTGAATCAATATAAGTGCATCTCTAGGGGCCTCAGTGAGGCTACAAATGTCCAATGACGGCAGATGACGAGAAGCCGAACAACTGCAGAGCAACTTCAGCAGAACCAAGAGAAAAATAATTAATCACTTTTAGGTATACGTGACGCGTGCGCACGGTGGTAAGTGATACCACTTGGCTCTGCCCAAGCTTTCCATTGGATATACGCGCGCCCGGTTGCGTTACACTTGTAGCTTTTTTTGTATATGAAATTTTGTGTTAAGCACTGAAGTAGCGCTATAGGGAACCTGCACTGCATAGGTAGCGCTGTAATTGCCCAGCAGCGTGCCTCAAAATGTTGCTGTTAGCCGTTAGATTCGCGATAAATGACCGAGTATGTTCAGCAGCTATATAGATACGAGTGTGACAGATAACGTCCTTTCGTGCTCTCGATGTAGCCCAGGTAAAGAAGCTTATTTACCATTCGTGGTATCCCTGGGCGACAGCGGTGACACATCTTTGCCTTATCGGCTTCGTCTACTGTGGGTGTTTTTTGCTCGCATTTGGCAGCCGCGGCAGCTCGTGTGCGCACCTCGCCTAACGCTCCTCTGTGATTTCCCAGTTCGTGTTGCTGCCGCTTTCCTGGCCTCTGCATCTGTGTGCCCCTTGGACGTGCGCTGTTTTGGAGGCTGCTACTTCGGGACTGCCGTTTTGAAGTTGGCGTCTTTCTTCACGCAACAAGAAGCTTCTTTACCATTCGTGGCATCCCTGGGCGAGAGCGTCGACAGCGGTGACACATTTTTGCCTTATTGGCTTCGTCTACTGTGGGTGTTTTTTGCTTTCATTTGGCAGCAGCGGCAGCTCGTGTGACGCACCTCACCTAACGCTCCTCTGTGATTTTCTAGGTTGGTCACTTTTCTTATACCTTCAGTCCAAACCTGCCGCTGCTGCCAAAAAACAAAAATTCTTGTTGGTGCATTTCTGCTTTTACCGGTCTAGTTTTTGACATGTCCCGTTGTTGCGCGTGTAGAGGAGTGCTGTCTGAAGAGCACTCACAACTGACATGCTGCGCGTGCGACTTTTCCTTCCACTCGGGCGCTTGCTCGGGTGTGACTGATGAAACTCTCAAGGGGAAACGAGAATCATTTAGAAAAACATGGAAGTGTGGGTCTTGCAGACCGAATACAAGTAATGGCGCTATCACAGGGAAAGCCGACCAGGCAGAAGTTAATATACCTAAAATTCTGTTAGACATAAACAGAAAGCTTAGCTCTCTCCTTTGCCTCCCTGAAAAAGTGGACGGAATCGAAAAGGCAATTGACTTGCTTTCGGGTGAGTTCGACAAGTTCAAAGAACGACTTGATGCCCAAGAGAAGGAAACAAAAGAGCTCAAAGTTCGAGTTACAGTGCTGGAAAGCAACTCTGCTGGGTCTGATTTGACCGAGATCAAGTCTAGTGTCAATGACCTGGAATGGCGTAGTCTGCGTTTAAACCTAGAATTTCATGGTGTTATTCAGAGCGAACAGGAAGACCTACTGGCTAAAATTAATGAAGTGGGGGCAGAGGTTTCTCTTGAACCACTACTGCAACAGGATGTCATGACCATGCATAGACTGCCCGCGAAAAAGGACAGAACTCCCATCATTCTTGTCCGATTTTCTCGTCAGGAGCTAAGGGACAAATGGTTCGCCAAAAGGAGCGCCTTCCGTGATGTAGACAGCTCTGTCTTTGTCAAAGAGAACATGACCAAGTATTCGCGAGACCTCCTTGGAATCGTGAAAGAGCAGGCGAAACGATTTGGCTTCAAATTTGCTTGGCATGTCAATGGCAAAATATTGGTTAGAAGGAGGGAAGGGGACTCCGCCTTTGCCATTCGGTCAGAGTGTGACCTTGCTCTGCTAGCCCAATAACTTGCCGTAAAATGAAAACTAAATATGGAGTATCACGAATTACTACTTCCCCATAAAGTAAACTGTTGCCTCGACCTAAATAATTTCTCTGCCTTACATATTAATGTCCGGTCTCTGCGTAACACGTTTGATGACTTCTCATATTTTGTTGACAGTCTGCAGCACAATTTTGAGGCAATTCTGCTAACTGAAACGTGGGCCGTATGCGATGCTGACTTGGTGAAACTGCCCGGCTATGATCTTTGTTTCCTGAATCGCCCTTCTCGTGGAGGCGATTGTTGGCATTTACGTAAAGAACAGTGGCCTTCATAGCGAAGTATTACCTGAGTTCTCTATAATGACTCCTGACTGTGAAATGCTCGCGCTGAAGACTGCGAACAAAATGGTTTCTGTCGTTTACAGGCCGCCGTCAGGTGACCCAGATAAGTTCATAACACATCTCGACAAATTTCTTGATTTTGCCGCTGGAGTCCAATACTTTACTGTTATTGGTGGTGACCTCAACATTAATACACTTGCACCTTCAAGTATAAATCGCCATTTGAATCATACAATTGCTTCCAATGGTTTTACAAATCTTATCACTACACCCACAATGATAACAACGACGTCAATCAGTACAATTGACCTTTTTATAGTAGACATTGTCTCCCCCGTCATTTCTGCTGGTACTATTGCTTGTGACCTTAGTGACCACTGTGCCATTTTCGTATCCGTGCCACATGGCTGCTCACCAAGTTACGCACAACCAAATAGTTTTGCTTATCAATGTATAACTGATGTGACACTTGCCCGATTTCGCGAATCTGTACGCGTTGCAGACTGGAACTGCGTTTTTGCCTGTTCTTCCGTTGATGAATCTTATGAGCTCTTTTTAAGTACTTTGAACGACATTTACAATAAGTGTTTTCCCTGGAAAACAAAGAAATCAAACACGAAACTCCGTAAAACTTCGGTGATTCCAACACACGTCAAAATGATGAATCATAAGTCTAGGCTCTTCAAACGCTTTATGTCCACTCGGAACCCTGATCACCTTACAGCTTTCAAAAAACACCGCAACAAGTTAACCAACGAACCGCGAAGATCTAAATATGCCTATCAATCGCGTATCCTCACTAGCAGGGAAGGTCCGAAAGCATGCTGGAAACTTTTAAATGAATCGTTTCTAAACAAGAATAAAAATACACACTTAGGTCAGCTTGTGATCGATGGCTTGCCCTATTCCTGCTCTTTGCTGGCAGAAAAATTCAATGACTTTTTCACAAGCTTTAGACCGAGTGGTTCCGCGGTCGAAGCACTTCGGTGTCTCCAAAATACAGGTTTAGAGACTTTTGCTTTTCATTTAACGACCAGCGAGGAAGTTTTTAGCGTTATAATGAACCTAAAAGCTACAAGTAGCACCGATTTCGATGGCTTCCAAATTAAACCAGTTAAATTTGTTTCGGATCTCTTAGCACCATGCTTAAAGGCCCACTGTCCACCCTTCGGTCGAAAATATTTTCTTCCCCGGTGACTGCGAGACTTCGCCCCTAGAACGCAAGGCCGCAAAATGTTTTCGAAAAGAGTAACTAATAACGCAGTTACAGCCACCGCAATCACCCGATTCTGTCATGCTTCTCTCCTTCCATTCCCTCGCAAAGGTTTTTCACTCTCCTGCCCAAGGTCGTCTAGCCTCCGCAAGACGAATTCCCCTTCCTCCTCCGCGTTTGGTGGGAGGTGGGGCGTGGCACTCCGCGAGCGCGAAAAAAAAGATACGGCCGAGGGAGCGCGCGCCGCTGGATTCAGTCTGGCCGTGGCGAGGGAAAAGCGCGCAGCGAGCGGTAGACACCCATCCTTCTTCCGTCAGTCAGCGAGACGGACCAATGGACGTCGTTCGCGGTACGTACGTCATTACTGTGGCCCGTCGGGCCAGCGCAGGAAACGGGGAAGCTGGCTTCCCAAAGGAGAGCATGAGAGAGCTTTGAATTGTATTTTGGATGCTTTGCGGCGCGCGTGTCACTGTAGCATTTTGCACAGACTAACTCTGGTACCTGATCGAAACACTGGGCTCCTTTGCTTAAAAGGGCCTTCCCTGGACAGTGGCCCTTTAAGCTACATCTTTAACTTGTCGCTCACATCAGGAATTTTTCCTGCACGAATGAAATATGCAAACGTAACTGTTATTTTCAAAGGAGGCGATAGAAACAAGATGACAAACTATAGGCCAATTTCTATTCTCCCTGTTTTTTCAAAGGCTCTTGAAAAAGTAATGCTCAAGAGAATCGATGGGTTCTTTTCTAAACATATGCCTTAAAAAATGCCAGTCAGTTTGGATTTCGAAAGGGCAAGTCCACGGAATCTGCTTTACTCTTGCAAAAGGAAATTATTTTAAATAATATCGAAGCTAAATGCTTGACCCTTGGTATTTTCATCGACTTTAACAAAGCCTTCGACCTTCTTAATCATGAAATACTACTCTGTAAACTTGAAAGCTATGGTGTCCGTGGTCTTTCCCTCCAACTCTGTCGTTCTTATTTAAACATGCGCCAGCAGGTCGTTTCGGTCGATAATTATAAGTCTAGCTCCCTTCTCATTGAATGTGGTGTCCCGCAAGGTAGCCTTCTTGGACCGCTCCTCTTTAATGTATATGCTAACGACCTTCCGAGCATAGCTAATCATACAAGTTGTATTCAGTACGCTGACGACACAAGTTTTTTCTTAGGGGATCTTCTGCCGATGAACTAATCAATAGTGCAAATATGGCTCTTTGTGCTCTCCACAAATGGTCCACAGCTAATGGTTTGGTAGTTAACTCTAACAAGACCAAATCAGTCTTTTTTCGTCCCCTTAGCCAGGATATTACAGTAAACAGTACTCTGCATCTAGAAAATAACATTATTGAAATTGTAGACAAGTTCAAATCACTCGGTGTTGTATTCGACTCTCGCATGAGGTGGTCTGACCATATAATGTATATTGAAAGCAAGCTCACTAGATCTGTTGGTTTCCTCTCTAGACTGCGCAGCGAATTTTCCCCAAAGCATAAGCTCCTTATTTATCACGCTTTAATTCAATCTCACATAAACTACTGTCACCTCGTTCGGGGTACAACATCCAAAACAAATCTAAACATCATACTCGGTCTCCAAAAGAAGGCAATTAGACTGATCGCTGGTGCATGCTACGCGGCCCATACAGAAACATTATTTCCGAAATATAGGATTCATCGTGTGCATGCCACGTTTGAGTATCGTCTACTTCACGGCCTTAAATTGTCATCTCAATGCTTAACTGACTTCTTGAAGAATATATCTGGACTTAAGCCTTACGAGAAACCCTTTCACACCAGAAGTAAACAAATATGGGACGTTCCTCGAACGAGGACGTTATACGGTAACCAGAGCCTTCGTTTTACTTCACCATGCATATTAAATAATTATAGTATACACAACCCAAACATCTTTACCGCGTCAATTAAGGACCTTAAGCTATATTTTAGCAATTCCGCACTGCCTCTGTACTTTTCGTTCCTTGCCTTAAACATTATTACAAGAATAGTCACTTCATTTTCATTACGTTTTGCCATATTTCGTGCATACTGTTACACTATTGTGGGTCGTTAATTTACTGTGCTGTTTTTAACTTGCTCTTTCATTTGTATATATGTGCTCTTTCTGTGCTTCATAATTTTCATGTTATATATGTATATCTTCGCCTTAACGTCACACGTCCTATTGCTCTGCCATTACTGGGCCTCGGGCATCTCTCAAGCTATCGCTGTAGCTTTTTGCCCGGGGCCCATTTCCTGTATATTACTGGAAATAATTTTTTTTCAATTCAATCTGGCACACGTGACACAAAGAGTTATGTTTCGAAGCCGCTGTCCAAGCTTTCACCCGCCGTGCTCGTCCAGAGGGCGACGGTCTGTTCAGCTGCTGGCATTCGAAAGGGTTCTCCTCTCACCCGCCGTGCTCTGTTGCGCTGACCGGCGGTCTGTTGAGGTGTACCTGCTGAGCACCTTGGAGAACTACTCGGAGTCCAACCAAGTTTACAGCATGTTTAATGCAACTGGTCTCTTCTCCCCAAAGTCACCCCTGACATCTCGTTAAATAGACTCGCTAAACAAAGACCATATCGCTAAGCCAATAGGGACGAAGTAAACTGTCTGGGCGGGGCCAATAGGCTCCAGCATAGTTCCTCCTCACACCCGTAGTGCTGTACGCACAACGTCACGCGTGCACATTCCGTGGAGTTCAAATCCGCAGCCGTCGTCACGTGCGCCCGTGCCGGACACCCCGAGTCCCGTGGGAATGAGCTTCCTGGCATCCGCCGCTCCTTTACACAAGAGCCAGCGCACGCACGCACACACACACACACACACGCGCACACGCGCACACGCGCACACACACACACACACACACACACACACACACACACACACACACACACACACACACACACACACACACACACACACACACACACACACACACACACACACACACATACACATACACATACACATACACATACACATACACACACACACACACATACACATACACATACACATACACATACACACACACACACACACACACACACACACACACACACACACACACACACACCGTGGATGATCTGCGGTTCGGAATACTGCTGCTCGCCTTGCCGACGCGGGACATCCGGAGTCGTCTTGCGGGCGGCGTTGCATCGGCGACTTAAAATCCGCGCCAGCCAGGCATTCTGCGATCCAGGGGCACGGGAAATGAACGGAAAGGCACGCAACGCGCGCCGGCTCTCAAGTGCAAGCACCGCAGCTGCGCTCTCGACGAGCAGGCGCCAGTCCAGAAGCCGGCGGTGTGGTATGTCGCGTTGATGAGCGCAACACCTCCCCACTAAGTGTGCTGCATAAGTCTTTATACTGCAGCCATACACAACACACAAGCGAACAACGCGACGCTGCTGGCGTCAGGTTCAATACCCCCCGCCATCCGCGCTCACACGCAACGACAAAACCCAAAACGTCTCCAAGCCATTTACCTTTGCCTCGATGGGCTAAGCTTCATTTAGTTGGCCGCCACTAGCCTTGACATAGCATCGGCGTTGGCATTTTGAGTGCCCCTTTTATGTTCGATCGTAGGATTGAACCTTTGGAGAGCGAGAGCCCAGCGAGTTAGCTTGGCACTATGCGGGCTGGTAAGCGTAAGGTACCTGAGGGGATTGTGGTCCGTTACCACACGCACCTGTGCACCAAATAGCCAAGCCTCGAGCTTACCGAGTGCCCATATGATCGCGTAGGCTTCCTTCTCGATTGTGGCCCACTGAGTCTGGGTCGGACGGAGCTTCTTGCTTAGAAATGCGATGGGTCGTTCGTTCCCCTCCTCGTCGCAATGTGCGAGACATATGCTCCTACGGCGTAGTCGGAGGCATCGGTGGATAGTATAAACTCCTTACTAGGATCTGGTGCATACAGCGATGTCGCGCGTCCTAAACACTCTTTAATGCTCTCGAACGCCTTCTGTGCCTCGCTGTCCCAAGGTAGCAGATGAGGGGTCCGCCTTTTCGTCAGGTTAGTCAACGGGAGTACAATACGCGAGTAGTCAGGAACATACTGTCTATAGTAGTTCGCCAACCCGAGAAAACTCCTCGGCGGCCGTTTCGTCTGGGGCGGGGGAATCTCCTCAATAGCGCTGACCTTTGCAGGATTCACGCTTTGCTTACCCGATCCTACTATGTGACCAAGAAACTATACCTCCCCTCTTGCGAATCGGCACTTAGCTGCATTCACAGTGAATCCCGCAGCTGCTACGAAACTTAGAACATTGTCGATGTGCCTCAGATGATCCTCCCACGTCTCGGAGAATATGGCCAGATCATCAATGTAAGCGCAGGAATACTCGCTGTGTGGTGCTAATACCTCGTTAATGATTCGCTGGAACGTGGAGCTAGCGTTCCGGAGCCCGAAAGGCATCACTTTCCAAGCGTATTGCCCGACCGGCGTTGCGAACGCCGTCAATGCTTGAGACTGCTCATCTAAGGGTATTTGCCAATATCCCCTCAGCATGTCAATGAGGGTGATGTAACGCGCCTTTGCCACCAGAAGCAAAAGCTCCGAAGGTATGCTCATGGGGAATGCGTCCGGTTCCGTAATGCTGTTGAGCCTGCGATAGTCGCAGCAGAGCCTTATGCCGCCGTCCTTCTTAGATACACAGACTATGGGATGGGCATGGGCGCACTCTACAGGGAAATTCAGACCCCCCTCACACAGTTCGCTAATCTGCCTTTCCACTTCCTTCCGAAACACCATTGGTACCTTGTACACATGTCCGGCTACCACTTCAGATCCTGCCTTCAGCCTTATCCTGGCATGCCAGCGGTACACTTGCCCGGTTTACTATCAAATACTTGTCCATGCTTAGCGAGCACCGCGGTCAGCTCTCCCCGTTGTGATTGGGTAAGGTGGTTCAAATCTTCGCCTGACACGTTACTTCCTTCGTCAGCCGGTATTGGGAATGTGGGCACGTCGCCGAAGTCACTGTCCCCTTCGAAAACTGTGCCTACAACATTAACGCGTGCGTGGTAAGCTCGGAGTTTGTTGGCGTGCACAGCTCGACGTGCGCCGCCTTCCAACTCGATTAGGTAACTGCAGGGCCGCAACCTTGGTACAACTTTGACCGGTCCTATCCACTTTCCCATCAATTTGCCTTGGCCCTCCTTCTCCAGCCACAACACTTCGTCCCCTTCCGCGAACTGTTTATCTGTCGCGTGGAGATTGTAGCGACTCGCGTACTTTCTCTGAGCATCTGTGCAATTACCTTCCGCTCTTGCATGTGCCTCAGCTAACCGTTTGCGCAGCTCCGAAAAATATTCCTCGGCTGGAATTGTTAGATAGTTCGGGACGGACCAGTCCCCACTCCACGGCTTCTGCAATATGGAATGGGGCCCCACTGGCACCCTCCCGTAAATCAGTTCAAACGGAGAGCAGCCCGTCGTTTCATTAAGTACCTCTCTGTATGCCCACAGCAGAAACAGGACAAATCTGTCCCAATCCCTGCCATGCTCCTCCACACTACGAAATAGCATGGATTTGAAGGTACCGTTCCAGCGCTCAACCAGTCCATTGCTTTGCGGGTGGTCGGGCGTGGAAAACCTTGGGCATGTTCCAAGCCTGGACAGCATCTCTCTACTTAACTGAGCCGTGAAATTTGTGCCTTGATCACAGCACACCGTTTCCGGTATACCCATGCGTGCAAAGATCTGTAGCAACGCCTCGCACGTTGCCTTCGCTGTCAGCGCGCGCAAGCATACGACCTCTGGCCACCGGGTGTTAACATCAACAACGCACAACGCGTAACGGTGCCCTGGCGCAGATGGTGGTTCAATTGGCCCTATGCAATCGACGTTGACGGCTTGAAACTGGCTGTCTGCTCTAGAGAGGGGTGTGATCGGCACACGATCGAGAGTGCGCGCAGGGGCCTTTACCTGGCATGAATGACACGTACTGCAGTGCTGCTTGACATCTCTGGCTAAGACTGGCCAGTAAAACGACCCCTTTATTCTCTGGAGCGTTTTACGTTCGCCCAGGTGCCCTGCTTACACCGAATCATGCGCCAAGCTTAACACCTCCGAGTGCCGTTCAGAAGGTAGTACCAATTGACAACACTCGTATCCGGCAACTGGCTCTCGATGGAAGAGCAGCTCGTCCTGTATAAGCATGCCATGCGAGCCTTCTTTAGCCTGTGCCCATGCTTCTTTTAGCGATTCCTCGGCAAGCTGAGCGTTCCGGAACAGCTGCCTTGCTGTCCTGGTTCGTTTCGGTTTGGCTGGCAGCAGGCTCCGCCTCGACGACGCACGCCACAGCATCCGCGTTAGCGTGTCTCGTATCCGGCCCATCTGGATTATCTATGTCTGATTCCAGAGCTACTAACTAATCTGCTTGTGTTATCGCTCTCTCCCCGAGAAGCTCATTGTAGTCATCTGGCGTAATCAGGGCATCTATGCCTACGACTAGCTCATCGGTAAGCGCACACAGCACTCCTAGTTCGGATGGGTTGAACGACACTAGGGGAGCACCCTCTGTTGCCTTTAATGGCTCGTAAGCCAGCTCGGCGACTACCTGACTCCCAAACGCTCCTCTCAGCTTCAGCGTTGACCCCGCGCCTTCATACTCTCGGCAAAGTGACTTACGAAGGACAGTCACATCGGCACCCGAATCAACCAAGGCTCTGAGCTGCTGACCCGTGCTCTCTATTGTGACAATACGTTTGTCGTCTGCCTCGTTCTGTCGCCTGACACTCCCTGTCGCCATCTCCTCGCGAACTGGAATTTCCACTCGAGCAACAACCTGCCTCTCGCCTCTGCTACTTCCATTTTTTGTTGAGGCCATTTCTTTTCTCGGGCATTCTCTTGCAAAGTGGCCTCTCTCGTGACATTTATAGCACTGTCGCCCGGGACGCCTCTCAGCCGTGCTGCCTCCCAATTGAGAGGACGTAGCGGATCGCTTCTCGGCTTGGTGGTTTGCCGTTGCGGACGCAGCTAGTCCTACCACTGACGTACACCTCCAACTCTCTTCGAATTCTCTGCGAGCTCTACGAGGTCACTAGGTTTGAGGAAACCTCTTTTCTCATTCAAAGCAACGTGTGCTCTTGCATCGGCGCTTAAGCATTCCTTGATTCGGTCTGTCACTGTCAGCTGTTTGAACTCCTGGATGATGCGCACTTTACGGCTGTCTAGGTAGTAGTAGAGATAATTCTCCAGTCGTACGGAGAACTGTTCCCAGGTTTCTCCTGTCACTTTGCTGCTTGACGAGAATAATCTCTTGTAAGAAGCGAAGGTTTTCCTCTCGTCTGCTGATAACCGTACCAGGAGCCCTCCAGCCCTTTCGCTCAACCTTGGTAAAACCAGTCCGGCCCACCACTCGGTCGGGACGTCGTACGAGCATAAGGTCGCCTCCACTTCCTCAAACCATCCAGACACTAATTGCTCTTGATTCGGCATAGGTGCCAGGACGCCTTTCAATAGGCTCGCGTATTTTAGTCTTCTGTCTTCATCTGTTCCAGCATTCGCCGCGACGGTGCTGCCGCTATCGCTAAACTCCACGCTCTGTCCATAGCGCAATCGCTCTGTTTCTGGAATCAATTTTTGATTCTCTTTCTGGGCCTCTACAATCTTTTGTTGCAATTGCAGTAGTGCCAACTGCTCTGACGTAGCCTCCAGTGCGGAGTCTACCTCGTCTTCGCCTGCCTTGCCGGCGGCTGCCAACTCTTCCCTCTGATCCCCCTCTGCCATTTCTCCTCCTTCCTTAGCGCAATCGCCCCTCAAAACCCATGGCTTTGACATAGCATGCGCCAGCAGATACCAAAGGGGTACTCGCCTGACTGCCGCTGGTGTCCCTTGGGGTAGGTCCCCTTGCGCCAGATTCAAGAAGCTGGGAGCGTCTTCACGAATTGGCTTTCCAAGCGGTTGTCACGGTCAGGCGTCGTCGTTGACGAGGCTCATAGCGTCGCCGTCGTCGTTCCCGTAGACTCCAGTTCTGCCACAGCATATCCTGCCGACTGCGCCAGTTATGTTTCGAAGCCGCTGACCAAGCTGTCACCCGCCGTGCTCGTCCAGAGGGTGACGGTCTGTTCAGCTGCTGGCATTCGAAAGAGTTCTCTTCTCACCCACCGTGCTCGGTTGCGCTGACCGGCGATCTGTTGAGGTGTACCTGTTGAGCACCTTGGAGAACTACTCGGAGTCCAACCAAGTTTACAGCATGTTTAATGCAACTGGTCTCTTCTCCCCAAAGTCACCCCTGACATCTCGTTAAATAGACTCGCTAAACAAAGACCATATCGCTAAGCCAATAGGGACGAAGTAAACTGTCTGGGCGGGGCCAATAGGCTCCAGCATAGTTCCTCCTCACACCCGTAGTGCTGTACGCACAACGTCACGCGTGCACATTCCGTGGAGTTCAAATCCGCAGCCGTCGTCACGTGCGCCCGTGCCGGACAGCCCGAGTCCCGTGGGAATGAGCTTCCTGGCATCCGCCGCTCCTTTACACAAGAGCCAGCGCACGCACGCACGCACGCACGCACGCACGCACGCACGCACGCACACGCACACGCACACGCACACACACACGCACACACACACACACACACACACACACACACACACACACACACACACACACACACACACACACACACACACACACACACACACACACACACACACACACACACACACACACACACACACACACACACACACACACCGTGGATGATCTGCGGTTCAGAATACTGCTGCTCGCCTTGCCGACGCGGGACATCCGGAGTCGTCTTGCGGGCGGCGTTGCGTCGGCGACTTAAAATCCGCGAGCCAGGCATTCTGCGATCCAGGGTCACGGGGAATGAACGAAAAGGCACGCACCGCGCGCCGGCTTTCAAGTGCAAGCACCGCAGCTGCGCTCTCGACGAGCAGGCGCCAGTCCAGAAGCCGGCGGTGTGGTATGTCGCGTTGATGAGCGCAACACGAAGCTTCGACAGAGCGTGCAATCTGATCCTTGTAAGCACTTGCAGGTGGAGTTAAAACGCCCTAAAATGCCGCCTCAGAAGTATCTGCTCTTTTCGCTAGGATATGTATTAAGGCGCGGCGATCGACACACCAAACTTCATTGCAGGTTGCCTATAACGGTTTCCTTAAACAATATCGTGCTCGCTGAAACAGTGAAGACGCATTTCTCTGCGTCTTCAAGTGCTTATAAGATTTACGCTTTGTTTTAGGCTTTTGCATAATCAGCCTACTAACCATTGAAGCAACCATGCTGTTAACTATGCTGAGGCACTTGGTCAGTTCCGCTCTCTTCACACAAGAAGCATGAAATTTGGCACGCTATACAATGTTGCTGCATGCACGCTTTCCATATTGCACTGAAGCATCGGTAGGCTGACATAGCATAATGCACGGGCTATGGTTCGGTACAGCCACACATTCAATATTTTTTCCCACGTGCTTAGCTGTAGCGCCATACACTTGCGACGAAAACGTCACTCGACAAGGAGTGAAAAGGCGTGCACAGTTTCAGAATCTTGATCGAGAACACAAGTGCAGCCGCACGCTTAAATCGTGCTCATCTCAAAGACACGAAAGCGCACGTGTCATCAAAGCGCGAACAGGCATAAACTAGCATAAACTAGCAGTGGATTACCAAACTGCACAGATACCTCTAATGACCCGAGCCAATATCACAGGTAACTACACTCATCAACCCAAAATCTCGCGTGATAGGTCAGTCATTGAACCTGACTTAGGTTCGCAGTGCAGTTAAACAGCGAACTTTACAAATGAGCAGCGAGAATACGCGTTTTGGTAAGCAACGAATAAACGAAGATTTCGCCAGTCGCTAATGCGTTTTAGGCGCAAAAAAGGCCACTCACCCAAATCCATTATTCTGCCGTGAATGCCTAGATAGTTGCTGCAGCAGTTAAAAAAAAAAAGGAAAAAAAATAGTCGCACCAGCTGCGAAGCCGTCCGATGAGCAGACAATAACGTACCGCTGATAGCCCCATAAAGGTTCGTTGCAGCTGCCGCGATGCACACGCCACAAGTCCCTTCCTGCTTAGCGGTATTTATGGTTTTGCAGGGCGAACACAGGCCCAAAGACTTCTATACCACCCCAAACACTGCCCACAAGAAATGCCGCCAGAAAACGGAATGGTTCGTGAGAACTTGAAATCACTTGAACTGACTGCGCTAACGGCGCAGCTGCCGCAGCACTGTATCGTTCGGGCTTTGCCGCGTCTAGGCCACCACGTGCAACGCAGCCAACCATTGGGAAAAAGCGCTGCTTTTCAAAAGAGCAGGTCAAGCGCCACGCATGTGCGCATATGCGTCTCCACGGCCGCATCTCCTGGCTTGTCGACACAAGGTTACCATGCTGCTCATGGGTTACTGTGCAAAGGTTACTTGGAAATAATTTGATGGTAACCTTTAAAACGCTTGAATACTGGTCGCCGTAACCTTTAGTATCTGCAAAAATAAAGAAACATGACTAAACATAAAAAACTGGCGTCTTGCAACCTTTGATGCATATGCTACTGACGTCTGAATGTTACATTACAGGTTATATGTTTAGAGTGTCTCAAATGTCATTTATCAATGTTTGATAAGAACTTTTAAGCATCGTGTGTGCGTTTTCCCGTTGGAATGGCATCGTTTAAAGTGTTGATGTACTTTACTGCAAGCGACTGAGCCACACACATTTCAACGCGTGAAGGTACGAAGAGATGGATGAATCGCGCCTGACTTAATGTTCTACGAGGTGATGTTTGCGGCAACTTCAAATTTCAACCTCCAGTGCTAAGCCCTGTTGGGAGATGTATGCCAGCTTATGGTATGGTGCCTCTGCCCAAAATATTATCTGTGGTGTTCAAGGACATATTAGACGAGACAAAAGCGTCCGCTAATACCCCACCAGTCGTCACACACAGCCTGTGTTAAGACACAGCATATTTTAACTTGTAACGACATACTTCTTTGCTTTGTAAAATCCGTGGCATAGAGCATCTAATGTTACGTCAAGAGAGATGAAATTGGGGTGACCGCTATAACCTTAGCGTGTTTGATATACGCTTAATGCGGAGATATTTTACGTACCTTTCGCAATTCCCTTACATAATTATGCCGCTCTTTGCCCACAAGGTTTCCAAATGGAGGCACTCGCTTAGGGTATTGCCAAATAGGCAGTCTGTGGATCAGCAGTCAGGAATCAAGCGGCGCTGAGGAGAAACAGGTGGAAACCGATCACTTGCAAGATATCGAGAGACTTTTTCGCGCGCATAAAACGCGTGCGATCCCATATGTTCCCCGCGCAGACTCTTAGCCGGGCACCCGCTTAACGCAGCTGCGGGCCCCTGTACTAGCGTCCTCAGACTGCCCCCATATATTGGCATTAGCTATGGCGCAAGTTCCACGAGGTTTACGCAATCCACATAGAATAGGTGCATGCATAAGCGTCCCATCTTCTACACGGAAAGAATTCGGATTGTGTACGTGGACCAATCTTTGGCTTACCGCAGAACTTTCCCCGTCTGTCTTGCTTGCACGCGCGAGTATTAAGCAATGCAACCACTTATTAGCAAGTGGCGAATGACTTCCTCTGTGCATTTTTCGTTTCTTTCCGTTTCTCCATCAATCTAGTCACTGAAGTACAATGTGCTAAAGAATACTATTCCCCTTTGCTGCTATAGTTTACACAAACATCGATTCAACAACATCACAAAAAGACATACATTCCTTCGGTACAGGAAAGTGAAGCACGGTACCATGTAGAACTGAGTGTAGCGTTTATTCAGCATCGAAGCACACTCATTGCGTATCCTGACAACGCGGTATATATTGGCGCTAACGCCAGCACGCAGTGCCGCCTGGGGGAAGCCAAAATCCCGCACGCAGCGGTGGACGGCAGACTGAATAATTCAACGCAGCTGAGCTTCCGATGGGCGGGGGTGAAGGGTGCACGGGCGACGGGGAAAGGCCCGAAAGAAGTCATAGGCTGGTTGTGTGAACAAAGGAAGAGAAAAAGGCACCGTGGACTCCAACGGCGTTTCTGGCGCCCCGGGGATTATTATAGATTGCCCCCTCTAGCGTAGCGTCCGCTATATGGGCCGTTCGGCTGCTGCTGCCGCCGTCGTCGATTAAGGCTGCGATTTCGGTCTGGCTCCATCTGTGTATGCGCGCGCAGTTTTGCCGCCTATCGACCGCACTCGGATCTCTGGAGCCAGGTAGGACAGCGCCTTCTGAACTGTCGTCCCGTGTTGCATCCGCTCTCCGTCATGCGATGGCGAGGACAGAGGCAGGCCGCCATGCTCGTTGCGTGCGTCGCGAATAGTTTACCGGGTGCCTATTACGCAGCACATCCTGGATAACGCAGCGGGACACGCGGAGGCCGGGCACTCTGTTTTTATTAAGGCATCGCCTTGCTGACACCTCGTTGCCTGGCTCCTTTATTTTCTTTCTCTTTTGCGGAAAGGGGCTGATCGGAGTAAAAGCTTTCCCTTCAACCAGAGCATAAAGCACGCATGCATGCGCACAGGGATAGCATGCGTGCGCCAAATTCTGTTTCAGATTTAACTGAGCGTACACTGATGCTGCAGCCTGTAATTACGCGTTTAACGTGTGCGGCTCTTCAGTACGCAAGGAAATACCTCAATCAGCATGACGACGCACTTCGGAGGCGTGCCATTCACCGCGGAGGGAATTTGCCTCGTTATACTGCATTTTTCAGCAAGCACACTTGCTTCATTTTTTTTTTATTACGTTTGACGATTCTGCTACTCCAAGGTCCCCGCCTCCAAGCTGTCGGACTTGGGCACAATTTCTTCATGGCGCAGCGACTGGCTTATGAAGTTGTGGGACTCCGCAGCCCCTTCAATTTTTTTTAAACCGCGCGCGCGTCTTCCTATTTGCATTGTTTGCACGGGCAGCGCGAGTGCGCATGAGCGAGCAGATAATCTGGGGGGGGGGGGGGGGGGGGCGTGATGTTAGCGGCGGCAGACGAGGGTAGATAAGCGCGTCTGAAGCAAGGCGCGGGGCATTTTTTGTCCCGGCAGAGAGGCCGGCGCGGGGAGCCGGCGAGCGTTATGGGCCACGAAGATTGAAGCAGTGCCTGCAGAAACGGCCTAGGCGTATTCGTGTGAGTTGTCACGCGAGGAGCAATGTTTCTTGTGCCGCCGCTAGCGTACCGTCTTTGCCAAAAGTAACCAGGCTGCTCCGAAGGCTGGCGGAGCAAGCGCGCGGCCGTGTGGCGGCGTTGCGCTCGCTGTGGCTTATCGGTGCTCGTCAGCTCCGAGGGTACAACAGCTGACGTAACTTCGCACCCTCACTCTCGCCCGTTGGATGATAAAAACTAGGTGCGTATGATGTGCCGGCTGCGGTTTCACGCGTGCGAAGCCTGGTTGTGCCCAGCGAGGGCGCTCAGTATAGCGACGGGGCTATTCGCTCTTCTCGGCAACTGTGGAAAACAGAAAAGCAGGTGATAGTAGATACGGTGAGCTCTTGTTCATTTCTAGGACGAATATGGGCTAGGTTTGACAGACAGTGTTGGCCTGTAATAAGGGTTCCGCGAACGAGAAAGCAATCATGTGCATATAATGGCTAAGCGCGAGGAAGGTTTCATTACTTAAACCAAAACTTACCTACAAGCAAATGCAAAAATTTGTTAGAATCAATCATTGCACACATTTTTAAACAGCCTCCCCAAGGGGCAATTTTGCATGCCTAAAAGAGAGATAAGGTGGCTTGAAAGGGTTCACAAGCTTTCCCATATCTTTGTACCGGAGTTACGACCCGTAATGTGGCACTACGCAAGGCACCTTGGAGAAAGCATATTGAAATTTAGAGGTGCGTTATCGTTCTTTAATGCACAGGCGCATCAAACACGCAGAAAAGCGCAATACTCCTGGTGCGTTTCAGCGGCGGATTAGAGAACACAAGCACGCATAATTAGATAGCGAGAAACGCGACATATCTGCTTCAGGGAAGTTGCCGAGAAGAGCGAATAGCCCCGTCGCTATACTGAGCGCCCTCGCTGGGCACAACCAAGCTTCGCACGCATGAAACTGCAGCCGGCACATCATACGCACCTAGTTTTTATCATCCAATGGGCGAGAGTGAGGGTGCGAAGTTACGTCAGCTGTTGTACCCTCAAGCTGACGAGCACCGATAAGCCACAGCGAGCGCAACGCCGCCACACGGCCGCGCTCTTGCTCCGCCAGCCTTCGGAGCAGCCTGGTTACTTTTGGCAAAGACGGTACGTTTTGGCCCTATTGCTCGTTTTATTCGCTCCGAAGTGTGTGTTGTTTCGCCGCGGTAAATGCCCTGACATTCTTCCCGCTTTCCGTTGGTGTTCAGTTGTCGCGCGCATGAACAGCCCGTTCTCAGCGCAGTATCGCTTTGTTTCTTTGTTTTGCTTTTTCGTTTATCCGGAATAAACCGGTGTGTTTGAGAGACTAGATTTGTCACTCGTCAGGCGAGACCATGGCTTGCGGACCCGTTCTTTTGAAGGCGAGGCCTTGAAAGTTAACACTACTAAATGCAAATACATGTGTATTTCTAGCCGAACTCATGCTAATACCAATCGCTGTCTTCTTAATAAGACTCCGCTATCACCTGTTTCATCAAATATATCGATGTTTACATAACCTCTCTTGGAAAATGCGCGTGAACTATGCACCAAACCAGGCTAACCGCACAATATAGGTTTCTTACGCCGCCCTTTCACAGCTCCAGGCAGTTCCGTTAAGGTTCATTTGTATATCTCGTCAGTAAGACCCAGACTGGTTGGGGCTCTAGTGAAGTAACTTTTTAGAATCCGTTCAGAACAGCGCCGCCAGTTTTATTCTAATTTCTTACGAACAGCAAGCGTATCTGCAATATCAACCCTTGATCTTCCAGTTCTTTTACTGCGCCGTAAATATTTTCGCTAATTCCTTTTCCACCGGATTTATTACACTAATCCTATTCTCAAAGATCAGCTACTGCCCCCTCCATCTTATCCTCACACATTGATCACAGCTTCAAGGTTAAAATCCCGCACGGCCGAACCACGCATTGTTTTAATTGATTATTCCTCGAACTGCGATTGACAGGAACCACCTCCCTGCCTTCATCACTGCCATCACCGATGCTGAAAACTTGAAGAAAACTACTGCTGATTTTGTTTGCACCTCCTTTCTGTAATGCCTCCGGGCCTTGAGAGTAATGAAAATAAATAATATACATAAAGAAGTGCTTAGCATTTTTGACAAAACAGGTTATCTTCGTAATGACCAGATTGGCCTCATTTCAGCTTGAATTGGAATGCCTGCTTCTGAGCATGTTGAATTGAAGTGCTGACATGGCATGCCACAGAACATTCCGAAAAATGCTTCCACTGGCACATATATGCGTTATTCTAATGCACTCTAGTTCTCCCAACCATCTAAACTTTCTTCGGAAATACATTGGAAGCATATTTTATTAGACCCTACTGATCATTAACAAATAGCATAATGTATTCTGGAATAAGTGCACTTTTACTGCTCGTGTGTATGTAATTTGTCAAGGGTCACTACCTCATGGACCCCCTAAATTATACGCCGTCGCCGTCAAGGTGTCAAACCAAAAATTTTGTATAATTCAATTTGCATGCAGTGTCCTGGTTCATTAAAATGATTTCAGGCTTCGGAAAGAGGCAGTATTATGAACTGCGGCGGGAAACAAACGCTTTATAAAAAATGCCAACATATATGAACAATAGGCGGCCGTGTCTACCAAACCAGTCAAGAATATATACTAACATCGAAAAGAATAACATGGATTGCTAAAGTAACGAACTCAGAACAGGGAGCGTAACAAGGCAGGTCAAGTAAGTTGCTGGTAGAGCTCTTCCATACCTTATCAATAAGCTTTCGCTAAAATAACGTTGCAGCTGGCGATATTTTTCTGAGACTTAGGGGACAAATGCCGTCAACAGTAAATTGCCGCGAAGCTTTGCATTTATTCGTCCATGCTCAAAGGGGTCGGCACGCGGCATTGTAATTTTCTGGCGAAAGAAGCGAGCACATTTGCCCGTTTCGGTAAAGCTCAGTATTGCGATAGTTATATACGCATGGTATCAAAGGTAATCATAACGTTTAAAATGAGTGCTGCCGACGACGACGGCGAAAGTTATCTTCGATAACCGGCGAGCCCACCTGCTGCTATCACTCCGCCCAGTTGTTTCCGTTTGCAATAAAGGGTCGAGTTTAATTCGAATTTTTTTTCTGCTTCTTACAAGCTGTTATAGCAGATAACAATTTTAAAGAAGCAGAGGCTTGCAGGACACTTAGGGCTTTGTACAAGAGCAAAGTTCTTTAACCGTTCAAAACATTCGCACCTGTGAAAGAAGCTTGCAGCCACTGAAACCAATAGAAGCGTAGGGGACCGAACGTATGCGCTGTTTTGAAGCGAAAAGCTTCACTAGGCTAGTCAACTCACAGTCTCGCGTGTGCTCCGTCGTTAGAAACAAATATAAAGCCCCGCTTTAACCAAGCCGTATGAACGTGCCTTATGGCGATTTCCACTGGTCGATCGGAGCTAGGCGCCCGAGCCGACCTAAAGCGCTACAGAGCGAATCAGCCTTGGTCCAAGGCGCACGGCGGAAGTAAAGCTGAGCCGTTTTCGAAAGTTGTAGCCGCATCCCAGCGCCAAAATGTTTGCGGTTGATAAATAGGCAGGAGAGCGGCCCTCAACAACTTGCTTTCTCATTTTTTAACGTTGCAGGCGTTTTTCGATAGACGCACTTCGACATATTCGCGCAAAAAACGGTGACGCCCAGCGTCCTATGCTGATGTCGCTGAAATGGTCAAAAACAGCCAAAAGAATCCAGCAGCATCCGGAAGTGACCGCGTCAGCGACTAGGACTTCCGGCGAGATCCGACTTCGGTCGGCGGATCGAGCTGGAGCGTCCCGAGCTGCCCCAAACGACCAGCGGAATACGCGCAACCTATCTTGGTCGACCAGTGGAAATCGAAATCGTCGTCCCGGAGCAAGAAAACTTGCTCCGTAGCGACCAGTGGAAATCGCCATTAGTGGCCTATAGGGGTAACGTGAATGCAAGGGTCCTGGCAGGCTGAGTCTGACATAACCGTCACATGTGAAACGAGAGACCCAAGTTGGCAGCTCCTGCCAGGGGACCACGGACATGGACACGGCATACAGCGGCGAGCGGTTAGACCTAGCGTAGTATTGCTTTCGCAATAAAAGCCACAGCTGCGCATGCGCTAACCACTTGACGTCACAGGAGAGGCGCAGGTTGTCGGAGCCGCCGCTGCTGCCGCAACCGCCACCGCGACTCCGCCGGTTGACCTTTAGCCGGTGCCGCGCGCTTTCACCAGGCTGTGTTTATTATGTCTATACAGAAGTGTAACGGTGATGATGATGTGGAATCGAAATAAATTTTAATCTTATGTGATCTACGGCTGTAATCAATGTTTCACCGTGATGATAAGCCATGGAATATCTATAAGGTGCAACCGTGAACAAGGTAAGCCACAACTACGCCATGGCACTGCCGCAGCATTTCGCTTCTGATATCCAGGCTTAACCATGGTAAGCTACCGCCATTTTTTTTTCTTGGGATATGGGTTATTGATCAGATATAAAAATTACTCTCACAAATTCGTTTTACAGTCACTGACATAAGCTATGAGGGATGCTGAAGGGTCCTGATTTGTTTCGACCACGTGGGGGGGGGGGGGGGGTTCTTTAGCGTGCACTCGCATTGCTCAGCACACAAGCGCCTTGCATTTCTGCTCAGTAGAAACGTTACAGCATTCGCGATTACACCCGCGTCCTTGAGATCAGCAGTCGAGCGCCCTAACCACTTAGACCAAGGTGTTGTTTAATCGTCTAGAATTAAAGCAACGTGATGGAAAGTAGAAGAAAAAAACCGTCTTTCAAATGTGTACCCTGATATGCCACTCATCTGTCTGCTCAATAGCATAACGAACACCTCGGTTACCTGCCGTTCTCGATGCCTGGCTAGCGAAAGAGGAATCCTGCACAAACTCCTAGTTTATTAACATTCCACGCGGCAGTTTTGACGTACAGGTTCGGAGATAAGTAAATGGAGCGTGCTTTTCCGTTCTAATTTCATTTACGTTTTCCCATCGGAATGAATGACGCTTTATTTCTCCTTGGGAAAGTGCACTAGCATTGCCGAACAGACTGCACATACCACAACTGCCAATACCAATTCGACAACCCGTGAAAATATTACAAAGCACTGGCGTGCTCAGTTTACTTCTTTCGACATCATATACGTAGCAGAAGGTTCCGCCCCTGGTTGCGCTACCACACTCATAGCCAGGAGACACTTGATACAAAGTGGAAGGCAAGGCAGTCGCCACTGGCACAGCTTGCTAGGCCAGCAGTGCCACGGCTGCAGTTCATTCAGACCCCGCCTTCCGCGTGCCTACCTCTTACTTCACGAATATGCAATGCATCATTTTAATTTCAAAATGTGGAGAATTCACACAAAACTAGGCTGCTTTTAACGCGCTATGATATCTCAGTAAACCGACTATTGTGCTTATCACCCCAGTCTAGATGCAGCGCTCGTGTTGTCCGTCTTTTACGATGTTTCTCAAGGTGAGCTCACACCAACTAGCCCAGCCGTCCACGCAGAAAACGTGGCCATCATAAAATGCCCGACTGAACAATCGAATTCTAGCCATCTAGTGGCATCCGCCAAAAACCTCCGAAACAAGATCGGCGCGATATCTGTCACTCGTGCTTTATGAAACGACTCCTCCGATTTTAGCTCGTCGTAACACCGCCACGTGAAGGCAAATAAAAAAAAATGATGAACGAAAAAGGGAAACGTTACATTTACGTGCCTTCTAACTGGAAAGTCCGGGCAGTGTACTTTTCTGCCTTTTTAGGTAAGCAGGAAACGTGCCCCGGAATACGTTATGGAGAAACAAAATCAGACCTCAAAGTGACTGTAACTACGGCCATTTAATCGAACCATTTCACTCGGAATGACCTCCTCCTTTTCGAAAGTCGTCAACTTATATTCTAATAAATACATTTCAATGCCCCATGATTGTAATTGTGATCAAGAAGTTACGTTTTGTAGGCGCACTGTCGTTGACAGCTGAATTGGTCCTAGAGCTTACAGGAATATCACCAGCTGCCTTTAAAGGGACACTAAAGACATCCAAAGATGCTATGAAAATCTAATAAACTACGTTTGGTGACACTGTCACCGCATATCCGGCAGCAAAAAATTGAATAATTGCTGAGATATTGCGATAAGAAGTTGGGGTTTTTTCTTTTTCCCGCCGGTCGAATTCAAACTGTGGCCTCCAACTACGTAGTTGGAGTTGAGTGACGCACACTATGACGTAAGCGGAGACTCCGTGATAGCTAGCGAGCCGGCGCGGCCCGCGGCGTCGCATCCCTCAAGGGCCAACATGGCAACAGCGTACTCGCAATGACTGCCACAGCCGAAATAAATAAAACGATTAAGAGAGTAATTTACCGAGCGATGGGCTCATAAAGGAAGAAAAAAAAAACATAGAGCGCTTGTAAATCACAATACTTTACATGTTTCTCAAGCTTTTGCGCTCCTTCCTTCTTGCACTGTGTATAAACAAACCGAGCCCTCGGTCATGGCAACGCTTCCCGACATGTTTACATACAAATAAGATTTAGTTACCAGCAAAATAGTGTCCTCGCTGCCTGCGCTTGTCAGTTTTGAAGCTTCGTCGCACTTTTTTTTTCCTTCAAGGTTTGTGCTACAGCTCCGTGTTCAGCGAAAATTACGTCCGCGGTAGCAGAGCATGACCGAAGAGCCGGCGCCACTAAATCTGCCAGCGCTGCGAAATTCCACATGTTAAAATGGATCCAGTGCACAATATAGTGCGCATAGGCATCCAGAACATTAGTTGCAAGTCGTGAGAGCAGGCAGCATGCTCCGGCGGTCAAGAAGTTGTAATTTAGACCGGCAGCAGAAACATTTCATTGTAAATGGGGCCATGAGGTAAAGTGCAGAAATATTTCCGGAGTTCATGCGGTTGTTGTTGTTCAACACATTTATTTATTCAAAAGAGGGAGTAGATATGACGGCAGTCCTGGGTGGGCGCGGCGTAACCGAGCGGTTACCGCCGAACGTTACGGAGGAAGCAGTGGCGAGTTCGAATCTTACGGCTACGGGCGTTTTGTAGTTTTTTTGTTTTTGCTACAAATAGATTTTTGTTTTTACCTTTTGTAATGTATTTCTGGTGCTTCATTATTTTTAGTTTTTACTTTTTACCCGAGGCCCTTTTTTTCGCCGGCCGACGAGCGCAATATATCGACGCTCTCCTTAGTATGAGCGGCAAGTATGCCCCTTTTGTTTACGATGCCTGCAAATAGCACGTTGAAGGTCTTGTTGACGCAGTGTGTTGGTCCGATGTGCCATGATTTAGTGAACAATTGAATGATAATGCGTCTTTGCTTCGGTACTTAGCATATGTATGCTTTTCGTGGCGTACGTAGCTGCAGTCGAGCGGTCCGGTCGCAGTCGAAGCGGCGACGGCGGCGATATGTTGGCGCAGAAGTGTGAACGAAGGAGCGTGCCGGCGGCAGCGGATTTCGCTCGCTCGCACCTCCGAATGCTCAAATGGGAACGAGCCAGGCACATCTGCTGCTCCAAGCTCGTAATTCAGGCGCTGCAGGTCCAAACAAACTATCCGAGTGCGCACAAAATGCCTGAGCCGAAACATAACCAAAACTGAAGTGGGCGCCTTTGGTGCCTCCATGTATATTTTTGTATTTACCTTGCAACGTTTACGTTGTCTTTTCGCCGTCGTTTACGTATGATAATAGCGTGTTATTATATTCGAGACAAAGCCTACGACCGCATTCAAACAAGCAACGTAATTCGCATTTGTCAGCCTCCGTGATCCCTAGCGCGTCACGTGATTTGTAGTTGCGAGTTTCGGCTGTGGCGGTGATACCTGTATTTCTGTTCTTCCTCTTTACTACCTTATAACAGCTCTGTTTTCAGTAAGAGTGGATTTTTTGTAATCAGGAATTGGCATTCTATCGATGCAAGCCCACTTCTGTTTTCTCTTTAGTGTCCCTTGAAGTTGTAGTTGATGGTTGCCCTCGACAACTAAGGCGCGAATATAGTCCGACGCAACGCACGCGCGCGCGAGCGCTCGCACACGCTGCGTTACGCTGACGAAAACACTGTGTCGATAGTTCCGCGAGCTCCAGCGCCCAACGTAACCGGCGGCGGCCAGCGCGCCCCGACGGGCCCGGCGCAGAGATGGCTCCTGTGCCATTCGAGCGTCGGCGCCGCCGACCGCGTCGACCCACAATGCATCGCGCAGAGAAAGATGGCGGGCGGCCCCCTTCGGACAGCTTGATGGAGAGGTTTATCGAAGCCAGCGGCTGACTTATTGCGCCGGAAATTCTCGCCTGGGCGGCAGCTGTGTGAGCCTTGAACCACACGTGAGCGTCCAGTGAATGCGATGTAAACTGACAACCCCCACCTGCAGCGTGTCTCCGACGAGTCGGAGCCGCGGTGGCTGACGCCGTGTCGTCCGTCCGTGTTTGCCTTGTTTTGGTTGTGGTGTTTTCGTTTGGAATGGGCCTTGTGCGCAGCGAATACAGCGTCCATGTTTTGGTGCGAGAGAGTGCGATCACGGGATATCGAGCAGCAGTGCGCGGTGCGTCGACAATGAGAGCGGACGCTGCAGAAATGTGCGAAGTGCGTGTGCGAAACGAAGAAGCGTATTTGTAATTGAGTGGTTAATTTTCAATAGAGCCAGTGTTCTTTGTAGTATTTTATTTGTGTGTCCAATCTTTCCTTTCGCTACTTCAGAGTTCAGCAGCGCAAATAGAACGTGTGTGAATAGATAAGGCGGAGCTGCGGTCTTTTGACAGCTGAGCTGTTCGCTGCTGCTGTGTTCGGTTTCATTTGTATGCTCGCCGGCCGAAGCGAGTTTCCTACGCACCGTTATACCGTAACTTTTGATTTTTTTTTTGTCTGTCGTTTCTATCTGTGGTTGAAGAATGCTATAAGTTGTGGAAGAAGCTCCGAGATTACTTTACCCGCGAAAGGTTGTGGCTGCGAACGGGATGCAGACGGCCCGCGGTCGGCAATCTTTCTGCGCATGCTCCGAAGAGAGCCGCTGACGGCGCGCAGAGCTGAAGTATACAGGGGATATATTTATTCTGGCATAGCGAAACCGGCGTAGCGTGATTGACCGCGAGCTTGCGCGCGCGGAGAAACACGTCGGACTGTATACGCGCCTTAAGAGATGCGGCAAAATATTTCAGCCACTCGAGCGGCTGACAGTGTCGCTAAGCATCATTTGGTTTGTTTATAGACTTCAACATCCCAAAGCGACTCCGGCTGTCAGAGACTCCGTATAGTGCAAGACTCCGGAAATTTCGACCACCTGGTGTTCTTTAACGTCCACTGACATCCCGCAATACACCGGCGCTTTGCTTTTCTCCTCCATCAAAACGCAGCTGCCGAGGTAGGGATTCGATCTTGCATCCTTGGATTCAGCAGTCGAGCGCCGTAGCCACTGAGCGACCGCGGCGGAGATCGCTCAGAAGGACCTTACGCCAACGGTGCGTGCATCACTGGTCCATAGAAGTAGAGTATGAGCGAGGTAGAGGGAAATACATCACTAAGTCATATTTCCCGGATTGATCTTTATCTTGTTTTTTCGACCTTCATCCCTCCGCCGCTACTTTCCCTTTGAGTCATCGCTTGTTTGTAACCTGCAAAAGGAGGTTGTAAAGCTACCTTCTCCCTGTTCATATACGCTGCCGGCTCTACTCAAGCTTACCGGGATCATACAATATGCACCTATCAGCCATCAAACACAGACTGCGAATCGATCTGCGATTGTAGATTATTCCGTGTACGAGGACGAAACGAATTGAGCGCAGGTTCTCTTCAATAAACAGCCGTCTGCCTTATTTAGCTGTGCCGCGCACCACCCCTGACGTTTCTGGAAAAAAACGTGGTGAGAACCGTTTTCACCGCAGAATACCGTGTGGTTCAACACAACTCGGCTTGCCTCCGATAAAAGGCTTCAAAACATGGGTTCGGATTTCTAGGCGTCAAAAGGTGTTGACTGAAAGGCAAATTTACATCAAGCGCAACCATTCCGTCGTTTCTCAGGCCCTCATTTCATGCTTCTGAAATGCCTAAACTAAAGACGGTTGTAGAGAAAGGCAACCTTTCATCACTCAAGTTATTCAAAAAAGAGGAAAGTAAACGTGCGAGTCACTTCGGCGAAAACTTGGAAGCGACGTGCCTGTTGCACTGAATAAATGCCGCCGACAAGGCTCCGCACCTTCTATAAAAGGTGGGGTTTTACCATATAAGCCCGTCCAATGAGGCATTTCATACTGAGAGCAATTGGCTGCGGTTAACGCTGCGATGCGGTCGTCTCTGCGCACAGAGACGCACAGGGAGACGATTTCTGAACTGTGGTTCGCCATAGTAATCAGGCAACAGTGTCTGGCAGCTATGATTCGCTCGCGTTCGACGAAGCACCGACACACCAGAACTCCGAAATCGAAGAACAGCACCAAGTGAAAGTGGCGACCCTGTATCGGAGAGCCACCTTTGTTGTGCAGTGATGCGAGACACGTAACTTTTTCCGAAGTAGCTCCTATGCACCTGCCGCGGGTGTGGATTAGAGCCAACCAGGTAATCTATGTGACCGGCTGAAATAGTTTCCTATACCTCTTGTGGTTTCACATGATTCCCTATCACCCCCTCCCCCTCCCTAAAAAAAGACAGTCTTGGGTGGAAACCTTAGTCGTGTAGAAGCAGTTATGAACTCACGCCTATTAAATAAAAACGCGCGTAGAAGAATGAAGACATGTAGCCGACTAACCCTGGCTGGCAGAGAAAAATTTTTTTCCCCGCTCTTTGTCTTAAAGTCTTAAAATCTGAAGGTCTCCTTTTTTCTTGGTACACCCTCTTCAATGGAGGTGCACACTTGGCAGAAAACTTCGATTCCGTTTTTCCTCGGATGTCAGGGCCTCCGCTAAGGACAGATGTTCACCGGGAATCACATATAGCGGGTACTTTTTTTGAAGTTCGAAACCTAACGTAAAAAAGCACAACTAAGGCACCGTGCAACGCCAACTCTCTGCACGTTTTGCGTCTTTTTCATTCCTTAACCGGAATTTAATTTCCGGCCTCGAAAGCTTTATTTCCTGCAAGAAATCGGGTGTCCGTTGAACAGCTTTCCATGTAATGCGGGTGCTCTAAGAAAGCGCTCAGCCGTCTTTGGTCCCGAAGCGTCGTTTCAAATCTGCCGAGGTCGTCGCAATCTGGAGAATTCCTTTACCGAAAAAAGTCAAGACATCTCTGGCGTCAATCAGTCCTGTGTACACGACCAAAGTCACTCAACCCGTTTATTTCTGTCATCGCGGTGTCTTCATTCGCATTTCAGATTAGGCGACCGCTTCTTGCAAACCTGCAAATCGCTAGTCAGTTAGTCACCCTTGCCTGTCTGAAGCTCAGACCTCTATTAATATTCTGGGGCACACTTGCAAGATTTTGGAAGGGTGCATCATCCTTTTTATTCCCAGTGGATTCGCTATAGCTGAACTGGGAGTGAGCCTGGTCACTAATGGGTTTTATTTTCAGCTTTGAGCCATTTTCGTCCCGACATCCACTGGAGCCTATTTGAAGAAAATTCTTGTGCTTTGTTTATTTTTATCTGGTCAAGAGTCATGCTGAGACATACGTCTATAGCGCACCTGAATAACATGAAAAATTCGTAATTACGTAAATTTTTTCAGAACTAAATTGCGTAAATTGTAGTTCTTATACATTCATGGGCTTCTTTTTTCTTTTTTTCATAAACTGTAAAAGCTACGAGAGCGGCTTTGTTTTTGTTCTTTAGAATGTGTGTCGTGCTTCGTGTACTATATTGGGACCAGCGGGAAGCTGCGTGTGTAAAGGGTGATCCAGTCTTAAGGTGAATACGCGAGGGGGTCTGCGCTGTTCGCAGCGTGCGTGCAGTCGACCCAGTCGCGGATCGAAACAAACTGGCTTATGCATAGAAGGGCCTGGAGATGGCGCTTCCCGTTCTCCGCCATTACGATTTGACGCGCGACCGAGAAAGAAGCACGGGCGCTGCGAAGAGCGCGGCCACACGCTCGAGTGCAGGGTGGGTCACCCTGTACGTACTATCGGAGGTAGAGGTAACCAGGGCGTCCGAGTGTCGACAGGCAGCGAAAGTCTCATAAGGGGACGACTGAGCGAGGCGTGGGTTTTGATTCCACGGTGACAGATGTGACGTTCATGACGTAGCAAGTACAAACCCGAAAAATTTCCAATGTTGGGATGTTTTTTTTGTGTGTGTGTGTGTGTGTTTTTTTTTAATTCTAGGCGAAACGTAAGGCTACAGGCGACGAACGGTGCACGGACAAGTCGTACATTTTCATCCAGTTTAACTTGACAAGGATTTCGACAGACAAGCCTTAAAAGCAACGACATTGGGATTGTTTAATCCCCAGCCGACTTATCCATGCATCGGTCTGTCTTGATCTCGCTGGCTTTATCTTTCCTCGCACGTCATGTAAACGCGTGCTGTGATTTATTTCTGTAGGCAGCTCCCTAAACAAGTGCAACCTGAAAGTGAAGGATGCATTCCTATTAATGTGATTCGCATTATTTGAGTGATTTTGCTATAAGCAAACGCGTGATACCAATGGAAGCTGTGTTACATCGAAATCAAGTTTTTTTTTTTTTTTTTTAACTTTCAATTGCATACATACATGCGGCAGCTCATCAAAAATCGTGAACTGTTTTCAGGTTTGTTTGTTGTTTTTGCTCAATCCTCCCGGATTAAACCACTAAATATTCAAATACATGAAATTGTGCCACACACTAAATTTATACCTTTAAAATCCCGACCTCACGATCTTCCTATTATGCTGATATTCTGCTGAGTCTGAAACAATGTATTCTTCCCTTCTCTCGTCTCTGCTTCTCTTCGCAAAGACGGCAACTGCTATAGAATTCTAATACAACTACTCAGTACGTGCCTGTGTTCGTTGGTTGTTCTTTCCCTTGGTGCATCTATGCTTGGACATAGGAACAGAAATGTGTACTTGGCAATGATTGATATTCTTCATGAAATAGAACGCCGGGTTACATAATATTGAAATTATATCATTTATTTCGATCTGGTACTGCGAAGAAACAGTGAGCCTCTCCTGTGTGAATGGCCTCCTTTTGTGTGTGAAATACATAAGCCGCGTTGTGTCCTGGACAGTCTCGATCTTCTCCCTTTAACAGCGGAAAAGATCCTTGGCCAGTCGACTGCCATCAAGGCCTACAAGGCACAGTTTATTACTTTATAGCCATTACATTGAGTGACAAATTGTGACTGTGCTCCTCGTCCCTTTTTTCTGCACCTCTTAAATCCCCTCATCCCTTTTCCCCAGTGCAGGATAGCGAACCGGAAACCTTTCTGGTAAACATCCCTGCCTTCTCTCATCCTCTCTCACTCTCATTGCACGCCTGCCTTCGCTTCTCTTATCTCCTTTATTGTAAACTGCGCTTTATGAAAAGCACAGGCCTAATCGAAAGACTACGAGTTTGGTATGATATGACTGTGACGTGATGCGATGTGGCATGTCTGTTATGTGACTGTACTAACTTCAACTATCTCTCTCACAACTTTTATATCCACTAATCCCCTTCCCCCAGTGCAGGGTAGCAAACCCGTTGCTTTTACTGGTTAACCTCCCTGCCTTTCCTCCTCATCTTCCTCCTCCTCCTCAAAATGACAAAAAAAAAAAACTAAATAAATGTGAGAGAAAGCCCGCCCCGAACCAGACTTTATCGCAGGCAAAAACCAATTGAAAAGAAAACGAAAAACTCCCAAGAGAAAAGCTAAGGAAAGCCAATCAGAAGAAAACGAAAACTGTGGCACAAATGTCGGGCGGCAAAAGTGGTTTGGGAGACAAAATGACTCATTATAGAGACAAAAAAAAAAAAAAACAACACAAGGCTAGATCCAGCGTGCCAAGAAAAGAAGACGAGGGGAATAGAAAAAAAAAGGGGAGAGAAGGGAGAGGGGTCAGTTCATAGGGGAAGGTAGAAATTGTATATATGTAATCATACAGATAATAATAATAATAATAATAATGGATGGGATGGAATGGATGGATGTAATATAGGAGCGTCCCCTCTGAAACGGGGTGGTAGCAGTAGCTATCATGCTCATTTTTCTCCATATATCTTAATTATTGATTTAGAATGGTTAACTAAACCATCATTCTATTTATTAAATTTTGCTCCTACATTACTAACATTATGTCACTTCTCTGCTTTTAAGCCACCAATCTTCCAGCCGTTTTTTGCTAGTTTCCACCGCCGGTTTATTCCCCCGGCCACTGTTATCTCTAAACCCCAGAGCTTCAGGAACAGTGATTGCGCCTGCACCAACTTCCGAATGGATACCATTACATTCGAGTATAATATGGTCAATTGTTTCACTGGAGTTTCCACATACAGCACATGCGTCATCTCCATTGTTAAATTTCGTTTTGTAGCTGCGTGTTCTAAGGCACCCTGATCTAGCTTCAAAAAGTAGAGCACTGCCTCTGGAGTTATCAAAGAAATCTTCCTTCCTGATCTGCATTTTTCACTTTCGGTATAATTCCACACTCTGTTTCTTTTCCATCGATTTTATCCAATTTTTACCTTCTGTGTTTTTCACCTGTTGCTTAATGCTCTTTATTTCTCCGTCCTTGTTACTAGCATACTTACTGGTTAGTTTCCTAGTTCGTTTCCTAGTTCCTATAATAATAATAATAATTAATAATAATAATAATAATAATAATAGTAATAGTAATAGTAATAGTAATAGTAATAGTAATAATAGTAATAGTAATAGTAATAGTAATAGTAGTAGTAATAATAGTAATAGTAATAATAGTAATAGTAATAATAGTAATAGTAATAGTAATAGTAATAGTAATAATAGTAATAGTAATAGTAATAGTAATAGTAATAATAGTAATAGTAATAGTAATAATAGTAATAGTAATAGTAATAGTAATAGTAATAATAATAATAATAGTAATAGTAGTAGTAATAATAGTAATAATAGTAATAGTAGTAGTAATAATAGTAATAGTAATAGTAGTAGTAATAATAGTAATAGTAATAGTAATAGTAATAATAGTAATAGTAATAGTAATAGTAATAGTAATAGTAATAGTAGTAATAGTAATAGTAATAGTAATAATAGTAATAGTAATAGTAATAGTAATAATAGTAATAGTAATAGTAATCAATCAATCAATCAATCAATCAATCTTTATTTAATGTGCGCAGGAACAACCATGTGGTCTTTGTGCTGCAGCACAAAAAAAAATGAAAAAGCACAAACATGTTTACACACACAGAGAGAACACAAAAAAAAGAAATAAATAATACATGAAATGAAACAGACGAAAAGTATCACGGAAAGTAAGCAAACAATGAGTAGCATCACTTATATACACAGTGAGAGAATTTTTTAGCACACCAGGAAATAAAGAAAAAAAAAAAAAACGAACGGTAGATAGAAGACAAAAAAAAAAAACAACAAATAACTGACATTGATTATAGTAATACAGAAATATACATAAAATAAACAACCCTTCCAGGCGCAACAAGTGCATGGTACTTAAAACACAGGCTAGAAATACAGAATAATACAATAAAGAAGTAAAATTGAACAAGGGGCAGTAAGATTCGAATATAAAGTTTAAAGTTGAAATATAAGTAAGAAACGGATAAAAAGTAGTTCACGATACAGACAGCATTGAACAAGAGAAAAAGCAAAAAGTGAAGTAAATACAATTTAAGGCTAGAAAGTGGGAGTTATATGTGATAAAGTACTATTTAGAATACAACGCTACGAACATCCAATGTAAATGAACAGAGCGAGTTTTGGAAGATGTCAACGTGAGGACAAAAAGAGTTAAATAACCACTGCATCCTGTCCAGAGGGGAGTGGGAATGAAGAGGAGAAACCTGAAATGGTCTGAATTCCCTCATGCTCTTTCGCGGAACGCGCAGTAGGATGTACTCTAAGAGCTGAGGGCACATAATGTGGCCATGAAGGAGTTTGTACAGAAATATGATATCAAGTCTGATACGACGGCAGTGAAGGGAAGGAAGATTCAGTTGGGCGCTCCTGGTGGAGCGAGAGGGGGAAGTTGCGCAAGGAAAGCGATAATGAAATATCCGTAAAAATTTTTTGTACTCTGTCAACCTTGTCCAAGTTCGATTTGCAAGTGCCATTCCAAACAACCGACGCATACTCCAAGACCGGCAGGCATATGGACAGGTACAGTTTTAGGAACGGAAGTGGAGTATAGAACTCTCTCGAAAGTCTGCAAACGAATCCGAGTGTGCGCATAGCCCGCTGAGCAATGCGTTTAGTGTGAAAGGAGAAGCTGAGGGTGCGGTCAAAAAGTACACCAAGGTCATTAATTTCATGAACCCTATCCAACAGCAGAGAATTCACAGAATAATGGTAGAGAAAGCTATGTGTTTTACGAGTAAAGGACACAACCCTAGTTTTGGAAGAATTGAGGGTAAGTCGATTCATCGCACACCAATGATGATGATGATAATAATAATAATAATAATAATAATAATAATAATTATTATTATTATTATTGTTATTATTGTTATTATTATTATTATTGTTATTATTATTATTATTATTGTTATTATTATTGTTATTGTTATTGTTATTGTTATTGTTATTGTTATTGTTATTGTTATTGTTGTTGTTGTTGTTGTTGTTGTTGTTGTTGTTGTTGTTGTTGTTGTTGTTGTTGTTGTTGTTGTTGTTGTTGTTGTTGTTGTTGTTGTTGTTGTTGTTGTTGTTGTTGTTGTTGTTGTTGTTATTGTTATTGTTATTGTTATTGTTATTGTTATTGTTATTGTTATTGTTATTGTTATTGTTATTGTTATTGTTATTGTTATTGTTATTGTTATTGTTATTGTTATTGTTATTGTTATTGTTATTGTTATTGTTATTGTTATTGTTATTGTTATTGTTATTATTAAAGATAATCTCCTGTTCTGTTCTGCTTTGCTGTGCTCTGCTATGCTCCGAAGAAAACAACACAACACGCGGAGTTGTCGGCTGCGCAGTTAGCCATTCTGAACGGCCGTGTCTCAAAATTCTCCTAACTGAAGCAGAACATCGGTGGCTGGCTCTGGCAACGTCCGCAACTGCTCTTGAAAAGTTTACCTTCCTTAGGTCGATGATGTCGTTCTAAGTACGGTTTTTCTGCATGTTCATCTCAAGGGTCGCCGGTATTGCGCCGCCGACTTACGTGACTCAGAGTTTAGACCTTCGTGAAATTTTGTGTGTTGGGCCAAATGAGTCAGTATAGATAGTTATCTTTAACAGTTCTGCCAAGCAAAACCTCGTTGATAAGACAGTATTTTGTTGAAAGGACGCGAATGCATAGAGATCGACCCGCAAGTGAACCACGCCCAGGCTTCTTTGGCGTCCGCGCTATGTGCAGCCCCGGAGTATTGCAGGCGCTTTGGAGGCTCTGGAACCCTAAATGTGGCAATTGAAATGGCGAGTTCTCACTCACGCCTAAGGATACAATGTGAACAAGTTCATTTTTTACACGATTAACGTTTTTTGCGCACAAGCTTTGGTTCTAATCACACGGAGCCCACCGCTGTGTCGATGGTGGACGGCGCCAATCCTGTACGCTTCAGTGCACCCACTGCAAAAACATGCAGTAGCGAACTGCTTATTTAGTTGATTGCTTCAAGGCCAAAGGACACGTGAGGATGTGGAGGTGTCAACACATAATCTCAGATATCGAGGACTTAAGGCGGTTGTACGTTCGCTTTTCAACCAGTTCCACAAGCGTGCGGGCCGCAGGGTTTCTTTCTGCATGCGGGCGTAGATCGGAAGGAGTGTTGTACTATCATTCTTCCGATCGCCGGACAGCCGGACGGTTCCAACGTCCCAAATGGCGCGCCCGGCATTCAAAGCCGGCGCGCAATGCCTGCTGCGCGCGGTGGCGGAGTGCTGCCGATTTCAGCATCTCAGCGCAGTACTCTTGCTTCGAGATCGCCATGGCGTGGTTTTTCCTGTGCTCGTTGGCTCTCGTCAGCTGCCAGACCAGTAGCTCATCAGCAGAGTTCATGAGTGCTTACATGGCCACCATCTGCATCGTCCTTTGCTACACTTTCCTGGCTTTTTCAGTATGCCGTATTATCCAATTCTTCCGGCACCGAAATAATTTAAGCACTGCTGAATAGAACGGTCATTCGTAGTTCAACGTGTGACGAGCACAATCGCTGCTGTTGACGATGCCGTGTTGCTTTATTGTTTTGAGGGTGCAAGTGAGCTCGAGTATAGTTGCCGAAGTAGCACGTCTTGTTAATTTCAAGATATACGTGTGCAGTGAAAAGACAAAACGATAGTCCGCAATGGCGGCATACTTTAGGCGGTTAAATCACCAATGTTAACAGAAATATTTAACGAGAGATGATATGACGGTTCAGGTATGTAGACAGAACAGGCCTACAAAAAAAAAAAAGATGTAGAGAAGAATGAACCCACACAAATAAAAAACAGATATAGCAGTTCTATAAGGGGATCTAACGATGAAAGGCCTCAAGTGTGAACAAGTGCGAGCTCTCTTTCGACCTCCACCACGCCCTCTAAATGAAAAATAAAATATGGGACAGAGATGTGAAACGAAAATGGGTAGACACAACGGCACGACCTGAGGAGGAATGGCTTACAGTCAGCTCGGGCGAACAGCTCACTCACAATTGATTTCTTGGATCCAGTTCAGTGCTGTTACATGCGAGCTAAAGCATGAAACATGTATGTCGGAATAGAGGCTGTGTAACTATTGCCTAGACCGGTAATTGGCCTTTACATCAGCTGCAGTTTGCCCTCTTGCTACATATTTGTTCCACAGGGCTCTCTTTCTGCCGCTGCTTTGTGACAGCATTCATGTTGGGTAAATGCAATGTATTTTCATCTGAGAAATGTTTGTACAGTAAAACACGTTATTTTAATTGTAGAGTTCCCGAAATCATATCCAAGCATCTTGTGTGATGTACTTAAAATATAAGGTGGTTTTGAGCTTAACACAATTAAAAAAAACAAAAAACAAAAAACATGGAGTGTTTTCTATATCAGGTGCCCTAGCTTTAAAGAACTTATGTGCCCTAGGCCGGTGAATTAATCCAGCTGTGGGCTGTTGAGAGTTGCCTAGCCTAGTCTGGTGTTTCATTATGGAGTCTTATAATGATTAAGACTACCTATATAGTTAACCTGTCAATTATTGGCTTCAAGAGCGATTAGTATCAATAGAGAAGTAAACCGTCTTCTAAAACAGCCGACAGAAATCTTTGCCCCAAGGTGCTCTTTAGTTTTCATGTATTTTTTGTTTTCATGATCTGAAGTGGCAACAAGGTCAGTAAAGAAAGCGTCGGTATGCCAGCAATTCCACTTTCATGTCCTGAAACGTGGCTAAGAGAACAAAATCTGCTTTTGTCTGGACTGCTTTCCATGATGTGGTTCAGCATAATGTGGGGAGAGATATGTTTGAGCAGCTAGTCAGATGGTAGCTTGGTTTGGAAGCCAATGAATAAAGTTATGTAAATCATACCTTGATGCAAACATTGCAGGTAGGTCTTTCAACAATATGTACAACTTTAGAATTGATGCTTTGCTCCTGAGACCAATAAATAAAGAAGTCAGCTAATTAGTTTTTACTAATTGAATAGCCATGCAAAATGGAAAGAATATGTACAACTTTAGAATTGATGCTTTGCTCCTGAGACCAATAAATAAAGAAGTCAGCTAATTAGTTTTTACTAATTGAATAGCCATGAAAAATGGAAAGCCACTGGAGACTAGGGCAGACAACTCTCAGCGGTTCTCGGTTGGTTTCACTAGCTTAGACCACTCTACCTAACTTAAATGTTGGGTTAAATTTAGCCGTGGTACCTGGTATGCATGGCGTGCTGGCATTAAGAGGGGTAAGCTTTCCTCTTGGGGCCACCGTCAAGTGAAATGGTCGTGATGCAGCGGTGATATCCCCTCTCCCTTTCAGAAGCCTTCTAGTAAGTAATATTTCCCTCTGGCGATTTTTCAATTAAAGATATAAAGACCTTGGAAGCAGCGCATTATTAATCATGATATAATGTTATAAGGTAAATAAGTTGTAAGGTAAATAAAAATGCCCCTTCATGGATCACTGCCTTGTCGTGGCGGAGGGGCTTGCGAAACTCGATGAAGTCGTGAGCTCTGCTGTGTAGGGCCACCCAAGATAGACAGGTCACGGCAGAGAGTTCTGACAAAATGTGATTCACTGGAGAAGGTAATGGCAACCCACTCCAGTATTTCCTGCCAAGAAAACCCTATGGCCAGTCACAATACCATTAATGATATGGCGCCGGAAGATGAGCCCCCCAGGTTGGAAGGCGTCCCATATGTTACTGGGGATGAACAAAGGGCGATTCCTAGTAGCTCCAGGACGAATGAAGCGGCTGGGCTAAAGCCAAAAGGACGCTCAGTTGTGGATGTGTCGGGAAGCGACCGGAAAGTCCGATGTTGCAAGGAGATGTATCACATAGCAACATGGAATGTAAGATCTATGACGCAAGGTAAACTGGATATCGTCAAGCGAGAAATGGACAGATTGAACATTGATATCTTGGGTATCAGCGAGCTCAAGTGGATCAGAATGGGAGAATTTAACTCCGGCGACAATTATGTCTTTTATTGTGGGCACGAATCCAAGAGAAGGAATGGGGTCGCTCTCATAGTAAACAGAAGAATGGGCAAAGCAGTGCTAGGGTACAACCCCAAAAACGACCGAATGATTTCACTTCGGATCCAAGGTCACCCTTTCAACATAACAGTTATCCAAGTCTATGCACCGACCACTACTGCTGAAGAAGCTGACGTTGAGAGATTTTATGCGGACCTACAATGCCTTTTAGACAGCACCCCATCATCAGACGTCGTTTTTCTCATAGGAGACTGGAATGCTAAGGTAGGGAGTGAAGAAATATCCGGAATTACAGGCAAGTTCGGTCTTGGTGAGCCAAATGAAGCTGGGCAGAGGCTAGTAGAGTTTTGTCAAGAAAACAACCTGACCATAGCGAATACTCATTTTCAACAGCACAAGAGGCGCCTGTACACATGGACTTCGCCGGACGGTCTGTACGGGAATCAGATCGATTATATTATTTGCCGACAGAGATGGAGAAGCGCTATACAAGCAGTAAAAACAAGGCCTGGGGCCGATTGTGGCACCGATCATCAGCTTCTTGTTGCCAAGATTAAGCTTCGATTGAGAAAAACGCAGAAAACTAGAAGGCCTTTCAGGTATAATCTGGATCAAGTTCCATTAGAATATGCTGTGGAAGTGAGGAATCGATTTCAAGAATTAGATCTAGAAGACAAAGAGCCCGAAGAGATGTGGACTGATGCTCGTGATATAATACAAGAAGTTGCTACTAAGGTAGTTCCAAAGCAAAAGAAATGCAAGAAAGCAAAATGGTTATCTGAAGAGGCTTTGCAAATAGCTGAGGAAAGGAGGATGGCAAAAGTTATGGGGGAAAGAGAAAGATACAAGGTTCTCAATGCGGATTTTCAGAAAATAGCAAGGAGAGATAAGAATGCCTTCCTGAACATACAGTGCCAAGCAGTTGAGGACAACAGCCAATTAAGGAACACAAGAGCTCTGTATAAGACAATCAAAGATATCAAAGGAAGCTTCTGTGCTAAGATGGGCGTGATAAAGGACAAACGAGGCAAGGACCTCACTGAAGCCGCAGAAATAAAGAAGAGGTGGCAGGAATACACAGAAGAACTGTACAAGAAGGACCCGAATGTGCAAACCCAACATAAGACGGTTTCGGTCACTAATCTCGAGCCGGGCATCCTGAAGAGTGAAGTTGAATGGGCCTTAGCCAGCCTTGCTAAGAACAAAGCTAGCGAAATTGATACAATTCCAGCTGAGTTGCTTCAAAACCTCAACCATGACGCTGTTAACATTCTGCATACATTATGTCAGAAGATTTGGACAACCCTGCAGTGGCCACAGGATTGGAGGAGGTCAGTTTACATCCCCATTCCAAAGAAAGGCAGTGCCAAAGATTATTCCAACTACCGCACGATCGCGCTTATTTCGCATGCTAGCAAGGTGATGTTGAAAATCCTCCAAGGTAGGCTGCAGCAGTATGTGGATCGGGAGCTTCCGGACGTGCAAGCTGGGTTTCGCAAGGGCAGAGGAACTAGAGACCAAGTTGCCAACCTTCGCTGGATCATGGAAAAAGCAAGAGAGTTCCAGAAACCCATTTACTTCTGCTTTATTGACTATGCGAAAGCGTTTGACTGCGTAGATCACAGCAGATTGTGGCAAGCTCTCCAAGAGATGGGAGTTCCAATTCACCTCATCTGTCTCCTCAGGAACCTGTATGAAGGGCAAGAGGCCACAGTCAGAACTGGGCATGGTCTTACTGATTGGTTTCCGATTGAGAAAGGAGTGAGGCAAGGCTGCATACTGGGGCCCTGCCTATTTAACCTATATGCAGAGTGCATCATGAGGAAGGCTGGTCTGGACGAGTCTTCAGCTGGAGTGAAGATTGCTGGAAAACGTATCAACAACCTTAGATATGCGGATGATACCACTTTAATGGCAGAAAGTGAAGCGGAACTCAAGAGACTTCTGATGCGCGTACAAGAAGAGAGTGAGAAGTTTGGGCTTAAACTGAACATTAAAAAGACAAAGATCATGGCGTCTTGCCCTGTCAAGTCCTGGAGCATCAAGGGACAAGAAGTGGAAGCTGTGACAGATTTTCTTTTCTTGGGCTCCAAGATTACCTCGGAAGGAGACTGCAGCCATGAAATTAGGAGACGCCTGCTTCTGGGAAAGAGAGCAATGGTTAGCCTTGACCGCCTAGTAAAGAGCAGAGTTAGCCTGCCAACCAAGATCCGTATAACTCGTGCCATGGTCCTTCCAGTTGTGATGTATGGATGCGAGAGTTGGACATTGAAAAAGGCTGACCGCCGAAGAATTGAGGCGTTTGAATTGTGGTGCTGGCGAAGGCTCTTGAGAGTTCCTTGGACTGCCAGAAGATCAAATCAGTCAATATTGTCGACCATAAACCCTGACTGCTCATTGGAGGGTCAAATTCTAAAGTTAAAGCTCAGCTACTTTGGTCATCTGATGAGAAGAGAGGAGTTGCTGGAGAAAGATTTGATGTTGGGAAAGGTTGAGGGTCGCCGGAGAAGGGGTAGGCAGCGAACGCGATGGTTAGATGGCATCCTCGAGGCACTGCAGATGAAATTATGTGATGTTAGGAAGATAGTGAGAGACCGGAAAGCGTGGCGTGACATGGTCAATAGGGTCACGAAGAGTCGGACACGACTGAACGACTGAACTGAACTGAAATAAAAATGACCATATATGAATATTGCTCTTATGAATGCTGTGTACCAAGCGATAGCCTCCTATATGACAAAGCGTGATTTAAGGTAAACGTTGCCATTTATTGTTCAAATATAAACGCACAGTGTTGTTTGAGAAATAAAAAAAACAAAGAAATTGTTTTTATTCGTTTTTTGGTTTTGTTTGTCTCAGTAGAGTAACCCAAAAACGAAATATTTCGCATACATCTATGCCTTGTTAATGTAAACCCTGTCGATATGGCCACAGACAACTATTGTTACGAATACTTTTTTCGCAGAAGAAACTTTCAATGCATTTACACTTCATTAAGGTGGAATTTATTGCTTCGACAGTAAGCAAGAGCTGGAGCCTGTCGGGGCACTGCGACGCGTTTTGTTTTTTTTTTCATTAATATTCATAGCAATGCAAACAAAACAGCCACTCTGGTAACGAGATACTATTGTAGAGTGCGAGGGTTTTTAGGGCTCTTTGTATTTGAGTAGGAAAAGTACTTGATGCAGGGCTCGTTGATTCATCCTACAACATTTTAACAGCGCAAAAGGCACACTTACTGTCCGTTTCTTTCTGTCGTTTCCCGTGTGTGTGCTTTTGTGCCGTTAAAATTTTGAGTAGGAAAGTAAAGTATAGATTGACAGTTACTCTGTGAATGTGTCATGATACCGTTCGTTGCACTGTACATTATGTTGCGAACCGATGAACTGCGGGCCACACGGAGTCTTTCATCTCACACTTTCTTGTTCCAAACGCGCTCCGTTTTCTTATGTTCAAATAGTTAGCATTGAGCCAGCGCTGCAAAGGTTTGCCCTTCATTTTTCTAAACTTGTAATAAGCTGACCAGTTAGATAATGATCTCTGTTATAAGCTTATACAGGGCGTCCATGGTAACTTTAGCCAAGGGTTAAAAAATGAAACATTTGAGGTAAGCCAAAGAAACCCCTTGTATACAGTTCCCAGCCATCTGGCGCACCGCAGAGAATTGTTTTTATTTTGCAATTAAATAATGCCTTTAGACAATAAATGGATTTGCAAAATTGGAAAGCATCTTCTAAAACCTCCAGTCCATTAATTTTCGATAAAGAAAGTCTCATGGGTATCGTTTTTCCAAGCTCTAAAGGAAGTCCTCGAAATACATGGAGGAAGTTCCTCCATGGCGAAATACAAAAAATGTCGCGTGACTGGCGCATTCGCGCGCCACGATTTTTGGTGCTCTCAACGTGGGTTTCAGTGAACGAAATCAGCTGCGGCCTTGGCTCCACGACCCTGTTGCAGAGACAGGTCGATGTCTGCGGTGGTTTCTTCGTCCGCTTCATGCAGTCGGCGCACAAGACGGTGCAAGTCGCTCACCACGTTGGCTGCAATCGTCGCCAACATATCAGCCTACATACAGCTGCGGTGTCGAGTCACGGCCGTGGGTAATTTCGTTCACTCAAACCACGATTGAGAGCAATACAATCGCGGCGCACGATTGCGTTAGTCAGGTGATATTTTTTTATATTTCGTAGGCTTTCTTCGGAGCTTGGAAAAGCAACAAATGTGAGACTTTCTTCATCGAAAATAAATTTAATGGGTGTTTCATGGGGTGCTCTCCAACTTTGCTAATAAAATTTATTGTTTAAAGGCAATATCTAGTAACGTAGAAAAATTGTCTTAATTACTAATAGGTAATTGCAAAATAAAATATTGCCTATGGTCCACCTGTATGTTTCTTGCAAATTTTCATGTTCACTTGTTTAGGAACCAAAGTGTCCATATCATGAGGCGCAGTTGTATATAGTTTGCCTGCTTTCACATGCATAGCCTCCCACCATACCGTACACATTTTTTTTTTTTTTTGCAACACGTCGAATGAGATCTTTACGAGGTGTGGTGATAACGTGTTCTGCCCATCACATAAAGAAGCTGTGTTCAATCGACCGATTTACCACACAAACATTTATTGCAGAGATAAGTGCCTATAGCCAGCAGGAAATAAAAACAAACCAACAAAATGGTACTCTCGAAGTGACAGCTGCTGTGTACGTACCGGTGCGGAGTAAAGTAAACGGAGCACGCTATTTCCTTCTGAATTCTTTCACGCGTTGCTTAATTGCACCTGGCAGTCGTAATACGTAGTAGACGCCAATGCCCTTTCAAATGCACAACTATTGTTTTCTTATCTCCAGTGCAGGAAGCATGATTTTAATTTGCAAGAAAAAGCGTACTCCGTTTACTTATGTCCGCAGCTGTACATGGATATTTTCACTGTTCACACAGTGGCGTCGAGCGCCCGTTAGCACAAGGCGCAAACCGCAGAATAATGGCAAGCAGCCCGACAGCCTAGCACCTAAGATCGTTTTGCGGGACTATAATATTTTCGGAAGGTGCTGCACGCACGGCATTTTTCAAGCACAGTAGACACACGAACCGCGATCAGCCTTAGTGATAGCTGGATTCGCCACTGAAACGTCGTGCGCTCGTTTCTGTCGCGCTCACTGCAACCAACGGAACTGGTGCGACTGGTTGGAAAGCGCCAGCTCATTTCAGCATTAGGAAAACAGAGGGTGTGCGACGAACTTTTCAAGCGTGGACAGTTATCTCCCTTGGTAGAAGGGAGATAACTGATAAGATAGCCGCTAGGCGGCTGCTCATCGAGAGTCTCGTGCGCGGACTCGAAGAAGTGGCCCCGTGGCGTTCGAGAAGAAGCTGAAGTCGGCTGCTGTCACTCGGTGCGCTGGACCTTCTCTCCTGTGCCTGCTAGATCAACCCTCTATTAAAAACCAACCTGGCTACGGGCCTAAACGGCTACGTGACAATATATATATATATATATATATATATATATATATATATATATATATATATATATATATATATATACTATGATGAGGCAAGCAAAAAAAAGTAATTAAAAATAATGTGCCTCTTCCCGTGCCACTAAGTATAACGGGCTTAAATCAATTGCAAAAAAAAAAATGAATCGGGATTACTCCAATAAAGAATTCCGCATTGAAGAAAAGAAAAAAAAGAGGGCAGCCAAACGCTACAGCCCGATCGTCGTGCGGAACCAGTCGTACGGGCAAGCTGAGATAGAGGCAACTGTTCTGCGAACGCCGGATGCGGGAGGGCGCATTCTCTGGCCCCTACGGCTCGGTCCTCGATATGTACAGTCTTTGTCAAAAGTGTAGAGCCCAGGGGGTCTGCTTCTGAGCCACTTCGTGCGGCTTGTAATGCATGTCCAGTGTTCCGAATCTCTCGATGGTAAGATTTTTTATCCTACCCTCTCCAATGGGAAGGACCTCCACTAACGCTATATTAGCGCCGCCATTTGGCTCAAAAGCAGACCACCCCGGCTCTACACTTTTGACAAAGGCTGTACCTGCACGCTTGCGGAACCAGTCGAAAGCGAACATACAATGGCTTTTAACCAGTGAACGATGTCATGCGCTCCTAAAAGAAGGAGGGTTTAGGAATGAGCAGCCTGGATCTCCAGAGCCACAACCCCCGGACCCAGGAGCAATTTTCCGCTCGAAACCCTGTACTTGGTAAATAGCAACCATCTCCTACTCAGCTGGAGATGCTGCAACCAGAGAATGTGCGCCAAACCTGCTCTGTTGTTGATGAGCCTTCATCGCAAGACAGCAGCGCAGTGCCCAGGGGGGTGTTCCGCACTAGCCTTTGCGATGTCAGTGCGGCAGCGAGTGATGTGCTCCACTCGGCTTCATGGGCCGAGACATTGGCCGCGTCTGAAGAAGCCATGGACAACAGCGATCCTTTTAAGCGCACATGATGCAGATGAGCAAGTGCGTGTAGACGCAGAGGGCATCCAGTGTGGAGGCGACGGGAAGGGCGCCTCGAAAGCGCAGGCCGATGTCCGCCCAAGAAGCTTATTTCAAGGGTTGCTTTTAATAAGACATGCAGCGAAAATGGCGAGCGTCGCAGCATTTCACCTCACCACCCTAAACTTTAGAGGCATGAGTAGTCATCTGAGGCAGCACCAGGTAGGGCCTATTTTAAAGAGTTGAATGTACTCGTACGCACATGTTAGCCATTCTTTTTCAAGGGGGGGGGGGGGGGGGGGGGGGGGTTTGACCATTCTGAAACCGTATTTACTAGCGACCTTCTCCATATTATGAGCCACGTTATGCGCATAAGGTGTAACAACAGGTCTGGTCACGACCTCCTCTTCATGATGCCTTTTCCGCCCCCTCCCCCCCCCCCCCCCCAAAATAACATTGGCTTACATGTGCGTACAAGTCACAGATGGTGACAATAAAAAACAAGGCTGTTCTAAGCAGCCATGTCAAGCCGTACGTCAAATGTGCCACTGGGGTTATTTATCGAATCCATTTAACCTGTGGCAAGGGCCAAACAGGCCGATGTGTGAATGATCGAGCTGCAAAGCACAAGCGTTCAATGACAAACAGTCCAAATCTGCCAATCGTGCGATTTGAAGCCCAAGTGTGAACCAAAGCTCACAGAAATTAGGGTTTCAAGCAGGGACACTCTCGCCCGTGAGTTGCTCGAAGCCTCTTATATGGAATGGCTGGGATCGGAATGCATCAGTGACTCATCTGCATCACTATTCAATAGAAAAAGTCGTCTTCTGAAATTTGTATAGATAGGGAAGGCCTAACGTGATATTCATACCTTGTCAACGGTGTGGAAGCATTTGTTTTTGAGCATGATCAAAAATGTTTCATTTCTTGTCATTTCGAGCAAATTTCATTTTGGTGTCGTTTAGAAAAAGAAGAGTTAGCGCCTGTCCTGTCTGTGTCTATTTGTGAGTTTGTATTTGTTAGCGCTGTGAAATCATTCCTTTTCTGGGAAATGCACCAACTAGCCCAGCAAATGGTTTTACTTGTCAGCCAGTGTGTTTGTAGGTGCTGCCTATATAGTGCACTAATTACTGCATGGTGTCTCTTCGGAGAGGGCGGTACAGCCGTCCCATGCTCCGACTTTATAGATGAGAGCTGTGGAAGATGAGTAACCTTCTGCTTTCACGCGAAATTTTTCAGCATGCTGTATCGACTCGCGAGAAATTCAGCCTTTACCCCGATTTGACGGTGAGCAGCGTATTGTAGTGGAGGGACCTATCACTTTAGAACTAATGAAATACGTCATTTTTGGCTTGCATGCTCAAAAAAGCCCCTGGTTCTGATGGCATTACTAGCGAGTTATACAAGAATGTTCGTCTGCCTTTCACCCGTTTTGATGCAAGTTTTCCAAGCATCTTATGATGTCGGGTGTTCTGCCTCCCACTATGTATGCCGAGCGTACTATATTGATTCTAAAACGCGCAGGTACTAATCTGTTGAAGACTGTAGATGGGTAACGTCCAACATCCCTCTGTTAAGTAGATTAGAAACTTTTCGTCAAGGTTCTTTTCTGGCGTCTGCACCTAGCAGCCATGGACCTAATAACCTCGCATCTAGTCAGCGGAATCCGGGTGGGTGCGCATTATGCAGACTGTCCATATTGCAGATTCGGTATTGGAGACAGTATAAGATGAGACTGTCTAAGTAGCTTTTATCCACTGTTCTTGAAAAGAGATTTCATAAAGTTTCTCGCGATTTCTCGTTTGCGGTCTCAGGGCATGCGAATATTGCGAACGTTTTTCTGCGGCGCATTCGATTTTGCTACAGGGTCTCCTATACAAGGCTAATTGGTTATCAGGAATAATTAAACCTATACCAGTGAAACTATCTGTTGACCAAGTTTTCCCACTGTCGCCTTTGTTGTTTCCTATACTAAGGAACTCTTTGCCCCAGTATTGTGAGCCACGCACCGATCTGGGATTTCGCATTGGCTTAAAGATTCTAACCTACGTTAGTGACGTCTTTTACTCAGACAACAGTTTTGGTGAGACTCTTAATGTAGATAAATCGTAAGGTTAGGTCACCGGGGTACGAGGCCAAGCCATTTGGGAGCATACTGGGATTTACAGGCCTTGTCTATCAAACGACCAACACAGGCTTGAATGGATAGGGAACTCTCAATTGCAAGGGCGCAAGTCTGCAGCACTTTTTAATCGCTGGCTTATATGCCACTGAAGTTTTACATTTTGAGAGGAAGAAGGCGCTGGGAGGGCTCAGCATAATCGCAACCTTCGTGTGCCGCTCAAATGCGCTATGACAACTTTGTTATACCTCCGGAGTCTGGTCTTGTTGCGTTGTTCTTTTTTTTCATGGCGGCACCCCCCCTTTTTCTTAAAAAAAAAACAAATGTTCTCATTAGGCGCCTAAATTCTCATCTGCCTTACCTATTCGCACCGACTGGACAAGGACGTGAAGGGCCCGTATGGGGATTCCTGAACGACGTTGTTGACACCTTCATATCTTTTCTTCTTTTTTTACTGCGCACTTTCTTTTTGTTACCTATATAGCCTGTCCAGAAGGAATATGACTCAGACTACTACTGGGTCTCTGCTCTCTGTGCCTTTGCATCACCAGCCTTATCAAGGGTTCCTTGACAAAAGTGTTTTAAAAACGCGTTATGCGAATGTGCATTCCATCTGCCGTGAAAACATCCGCTTTTAAATTACACGCAACGACACTTCCAGTAGAGACATGGCTTCGCTCTGAACGGATGTTCGTACCATGGACGTCGAATTGCCGCCTGTGTAACGCGCCAGAGACCTGCGATCATTGTTTTATTATGTGCCGTGATAGGCTCCATTCTTCTGGGATATTACGTAAAATGAACAAATTATAAGCACTTTGAAATCGGGCAGTGCATTATTAGATTTTTGCCTACTGAGAAAGTTTTGCGGCTTGGGATCTCTCAGCAGGGATCGGAATATGTAAGAGCCGCACGGACGACCAACATGCTGAATCGCCATGATAATTGAAATCAATTTTCCGAGACCATTGAAATTTGGTGCGCTGAGCATATCCTACGCAAGAAGAACCTTTTGAACCTGGCCAGTGTGCATGTGTTATGCGCCCGGCGACTTAGTGAGGGTATTTTTGCTATTTTCAATTGACTCTACTACTATGCATTAAAAAAAAGAAAGAAGAGGTGGCGATAGCATAGTGCTCTCGCGCTGATTTGTTTGCGTCACCGCGAGATCAAAATCGGTCTCAGCGCAGTTGCAGCATTATTTATTTATTTCAATGTCAGAGGCTTGAGTACTCAATGAGCGCGGCTTTTTTTTTTTTTTTTTTTTTTTTCAGGTGTAAAACCTCATTTCTGCTGGGGAACTGAAAGAAACGCAAGTCGCGGACGGCTTATCGGAGGGGCGGCATACGTCCGGAAGTGCGGCAGCTTGTACACTCATCGTGTGGACTACTTATCGCACCAAGCCCAACGGACGCAGACTATAGTCACTTACAGACACCCACCTTTTGCGCGCCATTGCCGGGCTACTAGGTGACTCTGGTGAGGCAGGGTGCATATGAGCCAGTTTCTGTGCGTCGGCAGATAGCACAATTTCTCTCATATATCACCTACTTTTTTTCCTTTTAGGGTAGGTGGCGAGATTTCGTGAGCGGAAGCATTCATATTTTTGGCAAAATGCTGTGTTTTCCATATACAAAATAAGAAACGTCGTGCAACGGCCAGAGCTAGGGCTGGCGTGTTTTGTTGTTACCGGCAACAAAAAACATTCGCATGGGCACGCACTCTATTTTGCACTGGGGCCACTCTCAGTATGATCAGGATCGAAAACGCTCTCAATTGGTTGGCTCTCACCGGCGGCCATATTGTTATTTTTTATTTTCGCGTCACTGGTGGCTGCTCTTTACCTCATGAACGCGAAAGAAACGATGACGTTGAGCGCCGGAATATGGCCGCCAATTGAAAGCGTTTTTTTATTTTACAGTGCCAGAAAGGGTCTCCATTGTTTGAGAGCGCGGCCGCGTATGAGGCAGAAGTGTGATCCACGGTGGAGCACGAAGACGCGTTGCCGGAGGAGTTCAACCAGCAGAGAGTGGAATGCGCCGTCATCGCGGCGGCATGCAGTCTTTGTCAAAAATATACAGCCTAAGAGTTTTGCTTGTAAGCCCCGTAATAGGGTTCAGTACGCATATGTACCGTTCAGAATGCAGACGACAAATCCAGTCTTCTCTATACTTACCTATATGTTCCAGTATTGCTTCCAGGAGCTTAGTTAGAACGCTTAGAAGCGAGCCCTTCGGGCCGCATATTTTTGACAAAGGCTGTACGTTGCAAATGTAAGATCGTTTCCATCGCACAGGCGTGCGCCGGTGGGCTCCGCGGGGAGATACTGAAACAAGTCGCTAGGCAACGAGTTATACGTCGTCAAGATTACAATGTTGAGTACATTTTCTTTTTGACAGCATGTGTTCGGCTACGAGTTCGGAAGGTCACAGTAAATTTGTATTGTGCCTATTTTACCTCAGCTCTGCGACGTGAACATGCGCATTCGTGACCCTCGCTGTTCCGGACCAACGCCTTCTCCACAACGCGTTCGTCTAGCGGTATACCTGTGCGCCGAAAGGTGAACGAGGGGCCGCAGGACGCCTGCGACTTTTTCCGGAGTAAGCTCTAAAAGAATCCGTGTTAGTAATCGAACGATCCTGATTATATGTGCTGATCTGTGCGGTGGACCACTTACGGTCAGTCCGCTTCTCTGCAAGGCTTGTTTTGCAGCCAAATGGTCTCGTTCCCATACGCCACTATCTCATTATTTGAAGGAATGAGGCAAGTTCCCTTTTCTTTCCAGCAGTTGTCTTCAAGGTGACTGAGCTAGAGCTTTAGAAAGGGTTCAATGGCTGCAAACCTTTCCTTTATATGTAAAATAGAGGATGAAGGGATTGTCCGGCGCCAGAGTGTCCGGCGCCAGAGTGGTCTCGGGCGATTCGGTCACGCTCCCTGCCCGCGGCACGTTCGCGACTCGAAAGTGAATGCGCCGTAAAAACGCCTGATGGTTTCAGCAAACACCAAGAGCGTTTTCTGGCAACAAGACCTTTTGGTTGGATAACAAGCCTTGCAGGGAGGCTAACTCAGATTGTGCAAGGGATCCATTTCCTGAATATGCCGAAGCTGCATGAATGAGACGGGCTAGTTATGACAAAGAATACTCGTTACTGTTCAATTTTGTTGTTATTGTGGCAGCAGAAATAGAGACAAATATTTAGTATTTAAATCTATTTCCTGCCTAAGAAAGCGGAGCGGGGCGCCTGCCATAGCACATTATTTCTTTCAATATACAGTAATGTCACACGTCAGAATTCCACTGAATGCTCACCAGTCCGGTTGCAGGCTACTTGGTATGGATATTCGATTGTATGCTAGAGCATGCTCAAGAGCTGTTGAGATTAGCAAAAGGCAGGCCTAACTGGATATCATTTTCGGTTCTGCAGGAACCAGTGACTACCCACTGATGTCACGGCTGATTACACCAGTGCCAAGCCATTCCAGACCCAACTCGCTTCTCTCCTATCACCTTACAGCCTGTTACAGTTGGCCATGGCCACTAGCTGTGCGGTAAACATGCTTAAACCGAAAAGCGCAGCATTACAGCAAGTCAGTTCACGACGCTGATTGGAAGCAGAAAATACCACCAACAAACATTTTTTTACTGCCATTTATATCAGGTAGAAACATTTATTTCTTGGTAGCAGCATTTCACTCGAGTGTCTTTATTACAAAAGAGGCAGCATGTACAGAAACACATTTACCTTGATGTACTATGACTATACAGCATTGGCATGTGTATTTGTATATTGCAGAATAAATTATTAGGCTCGAAGAAGCCATTTCCTTTCATATCAAAGCTATCTGTAACAATAAGTACTGTATGCATGGCGCAGTATTCAAAGTGCTTACATATGAGATATAACAAAGCCGGCTGGATGGTATACTATTAGAGGTCTTGCTCAGCGCTGTAGCAGCTGCTAGGAGAATGGTATACATTGCTGGGCTTCAGATTATTTTTTCACACGCAATGACAGGATTTCGCAAATGTCGCTCTACTATTGGCAGTGTAATTGATCTGACATCGATAGTTAAACAAGAGAAACGCCGCCGCAGACTGACCGCAGCTCTCTTCCTTGGCATCAAGGGCGCATTCGGCAATGTCTACCATGATGCAATATTAGACGCTCTTGAGAAATTTGGGATTGGTGGACGTCTCCGTCAGTAAGTAGCAAGTTACTTGAGGAACCGGGTACTTTACATGGCGACTCATGAAGGTGGCACGACAGATCATCCTGTTACTCGCGGCGACCCTCAGGGAGGAGTGGTAAATCCCATATTATTTAATCTCGTGCTCGTCGGCCTGTTCCAAGAACTAACCAGCACAGCCTCCGTATCTGCGTACGCCGACGACATCTGCATATGGGCATCAAGTACGTGTTACGCGTCCCCAATAGTACAAGCGAAATTGTAGCGTTCAATGTCAATTGTCAGGGGCTTAATTTATCGCCAATAAAAAGCGTCATCTTGGCTTTTACACGAAAGTTGATGATGTGGTACCCTGTGGCAATTGATGGCCAAGCCATTCCTCACGTGACACACCATAAATTCCTGGGTGTCACTATCATGGTCGAAGCACATCTCTTTGCTCCGAAGAAAACTGGACACTTTTGCACACGTAAGCTTTATAGCTGTCAAATCCTGGGGTCCGTCTGAGCGATCTTTACTTCGCCTGTACCAGGCGCTTGTGGTTGTATGCCTAAGATACAGTGTGCCGGGCTGCCCCGCCCGCATTTATGTCCAACAGGAGCCATTACGAGTATATTTGCGACACATAACTAGGCATAATCACCACTCCCTGGCTAGCATTAGTAACGTACGTCCAGATGCATCTTGTTCGAAAGCTATCAGGACGCAATAGAATGTATTACCTACAAACTACATGCCCTACCAAATTTCGGCAGTGCCATGGAAAATTCCAATACCTAACGTGCGTGAACATATTCCAGGTATACCAAAAAATCGTACATCGCAACAGTTGGACTCAAACAGTTGGTACTGTCATATATCTCATGTATGCATAGTGAATCAGTGCATGTTTTTGTCGACGGCTCAGTGACAACCACCTCTTCAGCAGCGGCGTTTATATGCCTGGAAGCACCTACAATCCCCGCTTTAAACTTATGCATAAAACATCATCCACTGCAACTGAATTGGCAGGCATAAGAGAGGCCATACGATACATTGGTCAGCAGAACGTAAATCACTGGCCAATATTCTGTGGCTCGAGACCTGCACTATACAGACTATAAAAACGTACATGAAACCAAGACACATATGAGCAGCAAGTCGGGCAAGTTGTTGTTCTGCTTGCTGAGGCCTTCCGCTGTGGCCACATCGTCAAGTTTCAATGGATCCCCAGCTATTGCAGTATCGCAGGAAATGAAAGCGCTGATGCGGAAGCCAAGCTGGCTTATGAAGACCAGCCTTCCATACACCTCTCCTTCTCAAGGAGTAACGCCGCAGCCTTACTGGCTCATTCAATGCAGTCTGCTATGTATCTACAATGAGACGATGCAAGTCATCAATATGACCGCATCTTTCGGCTAGATGCAGGCTCGCGACTCCACTGACGTGCCATCTAAAGTTATGCGACGTCAAGGAACTCTGCTCCATCGGTTACGGATTGAAGTCGCGTACACCAAAGGCTACCTCCACAAGATCGGAGTTAAAGCAAGCCCAAATTGTGTGAACTACAACATTTCATAGAGAATTTTACATATTTTTTTAGTACTATTCGCAACTCTAATGAACGACAGGGGGTGCTGCGAAGTCTGGCCACACTGGACAATATGGCGGCAATATTGAGGTTCCCGCATAACTCGTCCCTTGAAAATGTATTGGTGTTCCTTGTTCGTGATGAAATTTGCAGTGTTTTGTGAAAAGTGGTCGCGTTTGTGACGGTTCACGCTTCATTCTGACATGATTCAAGTGCACCAGGGACTATCAGACAAAAGTTCAGGCGCCGGCGTCGCTGAAGATCCTCAAGAAATCGTGATCAGCTGACGAACGTGATTACGAAATCTACCATGGAAAAAGGGGGCGTGTTTGTCACCGATGCTCCTGAGAGACGGAGGCACGTTGGCACTGCAATGTGTTTACATATTGCTACAGGTAAGGAGTTCAACGAGTTCGCCGTTATTCAGCGTGAATAGAAAAGCGCCGCGTTCATCGTGCAAGCCTCCGGTCGTCGCGCTTGTTGCTGCTGTTTGATAGCGCTCAGCTGCAAAACCTTTTTTTTTTTTTCTCAGTGTACATTATTTTTTCGTTTCCGAGGATAATATAAAGCTGTTCGTGATGAGAAGGGTCATCACGATTATTTAAAACAAATGTTTTTGATGAGATTTGCCTTGTGCACGGTAGTGCATATAAATTAACAGCGCATTTCACTGAACTAGTGCAACAATTCTTTCGTGATTGATGGTGGCGCTTGCATTGCTAGGTGTCAATTTGAGGACGCAGGTGTCTTGCGTTTGCGTGTTATGTCGCTACGCCGACTGTCGGTGTGACGTGCACGTGCACGTGTGCATTTGCTTTCCTCGAGAGTGCGAGCGTGATAAGTGATGCCTTCGAAAAGCCTGCGTGCTGCGTCGCCTCTTTCGCGTGTCTACGTCTACGCTATTGGATAACGTAAACGCGTTCTCTAGCGAGGCCCTCGGGAATTTTCGCTACCGCAGGCAGTCTGCGACAGAGAAGCTTGCTAGTATAAATAACATATTGTGTCGTATCCACACGCTGCTCGGTCCGTCTGGCTTAATTGTCTACCTTTCCACGAAGTATACTTCCAACCCAGTTAAAGGGTTTGACAACAAAAAAAGGCGCTAAGAAAAATGGCTAAAAAGGCAGACAGGAAAGTAAATCATAAGACTGTGCTTTCCGTTGTCCTGCATGGTTCGTCAGCCTTGCTCTTTTGATGCTTGCCCCAGCAAAGTGATTTAACAGCTGAAGTGAAAGTGGAGTTATTATGACACCTTTGGCTCCCCTACTGTGAACTGTACACAGTAGTTACCAGTTGTGGCAAAGCACACGCCCTGGATGTGCGTGCCTTTATCATTCGGATGCCTAAATCAGTGTGCCTAAATCACTTGGACCATAACATGTCTTGCATGATATCTCACCCATTACTTTTGAACTGGCCTGGTTCCAAGTTAAGGGAGCATTGCACCGCTGGTGTAGGATGAGTAGCAACAGAGTTCTTTATTTTCTCTTTTTTTTTGGCACCAGCTTCTGAGTTGACACCTTTTCTGGTTACGTGATATATAACCTGTCCTATATAGCCTGCAAAGTACCACTAGGAAGATATTTTAGGAGAGAAAAAAATTCTGTTTAAGGAATAATATGCTTCTGCACATTTTCGGGGCTATTAACTCGAGCATGGTACAAGAAGAGCCACTTGCCCTTTCTTTAGAGTCGTAGACATTTTTTACTAGACCGTAAAGCAGCATATGATTCGTATTTTGATTGTGTTGTTTTAAACACGTTTCTTAAGATGTTACATATCTTTGGTAGAGGAATTGAGTCATTTTTTTCTTCATTTCAGTTGCTAACTTCCTTGTGAAGTTACTCTATTTGTACGCTGTTTGCAGAGGCTGTCTTCATCATAAATTTATGTTTATACAATTTCCATGAACCATAGCGTTCTTTTCTTTACTGCTAGTACTTTTCATTGTTCTGACTGTGTTTTCTAACAATGCAGCTGAAAAGGCCTGCCGTGCACATCAACCTGCTTCGCTGAAGCTTCCAAGGCTAAAGAGCGTCTGCAGAAAGCTGCGAGAGGACCGGCGATGCCTGTGTGTGGAACATGCGGCGCAGAGGGCGACAGGAAAACAGTCGAGCCTATGACACTGAACATTCTGTTGTGTGGCTCAGATATCAAAAGGATTACTTCACTGCAAGTATTGCACATGCCATCTGTACCAGGCAACAAGGTTTGCTTTTCAGCCGCCTAGTGTATCCAAATAACACCCCTAAAGACTAGAACATCTTATAATTTGAGGAAAAGGGTGCTCTTTACATTGTAGAAGTTTAGAGCTTGGAGGTATCATGGTGCTGTATTGCATAGCTAAGAAATAAACTTTGATGCTTTATCAATTTTTACAAACTATGCAACTGCGGTCCGTGCAAACACATTTCATGCAAAATTCTGATCAGACATTTATCCATTGCTGACTGAAATCTTAAAAGTAAACCTATCGGTAATCTAGCCATGATTTCTTGAACGCCAAAAAAGAAAACATTATTTTGATACAAAAATGGCTACATTATAAAAACACCGAGTTGATATACACAACATAGGCGTCACGTTACTCCAGTTTCCTATCTCTGGGTGCCGTGCCCATGGACTGGTAAATTAAATTCAATTATGAAGCACTTGAATGGTAGGTAGGTGACACAACGCACCTGAACACCATCTAAAAGAGTCGGCTTTGTATTTTGCAGTGATGGATATTGCATATTGTGTGAATATATGCTATGACGGTGCTATATTCTAGGCACCTAAAGACTTGTTTGTAAAAGTGTGCTAAGCACAAATCGTCCCAGTTCCTTCACAAAAGCTGTCGCGCATTCTTAGTCGACACTAGGAGGAGATAAAAATATGTATTCGCGCACAGGATCTTCAGTAAATTAGTTCACAAACTATTAGACTGCCAACCTAGTCTCCCTGGAGCTCAGTATTGTGCTCATCTATGATTGGAAATACTTCATAATTTTATACGTTAAAGACCCACCCCACAAAGTATTTAAATCTGTAGGACAAACAGTGACAATTTTTCAGTTAAACATTTTCTAGTACCTCACGTACCCAAAACATTGTAGCTGATGGTCTTAAGCTTGGTTTCTTAACTTAAAAATGATTTATGGTGACGAACAGGCTTCATGCGTCTTTATACAAACCCATCAGTTTATTGCCAACCTCTTCCACATTTCATATACCGTTCAGATAATTAGCTCAATTCCTGCAAATTTTTTGCTGTTGGCTTTATTAGCCCAGGAAAGATTCGCTTGATCGAAGTTCTTGCACTGTATTTCATTCTCTTGACATTTCTTTGAGCTTGGATTTTCACGAGGGTTGCATGACTACTTTTGATGGAGATTGGTGTTCATTTGTAACACAATATTTTGCTGAGTGCAGTAATATGTTGCCAGTTGATATGTATGTTATTGTTGTGCAGTAGGGATTCTGCAGGTCTGCCAATCACACACAGATGCATACCTCCAGCACCTGCCTAAGCAACTTCCTCTATTGACTTCTTTATTCTTTCCACTTCCTGTATTCCTCGATAAATGAGAACAGGGCTATTTTATGTGTTTGTTATAGCTTTTCAAAGATTAGGACACAGAAGAGCAGTGCAAAGCTGTTAGGGAGAAAACTAAACTAGTGTATCATTACCTGGTTTGTAATAACAATAATTCATGTATAATGAGTGTGCATTCTAATGAGAAAACAACACAGTTCCTGCTCACTGCAAGCTGATCCCAGCAATGCCGGAGTTGTAGCAGGAAAACACTGTTCTAAAAATTAAACATTGATAAATAATACTCATGTGTCGACCCTAAGTGAGAGCATAAAGTGTGGCTTCAGTGACTGCGGAAACATTATGTTCCAGCCAAAGGCTATGCTGGTTACTTTGTCATTATGTGGTAAGTAATTTTGCCTTTCATGTAAGCTGCACTGCAGAGCAGCTGATAATGCGTACTTATGCTTTATGGTACAAGGCGGCCATATCTTGTTCTTTCTTCACCTGATACCCATTTATAGTTCCACAAAACTCGAACAATGCCACACTTGCTGCTGCTGCCTACTTGGCTTCAGAAGGTGTAAACTTGAAAAGTACGAAAGGTGCAGAAAGCAACACATTTATGTCGGGCGCAGGCACGTATTCAAGTACAGTATGCTGCTACTATTTAAACATTCATGCATTAGTGCTTTGTTAACACAAGCGTGCAGTTTACTGAAAGAAGTTCGTGACACCTTCCCGGGTTAACTTGTAGTCGAGACTGAGTGACTAATTCAGCGTTTAGGAGGATGCAAGAACATGTGCGGCTGGATGTAAACGTTAGAAATGCTCTGCTGCAAAAAGAAAAAGAAATCTGATATCAGGTGCAGGAAGCACACAGCAATTAATGCTTGTGCCAGATGATGTGCCTTGTTGTGCCGGGGGGGTTGTCACACAGTATCCCACCATCAACAGGGTTGTGCCAACGAGTTGGTTGCGTAGCCCTCGCCACCCATTTCGTGAACGAGGGCTGTCAGCTCCCTAGGCAGTAGCGATGAATCCGAGTCGGCGCTGTTGAGATGAAGAAAAAGCTTTATACACTATTTACAGGCATTTACACAACGAGATCGGCTCTGGGGCCGAAAGCTAACAGGACCTTTCAGAACAGGTCCTGAAAAAAGTAAAGGCTTCTAGAATACGACAGGATCCTGAGACACCCCGTAAAAAGAAAAATATTGCCGTCATACCGTATGTGCATGGAGTTTCGCATCGCCTACGGCAAGTTGGACATAGGTATGGAGTACAGGTCATGTTTTCTGCGCCCATAAAACTTGGCAGCATTTGCGCTAAAGTAGACCGAAAAATGACAAAAAACGACGTGCAGGCCGTGGGGGATGCCAGGTAAAACATAATGTAGCTTTTCTTCCGTGCACAGAAGGAGTGGTGTACCTTTACTTGGAGTGGAGTGGAGAAGGAGTGGTGCCTTTTACTCGCGGCAAAGATTACATTGGTCAATCAGGAAGGTGTCTTAACATAAGGCTAAGAGAACATGAAAACTCTCTAGAAAAAGTCCCGTCATCGAACCTGGCACTACACCACAAGGAATGTAGCCAAAAGCCCCCTTTGCACCCTCCTTGCACTCCCCTGTTCAAAGAAACTACAGTGTTGTACAAACACAGAGAATTTAACACGAGAATTAAGAGGACTATCTCATTCACAAGAATTCTGACACATGCGTAAGCACCCCATCTGTTATCATTCATCCCCGAGAAATCTCATATCTTGACGAAACTGGTTAAAGTGAAATGTTGTAGTATCTGCGAACATGCGCACTTGGTTGTCAGAGCATTTTTGTATATATTCGTGTTCTTTCAAAAAATCATGCAGTTGATAGTCAGCGCTGTTCCCGTCTACTCGCTGGTCCTATGTTTGTTGCGCTGTGTATTTAAAAAAACAATGATGCACCAACTAGCTCAACTCACAGTTCTTTTGCTTCAGGACTTTTGACCACTGCTGCTCCTATAATTGGCGAGGTGTGATACGCATGCAAGCCCTTCACCAAATGAGCGCCCTGCAAGCGAGATTTGCTGTCGGCGAATTACAGCTTTTTTTTTTTAATATATTAACAAAAAAAAGTTGCCGACTTGATCAGTTGACCGCGCTGTCGTCACAGACCTATCGCCAACAAAGCTATACCGGTTCTGGCATCTTATAAGTGAGCGGCCGCGTAGGCGAGCGCGATCACAGAACGGATCCAATTCTCGTAACATGCGCGGTACAAGATCGAGTGCAGTGTCACGCACGGCGTGGCCTCCAGATCTCGAGACGCCTGCTTGACGCGGCGAAGAATTAAGCCGATCATCGTAGGCTGCTCCCTTACGGGCATTTTATGACGACGTTCTTAGCAGAAAGAGGTTAAACAGCGCTAGGATCAAGATGTCACAAACTAGGAGTTGTTTATACGTGCGCCGATCGAATTTTGTACGTGACGCGAGAAGTCGAGCTGCGTAGCACGTATTTGCTGTTCACTCGTACTTATCCGTAAGTTTCCGTCCCTTAAGAAGGTTAGTAGAAGATAGTTAATACTAGGAAAGAAATTGTACGACAAAAACTGACGAGACTATAGGTATATAAATTGGAGACGGTACTTTCAATGCGTTCCACGGAGAATGGAAATGCATCGATTCTCTGGCGCCGATCGCTGGAGCACGAAGGAAATACATGAAACGATGTGCCACTGTGCTGACACGCGCTGCGGAACGGCTGCAGAATCTGTTTGCCTTTGGGTTTTTTTTTTTCTTTTTTGCGGTGCTACGAGCAATTGCTAGCGGGTTTCCATAGCGTGAACAAGGGGCGTCTGCTACTAGTAGCAGACGCCCCTTGCCATGCAACACGCCAAAACCATGCAACGCGCCAAAGAGGTCCAGCTGGATCTTTTTGGCGCTTTGCGTGGTTTTGCCGCCAGGTGCCGCATGGATTGATGGAATCGCGAATAGTGACGCGAGGAGGGCCTTGGGAAATACTCTCTGAGGAAACAAAAACTCTATAGGTGCCAGGGCGAAACAAGCGGATAACCGGTTCATGGTGGTGGCCCTGTTCAATTTTTGAGTGAAACGGGCCTAGATTTCCGCCGGTGACATTTGCGTGCTCTGTAAAATGAGCGAGTATCACACGTCCATACGCGCTTGTACTGAAATATGTGGCAGTGCAGTTAAGGCTTTTTCTGCTGAAGTGCCTCGTGTGCGTGTTTTCCGCGTTTGGGCCGGCATGTGTGTTCAGTGACAAGTGGTGGGTGTCCAAGACATACGCGGTATGTTGCGTCCTACGAGTGTGCATGGTCTCCTCAAGTTCGCGAGTACCACACATGTATGTGGTACTTTGAGGTTTTTTCGGTGAAGTGCATCATGTGCGTGTCTCCGCGTTTGCGCTGGCATGTGAGAGTGCATAGTTCTTTGTAATTGTGGCGGTGCTTGTTCAGTGACAAGTGGTATGTATCCGAGACATGTGCGGCATGTTGCGTTTCACGAGTGTCGTTAAGTGTGTGCATCGTCTCCTCAATAACTCGACCACAAGTGAAACCTCACTGTAATATGACATCATCACCCTTCATTCATACCCTCTCTTTTACTTACCCTTCCCCAGTGTGTAGTAGCAGGCCAGGGTCTCTCTACCGCCGGCTGACCTCTCCACCTTTCTTCTCATTAAATTACTCTCTCTTTCTCTCTGTACTAGGCTTCAGTGCCCATAATGATTGCTGAATAACTACAAAATCTTAGGGACAATAAAATGACTAAGCATCGCAGATGCATTCCGAGGGCAATGTATGTTATCAAACATTATGGTGTCGCAGCGCTGGCAGACAAGGACAAAGGACTAGGGACACACACAAATGCGCTGAAATTACAACTTTAATTTGGACGCTTTTGATCCGCGCATTTATAATTGACAGAAGGAACTGGACACGCAAGCGCACTCACAAGACAGATATAGCAATCTGTCTTGTGAGGCATTGCACTATCTCGCAATCTCAGATACCGAATCGCAAACCCAGTAGCCGTATCACAATCTCAGTGCGAGAAGGCCGCCCCACAAAAAACGACCATGGTGCAACAAACACGGAAGACGCTATAAAAACAAGGCATAGAAGCAAGTAAAAACAAAATGCAGCATGATAAATGAAAAATGACATAGAAGAGCCAGTCATAAACAAGGCAAAATCATGAAAAGGTGAAGACGCAGGAAAAACAGCCAACAAAAAACAAGCCAAAAACTTCAATGAGGCGAAAGATAAAAAATGATACAATTTCATCAAAGAGGCAACAATTAAGACCCAAAAATTCAATGAGAGCTGAAACAAGGTGAAAAGAAGACGTCAGTGAGGTGAGAATTAACAAAATGAGGTAACAATTAACACCAAAACCTCAATGAGTAGCTAAAATCAGGTGCATGGATATCGTAAATGAGGCGAAATCAGCAGGTCACAAAACGAAAGAGAGGTAAGAAAGGTATTTTGCATGGCTGGGATACAGAGTACTCATAGAGAACCGGACAAGAAAGCGATCGCTTTTTCTAGGAGGGCTACTGAAGGCATGCTGACGCAGTCTGCTTTCAGGTTGTCAATGAAGGCGTTCTTAAACTAGGCTTTTATGGCAAGCGCTTTTCTTTTTTAATTGACGCCGTCATTGAGGGTGTCAGTGAACTCGCCACATTTTTAAAGGCGCCATTTCTATTCGTTTCTTCATACACACACACACGTGCGCGCTCGCCTTCTGAGCCCATCATACTTACAAATCTGGGTCATATATTATGCAAATAATGTAGTTTGATTCAGTAATAAAAGAACCTTCAAATTAGCCTTACAAGTGAAAGTAATGACGGACAAAAGCTACACTAATTTAAATTATATGCCCTGTTTTTAGCTTATAGAATCCAATGCGGTCCTTATTGAGTGAGACAGTGAGTACAGTTTACTACTAACATGCCGCGTTACTACTGCACTCTCGGAATTCTTCGTTATTGCTTCCGCCTTTGCACTGGCGGAAGAAACCGGGACTCGGCCGTTTTCAAAATGCGTTCATAAGGCTTTTTCAGTCGTGATGAAAGCGAAATTGAACCGCTTTTCATCAAACCTTCCTTATTTGCACTTGTGGCAGGGGAAACTTTGCGAAACTGGTAGTTCGGCCGTCAGCCAGCGAGTCTCAAAGTCATTGAGAAGGAAGAGGTAAACAAGTCATTCCTGAGTTGACTGACCCTCCCCCCCTCCCCGGCTTTCTCTCTTGTTTACAAACTGGGTCACATCTGGCCCCGATGATCACCGTGTCCGGGAGTTGGAAACTGTCGCGATCTGCGTTCTTTCTGTTCTCGCCGTCTCCGGTCGCACCCGAGTTTTCAATCAAACCGTCCGCGAAGCGCGCTCCGAACGCAGAGTTGAAAGGCCGTGGAGCCGGACACGGCGGATGCAATATTGACTCGGGAGCGTTCGTGACAGCCGTCCAACCACGACCGAGCGCTGTGTGGGCCGAAGCAAATACTCGGCCATTGCAGTGTAAACTCAGCCCCGAAGCTCCTTCCCTGTTGGCCGATGCCCATTGTGAGCCGCCGACGGAGGGTCCGGCGCACTTCGTGCAGTCTCCGCCGGTCGCAGACACGGGAACGGATGTTCTCGACCCGAAGGCGTTTGTTTTCAAATGTCTTTTGCACCATCGTTGCTGTGGCACCAAATGTTGCTAATTATGGTAAGAGAAGAAAAGGTGTATACGGCATATTACTCTCGATATTGCAAGGTCAAATTCCAAAGTTAAAGCTCGGTTACTTTGGTCATCTCAGGGGTAGATGGAGAAAAATTTGATGCTGGGGAAAAATTGAGGGACGCAGGATAGGCAGCGAATGCGATGGTTAGATGGCATCCTCGAGGCATTGCGGATGAATCTATGCGATATTCTAAAGATATATGTGAAATACCGAGTCGAGAAGGACTAACTTTCACCATACTACAGCCGCGGTTTCTAATATACTACTCCTCTTGCAACTGTTGATGCTGCAAATACTGCTGTCTGCTGGACATTTATTACTACGATTGCAATCACTAGGGGAAATACTGCAAGAGCTACTATTCTCAATACGGCTACTACTACAGTACTACTACTACTACTACTAGTGCTACTACTACTACTACTACTACTAATAATAATAATATTATTATTATTATAATATTAATATTAAGCCGCCTTGTGCTCTTGTTGCGCACACTGTTCGGCCCGTGAGGACTGCCAAATGGCTGTTTTAAGTCAAAGGAGTGCAAAGCTGTCAAGCCCGGGCAACCCAAGCACGGTGAAGATGCGCAACGAGGCTCTGGGCTTTCAGTACTCTTTCCGTAGGCGGTAAGAAAAGTGTCCTCACTGAGTGCCGCCGTCTAGGCTAATCTCCCTGTGTGTGTGTGTGTGTGTGTGTGTGTGTGTGTGTGTGTGTGTGTGTGTGTGTGTGTGTGTGTGTGTGTGTGTGTGTGTGTGTGTGTGTGTGTGTGTGTGTGTGTGTGTGTGTGTGTGTGTGTGTGTGTGTGTGTGTGTGTGTGTGTGTGTGTGTGTGTGTGTGTGTGTGTGTGTGTGTGTGTGTGTGTGTGTGTGTGTGTGTGTGTGTGTGTGTGTGTGTGTGTGTGTGTGTGTGTGTGTGTGTGTGTGTGTGTGTGTGTGTGTGTGTGTGTGTGTGTGTGTGTGTGTGTGTGTGTGTGTGTGTGTGTGTGTGTGTGTGTGTGTGTGTGTGTGTGTGTGTGTGTGTGTGTGTGTGTGTGTGTGTGTGTGTGTGTGTGTGTGTGTGTGTGTGTGTGTGTGTGTGTGTGTGTGTGTGTGTGTGTGTGTGTGTGTGTGTGTGTGTGTGTGTGTGTGTGTGTGTGTGTGTGTGTGTGTGTGTGTGTGTGTGTGTGTGTGTGTGTGTGTGTGTGTGTGTGTGTGTGTGTGTGTGTGTGTGTGTGTGTGTGTGTGTGTGTGTGTGTGTGTGTGTGTGTGTGTGTGTGTGTGTGTGTGTGTGTGTGTGTGTGTGTGTGTGTGTGTGTGTGTGTGTGTTTCGAAGACGAGTGCTTGCGCAATCACCGCCAGACATGGAGCGGGCAATACGCCTATGTCGAGACATCACCTTGCTGTGCCGCACACGCCGGGCAAAAAAGAAAAGGTGAACGATCCGTTTTCTGCCGCACCAAAGACAGAAACAATGAAAAGTGCAATGCTTGCTTTAGTTTTAGGGGGTTCGTTTTTTTTTTCACGGCAATTTTAGAAAAACTTGGCCGCTCATTCCATCGCAGTTTCCACCGCTGTATTCACCTTTGTTAACGGCGACAAAGAAACGTGCCACTCTTCTCTTTTCTCTCTCTCGATGCTCGAAGAAAAAGCAGTGCGGAAGCAGGCCAGGCCGGCTTCTCTTCACACTGGAAGAGTGCGAAGGCTGTCTGTTCTTGGAAGGGTAATCCCTTGTGCTGATTTTTTATTTCGCAATAGTAGCAGAATTCAGTCGCTCTTGTACTCTTTACGCAAACTTCCGCGCTGAGCATGTGACATTGTGAAGTTCCGAATGCACGTTCAGGGGATCCCTTTGACCCTTCTTTGACTCGTTCTTTTTTGCTAAACAAACCGACGCGCCCATCTCCTCCCTTTTCTATCTTTTTTTTTTCTATCCTTGGAGACATCCCTGATTCTGCGCACCAACACGAACGAACAAAAATGGTTTGCCGTCCTTGCATACCCTGCGCATAGCAACCTCAGTTTCGCTCCAATCCCTCCATGGGTGTCACCTTTAAGATATGCATATTTTCTGACGAAAATTAGCTACCGGGCTATGAAAAACTCTCACGAGGAGTTTGTAAATGGCTCTGGATGCTGCACCGGCCGAATTCCAACTACCCCAGGGCTGCAATGCAGTAAGGTACTGATCTCGGCAAACAGAAGAATCCGTCTGGTTACTGTATAAGAAGAGAGGGTAGGTGCCCTGCGAGATCTCTTGCACGCATGCTGCTTGTTACTTTACTCCGCATATTTCCCATGCGGTGCCGATATTTCTGCAAAGCTGGATATCAGTGGGGCAGGGCTTGTCTGGTCCGCATGCTTTTGGAGCAGCGTGACCCAAGCACAGAAAACAATACATGCCATACACAAACGCTATATTTATCTGATTTGATCCCTTGCTAAAAAACGCACATACTTAACAAAAAAGTCGGAAAATCTGGCAGGACAACCTTTTCCTATATTTTCTCCGCCCATGGCTTGCTACCTTGGAGTATATTACCGCAAACAACTGTTTAGTATAGTACCAAGGGGCTGAATCGAGCTGGAAGAACATATTTATCAAGAGTCAGAGCAACTACCGCAGGAGAGGAACAAGGAAACAAGAAAGACGACATGTCCTTCGATTTGGTTTAACGTCCCAAAACGACTCAGCAGGCTATGAGAGACGCCGTAGCGGTAGGCTCCGGAATTTCGACCACCTGGGGTTCACGCACTGACATCGAACAGCACATGGGCGCCTTGCTTTTCGCCTTCGTTGAAAAGCGTTCGCCGCGGGTGGGATGAGATCCCCGATCCTCGGAAAAGTAGTCGAGCGCCCTAACCACTGCATCACCTCGGTGGGGCGACATATTCTTTCTTTCCTTCTTCCTTAGAAGCGGCTAAGAATTTGAGCTTGGTCTAATAAAACTAAACTGAGACCTAATATTAATCACACGCTGTCCTGCATTTTATGAGGAAAGCTTCTAAGGTAAATACTCCTTTATTGTTCATTTACACTGCCAGTAACAAGCCTCAGACCATCACAAGTGGCATGCATTGATTAGTGAAATCCCCCTCTTTCATTTTCGTGTAGACGTTAACCTTTAAAGCCCTTTACGCACAAGTGCGTATATTCTAATAAAAGAGCCCTTACTAGTTAGCATACACCCAAGCGCCGCTATAAGTCTACAAAATAAAGCTGTAAAGCTTTCTCAGGAACTTCGGGGTGAAAGGAAAATTCGTCTTGACCGGAGGTTCAAAACGGACCACCGCCTCAACCGAGCAGTCGTTCAGCCAATGGTATTCAGCGAATGGTATACAGGCAGAGAGAAAATTGATTAACAGCTCGGATTTGCAACAGTTGTCATCTAGTGGTTGGTCCAATGCTCTTTTGATTAACATTTATCAACATCTTTTGATTAACCTCAAAATAGACTGCACATTCCCACAGAGGAGGAGGAATAAGAGAGCAGAGACGGTTATTCAGCTTTGCGTTTAAACGGCTAAAAGTGGGAAGACAATTAAGCAAAAAAGACAAAACACAATATTTATAAGCGTCATAACGCGCGCGGGAGTGCAGCAATACGGAGTCTAGAGTTTGTGGGGGTTCTTACTAGGCTGTCGAGCCTCGTCTGATGTCTAGGCCGCAAACTCCGAGCTCCCGCGATGGCACATCACGGGCAGCTGTTCTCACGGCCGCAAAGTGGTAATGCAAGGTACGACACAACACAGAACAGGACTTAGCCCAGGACCAGATATTTATTGGGTCTTCCCAAAAACGCTGGTGATGATCTTGATGACGACCTTATCCGTTTGGATGGGTCCTGATAGTTGAAGGGCATGATGGCGACAACAAAAGGAGTAGAATGGGAGGTATTTATCTTGTGTCTTTCCGTTGTCGCGGCTCGCTGTCGTCTCTCTCCGGCGGTAGCCGAGCCGGTTCCCGTCGATCTCGGCGCATCTTGCCCTTTGTCCTTTCTCGGCCAATGAGCGTCGCGTCTGCGACGCCTAGCGGTGCGCTCCTGCGCCCGGCGAGGAAAGAGAGAAACGCGGCGCTATCGAGCAGCCCGTTTGGGTTAGTCATCTTCGGAAGAGAAGACATACTTTTGTTCCCTTCATCCTCCGCGGAGCGTGGTGTTTCGGAGGGATGCGCGGTTCTCCACGATCGCTACACTCCTCCTCCCTATAGACCGAACTTCACCTGAATTCAGGCGACGGTAAGCCGGCAACGGCTTCCTTGCCGCCTTCTTCCAGCTGAGGGAGCCGGGGGACGGGGTCTGGGCTCGCCTCCTTTTAACCCCCCCCCCCCCCCAGCAGGTCCATCTCGAAGGCCATCTCGTCTTCATCAATGACCAGCCGGTCAACCGCGGGCTCAGGGCAAGGCAGGAGGGACTCCGCGCTCTGGTCGGCTGGAACGTCCACCCGGAGTATGAGGGCGGCGAATTCAGGGTCTCGAGCCATCCTGGCTCGTACCGCCTCCGCCTCCTGCCTCGTGTCGCAGCGGTTCGAGACGTCCCGGTGGATGGCCGACGCCCTGTGGACGGCCTCGTGTACCGCCGCACGTGCCGCAATAGACGGCTCCCGGATCGGTGCCCATCCCCGAAGTCGGGCGCGCCGCAAGGTTCTCCTGCCCAGTGCGGCCGCAGAAGACCCGCGGCACCCGATCCAGGGCGAGGTCCGCCGCCTCCTGGAGTTGGTCCGACCACGCCGCCACACTTACATACGGTCGTAGCGGCTCGGCGCCAAGTGGCCATGGACCGGAACCGCCGTTGCCGTGGTTCAGCCGCCGTTACTGGAGCCCGTCGCGGAGACCGCGGCCGCTCCTGATGTAGCGGCTGCTGCGGTCACTGCGGTTGCTGCTCGTGCTGCTGCGGCCGCGGGCCCCGATGCTGCAGGCCCCGCTGCTGCGTTCTCCTCTGCTGTGGCCCCGGCCGCCGAGGTCCCCGCTGCTGCGGCCCTTGCTGCGGTACCAGCCGAGGCCGTGGCTACCGGCGCCCTGGTTCCTGACGGCGTCCCGATGGCCGACGGAAATGCCGCGACTGCTGCTGTTGCGGCGAACTGGCCCCTCCGTCAGCCTGGACCAGGCGGGCTCCGTCAAATCTCACAGGCTGGCCCAAGCGGCGTTGTTCTTCCGACGACATTTCGGAACAGACTCTGGGAAACAAATGCGGAATTCCGATTGGTGTTCCCTTGGCGTCTCTAACTAATAGTTACCTGCCACTTGGCCAGGTCCCTACGGCAGCAGGTGGAGAGGAGGGACAGCTTAGTGGCGTCTTCGCCACCGTCCGCTTTTCCTTTCCTCCCCCCCCCCCCCTTTGTTTGGGACGAGGGGACATACTGCTAGATACGACCCTCCCGTAGCCAGATCGCTTCCTCACAACTGTTTGCTTACTTGACGGCTCTTATGAGCGGGCGACGCGTTGTCGTGAGGCCAGTCACCCCGTCAAGGTCGTTTTCGCCTAGAGCCGGTGTTGTATGGGCGAGCCTTGGGGGTAGCTGGGGGCAAGAACCTTTCCTCGCGTCTTCGCGGTATCGGCGCTGCTGTCGTGCCAGGCACTTCCCGTTGGAAGTGCTGCTTTATCTCCCCGATGTGGAGCGGCTTGCCGAGTCGACCCGTGTTCGGATCTTTCAGCTTGTAGTTCAGCTGCGAGAGCTTCTCAGCAGCTATGAACGGCCCAATCCATTTAGGCGCAAGGCCAGCTGCGAACCCCGTGCTCGCATCGCTCTGCACATGACTACGCTTTAAAACGAAGTCTCCCACTTGAAATTCCACGTTCCAATGCGCGCGATTATAGGCAGCCTTATGATTAGCCCTAGCTTTAGCGCGACTTTGGCTGCCACAAGGGCACAAGGACACTGGCACAAGGGCAGCAGCATCTAGTAATAGTAGGGGACTTTATTCCGCCGCACAAGGCATGGGGATACACTCACTCCTAAAAAGGGGAGGGAATTATGGGATGCCATAATACAGTGCAATTTAACACTCCTTAACGATCCACTCGCGCCAACCAGGGAGGGGAACAGTGTGTCACACGACACCTCACCTGACCTGGCCATGATTGGAGCGGATGTTGAGGCTACATGGCATGACACGAGAGAGAACCTAAGTAGTGATCACATAATCATAGAGATTGTTGTCCAAAACGGGGTGAAAAACAAACCTCTGAAGAAAACCCTCAAACCCATCAATTGGCAGTCCTTTCGCAACAACGGAGGGGGTTGCGGGGAGATCACCAACGTAGCTGAATGGACCAATGACGTCAAGCAAGCCTGCATAGACTGAGGAGGAAATACAATTAGGTGAGGAACAAAACTGGGTTGACAGCCACATGAGACAACTGTGTAAAAAGAAGAGGCAAAAACAGAGCTCGCGCAAAAAAGGGGCAACTGCAATCTGAGAAGGAGAATAGAAGCTCTCAACAACGAGCCATGCCCAAACACTAAATAGACAACACTGGAACGACATCTGCGATAGACTAGACAAGCAGTCAAGCTCTGTTACCACCTGGAAACTACTCAGACACCTCCTGGATCCAGACAACACCAAAGCTGAAACCGGGAGAAAAATGCAGACTAACACACAATTTCCAAGGGTTGGAGGAGGATATGATCAAACAGATAATACAAAGGTACATAGGGGAAACAAACACCGAAACATTCCCCGATTATAGCGGCGAAAACAACGAGAAGCTAGACCATCTAATTACCATAAGAGAGGTCCAAGCTTCCTTAAACAAGCTCAACAGAAAAACCGTGGCTGGCCCAGTTGGGGTAAGCAATAATATGCTTAGAAACCTTGATGACAACTCACTCCAGCAACTAACAGCATTCATTCAAAAGTGTTGGGAATGGGGGGAGATACCCGGGGAGTGGAAGAATGCAAATCTAGTCCTCATTCCCAAATAAGGAAAAGAACTCAAACTAGAAAACCTTAGGCCAATTTCGTTAACTTCCTGTGTTGGCAAGCTCATGGAGCACCTCATACATAATAGGCTCAGCGGATGCTTGGAAAGTAAGGAACTCTACCCAGACAGCATGCTTGGGTTCAGAAAACAACTATCTACAAACGACGTCATGCTACAAATCAAAGAACAAGTACTGGAAAGGAAGACTAGCGACCCAAGAGTCATAGTGGGACTGGACGCCAGCAAAGCGTTTGACAGCGTCAAACCCCAAGCGATCCTGTCACAGCTCAATCGTCTAAATGTAGGAAGCAAGCTATACAACTATATCAAAAGCTTCCTCACGGACCGAACCGTGAATATAAATTTAGGGGGCACAACAAGACAACATTAGGCTAGGCAACAGAGGGACACCACAAGGATCGGTGCTGTCCCCTACCCTTTTTAGCACTGCAATGATCGGACAGCCAGAACGACTCAGAAAAATAGAGGACCTCTGCCACACTCTCTACGCTGACGACCTCACGCTTTGGGTTGATAGAGGGGGGAGCGATGGCCAGATAGAAGACACCCTACAAAGGGCGATCTGGGAAACGGAAAGCTATCTGAGACCCATAGGGCTAAAATGCTCGCCGGAATAATAGGAGATGCTAATCATGAGCAAGCAGCAGGTCAATATCCAGCTCCTGTTCAACAACATCCCGGTCCCAAGGGTGGACAAGATCAGGATGTTGGGAATGTGGATACAACAAAATGGAAGAAACACAGAAACAATAAACATACTAGAAGCCACGACCAATCAAACTTGCCGGCTTCTCAAAAGGATAGCAAACAAAAACACGGGGATGAAGGAGGCGAACCTACTTAGGCTTGTCCACTCTTTCATCATTAGCCCAATCACCTACGCTATCCGGTACTTAAAGAGAACTAAAGCAGAGAGAGACAAGGTAAACATCCTCATCAGGAAAGGTGTCAAAACAGCCCTAGGTTTACCTGCGTGCACATCAACCGAGACGATCCTCAACGTAGGAGTGTCAAACGCCCTGGAGGAAATGCGTGAGGCGAAACTTACAGCACAATATATCAGACTTGCTGGCAGCAAAACGGGCAGATACATCCTTAGGAAGCTGGGCTACCAAAACCCAGAATTGCGAGAGGGGATAACCGCCATCCCCAAAGAAATTGCCATCAAGTTGAGAATACCCCCCATCCCAAGAAACATGCATCCCATACACAATGAGGAACGCAGGAGAAGCCGACTCCAAAGACTCCAAAGCTCCCTCCTCCAAAAACAAGGGGTAGTGTACACTGATGCGGCAGAATACACAGAAGGGCACCACGCTGCAGTAGTACCTTACTGGAAAAATTGTACGAGATTTGTACAAGACTGCCGTACGCAATTATTGCTGCGTACAGCCTAGGTGAACGTACAGCCTAGGTGAACGTACAGCCTAGGAGAACGTACAGCCTAGGAGAACGTACAGCCTAGGAGAACGTACAACCTAGGTGAACGTACACCCAACGTGGCCGTACAGCCTACGTGAAGTGTACGACATACATGGCATGCATTACTGCGTAATCCCATCACAAAACTAAACGCGTATATATGCAGAGCTGTATGTTAAGAGCTGCCACTGGTCTGTGGGCCAGATGTTTCATGTCCTATTTTCTTCTGCTCCTTGAGGTCTGCTGCATGCCAAAATTTAATCAGTTTATCACCACCTGATTTGCCCGTCCCCTTCGCAGGTTGAATTGGGAAGTTGCGCTTTCTTGTCATGTATTTGACATCGTCGATCAAGTGCAAACCTTAATATGTAGCAGGAGTGTAATGTCACACAATTTATGTTTGGAGACTCTTCAGTCTGCGTTACAATTCTTGTATTTGCATCAAAATGTTTTGAAAATATGTATCATAGTACTGTTGCATGACAGGTGTGTAAAAAATTAGAGCAGTGCAGAATCTGCATTGGAGTAATATGAAAGCACGGATGCTGCTGTTGGTTGCTTAATTCACTTCTTGTTTACCCATTTTAGTCTTTGGTACTTTCAAATTGCGTGCCAACACCCTCCTATGCCCCTTTCCGGCTCTACTTCCGGTTGCGTGTCACATCCTTGACGTCACCCTAATTGACTGATTTGACTATTTTAGTCTTTGGTACTTTCAAATTGCACGCCCAATCCCTTCCTATGCCCTTTTTTTGGCTCAACTTCAGGTAGCGTGGCGTCAGCTTGACTGGTTTAATTAACATGTATTTGATACATCTCGGCCGCACCCTAACTGGCTGACTTAACTATATTTTAGTATTTGATACATTCAAATGTGTCGCCAAGCCATTGGATCACAGTAGACAAGCGGAGTTGTGAACAGCGTTTAACGATCTGGGGGTGGCACAGTGGTAAAGCGCTTGGCTGGGGATCCAAGGGATGGAGGTTAGATTCCCGGTGGAGACAAAATTTTTTTTTTTTTGAGGAGGAGTCGCACACCTCTTAAGCGTTGCTAGGCAATGCTGGCAGAGCTTGGCGAGGAGGCTGCACAGCTGGCCTTGGCTGTGACGTCACACGCATGCGCAGAACTAGGCTATGTGAAGCCACGCGAAGCTGCAGTCTGATACGCGTAGACAAGCTTTCGCTTCAAAAGGTACGGCATGCAAAAACCTGTGCGTGGTTACCGACCCGCACACAGCATGAGGATTGTTCGAGACTCAGGATTCAAAAGATGCAAAACAGCAGTGTGATCTTAGAGGACGAGAGACATTGACATAGGAATGCTACCATGCTATAATGATACTCTGCATGGTTGCAAGGCTCCTACACCACTCCTCATGTTTGTGTTGCGCATAATACTAATATCCCAGCTTTAGGCCTTGTGCAAGGCCTCAATCAGTGTTTGCTGCAGTTGTGACAAAATGTTTTGCCGAAATGATGCCCTCCATGAGATATGCCTCATGTGTAAAGCATGCATGCTTGGAAAAGACACATGTGGTCACCTGGATTGGCTTTATTCATGCCATGTCTCAGCATGGCTGACACACTGCGGTCACAAAACATCTGCTTTCGGTCCACCAGTTTGGAGCTTGGATATAGGTTCCCTTGTTCTGCTGCTGTTGACCTGTTGGGTTCAGGCTTGGATACAGGTTTTCACTGTGCGACGTCTGCAAAATGCAAAAAAAAAGCAGGACTATATCCCAGATCCAAAAATTCAGCTCATGTCTTTCCAAACATTTTGGGAAAGGGACAAGTAGGTGCTATACTATTATTTGACAACAATTCAATTCAAAAAGTTTCGATTCTGAACTACAGAAATCTGAGGAACTGACACGAGCATACAGACTGTTCAGCATCAGACCCCCACAAACTTTAATACCTCAGTCGAACAGATATTTCAAGGGCCTTCGAACCATGTCCTATCGATCAATCAGATAAATGAAGGGGAAATGAGGGTATTCGTTATAATACATGAAGAAAAGAAGCCAACAGTCGGCGAGGCCAAGGAAAGCACTGGGGATTGTACTTTTTTTTTTTCAATTTTTGCTTCGGTAATCACACAAATTAGTAATGTAATCTGTTTAGGGGAAAGATAAACACAAAGTAGAAGCATGTGCCGATGGAGGGGACCAAAGCCACGACCTTCGAATATCGCGTCCGGTGCTCTTCCAACTGAGCTACATCGGCCGCTGTTCCACCTGCTACTTTCTTACGTATTAATGTTGTCTCTATACGAACCTTGAGAGTGTTCACCAGCGCCGCCCTCAACCATAGCGGTGGACGTGGAATGTCCTGTGTTACCGCCAGCGTCACATAGAATGTGATCAAGAGCGAGGGCGAAAGCTGTGCTTTATGCTACCTATGGCTTCAAGACTTCCAGAACCGAGACCCCTGTAGGCGACAAGCAGATAAATGAAGGGGAAATGAGGGTACTCATTATAATACATGAAGAAAAGAAGCCAACAGTCGGCGAGGCCAAGGAAAGCACTGGGGATTGTACTTTATGGGTTTGGTCCCCACCATCGTCACATTGTTTTTCCTTCTACTTTGTGTTTATCTTTCCCCTAAACAGATTACATTACTAATTTGTGTAATTACCAAAGTAAAAATTAAAAATAAAAAGACGAGTACCCTCATCTCCACGTCCACCGCTATGGTTGAGGGTGGCGCTGGTGAACACTCAAGGTTCATATAGAGACAACATTAATACCCAAGAAAGTAGCAGGTAGAACAGCAACCGATGTAGCTCAGTTGGAAGAGCACCGGACGCGATATTCGGAGGTTGTGGGTTCGGTCCCCACCATCGGCACGTTGTTTTTCCTTCTACTTTGCATTTATCTTTCCCCTAAACAGATTACATTACTAATTTGTGTGATTACCAAAGTAAAAATTAAAAAAAAAACACACAAAGTACAATCCCCAGTGCTTTCCTTGGCCTCGCCGACTGCTGGCTTCTTTTCTTCACTATCGATCAATGACATTTGTACACCGCTTCATGAAAAGCTACAATAACTACAAAGTCAAGAGAGCAGTGCAAAACTGGAGATTTAAACGGCCTTCGAGAAGTAGAAGTGTGCACTCTTGGATATGGCCCAGCATACACGGCTAAAGAATAAAAATAAACCTGAAAGATTATGCAATCCTACATATATGATCATATGAAGATGCACCTCGACTCAACCTTCTGCCTCTGCTCCAGAGTGAAGGAAACAGCTGTTCCTCTACTCAAGGCTTGGTTAGAATTCATGACGGCCTCCGAGCGTTCCTTCCAACAAAGTCTTCTTGAGAAATACCATGCGGAAAGAATGCATGGAGACCTTGACTGAAACCTTTAGTCCCAGCGATCCTCGAGGCATTTTTTTTTTAGAAATGAAGCTTTACTTTAATCGCTCCTCGAGTGCAGGAGAAAACAAGTTTTCTCACGAATTTCAAAGTTGCAATGACGTTAATATAGGGCTACTTCGACCTCCACTTGCAAACATGAGGCACTGTAGCGTTCACACGCTGTGCGGACTTCATTCTACTGCATACAAAGCCTTTCATTAAAGCGGATACAATAAGATTCACAGACCCACTCTTTGAAGCATTGGCTCTGTGGGAACCTCAATCTGACTCGAAAATACTGAAACATTGTTTCAAGTACGACCAAGACAAGTCTCCCGAAGTCCATGCAGCTAACGATGAGTATGGATAGCTGTTGTCAGGTGCAGCTTTTAATGCTGTAGTTGATCACCGCATTATACTGCTGTGGTATAGGCATATTTCAAGTTGTCACCTGATGCCTCAGCAACATTTCAGAGCGTGCCGAGTGCCAAATTGCAGCAAGCATTTGACGGCTAACAGCAAACAAAGCATGTGCAGGGGTTTCTATGAACCACTGTGAACAGTGGTGCAATTGTAGGGAATGGCATATTGTAAATAGGAAGAGGGAGGTACCGGAGGTGCAGTTGTGCCATGGAACACCTGTGCTGCACACATCGATGGCTTGCTGATTGCCTCGGTGCATAATGTTTTAGACGCACGGTGCTGTGGGGAGGGGGGGTCAATTCTGTCTTCAGAGTGGCTCAGGGATATTCGCAGTCAAGTACATTTACAATTACAGATCCTAGCTTGCTTGGAAACAAGCAGCATTTGATTCTGGAAAGCCAAATTTCTTGGCTGGGGTGCATGCGCTGCAATATGCTTCTTTGCACTTTACATGTGCTCAACGCTCACCGCCGAGCACTTCGAGTGCAAACACGCAACTAGGTCACTAGATTTCACAGCAATTCTAGCACTTCTCAATGCCTAAATCCTATTCTACACAAGCTTTATGTCAATGACAGAAAATGTTGCCAGACGTGAATTGTTTTCAGCCATTTTTCACAGCTGCCTTGTTCATGCAGTTTGCAAAACATATTTTTGTTCTGTTGTGGCCAAAGAAAGACACAAACGCAGGCAGCCAGGAACGTGAGTTTTATTCACGAATGCCTTTGCTTATATAGCCCTTGTCTTGCGCATGCGCCTAAACTGACATCTGATATTGCGTAAAACAAGAGCTATATAGGCAGAGGCGTTGGTGATAAAACTCACTTCCATTCCCAGCTGCCTGCGTTCGTGTCTTTCATCGGCCACAACAGAGCAGTTTTACTAGGCTGGGACTTTTTTTTATGCAATAAAGCAACTCAGGCTATGAGTAGTGAAGTGCTCCAGAAATTCCAATCACCTGGGGTTCTTTAATGTGCACTGATGTTGCATAGCAAACGGGTGCCTTACTTTTCGTCGCCATCAAAAAGTGGCTGCCGCAACCTATTAGGCTGCGACTCTTGAGGCAGCTTGTTGATGTTGTTCAGAAGGACTTCACATTCGAAAATGACCAGGTTACACGTAGTGGCATGTACTTTCCAGGCCAAATTTTGGCCTTTGTCTTGTCCCTGTAAGCCATGTGTGCTGCCTAGAGTGGAGGGATATTTCTAGAGGATACGAAGTCATAAGAAATGCTGAAAAGCATTCAAGAATCTCAACTGAACCTTGAGTAGAGAAGACTGTTTTCTTCACTTTATAGAGCTGAGGTAGTGTCAAGTCGAGACATGTTTGTGAATTCGACCCCAAGGGCAAAATTTGAATTAAAAACTATTCCACAGGCATAACAGACTCATGCCCTAATGTCAAGTCCTCTGAACGTTCAGAAGCAACCTCTATATTCACAAGCTAACAGAACATGTTTCCCAGGATGCATGAAAAGGCAGCTGTGAAAAACAGCTGAAAACACCTCACTGCCGCTGCGATACAGTTCATGTAGAACATGACATGCATTGAGAAATGTGAAATTTAGTGACCAAATTTGTTTATTAGGGTTTGGTTTGATGTTGCTGCTACACTTGCTCTTTGACCTTGCAGGGCTCAGGGGCAAGGGGAGAAAACATGCATGCTGCTTTGCAACGTATGCACCCAAACAAACAAATTGAACTCCCTGATTGGTTTACAAACAAAGCTGGGAGCCACAATGGTCACTGTGCTTGAAAAGCCATGCCTTCTGCCTACCGTGAATATGTCTCCACAAAACGAGTGAACCAGCCACTTAGACAGCACCGCGAGTCTGAAGACGTCTGTACTACCCTGATATGACAACTAAGCCATTGATGCCTCTAGCACAAATGTTCATTGTTCCAAAGGCTCAACTGCGCTGCTAGTGGGCCCCCAGCTTCCTTTATACGTATGTGCTAAGACCAAAAATGGGAAGACTGCCCAATAGGGGGTGATGAAGAGGCCATGTTTGATGTTTCAATGTCCGAAAGGGGGGGGGGGGGGGGAGGCTGCCACTTTCAGGCAGTGTCTGATGAGTCCTAATCTAAACATCCTGAGCATACACACATGCAGCAGCAAGCGTGCAATACATGTCTAAAGCTGTACGCCGAGATATCTACAGGCCGTCACCGAGTGTTCTCGCTGTCTCCATAGCTCAAGCAAAACTGATCTGCGTGCCCACCACCGCAGTTTTCTCTCAGCACCATCGGAGTGCTGTAAGTCTTCAATTCAAAACCATTACTAGCCCTTTTACACGTAATGTCGTCTGCGACCGTTGTTGGCTGTGATGGTTCTGAAAGAAGAGCAATCACGCCATTGTTGTGCATAGAGCAGCTTGGTAAGATGAGGCATGCGGCTGAGCTCAATACAGGAGGATCAGATGGCGTGACATTTGGAAAAACCCTTTAACGTGAAGTGCACCGAGCAGCTGCCCTTAGTTCAGATCGAAAGCGAAGCCAGCAAAGCATCTATATCTACTGTGGCTGCATTAGCTGTGCACCGCTGCCTACAAGAAACGCAGTACATCAACTGTGTGTGCAGCCAGCCACACCTACTCTCGCTCAGCTAAAGTCTGCTTTGATTGATTTCCTGCTTAGCCAATGATGCCAATGGTGCTAGTGGGGCCTTTGATGGAGATGCTGGCAGTTAAGACGTGGCTGCTGATTCCGCAGTGCCGGTTTTGCAAAAGCCATTCTTTGCAGGCAGAAGCCCCTTATCGAAACATTTAGGGCAGTGATCGTGCAATCAGAAAGTTCGGTCAAAAATCTGGTTTTCTGGAAAATCAAAGGGTTGGAAGGTATGTACGCAACATGCCTTTCCCCACAAGTGTGTCCCTGTCTCTGGAAGTCACCATGCAGAGCAAACTTGCTCTTAGTCCTCAAATGTGTATCATAGCTCTGCATTAAGTAGGTTCTGAAACATTGCTCCCATATAGTGACAATTTGAAATGTGCAGCACCACAGAAGTATGTGATGATCAATTACAGCATTGCAGTTTGTGATAGGCCATGGTTATGCATACTTGGTGTCAAAAGCTGGGATGTCAGGAGGGTAGCCAAAGCTGTATCCACGAAACAATATGCCAGACGTTCTGGGTTGAACAGGGTTGACCTGGGCCGTCACTCAGCCAATGCTTCACAAAACAGATCTGTGCATACTCACTGCATCCACTTTTGTGAAAAGCTGGATAAACTCGCAGAACAAAGCACAAATAGCGAGCAAATGATATAATGTCCCGTGTTTACAAGTTGAGTGGCAGTCGATGAGCCCTCAAGGTCACCTAACTGCCAACAAATGAAAAGCAGGCATTGAGGGCTGCATGGAGTTGAAGTTCAAGTGAAAGTATTTTTTGTGAAGTGCCAATTTCCTGTCACGATACTCAATCTCACAAGCTGTACGCTGCCCTGCGAATGGCACAAGAGCCCTGGCCCATTCAGGATCATACAGATTATAATAGGTAATTGTGCTCCTACATGCCTCTTGCTCCTTGAACTGACCAGGGTGAAAATGGGGGCACAATTATCTACAAAGGCTCTTTGCAAAACTAAAGAGTATCAGCTATCCTGCATAGCGCAATTCCTGTGGGAAAATATTTTTGCAAGTCCTGGGTGCACAGTCACGTCACACATGGATGACGTAGCCTATACGACACATATATGTATCTCCTAGATTTTTTTTAACAGATGCGCACTGCTCAGTCAAGACGAGATGCGCGGGAATGTAGTGAGCACTGATTCTGTGCGTTTGCAATTTTTTGCTTTCGTTCTGTTTCTTTCGATAGTTTAGTGTACAGCTTGTATGGGTATGCAAAGCTACGCGGGGACTCTGGAGTTGTCGGCTTTTTCGCATCATGTCACAGGGATGGTGCGTTTGCTCTCCGCAGTGTAATGAATATGTGCAAGAGTACTTGCCGTATGTGGGGCTGCATATATTCAGTACCAGAGCTTGAGTTATTTGCGTTATACACATGCAGTTTTGTAGTGGCGCAAAAAATTATTCTGTCGAGACAGAGTATCTTCTGAACGGTGCATAAACATTGATGTTTGGATTAAGCCATGAAATAGTATACAAGATGTTTCACACAAGGTTTGGTTTGGGGTTTAATGCCCCAAAGTGATTCAGGCTTGTATCACATAGCGGGCTTAACTTAAGGTACAAAACCTGCCCCAGTGCACGGGCACAGAAGCAGCCAAATCTTCAGTGCTCCCTCCACTGCCACTCAGGCTATCGCAGCGCACACCTCACTGCTACGGGAAAAAAGGAGCAAGCGTGCATACTGCTCTGTGCTTTGCCAAGGGCAGCTCCAGGCGGTCACTCGTTTGAAACAGCACCACCTGCGCTGGCCAAGCCCCCCCCCCCCCCCCCGCCCCCATTTTTTTATCCTCTCCGCACTACTAAGTAAAAAATAAAGGAAGAAGCATACATGCTGCTGTGCGCTTAGCTCAGAAAACAGCTAGACCCCCCTCCCACTACCTCCACTCCCCCTTCCCACCCACCCACAATTTATTGAGCGCCCCGGGCAGCTTGAAGCAGTCACTCGTTTTAAAGCACTTTGACAGCCAACCTCCCAGTACCCTTTCGTCCTTCCCGCATAGACGAGAAAGACCTTGCAGCCCTTTTCTCACTCCCTCCCAGTAGAATGAAAAAGGAAAAAAAAACCGCCACGCAGGATATGCACGAATAATACAGACACGTCACTTTTGTGTCAACAAGGTATGAGTTGCTTTGGCCTGAGCAGAAGATAGGGAGGACTAAAGATTTGACTGCTTCTGTGCACAGTGTGTTAGAGCACAGGGCTCAATCGGCCACCTTTGTACCTTAAGTTAAACCCGTTACATGAAACAACTATAGTGCTAAAAAATTGTTAGTTCAATAACTAAGCCACATCTTGTATAAATTCACAGCTTAATTTCAAACATCAACATTTATGTGCCCTTAGAAGATGCTCTCAGTCTTGACAGCTACTTCTTTTCACCACTACAAAACTGCAAGTGTGTGGTGTGCATGTGTGCAAATAACTCATGCGCTATAAATATGTTCGCAGCCCCACATAGGGTCAGTACCCTTGCACATTTTCATTACAATGAGGAAAACAAACGCACAATCCCACTGCGAAGAAGCAGACTCATGACTCAGTTCTTGTGTCGCTCGAATATCAGCAACCCTGCCAAACCACCAGAAGAAAAAGAACGAAAGCTAAGCAAAAATTGCGAACACACAGAATCAGTGCTCACTCCACATTCCCCTGCATCGTGCCTTTTGACTGAACAGCGCTTTTCTCTCAAGAAAAAAAAGAATACAAACTCCACGAGTAATGTGTAGGTGACATATAGTAGGCTATGTCAATGAAGTATTATGTGATTGTGCACTGAGGACCTGCAAAAATATTCTCCCAATCCCCGTTGCAGCAGAAGTTGGGTGCCATGCTGAATATTTCTGTATTAAGTCTCATGTTATGCACGAATCTTGGGAGGAGCATGCCTTCTCTATTGAAAACCAGAAGGGAAGGGAGGGGGGTTATGAATGGTACCTGTAAGGTTAAGGTGCTCTTAAGAGCTTAATCCCTTTAATAGAGAGAGCAAACCAATACAGAGTGGAGCAGGTAATGGATGTAGTCATTGTCACAAGAGATGTCTCTTGGCAGCACCCTATTTCTGCCCCCAAAACAGGTTTTACCGCCACAGTGAAGGGGTTTTCGCTGAGGAGAGAAGCACTGCAGAAGTATTCTGCCAGAACAACCCCATACCGCCATTTACATTTGCTGAAACTTGTGAGTTCTCCCTCCTCACTCATAAATTATGAGGATGTGCTTTGGTCTACTCTCCATGGAAGGGGTATGGTATCGGTTACCTTTAAGCCTCAAAACAATGCTTTTCACAAACACGCACATATTTCAAGGCGGAAGCAAGGCCACCTGTTTCTTGCCACATTTGTTATCATCAGCAGCTGCATTTCAATGAGGACAGAAGCCAGCAACACTTTCCTCAGTAGTTTGTAGTACCTCCGCCGCCAATACAGCTAGCCGAGAAGTAATAACTGCTTGACGTGATTCCACATGCACAAATTACATCAGCTTAACACTTAAAAGTACAGATAACACTGAATTTTCCCATCCAATTAAACGCTCAACCACTTCCTTCTCAGTTGCTGCAGTGCTACTGGCATCCCGGTACGTGGCATTCCAGCCATGGCGGTATGGTGAAAATCTGCAACCAGTATGCACTCAAGAACTCTGATCACATGTGGCCGGCCTGCCACTACTCAGAATACTGTCAATCATATTCAAATGAAAGATGGTAGTACTTATGAGAAAGCAGTGCAATGTCAAGACTACTGAAACCTATATCGACTGCATTGCCCCTACTGTACTCTGCTAATTTAACTTGCAGTCAGAGGAATATAACTAGCCCAACAACTGCAGCAACCACAGTGAAGGTGCATGAGCTTCACTTCAAGGTGTACTATCCTCACATCTTATAAAATCAGCTGGTAATGAGATTTGTTTCAAAACTTCTGGCTTTTCCTACCTTAAAAAGAAACTTGCATTTTCTGTAAAATAGCATTTTAGTGAATAGAATGCAGAAATGTATAACACAAGCTAGCTTCAGCTTGTCCTCAATGTCCTTTTATTACCCTAAAGCTGAACATGAGCTATGAGAGACATCATGAAAGAGGGCTTCTGGGCTAATTTCCAGAGCCCTCCCTCTTCCACAAAAAGTTCTTTAAACTGTGCACTGGCACTGCCCAACATGTAGGCAAATTTGCATTTTGCCTGTATCGACAGGCCCCAGGCACCATTCCATTCCATATTCTCAGGCTCAGCAGCCAAATGCCATAGCCAGTAAGCAATGGCAGCAATCAAAGAAAACACTGAAGAAACCTGAACCTCAAAATAAACATAAGGAGCCACAAATGCAATAGTAGGTTAGGCAGATAAGAAACTACACATGCTGAAAAATGTCTTCAGCACTTACATCAATGTCCTACTTGCCCACCATAGCACTGTGTGATTCTGGCAAAGGGTATTGTAGAGCTTGAAGAAGCCATTGCTTTGAAGCCACATGGAGCTTGCTGTAAGGTAAAAAGTACCATGAACCAACAAATCAAAGCGTAATATAGTGCAAGACCTACATGCAGAGGCTTTGTGAGCAAGAAATAAAGGCATAGAATAGGAACACCACAATACTTTTTTTTTTCTTGAAATGATGCGTGGCATGCTGGTGTAAGTCACTGTATGAATTCGCCTCTGCCTGCTAAGTAATCCTAGATTAATATTTTTTTGGATTCAAACTTTCACTTTAGGATTGAATTCGTTGAAGGGCGACTGCCTATAAAGCCAGAGAAGAAACAATGTTGACATCACCCGAGACATACCAATACTGAAATAAATCCTTTCACTCCATCTCGTCGCCAGCCTGGCAAAAGAACAGGTCAGGCATCACAGTGCCCCTAGTTACAAATAAAGCATTTACTTGATTTTAACTGCAAGTACATTTTAACATCAACCTATCCATAATCCACTAATGCCCACTAGGCCCAAGATCAGACAAGCTCTCCCTTTATGCTTTATATCGAGCGAGCCTCTTAATTTGTAGTGCAGGGCCTTAATACATGCCTGTAACTACAATACTACTTTTCTAAGAGATGTGGAACTTCATTAGAATTCATTTTATGACCTAAGTAGCAGAAATTGTATTTTATCTTGAAACAAGCAGCCCAAAAAAACAAGGCTGTGAAAGGAGACAAGACAGGCGCTAACTTGCAACATATAAAGGAGTCAAGCAACAATGCAAACCACTCAATCACTTATAAGCAGAAAGCAAAACATGGGTCACTAAAATTTAAGAGCACTTCCCTAATCTAGATATCCCAACTCACTGCATGTTAACACGATGGACGGCTCACTAGCACATTCATTACCTAGTCGTGAAATGCCTTCAGCTTCAATGATTTTCCAGCTGATTTGAAATGGATGACAGCCAGAATGTGCGCAGCTGAAAGAAACTGAAAGCAACCAGTGCATTCTTTACAATGCACAGCCAAGTTGGTACCTCTACCTATATCTACATAAATGGAACCGCTCGGATATTTTAGTGATTGATGTTTTGCTGTCTGCTTATCAGTGACTGAGCAGTTTGCGGCGTTGCTTGGCTTTATATATTTCATGTTTGCATCAATAAAATTTAGTTGCGAGTTACTGCCTGCTTGCCTCCTTTCACATCCTTGTTTTTTCGTGCTGCTACTTTCAAGATGACGCCTTACCAACCCATGCAAATTGCCATCCTTCTCAAAGTATGTTAGTCAAAGAAATTTACTTCATTTGGTACTGACCAACACACATGACCAGGTTTGATGCAACTTAAAGGCGATCAAAGAGAGTATCATCATAGAGCATGAAAGTTGGCTCAGAAATGCACCTCTCCATGCCAGTGTAGCCTGCACAGACATGAATTTCTGTGGTAAACAAAACACTGGGCTGCTGCAAGGGTGGTACAGCAGAAGCAGAGGGTGCTCCGACAGTAAGAGGAAATATGGCATTGAATCTTGCTATACACGGAGACATGTTGTGGGCTAAGCAGCCAAGGTACGAAAGGAAAGGAGACAAGTTTTAGTCTCTTTGCCGAGGAGAGTGGTTTGCTCACTATTTGGGCTAGGCATGTGCAGGCTTGAAGTGAAGGGAGAAAGTTGGAGAGTTAATGCAAGGTCACTAGCGCTGAAGTAACCCACTCTACATGGCAAGGGAAGAGAGGTATGTTGCCTTCACTTTCTTGCCTAGCTTCAGCTGCATAGCCAGACATTTAACCCTGAGTATAGTGATGTGCTACTGTGTAGAATTGAACACTGAAAGTAGCACAGGAGTACAGCATCATTATTCTATCCATGATAAACAGGTAATACAGGTAAAGAGCATGCTGCGCTCTAAGGTTGCTGACGGCGTATTTACTTATCTTACATTAAAAAAAAAAGTTAGTGACCCATAAATATGATACTTCTGCTATTATGAGAACTCCACAGCTATGTAAATTGCATGAAGAAAGTGAACCTATGGATAGCTTGCGCTGACGACTCACTAGGCACCCACTGGTGAACCAAAAGTAGAGCAAAAATCTGTCTAATTTGCATTCACCATCTTCATCATGCAGGTATTGCAGACACTAAGCACAGTTCACCATCATAGCACTTATGATATCATCCAAGCCATCTATAAAAGCTACCCAGATTATCACATGAACATTTCAGTAGAGATATGACTTTCCAAGGGTCATATTATGACACTGACCAAATTCTCATGAAAAAAAAAATTATGACCAAATCAGCACCTTTCTCGGAGTTCAGTGCATGGGCGTGAGATATGCTTTTACACTTCTTTTCGTCAACTGCTACTGTTTCAGGAAAAGGGGTCATCAAACTAAGTAACCTGAGTAGAGTTGCAAACAACGAAATTTAGGAGTGTGGTGAGGGGCAGACTTTGTGGCATTGCGAAGGTACTCTACTAATGCTAACAGTAGGCAGCCTTGATTTGATCATGGTGTTAACATGCCAAAGAAACTGACTTCGAGGGTCAGCCATTGTAGATAGCTCTGGATAATTTCGACCATCTACGCTTCTTTAATGTGCACTGACACTATAAAGCACATGGGCACCTAGCATTTTTCCACCATCGAAATGCAACCACCCCAGCTAAGACCGAGCCCGCGTCACCCAGCTCACTAGTCAAATGTCCTAAACGCTGAAGCTGCCACAGCAGGGTGTAGGCAGCCTTGAGGCAGGGTTGCATTTGCAGGCATGTTTTGTACAAGTCAAGCTTATATAAGCTAGGTATGGCCAAACTGTGGTTCATGAGTAGCATGAGGCTCCTTGCAAAGTCCAGGTGCAGTTCACGACTGCTTGGCACCTGTCCACCTCTCACCATTCACAGTATTTCTGCATCTACAGCCAGCTTCTTTTTTTTTTAGGAAAAAACAAAACAAAAATACAGCCAGCTTCTCTGTTCTTTCCCCTTTAAGTTCCAAACCACCTTTTGTTTAGTATTCTTTTGAACAATGAAACAATGTGCCACCCTATGGACACACATCTAACAGAGCTGCTCACGACTGTAAACATGCTCATTCGAGAACTTCAATCTGCTTGCTTTACAAATGGGGCAGTAGAGGCATATTAACAGTCGTGGCATGAGTTCTTCACTCTGACCACCTGCTTTGTTAAATAAAAAAAAAAAGTCATTATCATCATTTACTTTGCTCTTTGTAAAATTGCCTTTTTAGTCTAGAGTTCTCATTAAAGGTATGGCAGCTGTTGCTGTAGGCCCATAGTTAACGAGCTGTCTGACATATGCCCGCACTGCACTCGCTTGCTCATACATGGAGCTGAGCCTTAGCAACCTTCGTGGTGATGCAAAGAGATGTTTGCCCATGCTAACATCTTGGCATTTCCATAATGGCGCAGATCAGTGTCTCCACTCCCACTTGTGCTGTGAGCATTCCTGTCACTAGCACATATTGAAACCAAAAGCGATGGCAGCAGGCAATGTGACATATGCCAGCAGAGAGATGTTCACTTGCTTTTCCTCCACACATAGTGAATTACAATCCCAGAACTTAAGTGGATTGCCCGCTCCACAACAGAGCACCTGCATCCAGCACAGATTGTGTCCCGACTGTGTTTGGAACTCATGCTAGCGCAAGTAGGTAGTGCCCATGGACTGACAGAGGAATTGCCAGTCATTCTGTGCGCTAGCCTGTGCTTCGTGTACACATGTCGTCTGTTTTAAACCTGTAATAGGTCTTAGAATGGTGTTGACCTCAACAGTTTATGCCATTCTTTCAGATAGTCTAGTGCGGGCAAGCATGGTAAGATTTCTTTGGCACTATTCTCAAATAAAACAAAGGCTCAGATCACTGTTTTCACTGTTTCAGAGTTGAGGAATGGCTTCGAGTTCACAAATAGCACACAAAGATTGTTTCTGCACATAGTTTTCCAGTCGCACTCTGAGCTGAGGTCTTTAAAAAAGATTATTGCAGAATACTGCTGCTCTCAGACTTGCTGTCCTCAAAAGTGAGCACTAGTTCATGACAGCAATTTGCATTCGTAGCAGCGGCAAGTACCAATAGTCGATTATTGCAGAGGGCACAGCAAGCGCAGCAGAGACAATCTACTGGAAATGGTAGGTGCAGCTGAACACATACTCAAGTAAATTTCCAGCCGGTCCTGTTGATTTCGGCAGAGCAATCCAGACTGCTCCATGGAGCGATCTTGGCTCAGCAATCGCTCCTCATCTGCATTTGGAAGATGAAACCTGTGTTCCGGATCTGCATTTGGAATACAGTTGGTCCAAAATGAGCAGAAAAGAATGTTCTGTAAGTGACCACAGTCTGTTATTGGAATTCACCATTAACAGAGTCTTACTATCTACCACCTCGATCTGCTCATAATTTAAGTAGCATTATAAGTCTGTAATCCTGCAGGGACCTCCGATCTCACACAAAGGATTCAGTGGCGCAGCAGGCACAACACACATCAAGAGGTGCCAGATAGTGTAACTTGTAAGAAATGTTATGCTAACTCTTCGTTACTTGCTAGCAGAGCAAACAGTATGTCCGTCATCAAACCTTCTTTTAAACCCCACTTCATGGCGATGGAAAAAGGCATTTCGAGTCCACTTGAGGTCTAACTTAGTACAGTAGCGATGAACAAGCCCCTGAGCCTGCCATGTGCCAAGGCGTAAATGCGCTTCACTGTATTGCACGGGTGAACAACCGGAAGGCTGGAAGCTTGAACAATCTGTTTCCAGAAAATGGTGACGTTGTTTGAGCAGTTAGGTTGAATAATAAGCAAGCACTCTGCCCGTACCTTCATCTACTGGATTTCCTCTCAAAGGTATGTATGCCCAGCAAACAATGTCTGCAACTTAATCCAGGAGTAAAATCACAGCATGTTCTGAGGACTTCGATCATAACATTGAGTTTTTGATCATTCCAGTCACCTCAACATCAAATCCAAGACATATGTGGCAGCTTATGGAACATTCGCACATACAAAACACACCGAGAAATGCAAGCCAGTCAGTCTAAAGGCAGCCTATCATCCTCATATTGTTCATAGCCTTCCTAGTGCCACCAAGTTTGCTTCCCTACCACCCTCTGAACATGCAATGTTCCACCCCAACTCGGGTTACACACAAGCAGTGCACCAAGAAAGGCAAAAGTTCATCCCTAGCTCCCACTACGTCAACTCGGAAGAATGTGCAGAGTCGGACCAGATATATAAATTTTCACAAGAGAATTCAGTCAAGTGCCATCTTTCCATCTTTCAACTTTACTTGCTCTCTAGCAGATCTAGCTTGGATTCATTTTGCACTCAAAGCTCAAGTTATGTTTCAACAACTTCAACATATTTATCAGGACTGCAGTGCAACTGCCTCTATTATCCAACCCTTTTTTTTTTTTTTTTTTTGCTGAAGTTGACATGGTGAGTGAGCAGTCTAGTTATACAATAATTTTTTTCAGTTTTAACAGACAATTAGAGAAATAATTTTTGTGAGCTTTCCTTTTTAAAGCTGCTTTGCTGACAAGTTCCTGCCTGCAAGCCAGTGAAGAAAATGTGGGATTATAGCTATCTGCACACTTCCATTAAATGATCTCAACACTGACATGATGATCAAGTGATATCTAGGAAGATATTGGCACCAGCGCAGCAAGCAGTCTGCTGCTTGTGCATCATGACGGGCCAATGCTATCGAACTGCCAAACCTTTTATCATGTCAAAACACGCTCACCCGATCAATTATGAATTGTGAAAGGCTACGCACTGAAAAGTGGAAACACATCCATCCAAAAAGTAAAAAGAAGTAAATTGCAGAATGTAACGTGACTGTTCAAACTATGTATGGAAGTGCATGCGGCCACCAAACGATTCATAAATGTGGTAGCCATTCATGAGCTAGATCCAGACACACCACCACTTGTTGTTGCGACTAAAGGAAGAAGATAACGAAAATGCATGGGCCTACTACTGGCTCTGTAGCTGAGCCACCTCCACTGCCTCGTGCGGACAGAAGAGAAAATAGAGAAGAAAAAAGTGGGAGAGAGAGGCACGTCGCAACAGCCGTCGTCCACCACTGAAACGGTAGTAGGTACAAAGACTGCCTACAACAGATAGAAATCCAGTGGCAGGCTAGCCCCCGCCGCAAGCTGCGGTGACCTACCAATCGCAGCACCGTAGGGCCAGGAGCAGCCACCCCCCGAAACCACTTCCTTATCAACATCTACAGTTGTTTCTACAAAACATGCATAAATTTAAACAAAAACACCACACTGGTATGATACCTTGAGCAAAGGCTTGTTTTGCTTGGAATCCTGCATGCACTCCTCAATTTAAAACCTGCATGAATTTCATACACTGAGTACAAAAAAACCTGCACACATTTTGATTCACATTTCATATCAGGGAAGATGTCGATGGGGCATCTTAGCACAATTAGTTCAGATTTTTTTGCTTCATTTTTAGATAATTACAGAAGAAAATCAATACTATTGGTACTGTTGAATGCATAATTAACTTTACACCTTACTGCTATTTCTGGACTGAAGGCCTGAGTTTGGTGTCTGTCATTTATATGCACTTTGTAGTTTTTGTGGATTACTTCAGTCAAAACAAATTATGCAAAAGAAAATGTGAAGCCAATACAGGTGAAAAAATTCAAAAATAGCTAAAAAAACTTTTTTTTTTTTTTTTGCCTTCTACTTGCACCCAAGGCTCGACAATGGTGCTTTAAGTACGATTACAGCTGAATCATACTGCCGTCGCGTGTTCGCCGGCTCCTTATCCCATAATCCGCAATATTTATAGAACATTTGAATAATGAGCTAGCCCTGTCGTAACGCAGGTAGGTTTTACCGCTTATTCAGTCCGTGTAAATTCAATGCACAAGCGCCGGAGCTTCAACTGCAGCACAACGTAAGGACCGGGTCGAGGCACTTACGAAGTTGCCCATACTAAATTCTTGCCGAAGGCTGAATCGCAGTACGGCACCGGCATCATGCACTCCGCAATGAGCTTACGAATGATGATTTGTACGGCATATTTTACTCCAATCGTGCAGCCCACGACACTGTCTCTTTTCCAAGACACTGCAAAAGCATTAACACCCCCCCCCCCCCCCCCCCCTTACTTTGTCAAAACCAAACAACCGTTTGTTATGAACGCGTCTTGTTGTTTACGAACTAACAAACTAGCATTGTGTTGGCATGCATGACCAGTTCTGCGCTGTTTTCAGAAGAATGTGCAGGACAGAAGGAAATTTACTTACATCTGAGATGCCAAACGTGTCCCGGGTGGTGACCGCCCTCCAATAGTCCCGCCGTCAGCGTAGTGTTTCCAGTGAAAGCGCACAAAGGAAGACGCACTATCTGTTGGGCACGCCGGCACACTTTTTGCACAGGTTTACACAGAACCTGACGACGCTTCTGCACATCGCACGAGCTATTTTGCTGCGCTTTGTGCCTCGCAAATCTCGAGAGCATGACGCCGCCAGCAGCACAAAAGAAAGCGCGACGCCGCCACCAATGGCTATGACTAGCACTACAGCTTCGGCCGCTTCGGCTGGTTTCGACTTGTTTCGGTTTCGGAAGTTGCCGACTTCAACGGCTTTGCTGTTCGCCTAACAGCGGCAAGCACGATGTCAAGTGTCTACGCACTAACGCTACATGTTTGTCGTGTATGCGCGCCTGTAGTTTGCGCATTCAGAAATGTGGCGGTGCTAGCGAAAGCTAGCGGTGGCGGAAAAGACCACCGTGAGTTTCGCTTCTTTTTTTGCGATGCTGGAAAAACTATGCGTGCTTGTCATGTACATACGTCGGGTTGACAGATAAGAAATGCGTTGCGGTGGTTCAGCAAATCGGAGCTTTGGCCCAATGCATCGCCAAGTTCCTTGCGAAAATTCCTGATCATAAACAGCGACAGTGGCCATTGTTTTAGTTGTGTGTTTATATTGGAAGATCAAGTGATTTGTTTGGAAACAGACGCCGAATCCTGCTCGCACACTGTTCCACTGGTCACCCGCGAGCGATACTTTCTTTTGTGATGTGTGCATCACTACTATCAGTGTTCAACTCTTGAATGGTGATGAAATTTTAATGGCTCTAGCTTATAGCAAAAGCAAAAACAGTTGTGTGAAAGAATGGCGCCTGCAGTCAGGCAAGATATGCGACATGCAAAAATAGCTTACCGGTCAAGCTTCAAGCGAAGACAGTGTGGGGTGTTTACGTGGGGATCCGGTAAAAACGTCCCCGGAAAAAATGTCCCTATTGGCGAAGTAGGAAAAAATGTCCCCGAACGGGGCTGGAGTCTTGCGCTATAGGACGTAGACTACGTTTCTCCGTGGCGAACTGCAATGATGAATGATGCATGTAAACTTTATTACAGCGGTTTCACCTGTCGACTTGGAATTGACCGCGAATATCGAATTGATGCGGGCATTCATGACAAAAAAAATTATGGCAGCGGTAATACAGTGACAGTGACATGCTTTAATTTACGCAGTTCTTGTAAACATTTCGGGCCCCCAGAGGACGCAGGTTCCATATGATGATTACATTTAACTTAAAGCCGAGAAAGAATGGCATAACATTTGTTCGTTTTTTTCATGTGTGTTCCAGAATAAATATTTTTTAGGGCCGATTTTGGCCTTGGGGACGTTTTTTCCTAGTTGCCGCTTCTTCAGGGGACGTTTCTTCCGGAGACGTTTTTCCGGGGACGTTTTTACCTACACCTGTTTGCGTGCACGTTACTTCAATTAAGCACTAATGAAACTGACCATACAAATATTTCAACTTGTCTCTGTGGCCTACAGCATACATGCAGTAAAGAAGCAAAAGCAGCCAAGCTGCTTGTTCCATGCAGCATAAATAATTATGCACTGCTGTTGGAAACTGCACAGCATATATTGGTGGACGATCGTTGAACGTGCAGCTTTCTTCAATAGGTTACGCATCTCGCGTGACGCAGCCTACAGTGACACTGAAAAATTTGCCATCTAAAAGACATTTCCTTGCAATATTATGCTGCAGCATATATGTGTATAGTATGCATAGCTTCGAGATGCAACACATATACTGTTGGTATCGCCCCTCATAAAGTACTAGGATTTTTGCATCTTTTCATCAGTCTAAGATCACCGACTCAATCGTTTCTTTTTCTTTTTTTTTTTTTTTCATTTGACAATGAGACTGACAGCATTTGCAAGTGTCATTATGCAGCAGAAAGCTTCAATTCAGAGTAGTTCAGTTCAGCAAGGGTTTGTTATAGTCTCAGGAAACTTAAAAATGGCGTATAGATGTAGATGTGCAAGTCAAAACTCAAAAGGCTGTAGCAACTTTTTTGCTCGGCATATCCTTGCGCTGAAAAAGAGAGTCAGTCCGGTTGTTTATAATCAGCCAAATGAGTGATGTAGAGAAAGAAGCAGAATTGTTATCATCTTCTCTCCCACCCCATCTGTTAGTGCTGTTCAGTCGTTTGAGAATTGTCTTTCTGTGGTCTTTGCAAGGGATTATGAGTTCGTGAAGTTCAGTACTGGAGTTGGCTTTCACATTTCTGTTATCACACTTACTTTTCCTTCTACAGATGAAACTCCAAGCCAATTCTTCATACAAACTTGTGATGCCTGACGGTGGTAAAGCTGTGCAGTTATAGTGCGTCACCTCCATTCATATGCAAAACACAATATAAGGGTGATTTTGACTGCCAGTTTGACTATCGTATACATGGCAGCGGCAACACATCAACATTGTGCACACAGCATAGTGGCAGATACAATGAACGAAGGGCAGTGCTAGTCAAGGTGTGCAGCAGGAACATCATTTACTAAACTTTAAGTGAACAGTTCTCATTCGACTGAAAAGATTCTGCACAATAAATACCAAAAAAATCCCGATTAGTCGACATATTGGTCATGGCATCACAGTTACATGACCTCGTGTGAGAATTTCAAACATCTCATAGTGAAATAAAGCTAACAAAATAGGGAGGGTGCAAATGAAGCCAATGATCAAGGAAGCTCTTCTAATGAGGACATTTCAGAAAATAGTAGTTTACCAAAATAAATACGTTGATACTAAAGCTCAACCCATGTGTGCCCTCTGCATGCAATGTCTATAGCCATGTAGGGTCAAAGGTGTGTTAGTGGGGCATTTAGGGAATGCTGTTACATTGGTAATAATTTTGAAAAGTAGATAACTTTAAACGAGAAAAATTATATAAAAATTTGCAGAATGAAAATGCAGTTCATGTTTAAGATGCTGTCACGTCTATTATTGAGGTAAACTAGCTGAAGCTCCAAAATTATTTTAACTTTGTGTAGCTACTTTCTCTTCTTATATTTTGCACTGATCATTATAATTAATCTTTGACCTTCTGCATGTTATGCCACTGATGTGCGTTCAATGAATTAAGTTACAATGCTCAAATCTTGTCTTAGTTCATCTTATTTCTTCCGCATTTCTTTCATGCCATGATATATATATTGCGGATACATTTTTGTTTTGTGATATGTTCATGCTGAACTCTGTATTTATTAAAGAATATGTATTCTATTGCCTATATTTTACATTAAATGTAAGCAGCACGCCCATGTAGATATACGAAAGCATTAAACTTGAAATATATATGGCATATATATCAATGATTATTCAGGAATTAACATGTAAATACAATATGGTTCGCCAACCAGATGAAGGAAATTGGTATCAACTGTCTAACTCGGTGATAAACTGTAAAACTATGACACAAACTTTAATTCTCTTAATGATCTTTTCTATTTAACTGTCAAATATGAGGACATACATGCGGATGATACCACTAAATGGCAGAAAGTGAAGTGGAGCTCAAGAGACTTCTGATGCGCGTACAAGAAGAGAGTGAGAAGTTTGGACTTAAACTGAACATTAAAAAGACAAAGATCATGGCGTCTTGCCCCATCAAGTCCTGGAGCATAGAGGGACAAGAAGTGGAAACCATGACAGATGTTCTCTTCTTGGGCTCCAAGGTAACCCCGGAAGGAGACTGCAGTCATGAAATTAGGAGACGCCTACTTCTGGGAAAGAGAGCCATGGCTAGCCTTGACTGCCTAGTAAAGAGCAGAGACATTAGTCTGCCAACTAAGATCCATATAACTCGTGCTATGGTCTTTCCAGTTGTGATGTATGGATGCGAGAGTTGGGCTGTGAAGAAGGCTGACCGCCGAAGAATTGACTCGCTTGAATTGTGGTGCTGGCGGAGAATCTTGAGAGTTCCTTGGACGGCCAGAAGATCAAATCAGTCGATATTGTCGACCATAAACCCTGACTGCTCATTGGAGGTTCAAATTCTAAAGTTAAAGCTCAGCTACTTTGGTCATCTGATGAGAAGAGAGGAGTCGCTCGAGAAAGATTTGATGTTGGGAAAGGTTGAGGGTCACCGGAGAAGGGGTAGGCAGCGAACGCGATGATTAGATGGCATCCTCGAGGCGCTGCAGATGAAGTTATGTGATGCTAGGAAGATAGTGAGAGACCGGAAAGCGTGGCGTGATATGGTTCATAGGGTCAAGAAGAGTCGGACACGACTGAACTGAACTGAACGGATGAGGACATACGTCTATGAATATCTTCCAAACCAACTAGAACATCCAATTGAGAACTATATATATACCATATGAAGTGCCATTTGAAATCCCGGGAACCAATTCAAATTTTCAAAACCACTTTGAATATCCAATAGGGTAGGACATATATGAATTGTAATCCTGTATAATATGGAAAATCCAGTTGGGATTCTAAAGGATCATTATGAACGTGAGAACAATTGGGAGTGCCCATTGCTTGCAAAACCATTTGGGTAATTCCGTTACCTGCCAAATTGGTCGTAATTTTGTGCCCATTTGAGCTCATATATGGCTGTATCTAATTGGGTCAGTGTGGGGCCGAATGGAACCATGTTATAACTGGTTTAATTTTTTACGGGGAGGCTTAGTGAGCCAACTGAACTCGCATGGACCCTGAATGAGCACTGCGAAATCGAATGCTGGTGCTGTACGAGCATCGTGATTTTAAGCGAGCATTACGATGTCTCCTACAACTGAGCGTACGAGCTCTACGAGAGTGCGTACGGCGTCTGCGGGGGTTTTACGTGAACTGTACGAGATCTTCTACAAGCTGCTTGAGCCCTCGTACATCTGTACAAGACATCCTACAATCCTCGTACAACCCTACGAGACATCGTACACGCTCTAGGAGACACCGTAGACGCCCTACGAGACATCGTACAATCCTCGTACAACTCTACGAGACAACGTAGACGCTCTAAGAGACCTCATAGAATTCTTGTACAAATCGCATAGCTCTTAGAAATCTCCCACATTTCTCGTACACATCGTAGCAATCTCGTACATTTCGCATACACTTTTTCAGTAGGGTAGTCAACGTCAAAGGCGAGCTAACCTCGAGCTGTAGCATAAGACACTCTTCACCAGAGGAGGCAGAGATGGCGGCTATTGCCCTGGCAATCACAAATCCATCCAGCAGAATAATCCTCACAGATTCTAAAACAGCAATCAAAGCCTATGACAACGGTAAGGTGTCCAAAAAGGCCAGCAAAATTCTGCAAGCAGGCAAGGAGAACATAACTAAAGACCTAATTAAAATAATATGGGCACCCGCCCATAGTGGACTCGCAAGGAACGAGATCGCCAACGAGGTCTCCCGAGGACTCACCAACCGGGCCTCCGCGCGGGTAAACTACTCCCTGTCCAAAAATCGAGTCTTAACCACATACAGAGAAATTCTAGAACACTACAGAATGGCCAGGAGAATCCTCCCTCTAACCCATAAATCCCTCACAAAGAAAGAAGTAATCTGGCGAAAACTGCAGACGGGCACCTTCCCAATCCCGTATATCCTACAGAAATGGCATCCTGAGGTGCACTCTTCCAAATGTAAAACCTGTGAAGGCATAGCTACCCTAAATCACATGCTCTGGGCTTGCCCAGCGCTAAACGGGATACATGGAAATAAAGAGTCATAGGATTCCTGCCATCACAGCCAGGAAGAACAAATCCAGAAGCAAGTCATCCGTCAAGCCCAGGCCGCCGCCGGAAGCCAACTGATTCCGGCCGGCGTCTAGGGGGAGATAGACGGTGAAAGGGGGAGCGGTGTCTCACCCGATCATCCATGCTCTCCGACAGGTGCAAATAAAGTGCTTTCTCTCTCGCTCACTGCTTTTTGCAAGTGATCACGCATACGCCGCGCGTAGTCGGCTATTGCAGTTTTGCCTGACGAAGCATCCTGCCTTTTGGTCAAAATGGTGTCAGTTGGCGTATTTAATTCCCTCCCGAACATCAGGAAGGCAGGCGTGAAGCCTGTGGAGCGATTCTCGCTTGTTCGCTGTGCAAAGGTGATCGCGTCGAGGTGCTCAGCCCAGTCGTCGTCCGTCCGAGCGTATGCCCCGAGTAGTGGTTTTCACATCGCGACTGCGGCGTTCGGTCACGTTTGACCGGATGATAACACGTCGTTGGCTGCTGCCGTATGCATATGGCGGCACACGTATCACGAAAAACTTTCGCCGTGAAGTACTAGGCGTTGTCAGTGATCAGCGTCTCCGGAAACCCGTAGCGGCAGAACAATCCTGAGAGCTTCGTCAAGATCTCTTTCGTTGTGGCGTTTCGCAGCGGATAGAGTTCAGCGATTTCGCTGAAGTGACATGTCACCACAAACACATATGTGTGCCCTCCTTTGCTGCGCGGCAGCGGTCCGGTCAGCTCGCACGCCACAGTTTCCCATGGCTTCGTGCTCACGATCGGTTGGAGCAGGCCAGGCGGTTTTCCACCTCGCGGCTTCCTTTCTTGGCAGACGTGGCAGGTCCGTACGTATTTACATACATCAGCCTTCGTTCCTGGCCAGGTAGCGAACCGGCATAGTTTCTTCCATGTCTTTGGCGCACTTCTGTGACCGTCTGCGTCGTGGTAGTGCTGTAAAGGAGCATACCTCAGTTGGCTGGGGATCACGGCTTTGAAGCACTCGTTTGAGTCTTCTTTGCCAGGCACGTATTTCAGCAAAGCTCCATCAGCGTCAAACAGGAAGCTCTTCATCTCACTCGCAGAAATACCAGCTGCACTAGAGCTCGCGCATACCGCGCTCTCCACGGATTTCAGGCGCTCTTCGACCACAGGCGTCGATTGGTCCGTCTCTTCACGCAGACTGGCGACCATCTCAGGACATATGAGTCTTCCTGTTGAGCTTTGATAAGCTCTTCCCGGCTGAATGCAATCTCAATCGGCGTTTCGCTGTCACGATATGCGCGTGCTCCGGAGGCAGGAATTTGTCCTTTCGGCCCTCCTTTCCCGACGAGCGGGGAAGTTGCCGCGCCTCCTATCCCGCGGCTGGGGACGGGTCATTCACTGGGGCGCGCGACAGCGCCTGCAACCACGTCTGTGGGTCCGTTCTGGTAGCGCACCTCGAAATCGAAGCGTTGTAGCGTCAGTGCCCAGCGCGCGAGCCTCCCGATCGGCTCGCGTAAGCGGGTCAGCCATGCCAAGGCCATGTGATCGGTTTCGACCGTGAAACTTATTCCTTCAACATACATTTCGAACTTTCGAAGGGCGAAAATGATTGCGAGGCATTCCTTCTCCGTCACTGAGTAGTTGCGCTCCGCCGGCGACAGTGCGCGGCTGGCGAACGCCACAGGGCGCAGTTTGTCGTCCTCCTTTTGTAGAAGCATTGCGCCCGCTTCGAAATCATAGGCATCTGTCTGGATCAAAAAGGGCCTATTTAGGTCGGGGAGTTTCAGTGAAGCGGTGGGTTTCGACGATGGCTTGGGAGAGCTGACAAAAACTCGACTGCTGTTCCTCGCCCCATTCCCACGGGGCTGCCTTCCTTAACAATTTTGTTACAGTGGTTTGCAGGCGGATGCAGTTGGGAATGAATTGTCGATAGTAGCCCACCATGCCGAGAAAACGGCGCACGGCCTTTACATCGTTCGGCACCGGTAATTCCATGATATCGCGAAGTTTTTTAGGGTCCGGGGCAACTTGTCCTCGCTGAACGCGGTAGCCGAGCAAACTGACTTCAGCTCTGCACAGCTGTGCCTTAGCGAGGTTCAGCGTGAGACTCTGATGTTCTGAGTTTTCCCAGAACGTCTCGGAGGTGATCGAGGTGTTCCTCGAGTGTGTGAAAGTAGATGACGATGTCGTCCAGGTAGGCGAGGGCGTGATGCCATTTGGCGTCTCCGAGTACACGGTCGATCAGCCGCTGAAAGGTGCTCGGACTTCCGGACAGACCGAAGGTCATCCTAACAAATTCGTAAAGAACCCTGTGACAGGTGAACGCTGTTTTGCACTCATCGCCTGGTCGCATCTCTACTTGGAGATAGCCTTTGCTAGCGTCCAGAGTAAAAAAATACCGCGCTCCGCCGAGGTTCGAAACAATGTCGTCCATGCTCGGGAAGGGGTATGCATCATTTTGTGCGATCGCATTCAGTCCCCTGTGGTCGACGCATAGTCGTGAGCTACCGTCCTTTTTGGGGACAAGCACAACTGGGAATCCCCAGGGGCTTGATGAGCGGCGAACAATGCCCGCATCGATTAATTCTTGCAGCGCCGCGTCAATCGCCTGCCTTTTGGCAGGGCTGACCGGTCTCGGGTTGGCTTTCCAAGGCTGCTGTCTCCTGTCTCGATGCGGTGCTATACAAGCTTGGTACAGCCGGGGCGGTCCGTGAACATCTCTTCGAAGTTCCTAACAACGAAAAGATGCGGCCGCGCTCATGGTCTGTCAGGTTGTCGGCGTTTGCCAGCAGACCCTGTAAACGCTCTTCCGCGCCCACGCGCAAGGCATGGGGACGGGCCGCAGCTGCTGTATTCAGCGGCTGAGAGGGAGCGCCGCTTCCTCGGGCGGTATTCCTCCTTTCCACCTCGGAAGCTGTCCTTTCGGCCATCTCGGTCGGTGCTGTGGCGAACGGCTTGAGTGCGCGAACGGGCTTTCCCGATAGCCACCGTTGCCGATATCTACCACGATTCCTGTACGGGACAAGAAATCTCGACCGAGAATAACTGGTACCGCGAGTTCAGGCCGATCAAGGAAATGCTGTCGCCGAGCGCGCTGACTCCAAAGCGCGACGGGGCGCACATCACCGCAGTAGCATACTTCTCCGCTCGCCAACTGAAGGGGCAGTCTGCGCTTTCGCTCATATTTAAAATAGTTTAAGGCGCAAAAAACACAGACACAAAGGTAAGTGGCAGGACAAAGCGCCAACTCCCAACTGATTTTATTGCATGCAAGAAAACGTACTTAAATAGTTTTGTAGTCACATGCGTAGGTGTCACCTAAAGCTCAGGAACGACCTGATAAGGCGCGCTCCAGGAATATCTTTTCACAGTTATATAAAACAATTGATGTTTTGCTTACGCACATGTCGCCTTTCTTTTTGATATAAAACGCTTCTATCAATTCCCTGGCATTCTTATTTTTGCTTTTGCCCAGAATGCGCACATCAGTGAAGCATGGCTCACAACTGCGGGACGGGCATTCATTAATGTGCTTAGTTATATGGGTGCCTTCCTTGTTCTGTTGTACGTTTCTCTCATGTTCCCTTGTCCGCTCATTCAGGCACCTGCCTGTCTGACCTATGTAGGAGTGGCCGCAAGACAGGGGGATTTCATATACAACCCCTTCAGCACATTTCATGAACGGTCTCCTGTGGTTCGTTCCGCAGCCTCGTTCCTTGGTATTTTCTTTATCGTTACGGGAGCAAAGACCACCTAGCTTTCTCAATGCAGAAAAGGTGAGCCGCACACCATGGCGGCTGGCAACTTTTTTCAAATTATGGGCCACACGATGCACGTATGGCACCACCACTGGTCTTACCTCATCTCGAGGGACCTCCGGCCTAGCTCTACCAGTACCCTTCTTTGTCTTGTTTAGGAGACATTCAACCACCGCGGTCACGAGCCAACGGGGGAACCCGGCTGTAAAAAGCCTAGCCAATTGGTGATTAAAACTGTCCCGCATTTTGTGAAGGCATGACTTTTTGAGTGCCGATTCTAGGCAAAGCGAAGCAATCCCGCGTTTCACCAGTTTAGAATGGCAGGAGTCAAAGCTGCTTCTTTGCACGCGGAGAATATGTCCAACAGACCCGATCACCACAGAACTCCAGCTTCAAATCTAAAAACTAATGAATGGTCATGGTCAGGTAGTTCGTGTGTGAATTCCATACCTTTTCCATGCTCTTTAAAGGCAGATAAAACACTGTCCACTGTTTCCTTAAGGTTGTAAAGACCTTCTTTAGTTAAAACAATCATAAAATCATCTACATACCTAAAAACTTTAAAAACCTTGTCAATGGGTAAAACATGCTGCAAAGCTTGGTCAATACGAGATAAAAAGATGTGACATAGCACCGGTGCCACACAGGAGCCAATGCATATGCCAGTCTTCTGCAGAAAAAACTGCTGGTCAAAAGTGATAAAAGTAGATTCCAGGTGAAACTGTAATAAGGTTAAAAAGTCATCTATGGAAATACCAGCGGAGTTCTGAAAAGCAATCGGGTCATTTTCTTCAATGCACTCCCTAACGGCTGAGAACAAGGGGCCATGAGGGACTGAATAGAATAGATCTACAACGTCCACTGAAAAAGCACTTCCAACATCAGGGTTGTTTTCAAAAAGTTCACAAATTTCATTTGACCGTTTCGTTAAAAACGGATCAATGATATGCAGTTTTGACAAGTGCTTAGCCAAATACATGCTAAGATGTTTCTGCTACGTGCCTTTTTCAGTTACAATAGTTCTAAACGGCATGCTTTGCTTGTGTGTTTTGACAGAAAAGAAAACTTTGAGCGCGCTCTTTTTACTATCTCTAATCTGATTGGTAAGGGTGCTCAACCCCAGACGATCACATAAAGCCATCGCAGTCGATTTTACTTTTGTGGATTTTTTAGAAAATGGAACAAAATTCTTTCTAACTGCCTGAGCTGCTCTCTCTGAGAAGTTGTCATCCGAGAGGACCACAAATCCTCCCTCCTTATCGGCTTGTAGTAGACGCAGTTCATTCTGTCTGCAGTACGACACAATGGCTTCCGTCGACATTTTCATGTTTCCTGTGGCGTTCGGATAACCCGACTTTAAAAGGGATTCAACACCCTCCAGCAGGCATTTTTCTCGCTCCTCGAATGTGGCTTTGCTTGAAATTCGTCGGTTGATGGCTAGTAGATTTTGAGACGGCACTTTTGGCTCCACTGCGTACTTCGGTCCCTTTTCCAAAACAGATTTCATCTTCTCTGGCAGATGTACATCCCCCATTATCACCAATCCTTCACCCCCTTTCTTCTTCTTGTCATTTTTTACTTCCCTCAGCAAACAGTTGAGCATGCACGTCCACTGTTGCTCTGTCATCTTTGAGGCCAACTTGGTGATGGACCGAAAGGTGTTCTCAGCGACACATGCAGGACTTTGAGCAAAGCAGGCAACACGCAGAAGGTCATATAAAAGGCGATTCTGGCGCCAAAGCTCAGATCTGAGGATCTTGCTGATTCTCTTTACGTGACCCCAGGAAGGAAGCACAGGGCGGAACATCACACTTACTTCAACAGGGACCAGGCCGTTCTTGATGCAAAAGGCGACTGTCCTAGCACGACAGGTGTTGGCGACGACACATGTGACACAATCATCAATGAGACGTGGTGAAGACACACAAAAGGTGGTGAAGACGCACCCGAATGCCGCTCTGTCGAAGGCGGGAAACGACTTCGTCTCCGATTAGGGAAGTGCTAGCACCAGTGTCAAGCAGTGCTCGGAACGTAGTCCCTGCTATCGCAAGGTATATGAACGGAGCCCTGGTAGTGGTCGGTGTTCCGATCCTGAGCAGTGAGGGTGCCACAATTGCAGCTCCGTAGCTCAGATCAGCTTCGGCCGCCGGCGTTGCTACCGGCGGCCTACCTCGTTTCCCTGACTTGCAAGGCATGCACCGGCGGCCTACCTCATTTCCCTGACTTGCAGGGCATGCACGAGCCAAGTGACTAACTTGGCCACAAGAGAAGCATGGCCCGGGATTCCGGGCTCTAGGCTGAGGCAGACGAGGGTGCTCTCGCGTACGGCCGCCCGTGAGAGCTTGTTGAACCGGTGCCACCACCATGTTACGCTGCCCGTCCGCACGGGTCACCATCGCTCGATCGTTTGACAGTGTTTGGTAATCTCTGTCGGCCGGTCGGCGTGAGGTTAACCACAGCTTCGATGATCCTCGGCCCGTTTGAGTAGGGATCAAGAGCGCGATCCGAGATTTCCGGGAAAGCGCCATCACCTGAAACACGTGACGTTCGAGCGTTTTCACTCCTTGAACGCGCACTGCCATTCCAGGTGCAGCTGGGCTCCAGACATTCCGATGAGGGTGGCGGCGAGAACTGCAATTGGAAGAATTGGTCGGTAAGCGCGGGCAGCTGAAATTTCAGCTTGTACTCGGCGCGCTTCCACGGCAAGATCATTCCGGTTCCTGCAGCGACTTCCCCGCAGGTAAAAAGCGAAGGTGGGGTAGCACTGTCGGATTACTCATTCCACTTGCTCCGTGTTCGAAGCGTTGGGATCGGCGTAACGTAAAGCTCCCGATGAGCGACTCGTCGGGAGCTTGGGTTCGGAGTTCCAATTCTCGCCGCACTCTCTGCTGGTAGTCTTGAGGAAGGAATTCCTCCCTAAACATACTGCAGAATTCAGCCATGGTGCTCGCTGTGTGACCCACCAAACGGTGCCACTGAGCAGCTTAGTCGACCAGTGCCACTGGTATAACTCTCCGCAGCATGTGGGTCTCGCTGCAGCCGCTGACTTGGCCATACTGGTCTAGCCCCAGGAGAAAGCTGTTGGCGCTCATTTGATCGCCGTCGCCGCTGTACGTTGGGATCGCTGTTCCAATCCGCGGGCTGGGTTGCAAGGACTGCAGCGCTTGCTGGAATGCGCTGGCGAGGACTCCTGCGAGGTTTGCGGCGTTTGCCGTTACCTCGCTCTCGGGTGCCGCGACGAGTGGCGAGACCGTCGGCGGTGTGGGCGCGGCCCCTGTGCTACCGTTAGGCAGCTGCGAGGTCGGACATGGCGTGCCTGGTTCTCATTCCCAACCCGTTCGCGCATAGTGTAGGAGCGCGCCAACTATTGAGGCTGGCATTTCGCGGCGTCTGCCAGAATCTGCCTGCGGGCATCGCGTTTCGCTGACTGCTCCTGACGCGGCGAAGTGTCCCTACTGTTGAGCCGCGCTGGCGGCGAGCGAGCCGTGGGCCGGGCTTTCCCTGTCCCCGGGGCTGAGCTCTGTGAGCCACATCAGATCAGGCACATTACTCTGCTGGTCTGGCATTGTGTCCGGCGGGAGCGAGTAGCTCAAGTGCTTCTGCACGAAGAAGCACGTTGGGGCACCATTTGTGGGGTTTTTTACTAGGCTGTCGAGCCTCGTCTGAGGTCTAGCCCGCAAACTCCGAGCTCCCATGATCGCACACCACGGGCAGCCGTTCTCACGGCCGCAAAGTGGTAATGCAAAGTACGACACAACACAGAACAGGACTTAGCCCAGGACCAGATATTTATTGGGTCTTTCCAAAAACGCTGGTGATGATTGCTTGCGACCTTATCCGTTTGGATGGGTCCTGATAGTTGAAGGGCACGATGGCGACAACAAAGAAGTAGAACGGGAGGTATTTACCTGGCGTCTTTCCGTTGTCGCGGCTCGCTGTCGGCTTTCTCCGGCGGTAGCCGGTTCCCGCCGATCTCGGCGCATCTTGCCCTTTGTCCTTTTCGGCCAATGAGCGTCGCGTCTGCGACGCCTAGCGGTGCGCTCCTGTGCCGGCGAGGGAAGAGGGAAACGGGGCGCTATCGAGCAGCCCGTTTGGGTTACTCATCCTCGGAAGAGAAGGAATACTTTTGTCCCCTTCATCCTCCGCGGCGCGCGGTGTTTCGGAGGGATACGCGGTTCTCCACGATCGCTACAAGTTAACTAATATTGCAAGGTTTAGCAAGGTGGTCAATGACATGAAAATAGCAGTAAGAAATTTTGAACAGCGAAAAAACATACTTGCGTCTTTATCTCAGTATGGTAGCGCCAAATGATATCTAGAGCGGGCAGCTCAAACTGTGGCCACGCTGCTGTTGTGAACTCTCCAACAACCTTCTGAACTTCTTCTCAAAGTGATGAAGCGGCGGTAAAAAAGCCAGAAATGGTCTATTAACTGTTAGTTAGAGCAGAATGCGCCCATGGGAAAAAGTGTCAAGTCAGACTCATGCATACAGAAATTTAGGGGCGGGATGCAGCAGCACCGCTTCTTTAGAGAGACCTCAATCTGCCATGTTTGACAATTTTCCCGCTCCATGAATATCCTAGGTGTTAATAATAAGCTGATCGTAAAATATGCTCGATTTTCGTGCTTAAATAAGGTACCGTCTTTGCCAAAAGTAACCAGGCTGCATGTTTTGCTTCTCGCTTGTATTCTAAAGCCAACATGGCTTCCCAGAGGATCACAACTTGTTAATAAGTGAGGGTCGGAGTTCGCCTTTACTTTGCACAGATTTACAGCTTCAGAAGGGGTACGAATTTTCCATTACCCGACCTAGAAGAGAAACCCGCAGCCTGGTTACTTTTGGCAAACACGGTACGTCTAACAAACCTGGCCGGTGTGATGCATACTGATGAGGGTAAGATATCGTAACACGGAGCCACTAAACCACGCCTTTGCCAGGTTTTCAGCAACTTCACGTACTGCTGTAGCCTGACACCCATGTGATATATACAAGGCTGAAATACAGAGGGAGCATCGAAAATAAGGTAAAATAGGAGGGTCGACAAGCGAAGCAAGTGATAAGAACAAATATAAAGAGTCAATAATCACTGCCATTATAGAAACAGAGGAGTCTATTTGCATCAAGCAAGCACCGTTGCTGGAAAATCCAGAAGGTGCAGAGAAAAACAAAAAGCAGTTTATGTGCAAAAACATTCTCACACGTGCCTTTCCTTCCAATTAATGGGGCACAAGTTGCTATAATTGTAGTAATAGAAGCACTTCTAGAATGATATTCTAATGGCTGCGTTAAAACAATTGGAACACCTACATGAGTTGATATTCATACGATTCACTCATTGACATTTTTATTACTAATTTTGATGAAAAGAGCATTGTGTCCACTGTCTTTCATTAGGACCTTAGTGACCATTTGCTCGTACTGCTATGGGTGAAATCACATATTAAAAGAAACAGCACGTGCATGTTGCAGCGATAATTGAGAAAAACCTTGCTTCTTTCAAACAGGCTGTTTCAGATATGAGCTGGTGTGATGTGCTCACTGTGACAGATGTGGAAACCGCTTATGACACCTTTCTTGACAAATTTAAAGCGATTTACACCGACCGTTTTCCGTACAAGACACCTCGGAAAAGACCCAATGAGTGGATGACGTCACAATTGCTCCAGGAGATACAATCTAAGGAAAAAATGTACCAAGACTTCATTATTAAACTCGAGAACTATTAACAAGTTACAAAGTCTTCATAAATAAGTTTAAAAAGTTAAGGCATGCTGGGGATTCGTGCTACTAAGGCAAATTCGAATCATATGCCACGGTGATTCCCAAAAGTTATAGTACCAGATTAACACCGTTGTTTTACACAGACCGCAGAATACTTCTCCTCGAGAACTACTCATTCAGGGACGGCGTGCAAAAAGGTGGGAACTAGCACAGGTCTTTAATCAATGTTTCGTCACCCGAGAGTACCAAAGCTCATCAAACATGTCACATCATGCTTTCATCAGGGAAAGAAGCAATTCCGTGTATTTCAGTCCAACCACTTGCTCTGAAGTATTCACTGCATTCATGGATATGAAGAACAGCAGATGGCACGATGTGGATGATTTGCAGATTTGGCCTGTGAAGTATGTGTAAGATATTCTAGCTCCAAATTTAGCACATATGTTTAATTATTTTTTTTTAATATGGAGAGTTTCCATGGCGCATGCGAATTGCTACCGTGACAGCTTTGTACAATAAAGGTGATAAGCTTTATGTTTCAAATTGTAGACCGATTTTCGGGCTGCCAATGTTTTCTAAAGGATTCCGAAAAAATATCCACATCCGGATATTTGGATTTTATGACACACAACAAAAAAGTAACAGATTCGCAGTGTGATGGCTAAATTGCCTGTGCCGGAACTTGGTATACGGATTGCGCGGGGCACCGGGAATCAACGACTACTCCACAATTTTGCCTGCTCGTGTCGCGTTTTGTCCAAAAAACCGGATACGAGAAAGAGTCGCTGAACGACACGCTGGAATGCGGGGACGACGTGCAAATAACGGCTACACGTGCTCTGTTGCGAGGATGGCGAGGGTTCCAGCAACGGGAAGAAAGGACCCGAGATGACAATGAAAGCAGCTCAAGGACTGTCGGTGGGGCAGATAGGAACGAGAGACGCGCTAGAGCAGGTCGACCCAGCCTCGTCTCCCGAGGGGCGACTGCCTGAAAATAAGAAGATGGCTCGCTAGTCCTGGCGCTATGGCCATCATCTCCCACCTTAAGCACCGGATCACCGCAGTGGCGTCCAGACGCTGCCTCAAGACCGTTGGGTGAGTGGGAGCATCCAGCTCTGATTAAATCTGTTACTGGCCCTATTTCGTGTGTGATTCCTGCTCTCCACTCCGAAAAGAGCCTTTTAGCCGGGACATCACAGCAGTTTGGTTTTACCAAACATAACTCTACCGAGGCAGCATTATTAAGTCAAAAAGAATACATCTTACAGTGTTTCGAAGAAAAGGAACTTGCCCCTAGTGTTTTTATAGATTTTTCGCAGGCCTTCGACTACATTACCCGTAATATAAGTTTGGCAAAACTGTTCCACTACGGTTTCAGGGAACGTGTTCAGCACTTCTTGCGTCATATTTTTACGGGAAGTATTTGTCAACACTTGCGCTGTGATGGGCAAGACTTGGCGCATAGATTTCAAGGACCGCCGAGCAACCACACTGTCTGCGTCGTCGTCTTCTAGAACAGCCCTTCATCTTTCACTCGCTCCTCGGCCGTCGTCGTCTGCGAGCACACCCCGGTCACGCGTTCCCCGGAAACACTATCCCCCTCGGCAAACGGCAACGTCCCGGTGCGTGTTAGGCGTGAGGTATGTAGTGGGAATAATATGGCTTGAGCCGGGCCACATGCACTATTTCGGAAGTGGGTGTAGCGGACGGTGACTTTGGGCGGAGCGGTGTAATCTGATATGTTAAGTCGGTCACTGGGTCTAATACAAGATAACGACCTGTGTAGTGTGGCAGAAGTTTTTCCGCAAGCGTGTGGTTCGAAACACACGAAGCAGATATTCCCTCCTAGAATGTTTGTAAAAAAAAAACGACCTCTTCGGAAAGCATGTCGGCTGTCACCCCGCCGCTGTTATGCCCGAGCAATCGGCCATAAATCGTTCCAGAAAGTCCGCGCATTCGTCGAGGGCCGCTGGAAAGCTGGCTGTGGTTTTTCGAGAATGCGACAGCGGACGCGTGCTTGTTGACCGGGGACATCAGATGTACACAGAAGCACATATCTTCTCGACGTGGAGAGGCGCGTCATCGACAAGTTGCTTGAAGTCAACCGCTTTTGCCGGCAAACGGAACGGGCGTCTTTTGATCCTCCCCACCATTCCTTCAAACAACGAACCTGGGTGGCGGGGCGAACCGGAGCAGCTGCACGCCATCGTGTTGTGACCGCGCAGCGGGAGATGGCTTCCTTAGCTGTTCTTAGGGAAGCGATTGTGGATTCAAAGACGCTGCTTGTGTCACCCGGTGGTCATTACGGCATACTGACTTGGACCAGGGTGGGGAGATGGGTGCATCTATCGCCTGGCCAGCGCCATTGCAGCAACTCTTACGGCTTGTGGTTGGAACCTTCTCAACTATGTTTCGGGACGGCGGGGCAGACCGCAGCAGCTGCACGCCGTCGTAATGTGACTGCACTGCGGAAGATTGCTTCCTTAATTGCTTCCAGGGAGGTGGTGGTGGATTCATAGAAGCTTCGGCGCGTGTTGCACGATGGTCATTAAGACGTATTGGCTTGAACCAGGGTTTGTGCTGCTCGGGATGAGTGCCACGTCACCTGACCGGCGTCTGTGAAGCAAGACTTACGACTTGTGGCTGTAACAAGCGAGGACATCGGCGCTTCGTAGAGAACCCTAGTGAAAAATGCCGTATCGCGACAAACGGGTTTGAACCTGTCCTGTATTATCCCGTATAAATTTGATACCGGTGTGACCAGTCCTGTATGAAGCTTAATCGGGTTTATACCGGACATGTCATGTCCGGTATGAATCTCAATCCGGATGGTCCAGTCCGGTATAGAGTTAATACAGGGCAGACCATTTCCAGTATGCATCTTATACATGACATCCCAGTCCGCTATGGATATGAAACAGGGCGGACCAGTCCTGACCAGTCATAGAAGCTTCGGCGCGTGTTGCACGATGGTCATTAAGACGTATTGGCTTGAACCAGGGTTTGTGCCGCTCGGGATGAGTGCCACGTGACCTGACCGGCGTCTGTGAAGCAAGACTTACGACTTGTGGCTGTAGCCCTGTATACATGGACTCGACAGCACCGGGTCGGGTAAGCGTCGAGTAAGCGAGGTCACCATTACTCGACCCGATTGGTGTCTACAAGAACTCGCTTTCTAGCGAGTAAGTATCGCAGCGGCGCGTAGCGTCGAGATTTGTAGTTATTGTGCAAGTTTCTTACTCGTATTTGATTCCGTTGCCTTTTACTATCGAGAGCTTCGATTATTCTTTTTTATCGTTGATGAGGGCTAAAAACCATTCAACTTCGCTGACGCTCCTCGCCGCTCCGGTTGCTTTTTAATCCCAGAGTTCGCCATAACTCGACTCGCTGACTCGACAGCGTCTACATGCTTTTAGACAAGCGGGTCAAGCGAGTTAACCTACCCCCTGCAAGCGAGTTAACGCGACCCGCTCCGCGGCTATTTTACTCGACCCGACTGGGTATACATGAACCCGACAACTGGTTTTTTACTCGACAGGCTTACTCGACCCGACTCTGTCGAGTCCATGTATACAGGGCTTATAACAAGCGAGGACATCGGCGCTTCGTAGAGAACCCTAGTGAAAAATCCCGTATCGCGACAAACGGGTTTGAACCGGTCCTGTATTAGCCCGTATAAATTTGATACCGGTGTGACCAGTCCTGTATGAAACTTAAACGGGTTTATATCGGACAGGTCATGTCCGGTATGAAACTCAATCCGGACGATCCAGTCCGGTATCGAGGGTATACAGGGCAGACCATTTCCAGTATGCATCTTATACATGACATCCCAGTCCGCTATGGATATGAAACAGGGCGGACCAGTCCTGTATTGAGCTCATATACAGGACAGGTCATGTCCGCTTTAACAGAAACCGGACAAATCCGATATGAATGAAACTGATACGGGACAGAGTATTTCCGCTTCTCAGTACAACTCGGGCGGATCGTGAAGCTCAGCCAGGATGACCACGTCGGAACATGCCTTCACGCTAAATAAGCATGAAACCATATATAATATACGTTAAAACTTTTCTGTATATGTGGAGTACGCATTGTTTCGTTCATACCTAGAATGAAGCCGTGGATGTGTGCGCTAGCAAGTACATACATGCATCGCGTTTTGTTTTTGCGTGTGCAACAGTCGCTGCAGCTTGTACGATCTTGCGGTGCATCTTCATAATCTGCGACTGAAGATCTGCCACCTTCAACGCGAAAGTGCAAGCAAGAACGAAGGGTTTCGTTAGCGCGGATAAAATACGCTCGAGAATAAATGAAACATCGCTGACCATCGAAATAGGCACAGGTCAGCCGGACATCGGAAGTCGCTTCCTCGGGTGTTTACGCATGCAAAACACTTGGTCAGAAGTAAATTCATTGGCGTCGCGGCTCCGCTGGCAGCAGGTGAAGCTAAAACAAGCAGTATTACAAGTGTTGGTGGGTGCAACGCATATATCTATATGTAGCAAAAATTGCATGCGTTCGAAGACGATGACAAAACACATCAGCGCTAGTAAATTGTGATATTCGGAGGCTTGTCTGCAAGAAAGCGATACATTGCAAAGATGCGGGACACGGATAACCCTTCGTGATAGCCAGGAAAAAGATGCAGCGTGTTTAAAGGGCGATCGTTCAATTACGACCACAAATTCTACACCCTACAAAAATACACAAACTACAAAAGAGCAATCTCGACTACATAAGCAGATATATAACCACCATCACCGTGTCCTGCCGAGGTGTAGTGGTTAAAGTTCGTGCTTGCTGGCTGAAAAGACCGAAGTTCGAATCGCATGTAATTTTTTTTTCCTTTTCTTTTTGTGTCTTTTTCCTTTTTTTTTCTTTTTCAAATGTAGTGGTGTTATGTAGTGTTCAGCCTGTATCAATTAACCAGAAACCTGACGAACGCGTCATTTCTGAAACTGATACCGGGCAGAGTATTCCGCTTCTGAACAGAAGCCGGGCCGATAGACGAAGCTCAACCAGAATGACCATGCCGGACACGCCAGCGCACTAAATAAGCATGCTACGAAACATATTATACAACTGTTCTGTATATAAAGGGCGCGCTTCGTTTCCCAAATACCTCGAAAATGCGAAGCCGTCGAAGTGTGCGCTAGCAAGCATATACGCGCGTCGCGTCGCTTTTGCGCGTACAACAGTCGCTGCAGCTCGTACGATCTTGCGGTGCGTCTTCATATCTGCGGCTGAAGATCTGCCGCCTACAACACGAAAGTAGAAGCACGAACGTATCGTTTCGCTAGCGATGACAAAAAACTGTTCGAGAAAAAATAAACAAACATCGCTGACCATCGAAAGATGCGCAGATAGCCGCACACCGGGCGACGCGTTCTCGAATGTTTACATATTAAAACCGCTCAGTCGGAAGTGTATTCATTGACATCGATGCTCCGCTGGTAGCACGTGAAGCTAAAACGCCCAGTATTACAAGTATTAATGCACCGGATATCTCTGTATGCAGGAAAACTTACAAGCGTTCGTAGACGATGAAAAACATCAGCACTAGTAAATTATGATATCTTGAGGTTTGCCTTCAATAAAGCGACGCGTTATAAAGATACGGCACATTTGTGAACCCTCGTGATAGCCTGCAAAGATATTCAGCGTGTTTAAAGGGCGATCGGTGAATTACGGCCACAAATTCTACTGCCAAGTAAAATATAAAAGTACGAAAGAGCAACAGTAGCTACATATACTGAATAATAACCACTGTAACCACAATCTGCCGTAGAGTAGTGGTCTGAAGACCATAAGACTGAGGTTCGATTCCACATTCGGTAGTAAAATTCTTGTTAATTTTATTTATTATTTTAAATGCAGTCGTTTTATTTTATATTGTTGCATGCTTTTTCCACCCTGCAACGCGTTTCTTACCGGAAACGAGGGCCATCAACCATACAGGCCGTTCCGGTATCAGAGCTCCGCGCGGTTTCATTTCGGACTTTCCAGGGCAGTACAGGAATTTGCTGAAATAGTCCCCAAAATCTATATCCCAGATCCTGTACAGTAAACCTGTATACGATTTCCTGTTCGAATTTTATACAAGATTTTCAGTAGGGAACAATAGGGGCGGCCTGTCTTTTCTGCATTGGCCTGCAGTATTCTCAGGTCAAGTCCGAGGAGGTGCGTGGGTGTGTGTGCGCATTTGTGTGTGATGTGCTGATAGGACAGTTGGTTGGGCGGAGCCAAAAGAAGCGGCTCAGAGCCCACTGGACGGTTTGAAAGCTGCGATTCCACAACTATAGTAATGTTGGACTGAAAAAGAGATTTAATCAGCCCACTAAGGCTGCTTTATTGTGTCTCGCCTGTACTCTCAGTTGATTAAGAGCTATCTCGCTCCCTTTAACGTGCTTGCACGTTTGCATATTTGTTGTAAATATGTAAAATAAATCTCCAGTTTACTCTTCTCCTAAACAACTCCTGCCATCATCTCCTTCCTCAACACCTTGCTGTTAAGTCCTGTGGGCCCGGTGTTGCTGATCATATCACCGTAAAGAGGGACCTTGCCACTCACGCCCAGGCATCTGCCGAGTCTTATAGATCGCCTGTATCCAAGACGTTGTGGCCCTGTGCCGTTAGGTTGATAAAGACATGACCGAAGCTGATAAGGTAAAGGCACACAATCAAAGGCATAGCCGACGATGCCTTTAACCTGCTACCCTGTCTGGACTGCTATACGGTTGACTCCGTTCTACAGGTTTGTCGACACGTCGAGCCGGCCAAGCACCCATTGCGCACCGCTTCGACCAGCTCCCAAACACCGCCGCTAGCTCCACGTGCGAGGATCTGCTGACCCTAAGGCAGCCTTCAAATCCTGAAAACGTGACTCGCATCGCGCGTTGTGAACTGGAAGCACTCGCGTCTGCTGCATCCAACCCGCAGGACAGCAACATGGCGACTATATCTCTTATTCAAGCCGTCGTCCGTCAGGATGTTGCCAACTTGAACATCCCCTGTAGCCGCACCGTGCAACACCAGAGTTCGAGCCCCGTCCCTCCTACGGTCGCTTCCGCTACGCCCCAAAACGCCTACAGACAATGTTATCGTTACCACGGTCCTGATGAATGGCGTACACCTGACAATCAGCCGATCTGTTTCACGTGTTCGCGTGTAGGCCACATCCCTCGCCACTGCCGCAGCCGCTGGTCATCACCACTTCGATTTTTCCCCTACATTGACCGCTATTCCGACTATGGCCCCCGCAGTTTCTCACCTCGTTATGAGCCGTTCCGCACCGAGATCACTCCGCCTCCTCCTGCGTCCAGTCGCTCTCCCTCCCCGCCAGCCCGCCGTTCCTGTTCGCCTCTTCCTGGCCGCAGCTCCTCACCGTCCTCCGCCGGCCACTTCATGGCAAACTAGCTAATGCTGCTCCCGGAGGTGACGCTGCATTGGCACCCCGCACCTCCACCAAAGATGCTATTGGCAAGTATTTGTTAAGACTTGCGCTGCGATGGGCTGAACTCGCCGCATAGACTTTAAGGGCCGTCGAGCATCCACACTGCCTTCATCGTCGTCTTCTAGAACAGCCCATCATCTTTCACGTGCTCCTCGGTCGTCGTAATCGTTTGTGAGTACTCCATTTCGTTGGTCACGCATTCCCCGTCAACGATATTTTGCACGCCGCTTTCAGTTTGTTAGTATTAACAGCTGTCGATCCTCCGTAAAAAAAGTAACTACTGGCATACATCAGGGAAGTATTCTTGGACCCCTACTTTTTAACTTACATATATGATATAGTTAAACAATACCTGCATGCGAAGTATGTTATATATGCATGACGTCTCATTGCTCTTCTCGTCAAGCGCATGTGAAGATGTGATAAAGAAGGCAAATAGAACACTAAGTACACTCTGTCAGTGGTCCCTTGATAATCAGTTGAAAATCGGTGTAACTAAAACTGAGGCTATTATCTTCGAACCAAAAAAAAAAATAATAAAAAGACTATTATGGCATGCGATCTTAAGCTAGGTTTGGAAATAATAGAGGTTTTAGACAATACTAAGATATTAGGGGTACATTTCAACAGCCAGCTAAGCTGGGACAATCATCTTAACGCTGTCATCAGTAAGCTTTCTCGTGTCACAGGTATCGTTAACCGGCATCGTCACTTACTTCCATGCAAAATTAAACTTCTCCTGTATAATTCACTCTTTATGTCCCAAGTAAACTAAGCGCATTTAGTTTGAGGAACAACTGCAGGTACCAATGAAAATAAGATTTACGTTTTACAGAAGAAGGCTCTGCGTGCAATATTAAACGCCGATTCTGATATGAACACATGCGATTTATTCCGCCAATTCAATGCCGTAAAACTATCTGAAATGTATAATTTTAGGTTGGCTGAAAGATATGAGAGGAATATAAAACAAAATGGTCAATTACTTGATGACACGGCACACCTGTTTCTAAACGCATACAATTTTACCCTAGCATACATAGCGAACTATGGCATATCCCAACATGCCGCACAATATATGGCACATACAGCTTAGCAAACACGTTGCCCCGTGTTTTGAACAAGTTCCATGCTGCAAACGGGGACTTCGTTGTCTTCTGCTTCTCTTCTTTGTCTTCTTCGCACTGGCAGCATTAGCTCCCCTGGTGAGGAAGCATCAACCCGATGCTCGAGGCAAGTCATGGACTCACAGGGAGGGTAGTCACAGCAGGTGCGAACATAATTCGTAACGTCATGTCCCAGACGAGGCCAGTAGTATTTTTCGGTATTCTGGCTTGCGTTCTAGTGATTCCAAGGTGGCCGGAAGCTGGTTCGTCGTGGCAGGCATGCAAAATTTCGTTGCGTAGATTCGTAGGAACGACAAGCAAGTAATGTCGACTGTTGGGGGCAAAATTCTTCTTGAGAAGCACGTCGTCACGTAGGCAGAGAGAAGGTAAAGCGTGCCGGTAAGCTACAGGAACTCTGCAGATAATCAATTGCCTTAGGATCAGGGTCGGTGCGTTGTTGCATGCCGAAGTCTGTAGAGCTTACTGCGTTGACGAAGGCGTCGTCTTCGCCTGCGTTAGTTGGGGCAGGCTCGACGGAAGCCCGGGAAAGCCAATCTGCGTCCAAATGTTTACGACCGGATGTGTAGGTCATTGTGATGTCATATTCTTGTAGGCGGAGACTCCATCGTGCAAGGCGCCCTGACGAATCCTTGATACTGGCTAACCAGCAAAGTGCGTGATGATCCGTCACTACTTTGAAAGGTCTCCCATACAGGTATGGCCTGAACTTCATAATTGCCCACACGATGGCGAGGCCCTGCTTTTCAGTGGCATAATAATTGCTCTCGGTCTTCGACAACGAACGACTTGCGTAAGCCAGTACACGTTGTTGACCCTTTTGGACCTGAACAAAAATAACGCCCAAACCAAAATTACTCGCATCGGTGTGTACCTCTGTATCAACGTGTTCATCAAAGTGCGCCAGAACGGGTGGTGACTGAGGGCGGCGTTGAAGGTCCTGAAATGTCTGCTGCTGCGGTGTTTCCTATTGGAACTGTACATCTGCCTTGGTGAGATACGTAAGGGGCGCGGCGATTTTGGAAAAATTTGGCACAAAGCGACAGTAGTTCGCACATAACCATAGGAAGCGTCGAAGTTCCTTCTGGTCTTGTGGTGGTGGGAAATTCGCGATGGCAACAGTTTTCTCGGGATCAGGAAGGACCCCTTCCTTGTTGACGACGTGGCCTAGAAACTTCAATTCTTCGTAGGCAAAGTGACATTTTTCTGCCTTTGATGTAAGGCTGGCGGACTTTATAGCTTGCAGTACCGCCTCTAGGCGACGAATGTGCTCCGAAAAACTTGGGGCAAAGACGATCACATCGTCCAGGTATACGAGACAAGTCCGCCATTCCAGGTCCGCGAGGACGCCGTTCATAAGCCTTTGAAAAGTCGCTGGCGCGGAGCAAAGGCCGAGCGGCATAACCTGAAACTCGTACAGCCCGTCTGGAGTGATAAATGCAGTCTTCTCGCGGTCCTTCTCGTCTACCTCGATTTGGCAGTACCCAGATTTGAGGTCCTTGGAAGAGAAATACTTGGTGTTGCATAGGCGATCTAAAGCGTCATCGATTCTGGGCAGGGGGCAAACATCCTTTTTAGTTACATTGTTCAATCGTCGGTAGCCAACACAGAACCGTAATGTGCCGTCTTTTTTACAAGGACGACAGGTGCCGCCCAGGGGCTCCGATATGGTTGAATAACGTCGTGATCAAGCATTTCCTTAACTTGCGTCGTAATTGCGGCATGTTTTTTAGACGAAACACGATAGGGTGACTGTCGGAGAGGTTGCACTGTATCGTTCGTAATAATAGGATGTTTTACAAGGTGTGTGCGACCGACACGCGGCAGCGACACGAACACAGTTCTGTAGCCATTGAGAAGGTTTCTCAGAATATCTTGCTCCGTCTGCGGTAGTGCCGGGTTGATGTCGTACTTTGGGTCGGCGACTTCCTCTTGTTCCGGTTGAGAATCACAAGTTAAACTGTGCACGCACCTAGTTTCAGCGATGGCATCAATATAAGTGACCGTTGTACCCTTATTGAGATACCGGTGTTCGTTAGTGAAATTGGTGAGAAGTCGATTTTGCCATCTTCGAGGATGACAACAGCCGGAGCAACAGAAACGCCGCGGTCGAGAAGCAAAGGCGGTTTACTCTCGACGACAGCTTCCACTCCCCGGAGGGTGTGCGCACCGACGGTCACCATTACACTGGAGCGGGGAGGAACAGCCATGTGCTCGTCGAGAATGTGGAGCGGCACCGGCAGAACACAGTTTACTTCGAGGGCATTCTCTGTCGAAAACTGAACCGACTGAGACTGCAGGTCGATGATGGCGCCGCTTTCCGTCAGGAAGTCCATACCGAGTGTTATCTGGAGCAATCCGCTAGCACAACAAACGTTGCCAGGAAGGTTTGCCCTTGAACTGTGACTCGCGCTGTGCACGTTCCTCTAGGTGTAATCAAATTTCCTCCAGCGATACGTATCTGAAGGCCGCGGCAAATGATCCACTGAGTATGGAATAATCGGCCCCAGTATCCACCAAAGCGGTTACGGCGATGCCGTCAACTGAAAGGTCTAAATCGGCTGGCGGTGACGTCTCGCTGCGGCAATGTCGAGGTGTCCGGTCTCGGCTCCAGTGCGTCGGTGCGGTGTCGTAGAGAAGGAGTCGGGCTACGCAGTTGATCAGGTTGTCGGCTTGCGGTTAACTTGGGCGGCTCGGTAATCGTCGTCGTTGTCTCTGAGTTGTTCGGCGTGGGTGAAGTGGTTTGCGTCGTTGGAAGGTCTTGTACATTTCGTCGTCGAGCAGCCACACCTCCAGAGGCTGCTGCGTCTAGTTTCCTCTACGGGGATTTCTAGACTGTTCCCGCGGCTCGGAGGAATCATAGCGGCGGGGCGAAGGTGGTCGGTGGCGCAGGACTGTCTTGGTTAGAAAGGTAGTCGGCAATCTCCCCCCGTGGGCGCTCTCCCGGCTGCGGACAGCGAGCACCGAAGGGGAACCCGCGAAGACCCATCTCTTTGTACGGGCAGCGACGCCAGACATGCCCAACTTCGCCACAACGGTAGCACAGCGGCCGGTAGTCCGCGGTTCGCCAGATGTCAGTTCGGCGGCGCCTGGGTCACTGGGGAAAAGTCGGCTGGTAAGGTGGCAGTGGCATTTGGGGAGCGACCAGCGCAGGCGCTTCGTGACCTGGTGTTGAAGGCGGCAGAAAACGGCTTGCGGCGGCGGCGTAACTCATTGTAGGTGGTTGTGGAGGGCTTGCAAGAAGCGGCGCGGCACCTAAAGCTTGTTGCACTTCTTCGTGAACAACGTCGGCGACCGATGCAACTTGCGGCTGTGCCGGCGTAGGCAAGAGTTTCGCCAGCTCTTCGCGCACAATGGCTTGAATGCTCTCACGCAGTGAGTCTCCTGATGACACGGTGGACCTCTCAGCACATGTGAACAGCATCGACACGGTCGTGCGCTCGTACTGCCGTGCCCGCATTTCAAGCGCTCTCTCGATGGAAGTAGCTTCCGTGACAAAAGCATCTACGGTAACTGGCGGACTGCGAATGAGGCCGGCGAAGAGCTGTTCTCTCACAATTCTCATCAATAATCACACTTTCCACTCTTCCGACATGTTTGGATCTGCGTGGCGGAACAAGAGCTTCATTTCCTCCGCGTATGTCATCACGCTTTCGTTCGGATGCTGGATGCGATTCTGAAGTAGAAGATCGGCCTTCTCTTTACGGAAAGTGCTAATAAATGCCTGAAGAAATTCTGCCTTTGAAAGTGTCCCATGTTTGCAGATGAGATTCATGATTGACGTACCAGGTCCTCGCCGAGTCCTCCAGGGCAAAGTAGACATGGCACATCTTCGCGTTCGCGTCCCAGGCATTAAAGATGGCCACCCGGTCGAACTGGTCCAGCCAGTCCTCGGCGTCTTCATGGGGAAGACCATGAAAGCGAGGGGGGCCTCTCTGGTGAAGCACGACATTGGCAAGAATCTCTTGTGTGCTCATAGTGGTAGTCTGTGTACTTGTAGACCGTAGATCAGGAAGCGGACCGAATTCGGGAGATAGACCACGTAGTCGCCGGCTGCCCTGGTGAACAGGCGTTTCTACCCTGGGAGTGCGTCCTTGGCTGCACTCGCGGCTTGAAAGGGGCGTCCGGTACATGAAAGATCTGCCCAGCCCTTCTCCACCAGATGTCACGTTGCAAAAAGGCGTGTGAATGCCGCAGAACCGGTAACACAGAGAGCCCAGTGTTGGCGAAGTCCAGGGACGAACGGTCCGAGCGCGAAACGGGAACTTCGTTGTCTTCTGCTTCTCTTCTTTGTCTTCTTCGCACTGGCAGTAATATCACGAGCATATCGCAAAGGTATATAGGATGTATGTGCTACTTTTTAGGTTCACTATGCTTTCTTTGCTTATCGCTTTCATTCTATAAAGTGTTGACCTCTTTCGAATGACCAAAGAACTGCTTTTCAATGAATTGTGTTTTTGTTGCTTTTTGTTATCATTTTTTGTGTGCGCTTGATTTCCTTATTAGGTTTTTTTTTTTCTAATGATGCAACAGCCGCTTTTTGACAAACATTGTTTGCATTTTGCAATGTTACTTGTGTAAGTATTTTCAATGTTGCCTGCTGGCTTGGAATGTAGGGGCCGAGGAGCACGTCAAGCCTCAATTTCTGGCTTTTTTTCCTTCGATCCTCACCATGTACACATGACAAAATAAATTTGAATTGAAATTGAAATGATACACTGATAATAGGGAGATTTATAATAGTAAAACAAAACGGTTGAGGGTAGGGTAATAGTGGGAATAGCGGAGAAGAAAGAAAGTCTTTAATCCAGGCGAGCACATTAAGGTGGATGTTAAGCTGTGCTAGTTGTAGTGGAAGTCTGTTATGAAGGACCTGATCAAATGCTTTTGAAAAATCCAGAAAAACTGCGTCGACCCGAAACCCTACGTTAAGTGACGATTGTAAGTCATTAAGGCCAGCTAGTGGAGTGTCGCATGAAAACCCTTGCGAAAACCGTGCTGATATTTGAAAATAATGTTATAGTCTTCGAGGTAGTTAATGACTTGAATATGAATGATATGCCCTAGACGTTTGCAAAAGTTGCTGGTTAACGAGATGTGCCAATAGTTAAGTGGGGAGGAACGTTCACCTGATTTGAATATAGGTATTACCTTTGCAGTCAGTAGGAATTAGTCTGTTTGATAACGACTGCGAGAACAAACAGGACACTTTGGGATGTATTCTTTAGTATCTTATGGTTAAAGCCGAGGTGATCCGAGCTACTTGTAATTTTGAGATTGTTTAACAAAGCTGAAATACCTGCTTCGTTAATAACTATGTCAGGCATGCAAATGTTATGAAGTGTATTTAAGACAGGAGATGAGCTAATGTCTTTTTTAATAAAAACTGATGAGAAGATAACGTTAAAAACCTGAGCACAATCGGATTCATTGATTATGACGCCATTGCTGTCGGAAAGCAAAATGTCAGAATGAAAGCCAGAATTTATGATGCGCCAAAATTGGTTGGTTTGGGGTTGGTTGGTTTGTGGGGTTTAACGTCCCAAAGCAACTCAGGCTATGAGAGACGCCGTAGTGGAGGACTCCGGAAATTTCGACCACCTGGGGTTCTTTAACGTGCGCTGACATCGTACAACACACGGGCGCCTTGCTTTTCGCCTCCATCGAAAAGCGGCCGCCGAGCGGAAGTCATGATTGAAAAACTGACGTCAGTGGATTTTAATAACAACTGGTATTCTTCGTCGCATTTCTTATACTTTTTCCACGTACATAAACTACCTTTTTTTTTTTTTTTTGGCCTGCCGGTAAAGTCGCTTTTTTGTTATTCATACGCCGCAGCTTCTGATTAAATCATGGTGTATTGCTGCTACATCTAATGTACATAAGAGGCACAAAGTTGTCGATAAGGTTAGTAGGGGTAGTTTTGAATAAATCCCATTTTTGCACAACAGTGAGCAATAAATAATGATTCTTGAACCGGACAGCGAAATAATCTAATTAAGTGTTAATTCTTTCATATTAGCTTTGTTGTAACATCAGATTTGTTTAACAGTAGTTTTCTTTTCGTTAAAGGAACCGGTAGTGCGTCCTGTTATTACGTCGTGGTCCGAAATACCGTCTAAATTAATTGTCTGAACAAATATCAGGATTTGTTGTTATTAATAAATCAAGAATGTTGGCAGTGTTCGATGTGCGACGTGTGGAATTGATGATAAGTTGCGATAGCGAAAAATCATGGCATGATTGAAGAAACATGTGAGCTTTGGTTTCACTCGCTGTGACGGATTGTGTGAACCAGTTTATACTAGGGAAGTTGAAGTCTCCAAATATGAGTAGTGTAGAGTTAGGAAACGCGTACAAATTTCACACAGGATTCGATTAAATTCAGTAGAAAAGCAAACAGTCATATTAGAAGGACGGTAGATAGCACCAGTGATTACAGCAATTGAAAAGCGCTTTAACGAAACCCATACATATTCAAGAAAAGAACTAATCATCACAGGTACAGCCAACAAATTGTCTTTTACCGCCAAGAGTACACCACCTCCTCTACAATTTTGTCTGTCGTTTTGAAAGATACCCAACTTGTTTCGGTGACAAAAATGCTGTTATCAGGAACTACGTCAGAGAGCCATGTTTCAGTTAGCGCTATGCTGATGCGGAGCATGAGTCGATCAACGAAGATAATTCAATGACCCTCGATACAACACTTCTGATGTTAGTGTAAAGGAAAATAATGGCTTTAATGGTACAACATGATGATCTTTGAGAAGAATGGGAAGTTGGTGTCTCTTCTGAGATAAAAGAAGAACGTCACTCTTCCGTGGATTGGCGAAAAACGCAGACTACGCGGGAAGCCTGAGTGTCCCACACATAGACGTCATTATTGATGTGAAGCTTATTAAGAGCGAGACGAATGCGCTCATATTCTTCTTTTTTTTTTTTTTTTACAGATTTGGCGTACTACCAGAGATTACGGCGGTTTTGTCGGGCGGCCTCAGAGAAATCACGAGAGATGCTGGAATCTGTATCCTTCAGCTTGGAACTGTTGCTTAGCACCAATTCCACATCTTTATCATTATAGAAGTTAGCAATGATAGGTCGCTTCTTTTGTGTCGAAAAACGACCCAAACTATGCGCTCTCACGATCGAAGTTGGCACCACACCAAGCTTACTGGAACAAAATTCACCTACGAGTTGCTCCGAAGTCGCCCAAGCTTCATCTTCTGTATCTTCGATGCCGTAAAAAACAACATTCGACCATCTGGACCGGTTTTCTGAGTCGTCAATTTAGTCTTGCATTTAAGATATTTCTAAATTAGGGTCTAAAGAGGACTGTTCGACCACACGCTTTGTTAGAGCATCCAAGTCATTCTTCAGGCTGATGTGAATGTTAAGGACCTTATCCAAAGATTTCAAGATTGTAGATATGGCAAGTTTTCATACGCGTTGGACAGCAGGAGCAATATTGTCCAATTTTTTCTCTTGTGCTTTAGTCACGGGCCCAGGGCTGGGTTCAACGTCGCCACCAAGAAGTAGGAGGCCCCAAAGGTACATGAATGCAGCACGAGCACCTTTGAAATAACTGGGTGGCGACGACACCGCGAAAAGGCAAACATCATCGCTACGGTAGCGGTATGTTTTGCACTGACTAACCTGGAAGAACATCAGCGGTGAGCGTGACATCCTAACTGCGGTGCCGTGGCCACTTTGTTTAGCAATGAGAGTCAGAACCTCTTCTGTTGGTTCCCGCTGATTTAACGCTTCCATAGGCCTCCTCCCAGCGGTTATGCTCCGTCTATTACGCTCGGCAGTCTGGCATCACCGTTTGGCAAGCCGTTCCTCTTTCTGCTCGGGCGTCTTCGCTTCTCGCTTCGCCTTCTCACTCTCATAATCTCTTTGCTGCTTCTATGCGTCGCATTTTATACTGTGCCGGCGGCTGCGTTTCGATGGAAGCGAAACTGGGAGACGTCCGTGAGCTGTGCGATGTCAATGCACGTTAAAGATCCGCAGGTGGTCGCTCTGTAGCCCTCCACTACGGCTCCTCTTTCTCTCTTTCCACTTTCTCTCCCACCTTCCTCCCTTCTATTAGAGCGCGGGTCAGGTGTCCGCAGAGCAAGTGTGACCGATACTGCACCTTTCCTTTGATGTGAACCAATTTATTATTATTATTATTATTATTATTATTATTATTATTATTATTATTATTATTATTATTATTATTATTATTATTATTATTGCGCTCTGCATCTTGGCGTCTCCGCTTGACGCGTTCTTCTCTTTGTTCGCGCCGCTCTCCTCTGACGTCATGCCAGACGGCGAGGCAGTGGTCGCTAGGCAACGGCGCAAGGAGCGGTGCGACCACGGCGCTGCCACAGCTACAGCGAAAATTCGACTTTGCGGCCAATGTAGCTCTCGCTACAATATGTCAATCTACTCGACATTCCCACGGCACGAGTTCCTTTCGCCGTGACATGCTCAATGTGAGACCTCCAGGAATAATTCGGAAGAATCACAAGTACTCACTCAGGCCCACTCACAAAATTTTGGTCAGCCTCCGGGATCACTCAAATTCACGAAACACACGATCGAACTCACCGAACTCAAGCTGAATCTGACCCGCAACTGGCTTGGACTCACTCCTACTCACGACTCATTCAGAGTCAACCATTCGTTGCGACTCATGACTCACTTTGACTTGCATCTCGGCTCCCTCACTCCTTTCGACCCTCAACTCATCTGGACTCACTCATTTCTACTCACGATTCATCTGGACTCATTTCAATTCAGGAGTCCTTTGAACTCAATTACTCATTTAGCTAAGCCGATTTCTTGCCCTAGTGGCCTTGACCAATGCAGAAAGCTTTGATTTCCGTGCTTTATTTTGTCAATCGTTTTTTATACGAGTAAAGCGCCTCATCTGATTTTACTTTGTTGTCAAACACAATCAAGGTTTAATACTATCGGCTCTCAGCAGGCATAAACAAAATGACTATCGGCTCTCAGCAGGCATAAACAAAATGCCTTGAAGGGCTTGACTGGACCTGTATACACCTTGCGTTTTATATCAGTGGCGACATTCATCTGTGCCTAATACGCGTTATACCTAGTGGCAAGGGCAGAGGGATATTATTTTATATTTTTTTGGTAGCCTCACCATAATATATGTGCCTAACACGCAAAAATTCGCCAGGGAGCACACGCGAGCAGGTATTTTACAAAATTCTCTCTTTCGGTCCCCTAACCAAGCGCCTTTTGTCGCGTCCATAAATACTTCTTTTCAAACCGCTGAGGCGAAAAAAGGCGCACGCCATTGTCACAAAAACACAGACCATAACCTGATCCTTAGTACGGAATCACGATTCAGATCATAACTTAAATTCGAGTCTGGAATCAAGACTCGGATCATGATATGAATTCGAGTCGAGACTCCCAACTCAAGCCATGAGCTGAATGCGAGTCCGGACTCACTTACGACCGACTCGGATCACGACCTGAACGAGAGTCTGGACTCACCCACTACTCACACCATGATCTCAACGTGAGTCGGTGCTCACTCACGACTCAGATCATAATCTGAATGTGAGTCCAGGCTCACTCATGACTCAGATTATGATCCAAATGCGAGCGTGAGTGAGCTCAATTGAGTCGATTCGTGAGTTATTCGGCCTACCTATGTTACTAGGTGAGATTATCGCTATGAATGCCGCCCATATATTTGAGGGACTTTTCGAATCGTTTGAAGCTGCTGTGTTATATATATATATATATATATATATATATATATATATATATATATATATATATATATATACATGAACTCTTGGTTGAAGAGCAAGGGAAGCACACTAATTCATATTTAATGTGATTTGCGAAGCACATGACCATTTCTCAAGAGAACTCAAATACGACTGCGGGCACACATACAGAGATTGGATCTCAGACACAACCACAAAAATCTCAATGTCATCCGCATAGGCGTAGTGTGAACTTGGTGGTTTGTGGGGTTTGACTTCCCAAAGCAACTAAGTCCATGAGAGACGCCGTAATGGAGGGATCCGGAAATTTCTTCCACGCGGGGTTCTTGAACGTGCTTTGACAGTGCACAGCACACGGACGCCTAGCTTTTCGCCTCGCCCAAAACGAGGCCGGGATTCTATCTCGCATCCTTGGGCACAGTAGTTGAGCTCCTTAACCACTACGCCAATCCGGCGGCGCTACAGCGAACTTAGCGATGACTATAAATTTAGCACCGAGAACAGTGCAGCACATTTAGGCACTGAGGCGATTTGTTTGTATCTCCCAAAACGGACACCATTTTGCACACAAAAAAGAAAACTCGCTGTTTTGATGAAATGCAGGTGCACACGTAAGTAAATATGGTGCATACTTAAATGCAAGTCGCTTGTGCGATAGAATGGCATGTTCTACAATGTCGTAAGCTTTGGCTATATCTAACGTAGAAAAAGCAGCCTGCATTTTTGACGTTGAGCAAGGAGAGTTGATTCTCGAGGTCGTCAGTGCATTTCATAACAAACCTTCGGGCTGGAAACCGATTTCACAGCGCGTTCCGCAAAGTCCGAAACACAAATAAGTAAAAGTAAATTAACTTGACTACATTTAAGGTAAAAAATATCAGACTAATACTATGGAGAGCACTGCCTCTGTCATAAATAAATAATACTTCAGTAATGGGATTTGTTAGGCGAGATTCCAGGCAGGAGGCGGGTTAATAGAATATTCTATTCGGTGTAACAAATAGTCCGGAAACTTCTCCAATACAATCTTTAGCATTTCCTTCGTTGCACCATTGGGTTCAGGAGCAGCAGCTGGTAACCTAGTACGACTGGAGAAAGTCCGGTAAGAGTATTTTAGAATTCATATTGAATTGGCTTCAATGGCGCAATAAACATTGGCTGAAAAGGAATAACAGTTGAGAACCTCTTCCCCAATCATAAACCAATCATTACAATGGTCTCGAATACTTCATTTGCAGTCAAAAAACAATTTTTTTTTTTTTACGTCGCCAGCTTTTTTCTTGTCCTCAAATGTCCGACAAGAGTCAAAGCGGCTGAGTGTAGTAGCCACCCACAGGCACAAAAGCAAATGTTCTGGAGCTTTGGACAAAGCCTTCATCACAAAGGAAAGCGGTGAAGGCATTCTGAAGTTCTTAAAGGACTATGGGTTGAGTTGCCGATCATAGACTAAGTGTGCGCCTTCGGTGCCTTTAATATAAATGACCATGGACACGCGAAAAAAATTTATTTTATTGCCGCTCTTTTTTTCCTTTTTCTCCCCTTGCTCCTCTCCCCACGTTCATAGCTTGGTCATAGCTAACTGGTTATAGCTTAGTTATCATTCCTGCCTTTCTGTTGCGTTTTTTTTTTCTTCAGCCAGCTCTGCTCGTCGTGTATGCTGGTATACGGTAAACGGCAGGCTCAACGAAACTGTGGCAGGAGCTGCCAACTTGGGTCTCTCGTCTCACTTGGGACGGTTATGTCAGAATCAGCCTGCGATGACCCTGGTATTCACGTTACCCCTATAGGCCACTGATGCTTGGTTAAAGCGGGGCGTTATACGTGGGCTGGTAGCCTACGCTATCGCGTCATACCCTTAAAGCCAGAGCTTAAGTGTCCCCCATATTTAGATGCAATAAACGCCTTTACCTCTACCAACTAAAACGCTAGTGAACCAACTAAAACGCCGGTTAAACAGACGACGCCGCACCGCTGCCGTTGCTGTGTAAAACTGTGCGAGACGGGGGTCATAGTAACCGGGGTGTATATGTCTCCCGAGACCAGCGTTGAAACTGCGTTGGACGTTTTGGCTACCGGTATGCCTAGCCGAACTGAAGAGGAGTTGGTTGTAGTGACGGGGGACTTTAATAAAGAAAAGAACTCCGCCTTCTTCAAGCTGCACAGGAGCGGTTTCTACTCGAGTTGAGCCAGCACCAACTCAAACCACCCCTTATTGGGGAAGCAGTTTAGACTTGGCTTTACACAGAGCCCCGGCAGATACAGAGCACGTCGTCAGCAGAGTGGAAACCAAGTCCCACTACTTCACTGATCGGAGCAGCGTCATATTGGTATAAAGAATAAAAGCCTAGTCGTTACCTGAACAGTTTGTCTTGTCTATATATCTATAGAGCTAAACCAAACGCTTAATCACAAGCTACAACTACAAGCGTAGCCATGCAGCCGTTGCTTTCGCAATTCAACTAGGGTTAACCAGAGCTAAACCCCAGCCAACTTTTTTTGTTTGTCTCTGTCTCTCTCTCTCTTTAAGCTCAGAAAAAAAAAGTATTAGTTGCGCGACTTAGAGATGAAACCGAAATAACCGTACTCATCTTTCACTCCTGAGACTGCATGCGCGTTTAAAGTGGCTGCGATGAACATAAAAGCTTTTAAGTGCGTAACACTACTAGCCGCAATCACGGATTTTGCCGATGTCTGTGCGAAGCCGATCCCCGCTCACTCTCTCTCTCTGCGTGAACTTGAAAGGGAGAAAGAGAAGGTGCCGACACGCGTCACGCGGCATATCCGTGAGGAGGCGGAGACACCTGCAGCCGAAGCCGCTCTCTCTCCGGCTCTCAGTGAACTTGAACCCTTCCAAGAGAAGGTTGCGACGAAGTTGAAGGCCCGCGAGCAACACGCGACTTAGGTTGACTTAGGTTAGGGTTCACGCTATTTTCATCCAATGACCTGCGCCTTCTCAGCGGATTTTAAAACAGTATCCTTACGAAATATGTCTCATAAGTTTTTGATTTGAAGTAATACTTTTACGCGGCCCGTTCATCAGGTGTCAATAATTTATGATTTGAATTTCCGATGCACTCTTGATTTACAATTAGCCACTCATTGTCTGATTAAGGAGGGATGTGGTTTTTCTTGCTGATTTTAGTGCAATAGCTTTTCAAGGACTATAGACACCAAATTTTGTTGGGATATTTCTTTTTGTTATTGATGCGTAATACATTCCTGTATAGGGATCACCACGCGGTTTTTGCCCATGACCGCTATGTAATTTTTATTTGAATTTTCTTTTCTCGTCAGTTTCGGTTTCGGTTTTAGCAGTCGAGAAAGGGCTTTGGCATCACAATCAAGTCTAGGCCACGGGTGGCATGAAAAAAGACGCTTCACCTTTTGTAATTCCTGTCCTTGTGGCAGGCTGGCTTTAATGTTCTAGTGAAGTAAAACGACACAGGAGCAATTACATCGCTGTTTTATTCATACATCACCTGACTTTGTCGTTACAGCCACCGCGCGACTGTTGAAACCGAAACTAAAGAAAAAAGAAATTTGATTATACCTTTTTCAGCGGCTATAGGAGAATATCATTAGGTTGTTCATGTACAGTAATGTCTTACACACCATTACAGAAGATAAAAACTGAACTTCAAAAATGAAGTGTCTATACTCATTTAAAACCAACCAGTAAAACACTACCTACGCAAAACTGAATTACAAGCTAAAAAAAATTAGTGATTAAACAAATAGCAAAATGCACGTACGCGAAGCAGACTCCCCTAGGGGAGCTTCAGGTGCCAAAAACGCTGCCGCGTGATAGCCGTAAAGGCGGCGCTTATATGTACACCAAGTTTTTTACCATATTAAATTGGTATACAAACATGCTATAAGCTCATGGTGCATTTCCGTACAATGTACGATACTTAACTATTTTAAGGCGACAGGCTTCAATAGCTCATACTGACCGCGTTTGTTCTTTCGGTTACACTAAAGCTGTCAATAAAATGATGTCATCACCAGAAACAGAAAGTAACGTCTTCAGAAAAATAAAAATCCCGTCTCCACCGGGAATCACACCTCCGTCCCTCGGATCTCCAGCCGAGCACTTTAACCGACTACGCCACGCCCGGGACCGTGAAACGCACATCATAATTCTCTTTGTCCACCGTGAGGGTGGTAGTAAACAATAAATAAATAAATCCTGCCTCCACCGGAAATCGAAATTTCATCCCTCGGATCCCCAGCTGAGCGCTTTAACCAATCGCGCCACACCCGGGATCGTGAAACACGCTTCATAATTCTTCTTTTCTACAGTGAGGATGATAGTAGCGATGACAATGACGCTGAAATTAGAGATAATGACAATGATGGCATTGGCAATGGTAATGACGGTGCAGTCAGTTGATAATAATAATGAGAGCGAACGTGATGCACCGTGGGCATCAGCAACGCTCAGGATTTCGCACTTCTGCAGTGCAGACTCCACAGTGCTCTCAGAATTATTTTTTTTTTCTTAGCGAAAGCTACACTGCGCTAGGTTTTCAAGCCGTCGGCGTGGCACCGTGGCATCGTGTGCCGTATTATGGCCCCTGGAAAAACTTGCTAGTCTTCCGTCTGTTGTTGTTGAAAACTTTTATTTGCAAAAAGAAAGAAAAGGAAGAAAGAAGCTGAAGAGATTATACATTTCGGGTGGAATCCTTATTTCAGGATCCCAATGACCACCGCTGTCGCTCTGGCCTGGACAACCATTTTTCTTTGGGTCTCCAAATCTGAGCTCAGATTGGAGATCTGCCATTGTTCCTCGGAGTTTTGTGTCCAAGCCGTGGGGTTTATCGCCGAAGCATCCCCAAGTGACGTGGTATGTGGTTGGGGTCTCGCCACACCAAGGGCAGAAGTCGTTATATCGATTAGGAAAAAATATGTTAAGCTTATGCAGGTTTGGGTAAGTGTTTGTAGTTTGCGCCAATCTTTAGCCTCTCCCGCGGTGAGTTGGCGGTGCGGAGGGGAAAGACTTGTCTCTTTGTTCGGAGAGAAAGCAGTCTTTCGTCATAGGAGGGGGTAGTGGGATAAGGTCGGGAAGGTTGCCTGCTCCGTTTGTGTATCCTCGAGCTAGACCATCCGCAGCCTCGTTACCCTCAAGACCCTCGTGACCGGGAGCCCAAGTGATTTGATGCTTGCTGGTGGATTTTTGGCTGTACTCAGTGTTGAGTATAGGTGCGTTGGATTTCGGGATTCTGCCTGAGAGAAAGAGCCGACAGGCCAACTTTGAGTCTGTTACTATATTGAGGTTCTGTCCCGAGATGTCTCCATGCTGTATGGCCAGCGCTATTGCGGCTGTTTCGGCTGCAGTTGGGCTACTTGTTGGAATAGAGGCGCTGGTGATTTCCTTGAAGTTGGTGTCTAGCACTACAGCCCGGTGTGAGCTGAGTTTGGGTATGTGGCAGCGTCAACGTAGACTGCGTTTCTTGTGCCCTCGCTCCTCCCTACGGAGAGGGGTGTCCTCTCTCGTAATGCATGCGGCGGTGGCGCTGTACGCAGTCGGAGTACGGTCGGCTTCCTCACCGCGGCGTTGCTCCTACCAGGCAATGCTGTGTATACGTTGTTGCCGGTTTCGTGCGTGCTTTATTTTGCTTGTCACGACGAAAGCGCTTAAATCTATGCTTCCGATACGTAATTTTCTCAAGCTGTGCTACCGTTGACAACAAGGTGAATGTTGAATACATAGACCTTCCCGCAGCCAGCCCAGAAGAAAAAAAAAATCTTGTTCGTTCACTTACAAAAAATGGCTGAGGCTTAGCTTGGTTAAGCCTGGTCAGATGGCAAGCATATTGATTGCTAAACTCGGCTTTCCATGGTCTCCCCTTTATATATAAACCTGCGCTATACCACGTGGTCCGCACAGCGTGCAACCGCAGCCGACGGCGCGAGCCGGTTCCCGTCTCTCCTCTTTCGTGACGTAAGCGTATCACGTGGTGTGACGTCACTATACCACATGGTCCGCACGGCGTGCAACCGCAGCCAACGGCGCGAGCCGGTCCCCCTCTATCCTCTGTCGTGACGTCAGCGTATCACGTGGTGTGACGTCACCATACCACGTGGTCCGCACGGCGTGCAACCGCAGCCGACGGCGCGAGCTGGACCCCCGTCTCTCCTCTGTCGTGACGTCAGTGTATCACGTGGTGTGACGTAGCATTCCACATTCTTTGCACGGCGTGTAACCGTCATGAAGGGCTGTGGTTTACCTCTAGCAATATGCTTCGCATAAAAGCACCGACTGCAGCGCGTCGTCTGCTGTAGACAGATGCTTTGAAAAATTAAAACCATACCTGACGACATGAGAGGTGAGCGATGCCGCTAGAAGCAGACACAAAGGAATAAATGATAAAGAATTTCTTCCTTTATTACAAGGGAGGAATATGCGTCACATCCGCTTTAGAGAATGAAAAACAGTCGGCGCGTGTATGTGGCGGCCACTAAACAGCGAGAGGGCAGAAAAGCAGCAAATATTCAAACTTTTAAAGCTTAGAAGATGCAACTGATGTCGCTATTGAGACAAAGCCTAACGAAGTGATCTTTTTGTTTATTAAATGCTCAATTGTTATTGATCTCGTCGGGCGAAGCAATGCAGCAGTTGTATGCGTTGCAAAATAATGTTGTATACATTCTTGTCCTTTACAATAATGAATAATTTTTGTATATTTCAGCTTTGCATCGCCCCCGTATCGTGTACTTTTATTTCTTACTAAATGCTACATATATAACTGGCGTATAAGGGCTGAATAAGAATCTCAAAACTGCGTCTTTGTATTATTGTGTAATCATTTCATTTGGTGCACTGCAGAGATGAGTAGTAAGGGTAAGGGGTGGTGCTTTACTAAAAAAAGGAAGTAAAATTGCGGGCCGTGGTATGACTGTCATTTATTCCTTGTATATCTGATGTGCAGCCGTAAGAAATAAAATCGATAGGGCAAATGATAACATGAAAGATGTATAGTAAAGACACGCCACAGCGCAAATCATCCCGCCTACAAGACAAGAAAACACAACGTGCCGCGTCGTCAGTAGCGCACCTTAATTCTCCTTCTCTAGCGTGAGGAAGATAGTAGTGGTGATGATAGTAAGCGACGCATTTCGAGCGAGCGTGTACTCAGCATTGGGCAGCATTGGATTGGACTAGATTAGTTGGACTGGTTTGGATTGAATTGGGACTAAGTAGTCACTAATACTAATTAGTCATTAGTCATGACAATGACGGCCTATGACGTCATCGGCCGTGACGTGATGTCTGGATGTGGCGTCATCATAACGTCACATCCGTTTATGTCTAATAACCAGAGTTGACGTCATAATGACGTCACGACTACTGGTGACGTCACCAGGCGAACTTAACCCTGCCGGGCGTTGGATCGAAGCTTCCGTACGGCGCCATTAATTTGGCGCTTCCTCGAAGACCGCATCACACAGCATGTAGAAGCAGACTCAGTGCAGCAGGCATTAGCGGCGTTTGAAATTGGTTTACAGGAAAGAAAGGCGCATTATCTGTCACAATTAATAATTAATACGATGTCTAGTTCCGCGCTAGAAGAAGATATGTTCATGTATTATGACTTGCGCTAAAAAAAAAGATTTTTTTTTTTGCGTCGGGAAATTCAATGCAAAAACTTATGGAGAATTTATGACGTCAACCCTACGTAAAAACGTAATGGCAACTCATCAAGCCTTATGACGTTATCGTGATGCAAAAACACGTAATGTAAAAAGACATGTGAATTTCGTGAGTTCGGTTTGATTCTGATGAAGATCGGAAAATATGGACTTTGGCCCATGTACTGCAGATGGCTCAAAGCCAGCCAGCCTTGCTGCAAGTAAAATGGAATGGTAAATAAAATAATGCAGATATACAATTGCTGCTTGCGTTACACAGGTGCCATACGCCTTTTAGCTTTTTACTTCCTATTATTTACTACGGGCTGTCACTCCGCGACTTCGTTCTCTGCCAACAGGCTCAAGAGGATCGCATTTTATTTACTTATGATTACTGAGTTGACAAGGGCAAGGTAATAGAGGCTCGTTATGATAAAAATACTAAAAAGCTACAAATTCCCGAAATCTGACTTTAGAAATTTACCTGCAACTATTCCCCATCCCCTCTCTTCCATACCCTCTTTCCACGCTCGTTAGGTGATGGTTGCCATAACGCTGGCTTGAAAAAGATCCAAAAGCTGCTTATAGAGGTCAGACGTGTGATAAGCACTGAATTATGTGTCCTCAAGTTTTTAATGTATGAATTTTACAGATAGTGAATTGCGACACGTACCCAATGCTCAGACTAAAAGCCATTCATTACCACTGATTAAACTCCATGAAATAATTATTTACGGCCCGTTAGTCTCCCTACTTAGCGAAAACGAAAAGTGCTCTATAAGTATCATTTTGGTTGAGTTCCCTTAGTCAAATCATCATTTTTCTTTTCGGGCATAAAACTCGCAGCAGTGTTTCTCTGCCAATATTTATCTGTTTTGTTCGTTTTCTAACACGCGTATTAAAGTGCGCATTTTCTGTTCACTCGCGCGACGGTTTACACGGTTAACACCATTAACAGATACTCCTAATGCGTCACTGGAGAAGGCGCAATGAGCCGCTGAGCAATAATAAACACTCGTCGCCTGGAACGAAACGGCCGAAATTATTCCACGCACCCGAGTTCATCGCCGCCGAGTTCTCCGGCAATGATTGCCCTCTCGGCGTGCCCTTACACGCTGAGCACTCATGCGCGCGCGGCCTGTGTCCGAAGGATCAAGGCGGGAAGCGGCGGATAGAGCGAGGGGCGAGGGTGGGAGGGGGCGCAAATCACCCGCCGCCTTCTACGAGCCACGCACAGGTCTTGGCCGACCATTCGCATTCGCACGCGCTGTGTTTGTACCGGGACGTACGCGGCGTCTCCGCATCGGCATTCATGCGACGCCAGGTGCGTGAAGCGGTCTCCACGTTGCGCGGAGGTCATCAATAGGGCGCCGATGGCGGCGCAGGAACGTTATGCGCTTTGCTGTCGGAGTCGCGGGTGGGTGGGCCTTCCTGTTGGAGGACAGGGGTGCGTAGTGTTCCCGCGGTGGCCTGTATCTCGGTCCCCTAATGAAGTGCGCCAACTAATTGTGCGACTCTCCTTCACCTTCTTTCCCCTCGCAGCCACGCCCTCCACTCTTTTCGCGTCTTTCCTAAGGGCGGAAGTGTCCGGCGTCTACACGCGAAACCGACAGCCGGGCTCACACGGAATGCAGGCTTCCCATCGCCACCGGCATCAGTATGCGGGCCGCGTACGGAGCTCGTGGCGATTCGCGCTGGGCACGGCTTCGCTTTCGTCTAGCTGAGCGTCGGCTGCGTATTGCGCGGCTCTGCGCTGCAGTTGCTGTCGCGTTGAGCAGGTGCGCGCAGGCCTGTAACGTGGCTGGTGAACCTGGTGGAGTTGTTTTCAGAGCGCAGCTCTTTGGCGCCCGTTCCTGCGTTTCGCGTCGTCGTTGGCGTCGTCGGCGTTGCCCCTGTAATCCTAATAATAAACCCTGTAATAAACCCTTCTCGTTCTTCTTGTTCCTGCAACTATGTAGTTGCCCCTATCCTTAGTGCGACACACATCGCGATACAAGCTCCGCAGCTGGGGCAGCGCGCGCTCCTTTCCCCACAGCCCTCCCGATTCCTGCGTGGCGGCGACCGCGCTTGTTATCGGATTGCTGCGCGCGCTCCCCCCCCCCCCCCCCCTCTCTTTCTTCCTGCGTAGCGGCGAGGGTGCTCTCCGGTTGCCGAAACGCCGGCTCGCTATCAGCGGATCACGGTGCGTGCATCCCTAGCCGAAGCGCAGTCACATTCTCTTCACCCGTTAGCGGCGTCAGCGGCATCAGTCAGTCGCTGCTATTTGTTCGTCGCGCAACGTTCCTATGGGCCCATGCGCTGCCTCCCGCAACATCCCGATAACTTAATTGTTCCCTTCATTTCTCCGATCACAAAGCTTCTTTCATGAGAGCCAAGAACCGTTAGTGGAGTGTTTCTTGAAGGAATAGGTGTGAAAAGTTAAAAAAAAGTTGTCTGTAATTCTACTTTGCTCGAAATATTTGCCTTAGTCCATCGAAAAGATGAAACAGCTGATGAGCTGCGCTCCAATTTCGCATTAGGAAGTAACGGAATCATCAGCAATTTTTTTATGCGTTTCAACTCATTTGTTCTCACAATCCCTGCTCGAAATACACAAGTTCACGAAGGGCGGGGTTCGGTGCAAGATAAAAATACTTGGATGTATTCGAAGGGGGGGGGGGGGCTTCAAAAGAAATTCCGTAAGGCATTTCAGCTCATAATCGTCGCCATTAACAAGTCTGATAGTTCCCCTTCCCGCTCATCCATGACAAAGAGGGCATTCAAGAACGAGCAGTGTGCATGCGCTTCTTCTGATTACGCGCGGTTGTAAAGCTCGTTGAATGTTGTTTCGGACCTTAAGACACGCGCCGATCATGAGTGCTTTTCGAAAAAAGCAGCTAGCCAAGACTTCCTTCTATGAGCTTGTCCTCGATGTATTGTGGAATATTCACTGAAGACAACACGAACCAGTCTTGTAAAGAACAGAATAGAAGTGTACTTCTGAATGACAAAATTATTTGTTTGTGCTTGTCGGCTCATGGGGGAAGGAAAATAATTTGACAGTAGGGATTTGGCCACTGAAGCTAATGCGACGTGGCCAAATTGAACAATGAACAATATAATCACGTAACATACTTGCATTCATTTTGTACATGAGCTCACAGCTGTTGTGGTTTCTAAATATTTTGTAGGGGGTATACAGCGAAGCGCCCCAAATAGAAGAGCAGAAGAGAGCTCGGTATCATATGGCTAAATTCTTACTATTCATTACAAGCCGGTGCGCTTACGCACATAGCAAAAATCGAATACCATCTTGAAGATACTCAACACTGGAAGGAGCTTGTAAATTAAGAAAGTAAAGGCTCTGTATGGAGAAAACCAAATCAATGTTCCTTTAATAACGGTCAGCAGTAACAAAAGTTCTGACAGGGCGGTAGTTCTTGCCCGCGGGACGATAATGAGAGTCGAAGAAACGAGAACAGAGAAGACTATCAGTCGCAACTTGACTTACATGGGAGCTGCTTCCTAATTCAGGGCCAAGTCAAGTAAGTTGATGTGTTTACTTTTGTAGCGTGTGGGGTTGTAATAGGGTTTTAAATACGTTTTCCCCGCTTAGTCGCTGATGACAGTCAAAATCGTCGACCCCATCCAGTGATCGCGTGCGCTACCGAGCGCACGCCGACCACTCCGGGCCATGCTCTTGGGAACAAATGAACAACACGTGCTGACAACAAACAGCATTTATTGCTGCAATAACAACAACGCCAGCTAGCAATAAAACACGCTAATGAATACAGGTCGTCTGACTCACCAGCAGGGCTGCGGGCGAATGTTCGCTCACGCTAGGGCAGGGGATAAACTCCGAGGCCGGACAAGACAGGCAAGCGGGATAAGTCTCACGAGGCTTCACCTCGCCGGTGACTGCCGGAGTGCCACGAAGAGACGTCCGCTCGCATCCTGTGCCGATGCCGAAAAGCGTTGGCTTTGTCCGCGTGCGCGCTGACAAGATCAGGGGTGGCGCTTGTGCTGCCGCGACGCTGGCGCCATCTCTCGATAGTTAATGGTAACCACCAATGCTGACGCCATTTCGCGATAGCTAGAGTAACCACCACGGAGGGGAAAACCAACTTTAAAGGGGACGATGGGAGAACGTTCCCCACAAGCGAGACCTACACTGGGCTGCCAGTCAAGCATTTCACGGTTGCCGGGAGAGGTCAGTTGTGCCCATGCGCAGTTACCATGGCAACCTGAAAGGAGCAGTAGGTGTGGCTTGCGCTTCGCCGTGGCCGCGGCAGTGCGCCGGCTCCACCGTCGGAGCCGCGCGTAACGCCCGCGAATGAATAGTTGTGCGCATGCGCCGGTACCATGGCAACCAGAGGGACCCCACAGGTGCGCCGCGCTTCGTCGCCGCCTCGTCGCCATCGGACGCCACTCCATCCCCCGAACCGCGTGTCGCATGCGCAGCATTGCGTATAAAAGGCAGAGATGAAATAGGCGGCTGTATCATAACGTTTGATATAGATGCAGAGAAGGAGAGTCTAGCGGCTGCTAAACGGCGGTATAGACAAGAGAAGGTTAAGTTTTGCGATCTTGAGGTTGTCGTCTGGCGCCTGGCTACTCAAGTCAAGAGATCGAACGTAAGAAGGCGAAGAGAGCAGCGGAGACACCCAGACAGAGCGCAGCGGCTTGCCAAACGGAGATGGGTCATTCCACACGAAACGTTCCAGGCCCCAAAAGCGATCATCACCGATTATCTTAAAGAAAATTGGGGCAATTTTCGATAGTGTGAATACTGTTTTGGTAAAGTAACTTGGCGAATATTTTTTTATATAATTTTTCACGTAGGCGACTTTCAAAGTTTGCGCGAACACGCAAAAGCTGCTTGCAGTTAAGCATTTCTAATTAAGGTGCGAAAGTAGATACATTAACAGGTTCCATTTTATATTATCGCATATATGTTGTTCTTTAATGTAACTTCATAACTGCTCTCATATAAGGCTATTCTGCATTTCCTTGGTTCGATAAAGAAGCAAGAAAATGTGTGTTTTCAGTATTTTTTATCATGAACTTCGTTCATGTTTCAGTCACAAAACGTTTTACATCGTTCACCTTTTAGTAGAGGTGATGCCAAAAATAATTTAAACTTTCTTTAAAGTACTTTTTAGGAAAATCAGTCCCAAAGTTCGGGTGATGACTTGCGAAAACTACTCCAAGCTGGCTAGCGCGGTTAAACTGACGCTGCGCATTGATGGAGCGTAACGTGAGCCTAATTCGTTTCGAAAAGGATATGCTATACCGCTGGCCCTTAGTGGTAAGAATCAGGCTCTTGCATGACCCGTAACAAGCTGAGCTGTTTTATGCACGAAACAGTGAATCCGCGTCAAGCAGAATGTCTCCTCGTGCCTGATGATTCTCCCGTCTAGACAAAGACCTCAAACCGTTGACGGTTTGCTTTCTTTATAGAAATGTATACTATTAAAATACTATCACAATGTAAAAAACACGGCAATATAGTAGACGTTGATTTTGCTCCCAGTTTTCGCTAAGAAAGTATCATTCAGCCACATATATACTGGGTCGAGGGTATATAGGTTCTTTGAAATTGAGCTGTGACGCGTAGGTATTATGCAGTGAAATCACAGTTCGGCTGTGTCGAGCAGTGACACTAACTGTGAACTTAAAAAACATAGTTCTCGCGGCAGACAAAATTCACTCGAGCGAAAAGTTCTGGATTGTAAGCTGAGAAGTTTGTGTGTTTAATGAGCCATGTCACGTATTTTTATCTCGAGGGCCTTTAGGTTTAATTTACCTCTCAATTTAACAAAAGTATCGCTTTTTGCCAGCTTTGGGACTGATCTTCCCAAAAAGTCCTTTAAAAAAAGTTTTAATTATTATTGCATCACCTCTACCAAAAGGTGAACGATGTAAAAATTTATTGCGACTGCGATAAAAAATACTGAAGACGCACAATTTCTTGCTTCTTTATTGAACCAAGGCAAAGCAGAATAGCCTCACATGGGAGCAGTTATGAAGTTATATTACAGAACAACACATATGCGATAATATAAAATAGAATTTGTTATTGTAGCTGCTTCGCACCTGATTTAAAAATATATAACTGTAAGCAATGTTTGCATATTCGCGACAACATTGAAAGTATCTTACGCGAAAAACATTTTTCTTCACCAAATTACTTTACCAAAACAGTATTCGCATGATCGACAACTGCGCCAATTGTTTTCAACAGGACTGGTGATGGTCGCTTTTGGGGCCTGGGACGTTTCGCATGGTATCATCCAGAAGCCAGACGGCCGAGCGTAATAGATGCCGCATAGGTGGGGCTTATAGAACTCATGCCCAGGTACGCAATATATTTGCAATCCCGCATACTTATCTGAAATGAACCCCCTCTCTGTTTTTCCACTCACCATTGTTTCCCGTCGGACCACTTTTTGCTCTTATCTTAGCGCCCCCATAACCTCTTTTGGCGTGAAAGAAAAACTTTGCACAAGTTTCTCTTCAGCCATTCTAAAGGGTTCGTGGAATTCCGCTCGTCGTGCTTCACTGTAGTCGAATCAAAGCAATCCACGCACGTTGGGCCGCTTACGAAATTCAGTCCGGCCATCTTAAGGACAAGGAGGACAGACCACCAACCCGCTGCTGCATTTCTTTTTGAAGCGGCAGCTTCACTACGGCAGGTAGTTCGAACGTTCAGCGTAGCGCCGTAAGTGGCCTTGACGGCGCATTTCTTTTCTTATAAACTAATTTACAATTGAAGCTAAATGTTCACTATGCTAGGTAGAGCCGATCTTCGCATGACGCTAAATTTGACCTTCAAGTGACCTTGACCTAATGAAGTGTGGGTGTCCACGATTCCGTGGTGTCCACCCGAAGCATACTGCGCCTTCCTCTCCCCAAAACATTCATCATTAGATGGAACTCGTGGTCACCGCGGGTGACTACAACAAAGACCAAGAGCATGAAACATCTTTTGTGCCAATGTCAGAAGAGAGCTTTGACTTGGAGTGGCACCAATGTCAACCAAAGACGACAACCCAATGGGGCGGCAGTTTTGACTTGGTGCTCCAACGCAAGACCATCAACTCGGCAATGCAGATAAACAAGATAGAAACCAAGTGTCTCTACTTCACGCCACATTGCAGCGTATTCATTGGCAAAAATAAAGACGAAACTGCCATTTGAACCAGTGCTTAACCGTGTCCACAGGCTCGTCCACAGCCGTAGCCATGCAAATAATGCTTCCGCTTTTTTCCAGGTTTAACCAGAGCTAAACCACAGCATTTTTTTTTCTTTTGCGTGTGTGTGAAATGAGTGCAGAGTGAGCGGACAGTAGCTGCAAAGTGGAGGCAGCAAGGGATGTAGAAAAAGGAGCAAGGCTATAGTCCTTTCCTCGGGCGCGCGCTTACAAGACGTCGCGCGGGTTACCCTTTGTCTTTGGACGGGTGCCGACGAGCCTCGATGTCGCCTCTCTTTTGAATCACGGGAAGCGATCGCTGTCGCTGCTATTGTTGCGAACGGGGTGCCCTTACAAGCGGTTCATCGATCACCATCGTCCTCCTCTCAGTTCCTCTCTTTTCGTATATTTTGGTCTCTCTCCTTTTTGTGGACCTTTTGCGATGTGGTCTTGTAACGTGTGCACGGTTATACATAGACGAGACAGAGTCTGACTATGAGAGGTCCAACGTATGCACGAGAACCACGCACCTGGTGGGCAAAGGTACAAAGAAACAATCGATACGCATTCGAGCTCGTTATCAGTCTGAGTGTCACGAATGAAAATATAACTTTTGATCCCCCAAAGGAAGTTTTGAAGTACAACGGAAAGATGTCCAGAGGTATCACATTTTTTTAAGCTGCTGACATTTACGACGAGATTAGGATCTTCCTTCTCCAAGCTGGCCAGGGAGCAAGTCTGCAAGACAAGCTGGCAGTAAGAAAAGTACGTCATACAAGTACAAGTTACAAGGATGGATATCGTATTCGAGTCCTCAAACGAAATTAAGCTTCAAAATTGCCTTAAACTTTAATTTCAAGGTCAGTTGGTTTATTCCTTAGTGTTGTTGTTTGTCTCCGCGACGACATGTATTTGATCTGATCCGTATTGACGTGAACCTCCTCTCACTTGCAGTGCTATTCTATATGTGATTAGGCGGCTTTGCCTTTTGACAAAGAAGTTTAGCTCAGAAACACAGGCTGACGAAAGAAGTGCGGGCGTTCACTCGCCCTGCTAAAAAATAGGTAGAGCTAATCTACTATACGTGAGGCTTTTGAGCAGCCACGGCACCACCTGTCGGGCTCATGTAACGTTTAAGCAACATTCTGCGGCTGTCAAAAGTTGAGTTTTAATTCCATCCGGGTGGCATTCCTTCCCAAGCGTCACAATCGAGTGGGATCAGTACTTTGCTTAGATGATTTTTCGTAGTGCACTAGTCTGAAAGCCTCTTTTACGAGTAGCCTTTTAGCTAGACCATTATAAGGGTCGTTTTTTATTATAATATAATCACCACTGATAGATATTTATTATTTATTTATTTGTTTTTGAAACCTCAAAGACCCCAAAAGGGACATTATATGAGGGCGCAAAATCACAACAAAAAGCAGTCCCTATTTTTCACAATGATTATATGGAGGAACTAATAGAAATTTGACATTGATAAACAGCTACAACAGTTACAAGTGATAACAGAAAAAAAAGTTAAAGAGGCGACGAACAGTGGATGAAAAACTGGGTCACGCGTGGGAACAGAAGGAAAAACTGTAAACTAAAAGAAAAGTACAATAGAACAACGTTTCAGCACATAGATACCGGAAACTAAGGTGTGTAAACAGATTTCAGCGTGTCTTTAAATTTAGTCAAATTTTAGCTTAACTATTGCAATATGTAACTGTTTACGTCATATCTAACTATTTACATCCTTAATAACATTTGGGATTCACTTACAACTCCTGGGAGCATTCGAGCCTTCTTGGTCAGTAAGACGTTGCCAGCGCCTCCCAGCGCCTCCCTGCGGACAATCTGTGCTTTCACTCTATGACGAAAAATAGCCTCTTCGGCAAAGCCTCATTATTACTAGGATATAAAATTCTTCTCTACCCGCTCACAAACGCGTGAAAAGAGCCACCCTTCTTATACAACAAAAAGAAATAAAAAAGAAATAAAAAAACTGTCCAGAACGATACTTGGTAGCAGCGTCATCGCTGCTACGTATTTACACGGCTGTGGCTTCAGCTTCCGGCGGATACTGCTGCTTTTTAATTTCTAAGCTCTGCTTTCCTAGTACCTCTACATTCCTGAAGTCGCAGAAAATCCGAGAAACAACAAAATAAAACAAAGCAGGAAGAGATTACCAAGCCTAACAGCCGCTTCAGGGCGCGGTTCTGGATGACACGATAAGTAGCCTGTCCGGCGTTTGGTTTCTGCAAGCGTCCGGTACCGGGAAGGCTATTATAGTGTCGGGCGCCGCCGTTGACATGGCACGATTTCGCTATCATGGCACGCGCCATCTTTTCGTTGCCTTATTGTTGCTGCACTGGCCGCCTAACTCTGGGCAGAGTCCCAAGAAGAATGGAGGAAAATCCCGGGCTCTCCGCTGTAATCCTACCTTGCAAGGACAGGTTTCGGGCACGTTTGGCTTCTTGTAGAAGGAGTCGGTTTGCTACGCTGTGCTGCCTTATTTTTGCGAGTTGCTCTCGCTGCCAGGTTCTCTCGCGTGTGTCGATTGTTGCGAGCTGGTAGACAACAAAATGTGGCACATGCGCTCCGTGTGCCTTCTTTTTCTGCCCCTCAAAATGCGCCTTATTGTGAAGCTGAGGTGTTATGTATGCACAACGAAGTGCATTCGTACCAGAAGTTCCTCTATGGAGATGAGCTTCATTATCGTGTGGTCGGAGAAAACGTGCCTTATTTTATTAGGCTTATGAGCTCTGTGGAGCGTTTCCTGAGCTGGCCTAAAAAGGGCAAACAAATTCTGTTGAACTGTTCCTGGTTCGCTTTTGGTTTACGATACAAGTTGACGTGAATAGTTTGGTCTAATCGGCATGCTCCAACCGCACGAACAGTAAACCCCGTATAGGCTCTCTGTTGGCTCGGGCGGGTCCGTATATGTGCATGTAGTTTGGTTGAACGGAATGAAAACTACAATATGATTTTCTTTTTCTGAATTAATTACCATAAATATTGAACCTTAATAAAAATCGAAGGCATAGGAAAAAACATGAGAATCCATCAGGTCTCAAAGCCACTTGATGAAACCGCCTTACGTCTCGAACATTTCCTGCAGCGCTATGGTTACTTCATTGTGCCGCTACTGGCTCAAGTAACCGACAATCTCAAGTAGAGGTGTCGCCGACGCAGTACATCGGATTGTCGCATCATTGAATACTTCGAAGAAATGGGAATCCACACAGCAGAAAAATCATATGACGTTGGGAAATCCCCTGATCTCATGGCCGAGGGGTTGATTACACCGGAATCACACCAGGCATGCATTTCTACCGCAATTTGGTCGGCGGAATTTGTGGTTTCCCAAAACCGCATTGCAAGTCCAAGTTTTCAGTTACTTTGACGCGAAATTTCGAGCTGTGAATGGCAGAGTGCAGCGAGTCAGCCGCGGTTATGAAAACGATAATGTCAGGAAGACTGAGTTCGGCATTTCCTCCATATTTGACACTTTATTATTTTCCGGTTGCATGGGTAAATTTTGTTGGCTTCATAACATCGCCGTGAAGGCCTGTCAATAAAAAAAAAAAGTTTTGTTTTTTTTTCTTAATTCTAACTAGTCGCTGCCTCTCCACAAATAATTTTCTGTTTTCAGTTAGTGTGTGTGCTTTGTATAGGTCGCATTCTGATTCTTTGGAGCCATAATTTCCGCTTTAGAATTACAGGGCAGCACTTACGTCTGCTCAAGAGCAAAAAGGGCGACAGCCACTTTAAAGGACTGTATTTACTAACTGCATCGTCACTGTTATCCCCACTGCAGCTAGCAACCGAACCTTCAAGGAGCCACAGGACTAATCGTGGCTATAATGGTTTGGACTGGTTTGTGGGGTTTAACGTCCCAAAGCGACTCAGGCTATGAGAGACACCATAGTGGAGGACTCCGGAAATTTCGACCACCTGGGGTTCCTTAACGTGCACTGACATCGCACAACATACGGGCGCCTTGCTTTTCGGTTGGTTGGTTTGTAGGGTTTAACGTCCCAAAGCGACTCAGGCTATATGAGAGACGCCGTAGTGGAGCACTTGAGGAATTTCGACCACCTGGGGTTCTTTAACGTGCACTGACATCGCACAGCACACGGGCGCCCTGCTTTTCGGTCGGTTGGTTTGTGGGGTTTAACGTCCCAAAGCGACTCAGGCTATGAGAGACGCCGTAGTGGAGGACTCCAGAAATTTCGACCACCTGGGGTTCTTTAACGTGCACTGACATCGCACAGCACATGGGCGCCTTGCTTTCCGGTTGGTTGGTTTGTGGGGTTTAACGTCCCAAAGCGACTCAGGCTATGAGAGACGCCGTAGTGGAGGACTCCGGAAATTTCGACCACCTGTGGTTCTTTAACGTGCACTGACATCGCTCAGCCCACGGGCGCCTTACTTTTCGGTTGGTTGGTTTGTGGGGTTTAACGTCCCAAAGTGACTCAGGCTATGAGAGACGCCGTAGTGGAGGACTCCAGAAATTTCGACCACCTGGGGTTCTTTAACGTGCACTGACATCGCACAGCACACGAGCGCCTTGCTTTTCGCCTCCATCGAAAAGCGGCCGCCGAAGCCTGGATTCGATCCCGCTTTTTTGGGAACAGTAGTCGAGCGCCTTAACCACTGCGCCACCCCGGCGGGGTGCCTTGCCTTTCGCCTCCATTGAAATTGTGGCTATAATAATACAGAAGAAACCCAGTCTCCACCGGAAATCTGACCACTATGGAGAAGTGGTAGAGGTTAATCAGTGGTGTCAATCGATAGAGGGTGAAGTACTGTTGTGTTCGAATAAATAATTAGGCCAATAAGTTAATTAGGTAATTATTTAGAGGCAAACTACGCAAAATCGTGTACGCAGCAGTTGTGAGTAATTGAGAAGTGGTAGAGGTTAATGAATGGTTTCAATCGATAGAAGGTGACGTAATGTTGTGTGCGCAGAAATAATTGAGCCAATAAGTTAATTAGTTCAATAATTGGAGGCAAAAAATCTAAAAGTAAAGGCGGAAATGGTCTGATTAGCCAATGGCTTGGAGCCACATTTCAATGTACGAAATACTAAAATAGCTAATTAAATCCCTCAATTCACGTGACGTCCAGAATATAACGTCACTCAACCTGAAGTTGGGCCACAAAAGGGCATATGAAAGTATGGGCGCGCAATTTGAAAGTACCAAAGACTAAAATGAGTAAACAAAGAAGTGAATTAAGCAACTAGAAGCAACCAGAAGTTACCGACAGAGCATCCGTGCTTTCGCATTACTCAAATGCCGATTCTGCAGTGCTCTTTAATTTTGGATGGGAAAATTTTCGTAAAAAAAAAAAAAAAAAAAAAAACTTCATTGTCAAACTTGTTCATGTCTCATGTTACCGGGCTGCTAAATACGAGCCCGCCATATTCCTAACCCGGCACTGCACCACCATCAAAACATAAAATTCAGGGAGGCACACACACGCACCTATAGGTACGGCAGCCAGTTTGGAGGTTCTTCGCGTACAGCATATACACTACTCACCAAAGCACAGCTGCTCACGAAACACGTATTTGGACGATATTGGTGGCCAGACATGACTATCCATCATACGTCTTTTCCAAAGACTGAATAGTCCCATCAGCATAAATAGATCATAAGGCACAACAAAGTTTTTGTCAACAGGCAAAACTCAAATAGTATATAATGTAATTTCAATTGCCTTCTTAAGAGTTCGTTGTAGTATGTCCCAAAAGAACATAGCATCACGGCCCAGAATAAAGCAATGATCAATTGTCTCAGGGATGTTACACAGACGGCAATTCACCGTCCACGGCACAAACATCTCCTTATCATGAAGAAATGTTTTGACAGGCAGCGTCGCTGTGTGTATATCGAAAAAGAAAGTTTTTGCGGCTGCCTCAATGCACATTCGCCAAGCACGCTTTAGAACACTGGTGTCCAAAAACCCCAGATAAGGCTGCCGATACAACGGTGTATAGGAAACAAAGACTCAATGAGAACCTATTTCATCTGCTTTTTCGAGAGGCTATACATGTAATCTAAAGAGAAGCGTACAGTACTAAATTGAAATTGTCAGCAACCTTCTTAAGGAATCTCCATAAAGCCCCCTCACGAGCCTGTCCAGTCGATGCGAATACGTAAGGCAAATAGGACTAAGACGCTCAATGAGCCCAGCTACAAAAAACAGGTGGTTTGCCAGCTTGAAAAAAAAAAAAAAACGGGAAACACGTTGATGCACGAACAGGTGAACAAGGCCCACTCCACCAGACTCTAAGGGAAGGAACAAGTTGTCACGCCGCATGGGCTCCCATTGAAAGCGCCACACGAATGTTGCAAATATTCTTTGTATTACTTGTACCTTCCTCCTTAAACAATGCAGGACATGAAGGCCATACGAAAGCTTTGCAAACAAAAATAGGTTACAGACCTGTGCCCTAGCAAACACTGAGAGTTCCCTACCCATCCAAGCCTGTGTGTGTCGCCGCATATAGTACGATTTGTGAATTCTCCATCTCTAGCGTAGAAATTATAGTAGCGATGACAATGACGGAGCATTTAGTTGAGGATGATGATGAGAGTAGCGATGATAATTACGATGCAGTTAATTAAAATAGTCCTGTAGAGTGGCTGTCGCCAATTCTGCTCTCAAGCAGACTATAAGCGCAGTCCCGCCTTGCACCCTGAATATGTGGCAAAGCGACACAGCTGAAGGGAATACACGAGAGGCAGAACATGGCACGAACTGCGGAAACACCAGAACGTACATGACGAGCTGCGAGGCTAACTTTCGCTCTGCCATTGATTTACCCGGGAATAAATCTGCCTGATTAAAAAAAAAAAAAGATACACTAGAAAAAGCGACGGCAAGCCCGTACGGCTGCAATGAGAAAAATATGATGCAGCAACGGTACTTATAATTGTGTCTCATTCTGCTCGTTAAGGTGACCGAAACGCCAACTCATTTTATTAATTTATTTATTTACTTATTTAGTATCCACACAGTTTGTTACATGCAGAGAAGCGCGTTAGAAAACATACGAGCAATTGTAAAATAATCGGGAACAAAATTCAAGCACGGTAAATGTCTGTACTTTTGTGACATTTTTTTCGCGAGATCATTCCAATCTGATATTGAGCGTTTAAAGAAAGAAAATTTAAACCAGCCGTTTCGAGCAAAACAGGGGGTCAGTGAGTCATAATGGTCGCTTTCCTTCGAGGTGCTACAAGAAGGAATGGGTTTTACGAGCGTGTTGTAAAAAACTAGGTTGGCAATTAAGCTCTTCTTTTAAAGGTAAGACGCGAGAGTTTTAACAGCTTCCGTTTCCCGGCTGCTCTTGCGGGTCTACGTTTTGCATACATGCACTTTGCTACTCGTGCGTCACGAATACTTTATTTTGTGGCACTTTCTCCATGCACACACAAATTAGCATACAGTTGTAATCCATCAGATTTCGCAGATATAAAGCTTCATTTTAAGTAAGCTACACAAAAAGTGTTGCCTGCATGGCTGCATTCCGATGTCACCCCCCCACCTCAGTGCCGGATTTGGCAACGTCTTCCAAATGGGCCATATCATGTGACCTCGTGGCAACGCACAACCCTAAGACCAGACAGTGCACGACCCCGTCACCGGCAAACTACCTCCTTCCAGAGCCATGTCCGTCCTTTGCCACTCACGAGCGTGCAACACTCTACTTTCGTGCGGATGAGGTCTTTAAGGCTAATGGTTTAGTGCTAGGGGTCGGAGCATTGTACATTGTATCGAAGCAACCCTTCTGTCATTACGCAAACTGGTAAGCTCTGAGATTGAAGATGTAAGGGCACAACTAAAGTAGGTGCTTGGAACAGCTGGTATGCGTTCAGGTCCTTGATATTTATTCTTTTGATGCCATGCCATTACAAACGAGGAATCAAGGCATGCGGATGACCTGGAGTGCATGAAAATGTTGATTCGAACTCAGTGCAACACATACTCTTCGGCAAATGGATCTGAACCCGGTTTTCGTGTAGAAGAGGCAGGACGTCAAGTTCTCAGAAAATACCGGATGCTTCCTGGGAGGCTCGTTATTACCTTGTACACGGTCGTCCACTTCCAACTTTAACGCAGATCCGGGCCACCTGCGTAGATCAACGCTCAGCGGAGGTGCGCTACACCGAACCCTATATTAAAGTGTGCACCTCGACACTAGCGCACTGCAAGCGAATGACCCTACCTGCGAGCTTAGGCTGCCAGCGGAGCTGACGCAGCCCGTGGAGGCTTGTGAGGACGGCGCATGCAAACGCGGCACTACAGTGGATTACAGTCACTGGATAACCGTATATTGACACTTATCGCCAAAGACGTTATATTTGCATTTTCATATTTGGCTACTGATGCGCTTACAAGCATGTAGTTGCAAATTTGTTTTAATTTTTTTTTTCTCTAGCTAAAAACAACCGTCGCCATAGCCCACTTGGCGGAGAATTGAAATTGAAAATTCTAGTCAATGGCTGAAATTCCACAGGTGGCATGTGGTTGTTTTTGCATCTACTTTCTAATCAATTACCACGATTTTATTATTATTGCCCATTGATCAACGCCTAAAGAAACCAATACTTCTCGTAGTGCGAGTGACTGCTGGATCCCTTCGTATGTATCCCTGGACAGTGAGAAATAATAATTAAGCTAGAGTCCGTGATCAGCAGGTACTGCTCGAGGTCCTCAAAAACAAGCCACGGACACGTTTCCAAAGCTTGCACGCAGAGCATGGAACACAGACAGCGTGGCGTCCTGGTCTCGTTTGAAGGGTTACTTAGCACTCTTACTAACGCACAAGCTATTCTTTGCCAAGAACAGATACTGCAAGGCACTTCCTCCGCAAAATGATTACCATGAACTTTTACAGCTAACGACGCCTCACTAGGCATAAAAACTAATCCTGAGACCGGGTTTGCAAACTTCCACACTATATCAATCAAGCACTTCTCCGCATCGCAGTACTTTTTCATTCTCCTTAAATGTGTCTTGATTACTTAGCAGTTTTATATATGCATCTTTTCACCTGAAGAATGTGATCTACCAAGAAGACTCTTCTGACGTTCAGAAAATGAACACGATGCCCCATCTCAAAGGCGACAGGACGGGACATTGACGCAGTTGGGCTGGTGCTACTCCATAGTTGGGCTATTTTGCGCTATAGGTATAACGCAAAAGCTGGGCGTTTTGATAAACCTTATATTGTATCTTCTTATTTCTTATTGTTATAGAAATATGGTACCTCCGGTAAAAATTGTTTGCTACCAACCAACAACTATGATCCTAGTTTACCGATTCTGAAACGAAGGTTTATGAAGAAGGAGGCTGTGAAATGTGTTTTTAATATTTATTCTTTAGTGAAAGGACTTCAGATTTTTCGTGACCTTTCAGGACAGGAAACAAAGAGCAGCCCTCCGTTCAAACAATGTTCTTTTTGCAGTTTCTCTGAAATTCTGGAAGGCAACTACGCAGCCTCCTTATATATATATATATATATATATACATACATATATATATATATATATATATATATATATATATATATATATATATATATATATATATATATATATATATATATATATATATATATATATATATATATATATATATATATATATATATATATATATATATATATACGTTGTTTTTCTTCTACTTTGTGTTTATCTTTCTCCTAAACAAGTTTACATTACTAATTTCTGTGATTATCCAAGTAAACATAAAAAAAAAGACAAAGTAACATCCCCAACGCTTTCCTTGGCCTCGCCGACTGTGGGCTTCATTCCTTCATATATATATATATATATATATATGAAGGAATGAAGCCCACAGTCGGCGAGGCCAAGGAAAGCGTTGGGGATGTTACGTTGTCTTTTTTTTATGTTTACTTGGATAATCACAGAAATTAGTAATGTAAACTTGTTTAGGAGAAAGATAAACACAAAGTAGAAGAAAAAACAACGTGCCGATGGTGGGAACCGAACCCACGACCTCCGAATATCGCGTCCGGTGCTCTTCCAACTGAGCTACATCGGCCGCTGTCCCCCCTGCTACTTGCTTGGGTATTTATGTTGTCTGTATACGAAACTTGAGAGTGTTCACCAGCGCCACCCTCAAACATAGCGGCGGACGTAGAACGTCCTTTGTTACCGCCAGCGTCACGTAGAACGTGATCAAGAGCGAGGGCGAAAGCTGTGCTAGAACCCTCTTACGCTACCTATGGCTTCAAGACTGCCAGAACCGAGACTCCCGTAAGCTACAAGTAGATTAATTAAGGGGAAATGAGGGTGCTCGTTATAATACATGAAGGAAAGAAGCCAACAGTCGGCGAGGCCAAGGAAAGCGTTGGGGATGTTACTTTATGTCTTTTTTTTTAAATGTTTTCTTGGATAATCACAGAAATTAGTAATGTAATCTTGTTTAGGAGAAAGATAAACACAAAGTAGAAGAAAAACAACGTGCCGATGGTGGGAACCGAACAAACGACCTCCGAATATCGCGTCCGGTGCTCTTCCAACTGAGCTACATCGGCCGCTGTAGCTATACAGACAACATAAATACCCAAGCAAGTAGCACGGGGGACAGCGGCCTATGTAGCTCAGTTGGAAGAGCACCGGACGCGATATTCGGAGGTCGTGGGTTCGGTTCCCACCATCGGCACGTTGTTTTTTCTTCTACTTTGTGTTTATCTTTCTCCTAAACAAGATTACATTACTAATTTCTGTGATTATCCAAGTAAACATTAAAAAAAAGACATAAAGTAACATCCCCAACGCTTTCCTTGGCCTCGCCGACTGTTGGCTTCTTTCCTTCATATATATATATATATATATATATATATATATATATATATATATATATATATATATATATATATATATACATATGTATATATATATATATATGTGTGTGTGTGTGTGTGTGTGTGTGTGTGTGTGTGTGTGTGTGTGTGTGTGTGTGTGTGTGTGTGTGTGTGTGTGTGTGTGTGTGTGTGTGTGTGTGTGTGTGTGTGTGTGTGTGTGTGTGTGTGTGTGTGTGTGTGTGTGTGTGTGTGTGTGTGTGTGTGTGTGTGTGTGTGTGTGTGTGTGTGTGTGTGTGTGTGTGTGTGTGTGTGTGTGTGTGTGTGTGTGTGTGTGTGTGTGTGTGTGTGTGTGTGTGTATTGCTAGTACCACCCCCAGTATAAATAGATTTATAAATTCCTACAGCAACACAGTTTCCATAGTTGCCTTCACCTCTTAGTTTGCGTAGGTTGTACTATAATGTGTGCGCAGTTGTAAAATTAGAATAAACGTGTCTCTAAAGTAAAGAAATTACAGAAATTTTCAGTAAAGTTGAGCAAGCGCTTTAAACGTTGACTTTCCTGGTAGCATTACGCTTCAGACCGGAGGCAGAGTTTGAGATTCGGCAAAGTAACCAGCTGAGCGAACTCATCCATAGTTAAGAATAAGACCAGTTCAATGAACGCAGGTACAGTGAACAAGAAGGATAATACGCCACCATGCGAAAGATTGCAGACGTTTTGGTTTTCGGGAATTCGTTGTAGCCCATCTTGCGTTGCAAAAGGAGATGGAGCCATGAAATATGCGAAAGCCCAACTCAGCCTTCTCTTATGCCTAGGCATCGTCGTTATCGTCTCTGCTTCTGCTGTAAAAGCGAATGGGGGAAGGGTGAACACTAACTTGCAGACCACCTATTGACGCCCATGTGGAGAGCCGCGATCATTAGTCCGACCGCCGCTCCAGAACGAATGGGAAAGAAGATGGCGACTGCCGGTGGAGACCTGTAGAGGCTTCTCTGCCTTTATAACACCATTTGTGCGAGAAAGCGTAAGGCAGGAAATAATTCCGAGCAAGACATGCTTACTGAAGAGTTTTGAAGAGACATGGAGGCAAAGCAGTTCAAAGTGAAGCGCCCTCGTGTCGTTGTTCATAAGGATCATCAACGACCGGATTGTACCCACAGCAGGGCGAAGGTCGCTCCCATATTGCTCAAAGTCTTCTGTTAGCTGTATCCACTTGACCCCTGCGAACTTCTTAACCTCATCCGTCCACCTAAATTTCTGCTTCCCCCTGATACGTTTTCCTTCCCTTGGAATCCATTATTTTACCCTTAACGACCATCGGTTATCATCTCTTCGTACTACATGTGCTGCCCATGCCCATTTCTTCTTGATTTGTACTACAATGTCGTTTACTCGAGTCGTTTAGAAATGACCCACACTGCACGCTTCCTATCTCTTAATGTTACACCTACCATTCTCCGTTCCATAGCTCTCTGCGTCGTGCTCAACTTAAGCAGAATCCTTTTCGCTAGCCTCCACATTTCAACACTATAGGTGAGTACAGGTAAGATGCAACTGTCATATACTTTGCTCTTGGGCTATACCGATAGCCTGCTAGTCATAATATGCGAGTACTTGCTAAATGCGCTCCATCATAATCTTATTCTGCTCGTTATTTTCTTCTCATGGTCCGGATCTGCGGTTACTACCTGTCCTAATTAGACACATTCGCCTGTCATTTCCAGTGCTTTTCTACCTATTGTAAACTGCTGTTCCTTCCTGAGGCTGTTGGACATTGCCTTAGTCTTCTGCATATTGGTTTTTAGGCCTACCTTTTTACTTTTCCTGTCCAGGTCATCAATCATTCTTTGCAATTCACCCCCTGAGGTACTTATTACCAAGGCAATGTCTTCAGCGAATCGCAGATTACTGCATGATATGTTCTCCATCAACCCTTATCCCTAACTGCTTGCATTTCATGTCTCTGAATACTTCCTCCAAGAAAGCTGTGAACAGTACTGGGCAGATTGTGTCTCCTTGCCTATGAACACCTTTCCTAATGAGAATTTTATTTGCCTATACAGAACTTTGGTTGCTGTGCAGCCATTATATAGGTATCTTCCTGTACTGTCCCGTACAGCTCATCTACACCCTAATTTTGCATTTACTGCAGGACTGCCGAGGTTTCGACTGTATCAAATGCTTCTTCGTAATCAATCAATGCTAAATATTGTTATAATGCGAGCATTGTTATATCACCTAGTTGATAGTATGGATAAAATCGATTGTAGGGTACACTTTCCGAAAACATGATTCATCCTCTGGTTTATTGAAATCTAAGGTTGCCTTGATACTATTGGCAAATAAGTTACGAATACATTGCATGTAACGGAAAGTAAGATGATTGGTCTGTAGTTTTCCGGGTCCTTTGCGTCCCCTTTCTTTTGGATTAAGACACTGGTAGCGTTCGTCCATAATTCCAGTACCGTCGACGTTACCAGACGTTGCGTATACAGGTTGGCCAGTCTGTACTAGCATGATACCCCCCCCCCCCTTTTTTTTTCTGTCCTGCAAATCTAAAGTTACCTGGTTCTCCCCAGCTTCTTTCCCTCTTTTCATAGTTCCTAAAGCTTTCTTAACATCGTTCTTCGTTACTGGCGGAGTGTCATAGTGCTCTTCACTAATGACAATCTCTCTTATTGCCCTGGCTAATGTGGCTAGTGCATAGCTCCTTAGCTACTTTGACTAACTTAATTATCCATATTAGTGATGGCATACTGCCCGCCTTGTTCTTTACCACATGCATCTGAGTTTTGCCTATGCCTAATTTCGTCTTCAACGCTTTAAGGCTGCCCTTGCTCTGTAGAGCTTTTCTTCGTATTATACTTCCTTGCGTCGTACAATTCGCACCTATAATTAGATTTCATAGCTCTGCCAGTTTTATACTGTCTTTAGGGCTGGAGGCTTTCATACTTTGGGGTTTGCTAATTAAGTATTTCGGTTGCTTAGGTAATTTAACGGTAATCTTTTTAACTACCCTACTGCGTATACTTCTATCGCGCACTCAGTATATCTCTGAAATTATTGCTCATTGCTTCCACACTAGCGTCGTCTCGTTCGGTTAAAGCTGAAGCAAGATCCTGAATCCTTCTACGCTGTCTCTTACCGCTACTTTGTTGACGGACTCCTTCCTTACTAAACTGTTCCCTGCTCTCTTCATATCTATACAAATTCGAGGCCTTACCATCCTGTGGTCACTGCATTGCACCTTTTTGATCACCCCTACATCGTACATAATTCCAGAGTTGTAGCTCAGTATGAAGCCAATTTCATTTATAGTCTCCCCGTTAGGGCTTTTCCAAGTCCACCTCCTGTTTTTCTGTTTGCTTATGAAAACGATCCTTATTTGCAAGCTATTGCGTTCTGCGAACAGAGCTAATAACTGCCCCCTGCTATTCCTAGAGCCAATGCTATAGTCACCCACTACCTCGTCTCCACCTTGCTTTTTGCCTACCTTGACAATTAAGTCACCTTCAGTACTTCGTTTCTACTTTTCCCAATGCGGATTCTACATCTTCGTAGAAGCTTTCGACTGCCTGGTCATTATGAATACAACAAGTAGGCGCGTAAGCCTATACAACCTTTAGTTTATACCGCTTATTAAGCTTAATTACAATGGCTGCCACCCTCTCATTGGTGCTATATAACTAATCTATGTTACCAGTTATATGCTTATTGTCAAGAAACTGTACTAATTCTCGTTTCTGCGGTAAGCAATGATAACACAGTACTTACATGCCCGTACGTCAGTACAGTATATGCCTCATTCGGCCTCTTAACCTCTAAGCTCTATAATATCCTATTTCATGTCAGCTAGACTCTCGAACAGCACTGCTAAACTAGCCTCACTAGCTAGGGCTCTAGCGTTAGACGTTGCCAGGAGCCAGAGATTTTTGGCGCTCCCCATTGCGTAACAGGTTTGATCGTCGGCGTGGTAGATTGCTCCCCAGCCCCAGGGACTGACGGCCAGGGGGTTTGAGTATACATACGAGGTTGTGGTCAATTACTTCACCACAGTGGCCAAAGCCTGTTGCATTTCCGAGGATGGTTATCGGCGTCCGGCCGCATCCCACACCTGCTTACGCAATTCTATCCATGCTGGAATTTTTTTAATTCGGTGGGAGAATGGCGCTGCTCCGGGATTTGAACTGCGCTCCTCTAGCAGGCGAGATGGATGTTCTACACCTACGCAGCCACTGTACACTGTAAATCAGCAAAACATTTCATCGTTTGGCAGATGAACCTGCGGCAGTTTTGTATTCACTCTGCTCCAAGGCAAGGTTCACGACTAGTATTATTACGGTCAGCTGGATGTAATTACGCCAAATCTCTGTTCAGATGGCTACTTGCTGTAATGTGACCTTATCAGCATTTAGGCTTACCAGGCTTATTAGGAGTAATTAAGCCTATGACACTTAGTTAGGCTTAGCAATGCGTAATTACGCCAATGCGTGTTCACACAGACTTAAGTTTCTAACCAGTGCTTCACTCCAATTTCAACGATGTTCGTTTGGCATAATCTTTGACCTTAGCATTGTTGGTAATACTCATGATAGTCATGGTCACTCATCACAAGTCATATAGTGCAAACGCCTATAGCAAAGCCAGGCTCTATTGCTGCAATAGCAACACTTGGTTATTTGGGCGGAAACTTGAAAATCGACAAAACCATCGTGCTAGTCTAGAATTGCTTTCGCAATAAGTGACTTCGAGAACTTTTTAACGCGAAAGCATTAGAGTTGCCATTCAGCGGAAAATACGCGTCCACTCTGTAGCAGACCACGTTATGAGCGAAAAATTGTTAGCATGTTGGTCCATACGTTTTTAGATGTCACGAGAACACACGACATGGCCGAACCAGCAAACGCTTTATGGAGGGTGGGAATCAGACTTTACTACCCCTATAGGCCATGCATGCGCATTCGTAAAGCGAGGCATCATATCTGTGTCGGGTACTGCGCTGTTTACGACTGTATGCTGAGCATGTGTGAGATAATATTGTAACAGTACGGAAGAAGATGAAGTTTAGAAGACAAGTGAAGGAGAAAGACATTGAAAAAGGACTCTCGTGCCGGACGCGCTGCCGTTGACCAGCTGAGCTCCCTACCCTATCGTCTTGTAGTTCAGCGCTCCGACGTCTTACCCCCTTCGTAACAAATTGGTGGTCAGGTGCTGGGTACGACTACCCTCAAGACGCATCCTCAATCGCAGGAGCTTCGTCGGAGCCGTCGCCTCGCTGGTCTCCCACCCTTTTCAACAAGAATGCAGCAGACTACCGAGCAGCCCCGAACATCAACACGGGACCCTCTACCCTCGTCTCGCGATGCGCCGCCGACCACCACGAATGCGACGCTACCATTTCGCGAGCCTCGTTCCTTTGCCGGCCAAGCAGGGGAAGATGTCGATGACTGGCTCACTCATTATGAACGTGTGAGCCGCTATAACCGCTGGGATTCAGTGGCTAAACTAGCCAATGTAGTCTTTTTTTTGACGCAAACCGCCTTGATGTGGTATGAGAACCACGAGGACTCCCTGACAACTTGGGAAAGCTTTGTCGAAGCCATCAAGGAATGTTTCGGTGACCTAGCTGCAAAGAAGAAACAGGCAGAGCAGACACTTGCTCAGTGGGCCCAGGCAGCCGGAGAAACCTGCACCACCTACATAGAGGCCATACTCAAGTTGTGCAAGACCGTCGACAGCAGGATGACTGAAGATGATAAGGTAGGCCATCTGCTCAAGGGCATTGCGGAAGATGTCTACCACTTCCTAATTGCCAAGGAAAACTTGAGTTCGGTCTCTGACGTTATCCGGCACTGCCGAACATTCGAGGCCCTAAAGACTCGCCGCATTACACCGAAATTTGGACGGCTCGCAAATGTGACTACAGTGGCTAGCATTGAAGAGTCGCCATCTCAAAGCCTCCTGTGCGCCATCCGTGAAATTGTTCGAGATGAGATGTCACGACGTGAGCAGCTTGTCCGGCCCAATGGCTTCAGAGGGGACGTATATGCTCGTCCAACTTGTGGGGGTGCGTGCCCGCCGATGTCCGCGAATGTCACCGACTTTGTCTGCCGCGAATACCTATACACTCCGCGACCAAGGCCTGAAGAGAATTTCCAACAATTCTCTTGCCATCAGCGTACAGATCCTCGCTCTTACTCCAGTCGTACATCGCGCCGACCGCCGGACAACTACATCGTTCCGGAACCACCATCCGAATATTCGTCGCGGCCTACCATGCAGGAACCAGCTGACACGCCACTTTTTCAGCGACCTCTTCCGGTGTGCTACCGGTGTGGTGCCGCGGGTCACATTTCCCGCTACTGTAATCGGCGCACATCGTTTCGGAATCCCCCGACGGCACCGAACCGACGCATCGTCCAGCCCTACATCGACAACTATCGGCCAGAACATCCTTCCCGGAGGGGCCGTTTTCAAAACGAAGGGCACCGCAGCCATTCGCCAGCGTCTGACCGTAGTGTGACACCCCCTCCGTCATTTCGTGTGCGCCGCTCCCCGTCTCCACGGCGCCGATCTCCACCACCAACGCAGGAAAACTAGCCAGCGCGGCCAATGGAGGTGAGGTCGCTGGACAATGTGCGCTGCTACCTATTATTCCTCCGTCTGTGTTCATGTTAAAGAACAAGGTCAATGTGATTGTTGATGGTTTGCCAACGATGACGTTGGTAGACACTGGTGCTACAGTTTCAGTAATGAGTTTAAATTTTAAGAACCTTTTGAAGAACAAAGTTATGTTTGTTTGGGACAAAACTTCAAATTTTTATGGAGTAAGTGGAGAGTTATTGTATCCGGTTGGGGTATGCAGCGTTAAAGTTTCCTTGGGGGGCACAGTGTTTCCGGCGGAGTTTGCAGTACTGCCCCGATCTACACATGACGTAATCTTGGGAATTGACTTCCTGCGTATGTGCGGCGCTACAGTTGACTGTCGAACGGGAGAGCTAAGTGTTAGTGGTTCTCTTCCTCGTGAACTTTTGGAAGAGACATCAAATTATGAAGACGTTTTGTGTGTGTGTGATGAAGTCGTCATACCGCCACATTCAGCAGTGTGTGTCCAGGTGTCCTGCTCCCGTGCTATTAACGACGCTTTTGAGGCTACTGTGGCGCCTCTTAATTTACAGTGCGTAAAGAAAAATGCGTTAGTGCCGCATTGTTTGGTTCGCGTGAAAGAGGGCCGTACCGGACTGTGGACTATAAATTGCTCATCGGAACCAGTTGTTTTTCCAGCGGGTTCCAAACTAGCTTCATGTAGCGCAACTCTCTCGAATTGTGTAGCTGTCGTTACTCCTTCCCTAGACAACCCCGCTACTAACTCACCTGCTGACGAAAAGCTTCTTCCGATGATCAGCGCATCGTTGAACACCTCACAACGACAGATATTGAAGAACCTCTTGTCCCAGCACCTATCCGTCTTTGATTTCACGCAGTCCAACGGCTCGCAATGTTTTCCGCTGTCGCGCGCACGCCACAGGATTGACACGGGATCTGCCCATCCGATCCGTCAAAAGCCGTACCGTGTGTCACCATCAGAGCGTAAGATCATCACCGAGCAAGTCCAAGACATGTTGAACAGGGGCGTAATACAGGAATCCTCCAGTCCTTGGGCTGCTCCCGTGATATTGGTGAAGAAAAAAGACGGAACATGGAGGTTCTGCATTGACTATCGTCGCCTCAACTCCATCACTAAAAAGGATGTGTATCCTCTACCACGCATCGACGATGCCATAGATTGCCTTTTTTCCGCGTCTTATTTCTCTTCAGTTGATTTGCGATCGGGTTATTGGCAGATTCCGATGGATCCTGCTGACAAGGAAAAAACTGCATTTGTTACCCCGGACGGCCTATTTGAATTTAACGTGATGCCCTTCGGCTATGTAATGCGCCGGCCACATTTGAAAGATTTATGGACACAATACTTCGTGGCCTCAAGTGGGAAATCTGCATGTGCTATTTAGACGATGTTGTTATTTTTGGCCGGACTTTTACTGAACATAACACGCGACTCGCTGTTGTGTTAGATTGCCTACAGAAGGCTGGCCTTGTCCTGAATTCTAAAAAGTGCCGTTTTGGTGAACGTCAAGCGCTGGTAATCGGGCATCTCGTCGACCGCGATGGAGTTCGGCCAGATCCACAGAAGACTGCAGCAGTTGCAGCATTCCAACGACCACGACTCAAAAGGAGCTCCGCAGTTTTCTGGGCCTGTGTTCCTACTTTCGACGATTCATTCCAAGGTTTGCCGACGTCGCCTACCCTCTGACATCCCTTCTACAAAAGGACGTCCCTTTCGACTGGACCTCAGATTGCACGCGTCTTTCCGCCAACTAAAGTTTCTGCTAACGTCACATCCCATACTACGGCACTTCAACCCCTCCGCTCCGACTGAAGTCCACACTGATGCAAGTGGGATTGGTGTTGGCGCTGTGCTTGTGCAACGTTCGACAACAGGCGAGCATGTAATTGCGTATGCAAGCCGTTCCCTCAGCAAACCTGAGCGTAACTACACTGTTACGGAGCAGGAGTGTCTCGCTGTAGTTTTCGCTGTTCAGCGGTTTCGGTGCTACCTATATGGACGCCATTTCACGGTTGTGACGGACCATCATGCCCTGTGTTGGCTTGTCAACCTTCGTGATCCATCTGGTCGTCTGGCACGCTGGGCCCTTCGTCTGCAAGAGTACGACTTCACTGTTTCGTACAAGAGTGGCCGCAAACACGCCGATGCAGACTGTCTTTCACGTCTTCCTCTTCCTACGACCGAATGTGACTCTGGTGATTTCGATCATTACATCGCCTCCGTCGTGTCCGAGTTTCCCGACGCCTCGGCTCTGCGGACTGCGCAAGAGACCGACATAAGCCTCGAGCCCCTGCTTGCGGAGGCGCGGGATTCCACTGCTTCCAGCCCATTTTGTCTCCGTGATGGCCTTTTGTACAAAAACGCTTTCTCAAGCACCGGTACGAATTTTCTGCTTGTGGTTCCCGAGAGCTACCGCTCGTGCATCTTACGCGCCATGCACGACGACCCCACTTCCGGTCACCTGGGCTCTGCAAGAACGCTCCATCGTGCCCGCGACCGGTTTTATTGGCCAAAGATGCGCCAGACAACTGAGCGATATGTGGCGAGCTGCACTGAGTGCCAACGACACAAACGCCCTACGTCCACGCCACAGGGCCTGCTGCATCCTGTGACTCCACCACGTGGCGCATTTGAGAAAATCGGAATCGACCTTATGGGTCCCTTCCCGAAGTCATCCGACGGAAATCGTTGGATCGTGGTTTGTGCCGACTACCTCACCCGCTACTGCGAAACGGCAGCTCTTCCTTCAGCCACCGCTCACCACGTGTCCCTGTTCTTGCTCCGTTCTGTGATCCTCCGCCATGGACCTCGGCGAGTGATCATCAGTGACCGAGGTCGCCAGTTTATGGCAGATGTTGTGGAAGAGCTTCTTTGTTTGTGTGCGTGGCATTTTAGGCATTCCACACCATATCACCCTCAAACCAACGGCTTGACGGAGCGCACAAATCGCACACTCACAAACATGCTATCTATGTACAGTACTCACGGATTGAAATAGGACACTCGGAGCGCGTGGCCGTCGCTGCATGCAGCGCCGCCCGTGGATGCTCATGGAACCAAGGTGCTGCATTGTGGTATAGCGCGAGAGGGAGAACATCTAAAAAGCAGAACTGCTCCTTCCGGTCGCCAATAAGCCGGCCTGTTGTTTACCACACTGCCTTGCATGCAGCGACGGCCACGCGCTCCGAGTGTCCTATTTCAATCCGTGAGTACTGTACATCGCATCTGACCACAAGAATTGGGATACTATACTGCCATTTATAACGTTTGCATTCAACACCGCAACCCATGAGACTACTGGCTACAGCCCGTTCTTCCTGCTGTATGCCCGTCCTCCTCGGTATTGTCTAGATACCATTCTTCCTTACTCCGTCCATGATGAACCGTGCATTGCAGAAACTCTTTGTCGAGCCGAAGAAGCTCGCCGTCTCGCCCGTTTGCGAATTCTCGCTTCTCAAGAGCGTTCAAAAGCTCGGTACGACAGCCGGCATAACCATGTGTCTTACGCCCCTAGAGATTTAGTGCGGCTTTGGCGACCTCTCCGAAAGCGTGGTTTAGCGCAGAAAATGTTGGCGCATTACGCTGGCCCTTACGTTGTGCTTGAACGCGTCAGTGAAGTGAACTACCAAATAGCACGTATGACAGCAAGTGGTCGTCGTTCAGTCAGAACTGAAGTTGCCCATGTCGCCCGGATGAAGCCGTGTCACTCTCGTGGAAACGAATAACTACCTCGCCCGGGGGGCTTCGTCTGCAAAGGGGGAAAATGTAACAGTACGGAAGAAGATGAAGTTTAGAAGACAAGTGAAGGAGAAAGACATTGAAAAAGGACTCTCGTGCCGGACGCGCTGCCGTTGACCAGCTGAGCTCCCTACCCTATCGTCTTGTAGTTCAGCGCTCCGACGTCTTACCCCCTTCGTAACAATAGGGAGTTTTAGAATAGGGGGACCCTATCGGTTAGGGGGATAGGGTAATAGCGGGGCGCGAGTGCGCATGCGCAGAACCCAAGCGGGCCTTGGGTTTTTGGGTCAGCAGACGACGGCGACCCTATCTCGGCGAAATAGCGTGGACCCTATTGCCGGATAGGGTCGGGCAATATGGCGGCGTCCGGTCAAGCGGCCGCCGCTCGCCTCGGCACACATTCGTCGTTACCGCTGCATGGTGTCACGCGTTCACGGCAAACGAAAGGCCAACGAAGCTTGTGCTATGTCTCATGATGCCCGCACCACCAAATTTAAGCGATAAAACGCCCCATATTGCCTGATTGCTTCCGGATTTACCGAGCTGCTAGGCTTAGCGAGTTCGCATCGTGTGGTTGCCATGGGGACCAGGCGTCGGAAAGCGCGGAAGGTTCAAATGAGGTTTCCCGGCTCAGCCTGGATTGATTAAGATTGGTCGATTTCGTCTTGTCTGAAGAAAACAGATTATATAACTGGTATTTTTAGGATATTTTTGTACAATGACAGCATTTTCTGTTTAATAAGATAGCGTTGTTTTGGCTTTTATATATTTAATTGCTTTCACGGTTTACCGTCAGGGCGCTGCGATCGACGAACGCAAGCCCCGCTCCGCTGCGTCGGCAAACCCCTATTCTAAAACTCTCCGGTTGGCTCGAACGTTACGCCACGGCACGGTATTTTCTTGGGGGCCCCAATCCTTGGGTTCCCCTATTCTAAAACTCCCTATTATATAGGCGATTACGTTAGTTGATAGGTACGCAAGGTGCGGGCTGGAGCCTTTAACCCTGTCGTGCGAGCCTCTTAAAGCCGGAGCGCAAATGTCCCCCAGTCGCCCCTACCCCTGCACTCGCATCGGCCTTCGCGGTTTTGCATTCGATGCCCCGCAACCACGCCCCAGCGAACGACGAAATCTGCACCTTCTTGCGCAGGGGGGAGTGGAATCCGCCGACAAGCTCTTTCGTTCACATTCCTCGGCCGCCACTTCGAATTCGAGCTCTCATTAACCCTAAACTGACCCCTGGGCTGATGCTACGTACACCACCAAAGAGCGTCCAGCTATGCACAGTGCCGAAAGGAAAACGCATTATTATTCCATTCTTCACTAAAGCATGACACATCTGACCCATGTACTGCGCAAACACATGCTATTCGCAAGCATAGTTAACAAAAGGGCATAGCTAGCGCCGATCGTATTCCAAATGTCATCCTTCAACCCATTGTTTCTTTGTTAGGAGTAACGCTTGTCCTACAGCACACGATATAACTTCACGGCTTCAGTAAGCTGTGGCCGTCATTTTGAACCGATGGTCACTTGCGAGCACGCCATTGCATGTTGATTCGTGAGGGATGCTACACTGCGGACCGCGGCGACACAACTTCCTCGCCATGCTATTGACTGGTGGAAATGGGCTGAATTTTTCCGGCGGCAAGATTCGGTCCCGGATTGAACTGGCTTTCCACCGAGATTTCCGGCGGATTCTCTGCAGCGGTGGCGGATTTCGTTCGTGCTAGCTGCCGAATGCTCAAGTGTGAACAAGCCTTTACAACAACAGCAATGATGACGATGTGCCCAGACTAACAACGCCGACTAGCGAAGTGATGACGGTCTGCATACCATGCACGGTATGCGATGAAGCCGAGTCCGGACACCGAAGCCAACATGCAATGCGAGGACGCGTACAAGTTAATTTGAAGTTACTGTCGACGAGCGGACGGTTGCAGCTTTTATGGACACAGGAGCCGACTATTCAGTCATCCCATTCGCCACACAGCTCAAACATGTTACAACCAATTGGGATGCCCACTGATGCGTGCCGCGGGGGCAGCCTTATTACGCCGCCGGAACGACGCAACCCAAGTCATACTTACCCTAGCAGCTTTATGGTCCTGCAGAACTGGTCGCGAGATGTGATTTTGGCTATGAATTTTCGCACTGAACATCAAACTCGTCAAGCTCTTGACGGGCAAAGTCATACCTATACCACGGCGATTTCGACGCATCATGTCGCTCTAAACCTCCTAGACGCATAATTAACCGCGTCGCCCCAGTCAAGCGTCGTCGTCTGCGTGGGTACGAGACATCCATATCACGGAGGGTTCGTGGAAAGAAACACCTAGCTGCTCTTCGATCGTGGACAGGGCATTGCAAGGGACATCGCCCATTTACACAATGGACAAGCACAGTTGCTGGTGACTAACTTCACTGCAGAATAGCGTATCTCAACAAAGGCGCAATGGTTGTTTTCCTCGACAACCCACACCCGAAATGTTTTGCCCTCCAAGACCAAACCACAAATGATGCATCCACCCGAGGCAATAAGCCCATATTCGACATCAACCCAGCACTGCACCGGAGCAGACAACATGAGATTCGCATTCTTGAAAGCTACAAGGAGTGATTTTCGTCAGCAAACTCCGTTAACCATTAGGAAATGCATTATCAGGGAATAACAAGCCCGACCACTCCGTCAAAGCCCCTACCGTGTATTGCCGCGAGAACACCAGGCCATCTGCGACCACGTATAGGAAATGAATCGCGATAATGTCATCCAGTCATCGAAGAGCTCCTCGGCGGCACCAGGCGATCGTTCTAGTGAAGAGGAAAACAGCACATTTCGTTTCTGCGTCGATTACCGCCGCTTGAACAACATAACGAAGAAGGATGTCTACCCGCTCCCTCGCATAGACGACACTGTAGACCGGCTGTGTAACGCAAAGTACTTGTCGTCCATATATCTCACAGCGGGTACTGGCGAATTGAGGTCGACGAAAGAGACTGCGAGAAGACCGACACCAGACCTAGCTGCTTGAAGTAGCATATTTAGACGACGTCGTTGTTTTCTCTTCGAACTTAGGCGAACACCTGAAAAGACTTCGTACAGTGCTCGACGCAATCAAGTCGTCAGGGTTACCGTTGAAAGCAGAGAAGTACCACTTCGCTTACGAGGAGCTGTTGATCCTTGGTTATATCGCGACCAAAGAAGGAATTCGTCCAGACCGGCAGAAAACAGCTGCTATCGAACAGTTTCCACAGCCTAGTGACAAAGCCGATTCCTTTGGCTGTGCGCCGACGATTTGTGGAGACATTTTCGCCCATCGCAAACCATTCACGCAGCTTATGAAGTCAGACGTGGCATTTGAAAGAAAATCACCAGAAGCCTTCGAGGAACTTAAGCGCCGCTTACAGTCCCTTCCTGTACTTTGATGAAAGCGCTGAGACTGAAATCCATACCAACGCAAACAGCGTGAATTTAGGAGCCGTCCTCGTTCAGAAAATTAACGGAGAAGATAAAGTTATTGTACGTCAGCCGTTTTCTGTCGAAAGCCAACTAATCGACGACCGAGAGGAAATGCCATCAACTGAGCCACGTCAAAATTGCTCCCCTACTTGTACGGACGACCATTCAAGATTGTGAGCGATTACCACGCTATGTGCTGACTCGGTAATTTGAAAGATTCGTCAGGCCGCGTTGCACTTTAAACAATTCGACATCACTATGATCGACAAGTTTGGCCGCAAACATTCCGACGCACACTGCTTTTCACGAGCTCCCGTCGAAGCGCCGCTGAAAGAAAACGATCGACGACGCTTTTGTGGGACCTGCATGTTGAGTTGCAAAACCTAGGGGATTACTTTGAAGGCAAAACCGCCTCCCCTTCTACTGTCTTCAAGCGTCATTTGTCGTCTTTCCCCTTACACAGCTACGTCCCCTTGAAGAACTTTGCACTCATCAGGACCACATACTTTCTTGTCGTGCGTAAGGAACTCAGAAAGAACATTTTTCAGGCATTCCATGGTGAGGCGAGCGCAGGGCATCTCAGGATTGTATACACGTTACACCGAGTTCATGAAAAGTATAATTGCTCAAGTTACCTGCCGAAGTTGCACAGACGTAAACAACATGCCGTGTCAGCGACGCAAGAGGTCTCCGATCAGACCTGCGGGGCTACTAAACCATGCACTACGCCCGATCAAGCCCTTTCAACAAATTGGAATCGATCTCCTCGGGCCCTTCTGACTTCATCTACGGGTAACAAGTGGGCCGTCAAGACCACCGATTACCTACCCGCTACCCCGTAAGTAAAGGCACAGTCTAATGGTACCGCAGGAGCAGTAGCTAAATTTTCTGTCGAGCGCATTTTCCTTGGACACGGCGCCCCTGAAATGCTCATCACGGACAGGGGAACAGCATTCATGGCGGAGCGCACGCAAGCTCTCTCGAACTATAGCTAGACATGTCACCGGAAGACGATCGTATACCATTCGCAATCTAACGGGCTTACAGAGCGCCTGAACAAAAATATCGTGGACATGCTCGCCATATACGTCGACGCCTCACGTTATCTTTGCCTATAACAGCGCTGTTTAAGAGACACCGATTCGACCGCGTTCGAACTCGTGTATGGCAGGGAGCCTATGACGACGCTCGACGCAACGCTGCCGCACATAACAGACGAGAAGAACCTGGACGTCGCCGCACCTACCTTCAGCGTGCAGGGAAGTCCCGGCGACTCACCGGGGTGCGCCTTAGAGATCACTAACGAATCGACGCCCGGCGCTACAATTTACGACGTCGCAACGCTGAGTACCAAGTCAGGGTATGGACGCCGATTCGCCGCCACGGACTGAGTGAAACGTACTTCGTTCAGCATGTATACGTACAAAGTCCTGTGACGCATCGGACTACGAAGTCGTCCGCGACGGCACGGCAGCATCCCAGCGGCGCCGAGCACGCCCAGAAATCGTGCATGTTGTGCGCCTGAAGCCTTATTACGCGCGTTAAGAGCACTTGATGTTTTAATTTGTGATGTTTGTATTTATATTCGGTTCTTTTTTGTGGGGTGGGGAAGGGCATCGAGGCGATGCATTTTAAGGAGGGAGTAATGGCGAAAATCTTTGAAATGTTTATTTTTTTTCTTTTCAGCAGCAGCCAGCGTGCGACATTATCGCTGTGACTGTAGCGGACGGAAAGATCTTGTGCTCTTGGTTTATTCATCCTTGCTGTCGCGAAACGTGGCTTTATCACTTACTTTGTAAGAAGCGCCGAGATCAGTGTAGAATGATTGCAGGCAAGCGCAACTTCCGTACTATTCCAGACTTTTCCAGTATCCCTTAGCGTTTCTGCGCCGGCCTTTAGGTTGAGAACTACAGGAAGCAACGGCCATTCGTACTTCTACGACCGACGAGCCCTTAAGTATTTTGCGGGAGCAAGTCAGCCCATTCAAGAGTTTCAGTGCAAGGCATGCCTCTATCTTTCCTGTTTTTGGCATCGTTACCACCACGTGACAATATAGGTTGAGTCGACTGAACCTATCTTGCTATTCAGCTCATTACCGTTCAGAACAAAGATAATGTTGTTATTTTCACAAGGTTATTGTTCACAACAAACTGCCTCGAATTGGTGGCTCGAAAGAGAGTGGTAGATCTTCGCTAATTCAAAGCCGCCTTTGCAACTTGCAGATATTGGTGATCATGACTGTTTCGGTTTTCTTCTGTAGCAAGGTTTTATTTTAATGTTATTCATTTTGCTCTTTAGCATTTCATTTATTTATTTTTTTTTCTGACCCGCCACGGGTGCATCGTATCATTGAATTCCCTAGCCGACGCTCGCCACTTTTCCTCAGGCATCGTATACTCAAGTCGCCACGAGACTCCATACGGGTGCAAAGAGAATATAAGAGAGAGGGGGAAAAATGCCCCATTCCCCCGGGCGGAACTCTCACGCAGCAGCCGTTCGAGTTGCGGTGCTAAGCAAGACGAATGTGGAGACGCGCTTGATTTACGGACACGCCACCGCTCTTGCGAGCGGCAGCGGCTGCGGGCCTGCGCCGCTCTGCGATTCGGGCCAGAGGCAGCAGCCGCAGGCGCGGTGGTGGCATCGAGAGGTCTATTGCGCCGTGGTGCTGCCTGAAGCCGCGGCCAAGGGCGTTCCAGCGGGAGGGCGTTCAGCGGCAGCCACTCTGCACCCCCCCACCCCCTCCCCCGTCCTCTCCCTAACCGCGCCGGCCTCTCTCGGGTTTCCTGGCTGATTCCTTAACGTAGCACATGGATCCGATTGTCGCCTTTAATACGAATCGATTCGACACCTGCGGCCCCTTCCCGACACTCCAGAATGAAGGCTCCGCCATTTTAGAATTTTATTAGCCTCATCCGAAAAAAAATATATATATATATATATAAAGGACGGAGTACCAATCAATACCTGAATATTTTCCGGACACCGTGTCCTACAGGTGGACGCGCACTATGTTTTCTTCTTATTGCATGTTCTTTTGGATTGATTTTTGCTGTTTATTCATTTCAATATAAAGCGCCGAATCGGCATTCTATGTCGAGCGCAGAGAGTGCCTCGACGATCAATTGTGAACTGCATGAAACACCTGTACTCCCCTGGCAGTGAGGTGCAACAGCGTTCAGCGAATGTGCGGACATTCGGTAAAGCTGCAAGGAAGTCCAACTGGTGCGGCTACATTACGCGTTGTTCGCTTTGATTCTTTTGTTGTCGCGTAGCTAGCAGTATGACGTTAGAAGCCGTGCAGAAATGGTTTACCTCTGGTGGTGAAACTCTTTTGCTGCGACACGCCCTAAGATGAGATGTTAAACGGGGTATCTACACTACGAGCGTACACAGACGTCATCTGTAATTTAAAGTGTGCAAAAATGGGCCTCTCCCTGTATGGCGCCCTTAGTGGCACTCAACTGCTGATCGCAAGGGCGCGGGTTCTATCCATCTGCGCGGTCGCTTTGCGATGGGGGCGAAAAGCGCCCGTGTACTGCGCGATATCAAGCCACGTCAAAAAATCCCAGGTGGTCGAAACTTCCGGAGTCTTCCTCTAGCTTATATAATGGGTGTGCGCGAATATTCTAATAATTTCGAAAAGCAAATCGAATATTCTCCTATTCAGCTCTCTAAAACGAATCTAATCATGCGTGTTCAAAGCTGTTCGAGCGTAATTGAATGTATTCTGAACTTTTCTAATATTTTTCTAATAATTTCCACGACGCTCGAACAGGATCTACCGTATATGTATATATATACATATATATATATATATATATATATATATATATATATATATATATATATATATATATATATATATATATATATATATATATATATATATATATATATATATATATATATTGTTTTTTTTTTTTCGTCGACTATTCCGAAAACAAGGCCCACATCGACGCAGCTTACCATCCTGCATCGAGTACTGTGTGCGGGATGAAGGGGTCAATTTCGCGACGCGGCCCCTTTGTCTGGAGATGTTAATAACGCTCATATGTTTATCATCACCATGAGCCTAACTAAACCAATCGGATTCCAAGGGTACGTAAGCGTAGCGGGGGGCGGCAGAAAGTTTGGTGGGCAGATGAGGTTAAGAAGTTCGCAGGGGTCAGTTGGATGTAGCTAGCACAGGACCCGGTTAATTGAAGTAATATGGGAGAGGCCTTCGCCCTGCAGTGGATATAGTCTGGCTGATGATGATGGTGTTAGTACCCTCACATGTCTAAAAAAAATTGTCTGTCGATATTGTTAGCGTCCAGCGTTTGACGCCTTGTAGCCCTAACAAATCACCAGCATGCCTCTGGTAGGTGGTAGTTGGCAGGTGACTCTTGTCGCCTTTTGAAGCATCGCACTCTCGGAAGGTTACGAGCATGCCTGTGATAGATGGTAGTTGTCAATTGACAAACACCGGAGCCCTTTCACCACCGCCTGGGGCCTCGCAGCCTCAGAAAACCACGAGCATGCCCCTGGCAGGTGGTAATTGACAGGGGACATGGTCAGACACTGATAGGTCGCAGGTGCACGGCTCGCCAGCGCTCATTTCTCTTTCGCTCACAGAAGTCTTCAGACGTGTGATTGGTCGGCTTGTGTGACGTCACGAGACAAACAGTATGGTAAAGTTGGAAAGAGCTGCCTCTTATAGAAAGCTGAGATGAAAATTGAACACGCGGGAGCATACCTCTGGGGAAGGTGGCATGATCCGCCATGAAGCCATCATGATCCACTTGTGATCGAAACCTTCACCTGAAAGACAGGTAGATGGCTACTAGACATCCTAAGTGGTCTAAACGACCGTCTGGAAGGAAATTTCAACCTGCACAATAAAATTATTCGGAAAAGAGTATTAATATCGCATTCATTTCCTATAGGCGATGATAACCATGTAGCACGCTGTAGAAAAGGAATGTTCTCGAGTATATGCTGCAATAATCTCATTGATCACCTGTGACAGCCCTACCTTTCTGCTTCCAGGTCATTAATCATTTCCGGGGATTCCTTCTCTGAGTTACTTAGCATGCTAAGTAACTCAGGCAAGTACTTTCACATATGGCTCCCTTGCGCCCTTATTCCGGAATACCTGCATGGCCACTGGTGCTTCGACTTAGTCAAATGCTTTTTCATGTGATAGCTGTGTATAGGGGTTGGTTACATCTTGAGCATTTTTCTATCACCTGGCTGATAGTGTGGAAAAGACTCATTGTTGTGTATGTAGCTTTTGCGAATGCCTGCTGGGACACTAAGGTCGCACTATTTCTATTAGCGATTATTTTAGTAGATGCTGTGTACGTAACCGATAGTATGCTTATTTGTCTGCAATTTTTCAAGTCCTTTACGTCCACTTTTTTAAGTATTACGATAATATTCGCGTTCTTCCAAGATTCCAAAACTCTCGAAGGGATATAGCATTGCATATACAGAGTGGCTAGTTTCTCTAAAACGACCTATTCACCACCCTTCAATCAATATGCTGTTGCCTAATCATTTCCTTTCTTTAGCGTCTAAGACTGGACGACGCGGCAAGGCTCAGGCAAGCTTAGCAAACCCTGTCCTGTTGTCCTCCTCGAGGGCCATGGATAATGCGTAACTATCATCTATACACCATCCTGAATTGCTGCCAGTTTATTCCCTTTCCTCAGCAGATGCAAAACATAATTTTTCTATACGCATAACTTAATGCTGATTGTGTTGCAGCCGCTTCGTGCCACTATAAACATAAACTACGCTATAGTGGCACGAAGCATAAACTCTATAAACTATGCAGTGCACCACAGCGCCGCCAAAAGCGCTTCAATTTTTTGCGCGCTTGTTCATTTTACAAATGTACGAAAATTAGTACAGATATTCAATTCTCTCTTCAGATAAGCTAGTCGTACTCGAGACGGCTTTAAAAGGTATTTCTCGTAAAAGCCAAGCAAACCTTATTTGACTTGCACTAGATGGATAAAACAATGGCTCTTACCTTCCGTAAGACGCATTTAAGCGCTCTTGAAAGCCTGAAGCTATGCACTGTCCGCAACGAACATTCTGCAATGACAATAAGATTCCCAGGTTGTGCGTATTGAGCAGAGTCGCTGGCATCTGGGTCAAGTACCTCAAATGATCTGCACAGTACTTGAGTGTACATATGTGCGTTTGGCAGGCGCACTGATAGGTCTTCATTTTTATATCTATAACAACCTTAGTGTGCTTCTTTAAGCACCTTTACTTTCCTGAGATGGAAGAGATTAATAAAAGGGACCTTTATTCACCTGATTCATGCTTCTGATCTGCCACCCACGAATACTATATAGAGAAGCACAAGCTTCACGAATGCAGCTGTACTTTAGTACTTTTACCTATCAGTAAATAAACAAGAAAACGATGACGTATCAGTTATGAAATATTCAGCAACTCAAATTTCAATGGCGACATTTGTAGCGCACTGACAGCACGTAGTGAGCTCGAAAGTTCTATCAAAACAGAGTGGCAACAAGCTCGATGGTAATTATGTCTTAGGTCGTTGCAGAATCATGGATGATTATACACAGAGTAGTTGTAACCTAATGGGCTGCCCTTCTTTCCGTCCATCCGACATCCCCTTGCTTCGGCTTGTGTGGCACGCGCTGTGGAGTCATGTAACGTTCGTACAGGGTCTGTTATCAGCTAGCCTGTCAGCTGGCGCGAGCCTAAAGGTGTTTCGCTGTGGAAGTCGAGGTGCCGAGACTATATTCAGCTCCTCTCGCAGCTGCGCTTGATGCGACCGCAAAAAGAAAAAAAAAAGCGCGAATTTCGCTGATCATACCGGCTTGCTACCAGAGGAGTGTCTTCCCTTTTGCAACCACACGATTTCTCGTCCCTGCGCAGCGCGAGCCTGTTCCGGTGCACTCCCTTCTCTCAGCGCAGCCGCTGTTTTTGTACGCGCCGCGCGTGCAGAGACTCTTTTCTCGGATTAAGAACGAAAAGCCCTCGTGCGGATACAGCCAGCACTTGAGGGGTACGGGGCACAGCAGGTCCACTTCTCGTCGTCGTCGTAGCCTGTAATGGTTCTCGGAAGCTCTTCGGAGTTTTTCGTCTTCGCCTCGACGGATAACACCGGATTCGTGCCTCGTTCACGCTGGATTTCACGGGAAGGGGAGAGAGCGGAAGATTTCTCAGCCGTCAGCTGGCGACAGGGGCCGAGTGCGTTGGCGCCGCCTTGAGAAACGGCGAGATTTAAGGTGCGCGCGTGGAATTTAAGCGCCAGAGAGAAGCGAAAATTTTCGAAAGGAGCGTGTCGCGGCGAGGGGAGTCGCAAGGCCCGGCAAATTGGCTGGCTCGCTGCGCGACTCAGCCCTGGGCACTATTGACTGCAAATAAGGAGGTCGCCCGGATTGTTCATCTGCTGCCGTGCACACCGGCTGGGCTTTTCTGGGTGCCGCTCGTTAACGGCTCCAGACAGTGCGCTCCACACCACCGCTGGGCCGGAATCTGCCTCATACCTCGTTGTGTGGGACGGAAAGCGAAACGCCGCCGTAATTGGTTCCAACTCTCTTCCGGCTGTGTGTACGAAACCTCCTCAGAGAGCGCGCCGTGCGCGGCAACGCTTTTAATCCGAGTCTCGCGTTGCGGCAGAGTAGGTAGAACAGCGCCGCTCTCTTTTTCCCTTCCTATATGTTTGGTGTGATCTTTTTGTGTCGTTATACTGTAGGTACAAAATCTCTGTTCGTTATGGCGCGCAGACAATGAGGGTCGCGCAGGGTGTGGTCTTTTCTGTGCTTGATGAGCTCAATCTGGGGAAGAGCCCATTCTGAGCCGAAGGGGTGGAGCGCTTCGAGTGCAGTTAGAACAGCTCGGCCACTGTGTTCCAATTGAATTCGCAGACTCAGTGTCGCACACAGGCTAAGGGCAAGTGCGCTTATTCGAAAAGTAGGGTGCGAGATTAAAAAAAAAAAAGAAATTAGCAATTGGCCTTGCCTTTGGTCATTTTTTTTTTTTTTTAAGCGGTTGCTGACATGACACCTAAAATACGCTGCACATTTTAGAAATGGTGGTGTATATGGCACTAGGCCATCTTGCGATGGCAAAACAATCCTTATATGAGGTGGTTTTAGTGAGCAAAGCAGTCACAACCTCCGACAAATTCGGATGTGTAAGAAACTTGGTGCCTGAGTAATGTCATTTAATCATTTCGCTACAACAAAATAATAATGAACCCCGTTTGTCAAAAGCTCCAAGTACAGGCCGTTTGCTTCGATGCCATGTTGTGGGGATCTGAATGGAGGTCCTACTGGTTCGAGTGGGCTGGATCAGAAATCTTCTAACCCCGCAAAGAACCGTGACACTGCAGCTGCATTACGAGCCACACTGTGTCGCTCTGAAGCAAACCCCGTGGGCTCCAAACTTTGGACAACGGCTGCACTTTCACAAAAGCCACCACATTGCTTTTGTCGTACGAAAAATTCGTAAGTGTAATTTCATTCATATAGCACGCGTGCATGAAGGGGCGACTACAAGAACAGCAAGAATGTTGTAGTTTGCGTCGCCATTGCGATTAACCTATTGTTAGTATATCGAGTAAGACATTCGTGCATTTATATCAATGTCTTAATGCGTTAGAAAGAAAATACATTTAATTTGTGCGCGTAAACAGCAAAATAATTTTAACACATTGGTTTCACAATTTGGTAGGGTGAATAATGCCCTAAATCGAGACGTGAAACCCGCGTCATGTCTAAATAGCGAGGGGTAGCAGGCCTAAAGAGGTCGAAAGATAAAAACAAAGATGAGAACATCAAAGTCGGGAACTTTGTAAAGCAGTATGTGTTCCCAAGACACAGCCGGTTTCCACAAGCGTGCCTAGTGTGTCAAGAGTGTGTCCGCATCACGAACCAATTGTCATGAGTTAGAATCCCGCGTGCAACCTATCTGTTCAAGCGATGATTTAATAACTTCAAATCATTTCAGATATGCGGCGAACTTTAATTCTCCCCAAACGTCTTGCATTAATCGCTTTCCTTCCGTGCGTGACGTCGCCTTTAAAGTTAACGTTGTAGGTTGATTGAAATACGCTCGTAGGGTTGTGTGGCAGTGACGTCTTGTCCTAGTCGACCAATCAGAATTTTTCCCTCACGGCCAACAACGCGGACACCAGCTTTTCTGCGACACGGGGACTATCCAATAATTATTGTCCCAGTGTAAAATGTACCGGGTGTTCCGTAGGAGAGGGCGCAATTTGCTCTAACACACAAATGCATGCAACCTGTGATCTGAACCATCAACAGTGATCAGTGATCTCGATTCTAGGAAAACGCTATGCTTCCCTCGGCATCCGTTCATCTAACCATGCTTCTTGATATCGCATCCACCGGTGTGCAAAAAAATTTGCGCAAATCGCCTAGAGGTAGATAATTACAAGCACCTTTCTTTCTCCTCCAAAGTACCTGCACAAAGTAGCGAACAATTCATTATCGACATTGAGGCACCAATATGGTAATTCCGAAAAAAAAAAAGGCTCCCAGCGTTTCTTCTTTTTTTTTTTTTTTCGGAGCCGTATAAGCCGTAACAACTGCTGATTGGCCTTAAACAGCAAGCAGACTCGGTACCATAGACTTGCTGCAGTTGAAAGGGGGCCTCATTATTGATCTGGGTGGTGTCCCGGCTAGTTCTGCAGGCAGGAACTATCATTGCGTGTGTGCGGCAGGGCAGAACTCTCTGCACGGTCGAATAAAATCGTCCTGTTGCAAGCTGCCTTCTGGCCAGCGTTTTGCTCGTGAATTGTGCCTGTCCCACAAATGTGACGAATGATACACCTTCGAGAGCATCACATCGCCGAAGAGTAAGCGTGTCTGAAACATGAATGATGGCCGCGTACATAACGAAATGAGGTGACTTCCCAAGTTCCATTGGCGAGAAGCGTTAACTTGAGCACGAAACTTAAAAGCCTTGCACGTGCAAAAACGGTGGCAGTGCATTTTCTTCTGGAGTTATTTCTGTTTCTTCTTTATCGTTGATTGGCAGTTGAGGGCGACAGCTGCGCACTTTCGGCTACCTTAAGGCAATTATCGCCACCGCCTGTCGCCGGAAGCCACTCGTGCTTCCTCGCTCTCGCCCGTAGAAAGATGAGGTATCAATGCGCTTGTCGATATCGGCGTTATCGATCCTTTTAAATTGCCATATTTCAATGTGAACCCCACCATTGCCCTCCTTTGCATTCGATCGCTTTTGCAGCGCTGCTCTGGTCTGGTATTTTTCCCCTCTTTTTTTTTTTTTACTTTCATTTGTTTCATCTTTTGCGTCGCCTTTACCTCGGCATGCCTCAATGCTTTTGTGAAAAACATTACTGCATGAGATTGTTTTCCAGCGACCTGCCATTGGGTCCGCATAAAAATAACGTCCCGGAATCGCGTCTGTTGGGATGTTACTGTTAATACCACCGACTACGTCATAACTTCAATGTTCAGATGCTATTTACAAACTTTTTTTTTCTCCGCTAGGCATTAGTTCAACATTTCAGAAAGCATCTTCCCAGCACATGCTTAACTCAATTTTCTCGTTTCCTGGCTCCCGTTGTGAAAACAATTCTACTTGTCTACTGAGGAAGTGAAATTGAGTATTTTGTTTTACTCTTACCGTATTCCATTTTTTTTTTAATTCTACTGGCATCGAAGTTGAAAGAGATTACTGTGGAAAACAGAACCACTGGCGCCGTAGTAAAAACTGAAACTATTCCTTTGCGGTATTTCGAACTCGCAGTGGTAGAACTAATTCTGTGCAGATTAAAAATAATTTAATCCTATATTGTTGGTACCTTTGTTAACGATGGGGAAAATATATGCATAGCACGAGTTGCCTGATCTGCGGACATCACACATTATATAAGCTTTCAGGGTTAGTTTGAGTTATATAAAATTTCTGGTGAGCGTGGAACATGTCAAGGGTCTAACTCATACCCAGGACTGCGCTTTTTCTCTCCGATAAGTGCTTCATTCGATGGAGTAAGTCAAACTCAGGCAGTTCGTATGCATTTTCCTCTAAAGGCAGCATTGCGTCTCATCTTGAACGTCCAAGTTTCCTATCTACATGGGGCATTGGGTAGTAAATTACCCGTGTGTTATAAAAACAGCAGGTGCCTTTGTTCATAGCGACGAAAAGGGGAGGGGGGAGTAGCGCGCGCGGTTGGCAGATTTCATTTATTTGCTTCAATCTTTTTATTTGTTCTCTCCTGAAAAAGCAGATCTCCGACAGTGTAACGGTCTTATCCGAATGACGAGCCTCGTAATTTCCTGTCTTTCACACCTGGGGATGAAAGCGTAAAGACCAATGCGCCCAGATACGTCAACTACGTCTTACATTCGTTTTTTAGTTGTTTTTTAGCTGGAGCGAAAGCTATTTCTCGGAAAACAATATTCGAAGTTGCTGTAAGTTAAAAGCTTAAGTGCACATTCAAGCTGTAATTTTCGGTGAACTCAGCGCTCTTTTAAATCCACCCCGCCGCGGTGGCTCAGTGGTTATGCGTTCGACTGCTCTACCCGATGACGCGGGATCCACTTTTCCATGGAGGAGGAAAGCAAATAACCCCAGGTGGTCGAAATTATACGGGATCCCCCCTGCGGCGTCCCTCATAGCCTGAGTCGCTTTGGGAGGTTAAATTGTAACGATTTATGTGGTTTAGCGGTTAAAGTGCGTGAACGAAACCACTCTTTTAATTCGAACATTTGCCGTGTATGTATCGCGCGAAAAGCGCAAGTGCGGTACGGCATTTTGTTACTAACATTTATGCGATCAGCGAGAATGATTTAAGATGTTTTCAGAGAAACTTAAGTGCAGTGTATTCCGCGCTACACGACTGGTCAATTGCAGGTATGCGTGCGCGTTATTCAAAGTTCAGATCCCATACATATATGCTAGGAAGAGCACAACGAAAGGCAAAATAATCGTTGTGCACTCATTTTCATTGGGCGCCTCGTAAGCACCCAAGGGTCAGGAGTGATGACGTAGCATGTACGACGTGGAACAGCCCCTTTATCGGCGTCTTGGCGACACCATCTGTCTCTGATTTCTTTCCTTATCCAATGGTATCACATGTCTCAGGTCAGGTTAGTCTTGAGGATACGAGGATGCTATGGCGTTGGCACAGATTGTTGTTGCGAGTGAAGAAAAATGAGAAGAAAATGCACCGGTCTCTTTTGGCACAAGCATGCGTAGAAACATTTATGCACGTGAGGAGCCAGCCAGATATACACGAACACACACAAAAAAAAGAAAAAAGACGCAGCTAGTGCAAGCGCGTGCGAGCGCACAGAAGAAAGTAGCGAAGGGAGCTAAGAACCTGTTTTGTTCCGTTTGGTTTGGTTTTTACGGTTTAGCGTCCCAAAGCAACTCAAGCAATGAGAGACACTATAATGGAGGGCTCCGGATATTTCGGCCGCCTGTGGTTCGTTAACGTGCACTGACATCGCACAGCACACGGGCGCCTTGCTTTACGCCTCCGCGGCCGCCGCGGCCGGGCTACGAACCTGTGCTCGTACACTACAAAGAACGCATCGGAAAGAAAGATGTCGTGCGTATTTTAATTTGCTAAAGGCAACGTTTTCAAGAAGTTTGTTCTCGCTTCCCTCGCGAGCATGCATATTGGGCATTCGTAAAACTATACAATTATTTTTACAAATGTTCGCTTGAGACTTGAACATGGTGGCGTTACCACATCCATTGAGCAATCGATAGGTCCATTTTTATTCCAACAAGCCTTGGTGTCTTACCGGTGTGTGCCCATGTCGCATATAAAAGGATGCTTGTTTAATTCGTTGTGTATCCAAATTAACCAAATTTTCATTTTGAACCGATTACTTTCCTTTGGCTACAGGCACCCTGAGAAATTTGGCGTCGGTGGGAATATTATTCTTATCTCTTTTTCTGAATTTGGGTGGCTCAGTAGAAACAGTCATTTCCTCGCAATTTCGAAGGTGAAAATGTAGCCAGTAAATGCAGTCTTCCAATAGTGTTCTAACATTATGCGACTGTTCTTCGTCCCCATCCAATCAGGGTGCTCCCGAACATGCAGCCGGTTGCAGCTATTAAACTGTAGCATATAGACTGCTTTCCCTTTGTCGTTTAGGGATTGCTTGTGCTTTTATTTCTTGCCGTGAAGATCTGATGGCTCCATGTGCCATTAAGCACGGGCCTTGCGCAAACGTGGCAGAATGATGCCGCTAAACCCAATCTGCCGCTGTGGAGCTGCGCGGTTAGGTACACTTTTAACCTTACTAGTCACTGAACAGAAAGGAGCAATATATAGTTAGCGAGTAAACCGTGTTCCTGTGTTGTTCATTAGTCACCTGGATCGAAAGGAGATATAGAAGTTTCGTGATTCATCACCCCTAATAGGCGGTGCTGGTCCATTCTTACAGATAACTTTATTTATGTGCTTCTGTAGCTTTAAACTGGTATGGTTTTGTTGCGCCTTACCGTTTACAAAAAATAAAGAGAGAGAGAAGTCCTGTATTCCTTAGAATAAAATTTAAAAAAAATCTTTTTCGTTTTTCTTTTGTTCGCACACGTAATGAAATTCTTGTGCAAACCTTCAAACTAGAACATAATTGTAATATTTTATAACAGGTCAATGTTCGCGTCTCTGGGTACTGTAATAACCAACGAGTATAAAAAGCGCGTTGAGCAGTAACTGCACGCCCAGAAAAAGGTTCCTAGCGATGAAAGCATGACAGTTTTGCAATTTTTGAAAACTCTCCCTGAATGAATACCATATATAGGCTTCGCAGCTTAGGTACTAGACAGCAAAGGTGGGCAGCCTCATGAGGTCAACCTCAACCTCAAAACGACCTCAACGTCACGGAGTGAGGTTAGGTTAAGGAGAAGTGGGCCACAGCTAAAAATTGTTTAAGTCAGGTCGGGAAATCAGACCTCAACCTCATGCGTGAGTTTGAAGTTGAGTGACGTCGTAACTTAGTGATGTAGGCTTGTGAGATCGAAATTTTTATGAAGTTTGCCACAGCGCTAAAACAGCCGACAAAATACGTTCTCGTGCTTCTCGTGTACGCACCTACCAAATGGTTTGTGTGTGTGCGTGTTGCGTCCACAAATGAATTATTAATTTAGTAAAAAAATGTTATGGTATTACAACTTTCATCTATCAATATACGCAAGTAGTAGATCTATTTTGTTTTGTAACAGAGACGTAACAATGAAGAAAAAAAATCAAATGCTTATGATTTTGTCGTGCGATTAGATTTTAACTTGCAGAAGAAGTTTACACCAAAAATTATTACTTGCTTATTGTTCCTTAACACTGTGTGACAGTCGTAAATACGGCCGAAGTTTCACTGTAGACTTAAGTACCTTCACAGGTTCGTATCCAGCGGCTCCAAGAACACATAAGCATGACAGCGGGTCACCATACGAAAAGCCACCAGAACAAAGGATAAATTTTAGCAACAAAACGTGAAGAGTTGAAATTGACCAATTATACTGCCGTTATTAAGTCAGTCTGCTATAAATCAGTAGCCCCGGCAAAGGTTCATTTTCTTTTTTTAACTTTAGCAGCAAGCATCATTATATTCAATGTTATTAAAAATATGTCATCGCTCTGGCGTGTCACCGTACAGAATTTGCGCCATGACGCTTTATAATTAGCGGCCTTAAGTGCAAAAATTTTCCACTTTGTTTTTAGAGTTCGAGAATCGTACATCAGACTCACACTTTGAGTTCGAGGTGAGGTTGAGGAGGTCGGTGGTGGTCTCTGAAAAATTGAGACGAGGTCCCATGGACAAACTCAACCCGATGCGTGAGGTTAAGGTTGAGTAAGGTAAGGATATTTTAGTTGAGACTTGGGGGAGGTTGGATTTTTTGAGGTGAAATGCACACCTCTGCTAGAGAGTTTCAAAAATTCCATGCGCTATAAAAAGTAGGGGGCACACATATTCTGTAAAAGGTACAGTTCAGCATATTCACTCCGCTTGGTGATGACTGAAGAGGAGCTCAGTCGCGTCAGGTAGTACTAAATTATTATGAGAGCCATTGACTCTTCCGACTTCGTCGTTATTCTCCATTACAGCTTTGTTGCAACCATTGAGAAGGCATATAGCATTATTTTCATGCCAGCCTGTCATTGTGCTGGTGCTTGAGCGATGCGCACCAGTTTAGCTGGTGCTGTCCTTTTTCTTTTTTCTTTAACGCAACCATAAACTAGACCAGCTTCGTGACGGTGCCGACTACTCACTCGCACGTGCAGTGAAACAGAATAGCCAGGCGGCGTGCATATACGTATAGGCGCAGAACTTGAAGCAGCAGAGCGTCATCTTAAATTTATAAAGCCAATCACTTCGGAACTACCTGAGCGGTGCCTTCGAACTGCTGTCTACTTTTCCAGGTCTTCTTGCGCAGTGCATTATAATCGCTAGCGATTGCGGTTCCTCGCGCACGTATTAGCTGAGCCAGCATGCTCGATAATGGGTGCGGCTTTGAAGGAGATGGTAGAAGTTTCTTCTAATCGTGGTGCCATGGCTCAAATAGGCGCTCTAGTCACTGACATCTCGAATTTATCACGTTCGCCTAATGATCCCCATATAGTATTCATTTATATATCATTTAATTATGTTCATTTCTGTGTACAATACATAGCATCACTGTCTGGATCTTTAGCCAAAGGCTCGACACTGATGCTCGATACCCAGCGTTCCCTGCACCTTCGTCAGCGATTGATTTTGGTGCAGTCGTGGTGCCGCTCTGGTACAAAGAACCGCGGCACCCTCCGAGGAGGAGGTGTACAAAAGTGGTGCACGTGTTGACGGCGCTAGCTAGCAGACGACGCGCGCTGCCGACGAGATGCTTGTAAACATCTTGGTCCACTTGGGGAGATTTTTTCTCGTCGTCGACGGATCCGGCGTCATTATCCGGGAAAATGGCGAGTTGCTCCATGGTCTCTTGAGACAACCTGAATAGCCTCCGGAGTTCAGAGCTGAAATATTTAGCAAGAGCGCTTCAGTTGTACGGAAACTTGGTAAATTGCGGTCTGTCCAGTCGATTGGTCTCGGTCAGTACCACGATGTAATAATGACTGTGTTGCCGTGAAGGAAAGCACGGCGTCGGGTTTCCCGTCCTCACTGTCGGAGGACTCCAGAAATTCCTTAAAAATGACTTCGACGATGTTGTCGTCGATGGCCGCACGAGGCACAAAAATGACCGCGCCCCGAGAATTTACAGCTCGCGGCCAACGGAAACGAGCGAGCAGACGACAAGGCTCGATTGAAAATGTCGCACCAGTAATGTGTGGCGCTGCTGACGCGCTGCACCTGAACCACAGAACTGGAACTGCACCTCGCCGGCACCTGAGTGGCACCAGCGGAACGTTTTCAGAATTGGTGCCGAGAGCCAGTTCTGAATCGAACAGACCTGCTGTTTATCTGTCCAAGGCGACATCATCTGTGGTGAGACGAGTCAACGGTGCTGCAATTCGGGAAATGTTTGCAATAAAGCGGTGATACTAAGCGCAGAGGACTAAAAAGAGCCGGACCGTTTTCTTGTCGCAAGGACTCGGGCAGTTTTGCAGTTTTGGATAGACCGGGCTCGACGCCTCGATGACTGACGACATGGGAAGGATAATGTCGCGTGTGCAACAGCAGCCGCGGCTGCCCTTCGCGAACCTCGTGCGCCCGGTGGAAGAAGCTGAAGATCTGTTGCTCTCATCGTACTTGGTTCCCGTGTCGTCCAGGATTAGCCCCTATTAAAGATTTGCATACTCAATACGTGATATGGTATACGTGTGCAAGAGAGAGAAATCGGGATATTTTCAGTGCTTTCTAAGTGGCCTGTTTGTTGATGCCATGAATGTTTACAGTATGAGCTGCCTCCTATCGCAAAGGGGAGCTGATATGCCCCGAGTGAAATGGTCCTTCGACAAAGGGCTGACGTGACAAACAGGCGACCGAGATGGATGCGGAAAGAGCCAAACGAAGGTCTGGTTAAGGTAAAGTAGGCCTCAGCAGAACTGCTTAGCAGATACGCAGCATCCAATTCAGAAGAGGCATTGAGATTTAGAGCTTATATCTACGAGGTTCTAAACTTTATTTTTTTTTCATGGGACCTCTTAATTATAGGGCTGCAAAATGCCCCCAAGAAACGGGTGTAACGTTGAAAAGAAATAAACGCCACAAAACGAAAAAACAAATAAGCCAAGGAGCGAAATTCTAAAACAGCTATATGAACTCATGATCAAGTTTCCGTAATGTGCTCACAAGGGTGCTAACTTTGCCGCTTCAGATACAGGAACGTACGCGAGTGCCGTAGGAGAAGTGCGTAATCAGGCACAAAAAAGATGGACTTCACATGGCGCTAACGGTTTGCTCGTTCCATGCGGCCTATAAGATAAGCGTCAAAAAATAAAAAAGAACAGGAAGCAAATGTTGCTGATGAAAAATCAACAAGTTCTCCTTCTTATTGCACACTTCGTTGTCTTGTACAGTTCGATGCTTTATCGGACGTGCGACTAATTGCGAGTGTTTTTGCCGCCGCGGTCATTCAAGCGGTTCGGTCTCTCGCGGGCGCATGGAGCCCTTGTTTGCAGCGCGTAGATGTGGAGCGCTCGGCGCTGATTCGTGCGCCCAGGACAAGCCCGGACTGCCGCCGCCACTCCGCGAGGCACGAATCGGTCGCCGCCGCGGTGTTTATGTGTTCCGGGTTAAACGGCGCCGCCGGACGATGTCTGTTCGCGGTTCCGAAAAACGCCGGGGCGATGGTTCCGCCACCGGGGCGCATTAAGATATGGAAATAATGTGCCCCATAAAACTGGCGGGCGTTGATCAAGTTTTCGCTCGTTTCCTTCGAGCTGCCACGTGCTTTCATTTCCTCCCTGCTCTTACCGCCCGTAAAAAATAAAGAGAATCAAGATGATAGACAATTGCCATCTTTTCTCTTACCGCACTCAATGCAGTCTTTTTCTCTCTTTTTTTTTTTTCTTACTTTGAACATAAGCGTCCTTCTCCTTATTTTCATCACTTTCTGTTCTGTCTTCTTAGGGGAGGAGGGGGGGGGGGGATCTCCTTCGCTGATTCACTTTTTTTTTTTTTTACGCAATGGAAGAGAGAGAAAAAGTACGAAGGAAGGCTTTATCGGTCGGGAATATTATGTGGAATATTTCGCGATGCCTACATTCCACTGAGGACGTATTCAAATGCGTCTGAAAAGATGCAGTGTGGACGTGCTATAAATATTCTGTTTATCTTTCCTTCAGCGGGTGGTTTTACGACGTGGAGGCCGTTAACGTATACTGCAGCCGCAAATCACTTGCTGCCTACTATATGACCTCCAAAGGGTCGCTCGCTGCTGGTTATCGAAAAAGAAAGTGGACGTTCATTTTGTCGCATGGCCTTCCATCGCTCAGGCAACCAGGCTGTTGTTTTGACTGCTGTTTAAAGAACTACACTCACAGAATCGTATGACACTATAAGAAGTTAGCGACAACGGACAGGCGCCTGCAGAATGGCGCATGTCCGTTGTCCCCTTGTCTCTCTCTTTTGTGCGCGTTGATGTTTTTGCGCCAGGGTTTTTTTCCTTTGAAAAGATGTTAAACCAACCAGCCCGGCAACATGCTTTATGAGAAGTCAGAGCTGCAATTTATTGCATCGGGTGGTGACGAAATCATTGCAAGGGGCGTGTATGAAACAATTGAAAGAATGGGTCACACTGGCTTAAGTCTTACCTTCTTCGTCAACAAGGTACAAGTTGTTATGAAGATTAAAAAAAAAATCAAGAAAAGCAATAAATACGCGCGAACAGAAATTTGGCAAATATTTACGTGAATATTTTTTTTTTATTTTTTATTTAGAAACATACTGCAAGCTTGAGTGTCAGGCTTTAGGCAGGAGCAGGCATACAATACATATATAGTATCGGAGAAGAAAAAAAAAAGAATTTATTACATAGAACCCTAAGTAATCATCATAAATACAACTCAAAGTTAGACCAGAAAGCTCTAAATTACACTGAAAAATAGAAAAAAGAATGTAAAGCGAAACATGTTGCACATGACGCCACAATCTGAGTACAATACAGCAAATGTGTTCAAAAATTCAGAAAAGCGCGTAAACGAATGAAGTTACACTTGTGCGTTGGACAACATCAGCAGATAGGGTATTCCACTGGCGAGTCATTCTAGGAAAGAATGATTCTTTAAAAATGTTGGCTTTACAGGGGTATTCTTTAACCTTTTTAGAGTGATAGGAACGTGTTGTGCCTGGGTTAGTCATTTCAATGTAAAGCGTTTTATCAATTCCTAATTGGTCAGATAAAGCAAGTAAAAAAGCTTCATTCTTTACCGGTAGCGTCTTGAGGCCAGGCTTCTCAAACTGGCATCTAGTAAGAGTTGGGTTGGAGATGTGCGCCAGTTATATGCGTTATAAATTAATCTTACAGATTTACTTTGTACTTTTTCCAATTTGATGATGTTAAATTGTGTGTAGGGGTCCCAAATAGCGGCAGCGTATTCCAGTATCGGTCTGATGTACATTTTGTAAGTCAAAAGTTTTATGTCGCCTGTTGATTTTGCCAGTGTTCTCAGATAACCGAGACCTTTCATTGCCTTTTTTTCTAATGTATCCTACATGTTCGTTCCATCTGAGGTCGCTTGTGATTATTAATCCAAAATATTTACAACTCGATACTGTAGCGAAAGCATGGTTTCCAAGACAATATGTAAAGTGCAAAGGTTGTTTTTTACGAGTGACTGTCATTGCAACTGTTTTTCTGTGTGTGTGTGTGTGTGTGTGTGTGTGTGTGTGTGTGTGTGTGTGTGTGTGTGTGTGTGTGTGTGTGTGTGTGTGTGTGTGTGTGTGTGTGTGTGTGTGTGTGTGTGTGTGTGTGTGTGTGTGTGTGTGTGTGTGTGTGTGTGTGTGTGTGTGTGTGTGTGTGTGTGTGTGTGTGTGTGTGTGTGTGTGTGTGTGTGTGTGTGTGTGTGTGTGTGTGTGTGTGTGTGTGTGTGTGTGTGTGTGTGTGTGTGTGTGTGTGTGTGTGTGTGTGTGTGATTTATAGCTGGGCGTGATAAAGGACAAACGAGGCAGGGACCTCACTGAAGCCTCAGAGATAAAGAAGAGGTGGTAGGAATACACAGAAGAACTGTACAAGAAGGACCCGAATGTGCAAACCCAACATAAGACGGTTGTGATTACTGATCTCGAGCCGGGCATCCTGAAGAGTGAAGTTGAATGGGCCTTAGCCAGTCTTGCTAAGAACAAAGATAGCGTTATTGATGGCATTCCAGCTGAGTTGCTTCAAAACCTCAACCATGACGCTGTTAACATTCTGCATACATTATGTCAGAAGATTTGGACAACCCTGCAGCGGCCACAGGATTGGAGGAGGTCAGTTTACATCCCCATTCCAAAGAAAGGCAGTGCCAAAGATTGTTCCAACTACCGCACGATCGCGCTTATTTCGCATGTTAGCAAGGTGATGTGGAAAATCCTCAAATGTAGGCTGCAGCAGTATGCGGATTGGGAGCTTCCGGACGTGCAAGCTGGGTTTCGCAAGGGCCGAGGAACTAGAGACCAAATTGCCAACGTTCGCTGGATCATGGAAAAAGCAAGAAAGTTCCAGAAACCCATCTACTTCTGCTTTGTTGATTATGCGAAAGCGTTTGACTGCGTAGATCACAGCAGATTGTGGCAAGCTCTCCAAGAGATGGGAGTTCCAATTCACATCATCTGTCTCCTCAGGAACCTGTATGAAGGGCAAGAGGCCACAGTCAGAACTGGGCATGGTCTTACTGATTGGTTTCCGATCGAGAAAGGAGTGAGGCAAGGCTGCATACTGTCGCCCTGCCTATTTAACCTATATGCAGAGTGCATCATGAGGAAGGCCGGTCTGGACGAGTCTTCAGCTGGAGTGAAGATTGCTGGAAAACGTATCAACAAGCTTAGATATGCGGATGATGCCACTTTAATGGCAGAAAGTGAAGTGGAACTCAAGATACTTCTGATGCGCGTACAAGAAGAGAGTGAGAAGTTTGGGCTTAAACTGAACATTAAAAAGACAAAGATCATGGCGTCTTGCCCTATCAAGTCCTGGAGCATCAATGGACAAGAAGTGGAAGCTGTGACAGATTTTCTCTTCTTGGGCTCCAAGATTACCTCGGAAGGAGACTGCAGCCATGAAATTAGGAGACGCCTGCTTCTGGGAAAGAGAGCAATGGTTAGCCTTGGCCGCCTAGTAAAGAGCAGAGACATTAGTCTGCCAACCAAGATCCTTATAACTCGTGCTACGGTATTTCCAGTTGTGATGCATGGATGCGAGAGTTGGACTGTGAAAAAGACTGACCGCCGAAGAATTGACGCGTTTGAATTGTGGTGCTGGCGAAGACTCTTGTGAGTTCCTTGGACTGCCAGAAGATCAAATCAGTTGATATTGTCGATCATAAACCCTGACTGCTCATTGGAGGGTCAAATTCTAAAGTTAAAGCTCAGCTACTTTGGTCATCTGATGAGAAGAGAGGAGTCGCTGGAGAAAGATTTGATGTTGGGAAAGGTTGAGGGTCGCCGAAGAAGGAGTAGGCAGCGAACGCGGTGGTTAGATGGCATCCTCGAGGCACTGCAGATGAAGTTATGTGATGTTAAGAAGATAGCGAGAGATCGGAAAGCGTGGCGTGACATGGTCCATAGGGTCACGAAGAGTCGGACACGACTGAACGACTGAACTGAACTGATTTATAGCCATTTGCAGTGTAGTGCACCATTCTTGTATTTTGGCTAGAGATGGGTTTAAATCTGCCTGATCTTCAAAACTACAGATTTCATAGCAAATCACGCAGTCATCTGCGAAAAGTTTTCGCAGGGATTTCACAAGCAATGTCACTAATGAAAATCAAAAAGAAGAGTAGTCCAAATACTGATCCCTGAGGGATTCCTGACTCAACTAAAACAGGTCTAGAGGACACATTACCAACCTTAACATTCTGATGACGATAGGACAGATAAGCTTCTATCCATGCAAGCAAGGTATCATTTTTCAGCAAAGATTTTAGCTTCAATAGTAGTTTAGAATGAGATACGCGATCCAAGCTTTTTGAAAAAAAAAAATAATGTCGATCTGAGTATGATTATCTAAGGCTGCGGCAAGATCGTGAATTGCTTCAAATAGCCGAGTTACAGTGGATAGACCTTTACGAAAACCGTGCTGACGCTTATCGATTATTTTGTGATTGTTAAGGAAAACATAGATGTGTTTGAAAATGATATGCTGCAGGGTTTTCGCAAAAGTACACAACAGTGAAATGAGCCTAAATGATGTGGGTTACGACTGGTCGGAAGTTTTTGGGATAGGGGTGACTTGGGCATACTTCCAGTCAGCTCGGAGTTCGGCGCATGTCAAAGATTTCTCAAATATGGGGGTCAGGTATTTCGCGCATCATTCGGCATACCTTATTAGAAAATGTTCAGTATTCCATCTACACCAGACGACTTTTTAGCGTCTGAGTTGAGTAATAGCGAAAGTACACCTTCCTTTTTAGCGTATACATCACCAACAGCTGGGAATTCATCATAGATGTTGAAATCGGGTCTTAAGCCGTCATCACGTGTAAAAAGAGAGTAAAAATAATCGCTCAGGGCATTTGCAATCTCAGATTTGTCAGTTGTGACGACATTGATCAAGCACATGCTTTACAAGGATTTCCTTTTTGGTGCAATGTGGCGCCAAAACTTTCCAGGCGACGAATACAGAAAATGTTTCAGAGATACATTTTGATAATGAGCTTTCGTCTTCTTGATGCTATCTTTCAGCAGTGCGCGCAGATCGCCCATTTTGATTGTGTTGGCCGCGGACGGGTGCCGCTTGGGTGGCTTTCTTACATTTTTCAACTTTCGCCCAAGCCGGGCAATTTCTTTATTATTCCAAGGGCTGGTATTGCGCACTATCTTTCGCTGAAAGGGCACGAAGCCGTTTATGCAGTTCACCACCAAACTCTTGAAAAAACGCCACAGCTGGTCTACAAAACTCTGGTTTAATTACAAAGGGAAAGAAAACTGGTAAATGAGCTATCCATTTTATCTAATATATCAACGTCACTTGCGCGAGAAAAGACAGGAACAACGCATTCTTGCGTTTTTTGTCGTTAAAGAGTATTGACCTGCATTGGAAAGCTTAACATTTTATAATCCGAAATGCCTTCAAAAATATGGATTTCAGGGTTTAGACGAAGAATTGTTCTGCCGACAAGGAACCGATGCCGAGCTGCATTGAATCCGGATAGGTTGTTTTACCAATTGAGTTGAGTCATGAGATCAACCAAAAAAAGGTTCCTCGGTTGGGGGCAGAGCGCTTGGAAAGTCGTCACTCCAGTCAATGGACAGCACGTTGAAATCACCACTAAGCTACATGAATGGTTTCTGTACGAACACAAAAATTCATTGAAATGTCTACAAAACGTGTTATCGGTGGTCGATAGAAGCCCGCTATCACTATGCTAATTTCTTCCAGGAATACCTTATTGATAAAAGATTCTGTTTCGGCAATATCTGGTAATCTTGTCACCCGCAATGACTCTTGAAATAAGACTGCTACGCCACCACCGCGGCTGTCTCTGTCATTCCGATATATGCTGAAACCAGGCAGGCGTATTTCAGAGTCGCTAATACTAGGGCTTAACCAGGTTTCTGTGATTACCACCAGTATGTGTGCTTCATGGGCATTAATGATGCTTTCCAAATCGGCTGTTTTGTTTATTACTCTGCGGGCATGAGCGTGAAGGCACCAAAAAGTTTTTGGTGTTTTGCTATTCGTTCATTCCGGCCGTTTCGGACCAGCTACAGAAATTCTTTTGTTGGGCATGCTGTCCCATTCAAACACTTCATCATCTATTTTAATCTTGTCTTAAAGAAGCTTGACTTTGCTACCCGCCAACCTTTTTTGAGCAGCACTATTCCAGAGGTGCTTTCTAACTTCTCTAGTTGCTAATGAATATACTTCCGAGACAGAGATAGATTTTCCTTTTAGCTTGTAGCAGTTTTGCAAGACTTTTATTTTTCATCGAGCTACCCTGTGCAAAGCAGTGTAGAGCGAAAATACTAATGTTTTGAGCAATATTTTCAATTTCCCAGCACATTCTCGTTTATTTATCAAGACTGTACTGCGAAAAGCAATAGATGCTCGACAGATACAATGCACGTCAACAAACCGCCACCATTTAGCTTTCAACCACAAGCTGCATGCGTGGCGTTATTTCTTTCATGACGAATTTAAAAAGCTCAAGAAAACTCCTTCCGAACCGGAGAGGCAGAGCGCCAGGCCAGAGCTTATCAGTGTTTCCAAAGAGACGTTGCCATAGCAGAGAGATTTAGTTTTGCGGGCTTTGCGGTGATTGCGTGCTTAGCTAAATAGCGGGTCGGAAATGCGCATGCGCTAACAGCAAAACAGCGCTAGCGCTTGCACGCAATTTTGAGAAGTTAGCGCGCGTGTTTAGAGCATTCAGCGTGAAAACATGGCGGCGTCCTTGGATCGGGGCAGCCGTCCGCTTCAGACGAACAAGGAGTCGTTGCAGTTCCGGTTGGCACGTTTATGGGCAACTACTGGTACTGTCGTTTTTCGCTTTCGCTAATCTTGCTTCGACGACGATGTGCAGGGTGTAGGAAGCTTTTTGTTGAGATTCGGTCTGAAATCTGATGCTCCTAGGCCTAATGGGGTCGCCTACGACGATGCAACCACTCTGAACACATCGATTTAGTTTCCAGCCTCGTTTGGGCGGTTACTATATTTTACTTCTAAATTTGGCTACTATATAATTATAATTTACGACGAAGTATTGAGCACGTTGTGAAGTTTGCATTGCACCTTTTAAATGTCAAAAGCCTCACTTCAAATGGGCATGTAAGCGGGGTTCTCGTAACATACGTCCATCAATCCTCACAGCAGAAGAGAGCAGACGAGAAGCATCGTAATCAAAATGTCCAGCGCCAGAGTCGGAGCACGGTGTAACAGAAATATGCATCTACGTTTGACTGCTCACGACAACTTCGCACTTCTGCGAGAAGTGCGGAACCTGAATCTGTTTCGAGCATCCGAACACCCGCTGCTTAACAATAGTGGTCTGCGCATAGCTACTTTTCACGTGGTATTAGCTTTGATTCGAAGAGTAAGCGACAGTAAAAAAAAAAAAAAAGGAATTGTGTGAATACTCACTGTTGCGAATTTCTCCGTCCGCTAACTCTGATTGTTGCTTCCGTCAGCCAGCAGTGATTGTTGGCATCGCTAAAAAGGTGCAGGAAACTTCCAACAATGCAACTGATAGTTTGAGCCATGACGTTGAACATCACTGATGAATGCAGACCGAAGATGGGTTCCACATCGCACCGGCTGTTGGGATACGCAATCCGTCTTAGTGCAATGCAAAGCGCCTGTCGGCCAAGAACCTTAACGCCTTTGCCGCTGGTGAAAGTGTCTGGCACAGGACGCCTGCTGTAAAGTTGCTCAAAATTCTCTTTTTAAGCCGGAACGAATATCTGAACAGCGCAGAGTCCACAGCCGATATATCCAGTGACCATTCTTCGAGCGGCAGTGGCATATCGTCAGCCCACTTCTGCTTTGCTGGGAGATTTCCAAACTGTCGGCTTCAAACAAGTCAGGGTGAGCGAGCATGTGAGCATGCACTCCTAGATACAGTTCTTCGTACTTCACCCACGTCAACATCGATGGATATCGTGAATCATTCAAGTCGCTCGACGCTATAGTTGAAAGACGCCTGAAGAATGTGCAGTTCAGAGGCCAAGCGCCGCGCTCAAATGGTACGCCGTCTGTGCTTTGGAAGCAGACGTGCGAGACGTTTTGAAGCAGAACGTCAAAGTCAATAAACGTCAATAAATGTTTTCATCATCATCAAACAGAACGTCTGTGGCGCCAGTAGAAGCAGACGTTCGTCTGCTTCTAAACGTTTCGCGCGTCTGCTTCCAAAGCAGACGGCGAGCCTTTCCAGATTCGTCTGCTTCCACAGGCGCCACATACGCTCGTCTGCTTCTAAACGTTTCGCTTTGCTCACGACTAGTTAGATTAGAGAGTTTTAGTTTAGAGGGGTTTACGGTGATTGCGGGATTAGCGGAATAGCGGAACGGAAATGCGCATGCGCTGAACGCTAGCATAGAAATAGCGTTAGCGCGTTCACGCAATTTTGAGAATTTAGCGATCGTCTTTTGCGCATTTAGCGCGAAAACATGGCGGCGTCCATGGATCGGGCAGCCGTCCGCTTCAAACGAACAAATAGTTGTTGCAGTTTCGGTTGGCACGTTTACGGACAACTACTGGTACTGTCACCATTCGATTTGACTAATCTTGGTTCGACGATGATGTGCAGGGTGTAAAGAAGCTTTGTTGTGGAGATTCGGTCTGAAATCTAATGCTCCTAGGCCTAATGGGGTCGCCTGCGACGATGCATCCACTCTGAACGCAGCGAATTGGTTTAAAGCCTCGTTTCGGCGGTTACTATATTTTATTACTAATTTTGGCTATTATATAATTACATTTTATGCGAGAGTATTGAGCTCGTTGTGAAGTTTGCATTGCATATTTTCTACGTTCAAAGCCTCACTTCAAGGGGGCATGCAGACGAGGTTCTTGTAGCATACGTCCATCCATCTGCAGAGCAGACGAAAGCAGACGACAAGCGCCGTAATCAAAATGTCCAGTGCCAGAGTCGGAGCACGGTGCAACGTAAATATGCGTATACGGTTCACTGCTCATGACGACGTCGCAATGCTGCGAGAAGTACGGAACCTGAATCCGTTTAGGGACTCGTCGCTATGGCCAGAAATTGCGAGCAACGTACAACAAGCTACGGAGAAAGCGTTCACAGCTCGTGCTATCAAAGACCGCTGCGACTTGTTGATGTCTCAGTATGTAAGCGAAGACCGCAGGTAAGTTATTTTTGTTACTTTTCAGCGCTACGCGATTCAAAGTATACTGGCTTTTTCTTATAGATCGGGGACCGAAGAGGAATACGATGAAAAAGCGCATTTGCTGCAAGAAATCATCGATGTTTCAAGAGAGTTTGGATACAGGGTAAAGAGCCGAAAGCAGCTACCGCGTGTTCAAGTTCAAGGAGGTGCATCTTCTGCATTACGTTGCGTACCTCCTAACGCACCTGGTGCGGTCGAGTATGCCTACATCGATATCGAGAGGGCGACCATTCCTACTGACTGTAAGCCATTCATTGTGAAGACTTAAAAAATTCTCCCACCTCAACCGCTAGCATCGTTTGGTATGAAACTGGCGCAGAGCTCGCGCACTGCAATAACTTTTGTCTCGTAGTAAGTCTGACAATCGCACTTGCCTGGTTCGGCCGCGCTACTTAGAATCGTCTGTATTGAGCTCGAAAAAGCGAAAGCTGGCAACGCAGCGTTGCAGCCAATAGGTGGTGCTAGTGCCATCGTTAAAAAAAAAAAAAAAAAAAAAAAAGAAGAGGGGAGGGTTATGACACATATATAACTCACCAAGTCAGCACGAGCGAGTTCGCGAGCGCGCACTCCTAGATGCAGTTCGTCAATCGCTGCCCATGTCAACATCGATAAATATCGTGAATCATTCAAGATGCTTGACGGCATAGTTGAAAGGCACCGACAGAATGGCAGACAGTTCAGAAGAGGCCAAACATCGCGCAGAAAGCGCACGCAATTGTTCGTCTGCTTCCGAAGATTTCGCTTTGCTCGCGAGTTCAAGTTGAGCTTGTCTCGGCTCGCTGCGGCTCAACCTGCGGCTCCGCCTTGTTTCATTTCAGTCAACACTTTGCTACCAGGTAGCGCCGGCAAGCACTTCGAATATATCCTCAGCTGTTCATACCTCCATACAAAATAGATTGTGTGGCGTTTGCTGAACGCTATACTAAAACTCGGCCCGACAGGGAGTCGTTTGCGGCACGCTAACTTTATTTCCGTTAGCACCGCTATTTACGCTAACGCTAAACTAAAACTCTCTATTGTCTCGGCTCCCTGCGGCTCAACCTACGTCTTGGTTCATTTTAGTGAACATTGGGCTTACCAGGCTGCGCTAGCAAGCACCTCGAATATATCTTCAATCGCTGATACCTCATGCAAAATAATTTCTGTACCGTTTGCTAAACGCTATACTTAAAACTCGCTCTGAGGGTGAGTCTTTTGCGGCACGCTAACTTTATTTCCGTTAGCACCGCTATATACGCTAACGCTAAACTAAAGCTTTCTAATGACTATCATTTCCCTTACGCCGAGCGACGAAGCAAATGATAACGCCGACTGCGGTCTAATCTCAGGTGCCTATGCTCTCTAGCCAGGGGAATTGGCACACGCATTTCGAATTGCGTGCTGCAATCATTGCCGCGCGTTACTAGCGGACGTTGCGCTTGCATCATACTTCTGGCGCGCCTGGTACTCTCTGTTCTCGTTGCGTGCGGGGAAAAAAAAAAGAAAAAAAAAAGAACGTCGGATTTCATCGAACTGCAGGGCTCTAGAAAATGAGCTTTTCGTTTCAAAAACTGATATGGTATCGTCTCGTTCGCGGCATCAAACTGCCCTTTGGGACTAGCTATCCAGTTACGATAATTAAAAAGTTAGTTATTGAAATTTTGTCAATTAAAATAGTAATCAGAAGCGTTTCGCAGCAAGTTACGTCCGCTACGCAACGGCAGAGAGTGTGTTCCTTCAAATATAGTTTTTCTGCTTTGAGTACGCTATTTCTTTAAATTACCTAAAGTCTTCCCTGAAACCGCCTGTATAACATTATTGAAACGAAGTAGAACGAGAGGAAGAAGATGGATAAGATGGTATGAAAGAGAACAAGGGTAGAGGGAGGAAGCCTCAGTTTGTCTCAGACTCGACCTGCGAACTGAGGCTTCCCCCCTCTGTCCTTGTTCAGTGCTCTTTCCTACCATATTATTGAAAAAAGGCGGGAAATATGTGAGCGGTATAGGTCATCACAAACTGGGAAACCAAAATAAAACAGTCGGTTAAAGATGCCGAATGGAACAATGTAGAAAGAAAAAAAAAGAAAAACAAGCGTGGCAACGAGACGCCACGTACCAGTTTTCCCCAATATTCCATCATATATCAGGGCACTAACCAACCATTAATAATGGCTGTTTTCGGCGCCTTAAAGTTTATTTCAGCTGGTGCTTGATATAAAAGCGACTCACTGCGTGAATTTGACTCGTTTACTCTTCGGGGCAGCTTGCCGCAGACTTGACCTACTTTGTACCCATCTTCTTTTTAGAGTGAAATGTCGTGAACGCATGCCGTGCACTGCTTCGGTTCCTCGGGGTGCAGTGCTTGAGAGACAGGTTATAACTCTGGCGCGCTCACGTCGTTAACGGACACCCGACGTCATTGCGGCAACCTTTTACATCCCCTCTCTTACGGTGCAGGGTAGACAGTCGGAGCACTCTCACGAATATAATCTTCCCGCCTTTCCTTATCCTGCCTCCCTTTCCTGTCGGACCTGTCCACGCGGAAACAATCGCTGCACCTTAGAGCCTGTCAGCATCCTACAGTTGCTTGGAAATCGCTATGCCGGCTGGTGTATGTTACAGTGATTTCAGCTGCATGATTTGATTCTTGCCCGCAAAGCAACGACGAAATGACAATTTGATCTTTTAACTTGCGTCTTAACATTTCCGAGCTCCTTTGTTTCATATTCACTTGAAGTATTCTTTCTGTCTGTGTTGTTTTGCTTACGCTGTAGTATTTAAGTGACTACGAGTGCAGAAATAAAGCGTTGTTAGAATTTGAGGGGTCATCTACAATATGTTCTCCTTATCTTTTACACGGCTCGTCTAAATGCAATTTTCTTGTCGCAGCAAGTATAGTCGATGCTCTTTGGTGCATTTAAGGTTATTCAAGTTAGCCTTTTCTTCACTTTCTTGATTTGAAGCGATAAACCTGATTAAATAAAAAAAAAACAAATTAATCAGAGTTGTGACTGCCCTAGTACGGGGTTACCATTTGTAATTTCAATGTTGTCGAACTAAGATTTGTGTTGGGACAAGAAGCGAACGAATCGACACACTGTTTGAATGAAGGCCTTTTTTCCTGAGCTCTGGGAGGAAAGACGGTCACCTCACCATCTTCGATATGTTGCCGCTATCTGGTGGCCGCGGGAAGTTGCTGAGGTTCTTGACGCTAAGGAAGTTTCAGACAGGAAGAGTGGCGCCATCTTCATTGTGGAAGCCAAGAACAATTAGGCAATTAGGGGTGCAGAGAAGGCCCAAGGCCCGCAATCACGGCATGCTGAGATAATTATCACTGACAACCTGGAAAAAATTACATCAGCCCTAACGGCTCTCTCGAGACAATCTGCTGTCTGGCAGCTATAGCTATTCACGGGGGATCAACAGAGTCACCTACGTGGATGTCCTCCCTTTTTGTCACCACATACTCACACCGCATGAAACTGCGGCCAATCGCCATGGAGTAAGGGACCTCTACGGGTCGCACCATTTCTTCGGACATATAGAGCCGGTCATAGATTGGCGCGGCATCCGGCACCGATAGCCAAGAGCGAGTGTCTTCACGACGGTTGAGACAAAAGGGGTCTGTCAACGCGCGCTGCCGTTAGTCTCAAGGACATCGAAGTCATCACGTCACGGCTGTCTCGATTTGCGTGTCTAAGCCGAGCTGATTGGGTGCGCTGTACAACGCCCGCGTGGGAGTTGGGGCAGCACGGAACAGCAGTAGATAAATACCCTTAATTTTGCCATTCCTCTCTCGCCTTCATCTTTGAGTTGTTGCCCCCCCCCCCCCCCCCACACCTCATTTTGTGAATTCACTGGCCGTCTCTCGCCCTCAGCCTCAAAATCAGGGGTTTTGGTACTCAAGTTATTACCTTTTATTGCCAATATAGGCCAATGAGTCAAGCTATAGGCGCAAACAATTCTTCATGCTTCTGTTTTCGGCTATGTCGAGCATCGTAAATTTATTAAGCTTAGCCCTTCGAAGTCATTGAGGCCAATCATGAACGCAATAAGAGAGCGGTAATGTTTATATTGTAGCCCATCGCTGGAAAAGCCGTGTCTGTCTGATACTCCTTCCGGCAGCGGCCAAAGTTAACAGCGCCGGGAAAGTCAGGGCCATGAAAACCGCACAAGAATTATTTTCACGACGCCCTAACCAAGCAACTGGAGGCGATTGCCAAAAAAATTTCGGCTAACAAATTCCGCCAGCTACTTGTATAATAATAATAATAATAATAATAATAATAATAATAATAATAATAATAATAATAATAATAATAATAATAATAATAATAATAATAATAATAATAATAATAATAATAATAATAATAATAATGATAATAATAATAATAATAATAATAATCAATCAATCAATCTTTATTTAATGTGCGCAGGAACAACCATGCGGTCTTTGTGCTGCAGCACAAAAAAAAAATGAAAAAGCACAAACATGTTTACACACACAGAGAGAACACAAAAAAGAAATAAATAGATGAAATGAAACTGAGACGAAAAGTATCACGGAAAGTAAGCAAACAATGAGTAGCATCACTTATATACACAGTGAGAGAATTTTTGAGCACACCAGGAAAGAAAAAAAAAAGAAAAGAACGGTAGATAGAAGGGAAAAAACAACAACAACAAATAACTGACATTGATTATAGTAATATAGAAATATACATAAAATAAACAACCATTCCAGGCGCAACAAGTGCATGGTACTTAAAACACAGGCTAGAAATACAGAATAATACAATAAAGAAGTAAAATTGAACAAGGGGCAGTAAGATTCGAATGTAAAGTTTAAAGTTGAAATATAAGTAAGAAACGGATAAAAAGTAGTTCACGATACAGACAGCATTGAACAGGAGAAAAAGCAAAAAGTGAAGTAAATACAATTTAAGGCTAGAAAGTGGGAGTTATATGTGATAAAGTACTATTTAGAACACAACGCTACGAACATCCAATGTAAATGAACAGAGCGAGTTTTGGAAGATGTCAAGGTGAGGACAAAAAGAGTTAAATAACCACTGCATCCTGTCCAGAGGGGAGTGGGAATGAAGAGGAGAAACCTGAAATGGTCTGAATTCCCTCATGCTCTTTCGCGGAACGCGCAGTAGGATGTACTCTAAGAGCTGAGGGCACATAATGTGGCCATGAAGGAGTTTGTACAGAAATATGATATCAAGTCTGATACGACGGCAGTGAAGGGAAGGAAGATTCAGTTGGGCGCTCCTGGTGGAGCGAGAGGGGGAAGTTGCGCAAGGAAAGCGATAATGAAATATCCGTAAAAATTTTTTTTGTACTCTGTCAACCTTGTCCAAGTTCGATTTGCAAGTGCCTTTCCAAACAACCGACGCATACTCCAAGACCGGCAAGCATATGGACAGGTACAGTTTTAGGAACGGAAGTGGAGTATGGAACTCTCTGGAAAGTCTGCAAACGAATCCGAGTGTGTGCATAGCCCGCTGAGCAATGCGTTTAGTGTGAGAGGAGAAGCTGAGGATGCGGTCAAAAAGTACACCAAGGTCATTAATTTCATCAACCCTATCCAACTGCACAGAATTCACAGAATAATGGTAGAGAAAGCTATGTGTTTTACGAGTAAAGGAAACAACCCTAGTTTTGGAAGAATTGAGGGTAAGTCGATTCATCGCACACCAATAAGAAAAAGCAGATATGTCCGATTGCAACAACAAGCAATCTTGAAAAGAATGTATTACCTTGAATATCTTTATATCATCAGCATAAAGAAGAAACGAGGAGTTCTTTATCGCCGAGGAAACATCATTAATAAAAACGGAGAAGAGAAGCGGGCCTAGTACTGAACCTTGAGGAACTCCACTCGTTGCAGGGTAAACGAAAGAAGTCTGTCCATTGACACTGACAAAGCAGTAGCGATCAAGGAGATAGTTGCGTAGGAGGGCTACGAGTGAGACTTCAACGCCAGAGAGTAGAAGTTTTTCAAGAAGTAGTGAGTGAGTAACAACGTCGAAAGCTTTGCTCGTATCACAATACACAGTGTCAACCTGACCCCTCTGAAGGACTGCTGCAGAGGCATACGTCATAAACGTGACTAGGTTGGTAGAAGTAGAGCGACCCGACATGAAGCCATGTTGATTCGGTACTATGATATGTTTGAGATGGAAGGAAAGTACGCTGTGCAAAGCTAATTCGAAAAGCTTAGAGGTTGCACATAGAAGAGAAATCGGACGATAATTGGAAACATCAGATTTGTTTCCAGACTTGAAGACAGGAAACACGCGTGCCATTTTCCACACGCGAGGAAAGGCAGCATTTTTTAAACAGTTATTAAATATGGCAGTCAGTACTGGTACAAAGATATAACTGAAGACTTTTATTATGGCAGCTGGAATGCCATCAGGTCCAGGCGACAAAGATGGTCTCAGACGCATAAGACTCTCAGTTATCAACTCCTCGTCAAAGAGAATGGAATTAGATGGTGCACCAGGTGGGAGGCAAACGGAATCACAATGTGGATGTTTGTAAACGAAGGAAAAATGTTGTGCAAAACTGTCGGCAACATCCCGAATTTCCGAACCCTGAGAGTCAACTAAGCTGATACTTAAATCTGATTTAATGGAACGCTTGCGAACGTAACGCCAGAACTGACTAGGACGATTTGAGGCACTCCTCTCTAAAGACTCAAGATAGGAGTCGTAGTCCCGCTTGTATAAGCGTTTGCAAAGAGAACGCACACGGCGAAACTCATCTGCTCAATTGTGAAACCCAGGGCGTTTCGCTTTACGATGGGCCCGTTACTTGAGTTTTAACGCCGTTATAAGTTCCTTTGAAAACCAGGAAGGGAACTTCCTACGCGTAGGAGTATGCAAAGGTATGTACCGACGCATACCGTCAAGAACTATTTCTGTAAAGCGACTGACTTGTCCATCTGAATCATTAATGTCATTTAAAAGGGACCAGTCGACAGAAGAGAAGAAATTGAAAAGACCGACCGACCGATAATAATAATAATAATAATAATAATAATAATAATAATAATAATAATAATAATAATAATAATAATAATAATAATAATAATAATAATAATAATAATAATAATAATAATAATAATAATAATAATAATAATAATAATAATAATAATAATAATAATAATAATCGATCAATCAATCAATCTTTATTTATTGTGCGCAGGAACAACCATGTGGTCTTCGTGCTGCAGCACAAATAAAAAAAATGAAAATGCACAAACATGTTTACACGCACAGAGAGAACACAAAAAAAGAAATAAATAATGCATGAAATGAAACTGAGACGAAAAGAATTATGGAAAGTAAGCAATCAATGAGTAGCATCACTTATATACACAGTGAGAGAATTTTTGAGCACACCAGGAAAGAAAAAAAATAATAATTATCATCATCATCAACCTGACTATACCCACTGCAGGGCGAAGGCCTCTCCAATGTTTCTCCACTTAACCCGGTTCTGTGCTAGCTGCATCCACTTGACCCCCGCGAACTTCTTAACTTCATCCGCCCGCCTAACTTCCTGCCGCCCCCTGATACGCTTTCCTTCTCTTGGAATCCAGGTTGTTACCCTAAGCGACCATCGGTTATCCTCTCTTCGCACTACATGTCCTGCCCATGCCCATTTCTTCATCTTAATTTCCACTAGAATATCGGTAACTTGAGTTATTTCTCTGGCCCACTCTGCACTTCCCATCTCTTAATGTTACCCCTACCATTTTTCGTTCCATAGCCCTCTGCGTTTTCCTCAACTTAAGTAGAACCCTCTTGGTTAGCCTCCACGTTTCAGCCCCATAGGTGAGTACAGGTAAGATGCAACTGTTGTATACTTTCCTCTCGAGCGATACCGGTAAGCTGCTAGTCATAATCTGTAAGTGCTTGCCAAATGCGCTCTATCCCAATCTTATTTTTCTTATTTCCTTTTCATGGTCCGGATCTGCGGTTACTACCTGTCCTAAGTAGACATAATCGCCTACTACTTCCAGTACTTCGCTACCTAATGTAAACTGCTGTTCCTTCCCGAGGCTGTTGAACATTACCTTAGTCTTCTGCATATTGATTTTCAAGGCTACCTTTCTACTTTTCCTGTCTAGGTCATCAATCATTATTTGCAGTTCATCCCCCCGAGTTGCTTAGCAAGGCAATGTCATCAGCAAATCGCAGATTACTGAGGTATTTATTCTCCATCTACCCTTATCCCTAACTGCTCCCATTCCAAGTCTCTGAATACTTCCTCTAAGCAAGCTGTGAATAGTACTGAGGAGATTGTGTCTCCTTGCCTAACACCTTTCTTTATGGGAATTTTATTACTTTCTTTATGCAGAACTATGGTTGCTGTGCAGCCACTATATATATCTTCCAGCACTTTCATGTGCGGCACGTCTACCCCCTGATTTCGCAATGCCTGCATCACCGCCGATGTTTCAACTGAGTCAAATGCTTTTTCGTAATCAATGAATGCTATGTATAAGGGCTGGTTATATTCCGAGCAATTTTCTATCACCTGATTGATGGTATGGATATGATCGATAGTAGAGTACCGTTTCTGAATACCTGCTTGATCCTTTGCTTGATTGCAGTCTAAGGTTGTCCTGATTCTATAAGCGATTACCTTAGTAAATACCTTATACGTTACATACAGTAAGCTGATTGGTCTGTAATGTTTAAGGTCCTTAGAATCCCCTTTCTTATGAATGAGGATAATGTTTGCATTATTCCTATGGTTCCGGTACCATCGACGACACCAGGCACTGCGTATACAGGGTGGCCAGTTTTCTAGCACGATATCCCCCCCCCCCCCCCGTCCTTCAGCAAATCTGTAGTCATCTGATCCTCTCCAGCTGATTTCCCCCTTTTCATAGTTTCTAATGCTTTCTTGACCTCGTCCTTCGTCACTGGTGGAACGTCTGACTGTTTTTCCCTGCCGCCAATCTCGTTACGGGCCTGACTACTTTGGCTGCTGTAGAGATCTGTATAGAACTCCTCGGCTACTTTGACTATCTTGTCCATATTCGTGATGACGTTGCCCGCCTTGTCCCTTATCGTTGTGGGATTCGGGCTTGCTGCGGCTGCCCTTTGCGCGGCCGCCGCCCGCTTCCCAGTTGTTCTCCCCGTTCCCTTTCTCCCGCCTGAGGCGGCGGAGAGGGGCTCGAGCGACTTGTCACTGTCGTTCGGGCCACAGCTCCGCCCTGGCGTCCCAGTGGCTGTTCTCATTGGCGCCTTTTGGCGGGAACACGGCACCGCTTCGACGGCCGCGCTCGCGCGACTGTCCGAGCGGAGCTCAGGGAGAGACCCCTCCGAGACATCGTAAGGTGCGTACGCTACTGTCCTTGTCTGCCGGTCTTTGTCCGCGCAGACAAGTGTGTACTCGAGTTCGTCTGCTCCGGGTCTAACCTGAGAGCGAAGCTCGAGCCTGTCGATCGTGATCCAACGATCCGCGACAGGCGTACCTTGCGGTGGTTGCCCACACTCTCTCAAAGTAACCCTTTGGTCACTGCGAGAGAGATCACAGCACGCCCTTGCGTGCTTGCGGCGCGCACTCCGTGTCACTTGTGCGCGCAGGGGAGCCTTGCTCCTCGCGCGCTCCCTTGACACGGTGACTGCGTATGTGTGTGTATGTGCGTTTGTAAATATGCGTATGTGCGTTTGTAAATATGTGTATGTGTGTGCGTGTGTGTGTGTGTGTGTGTGTGTGCCGCTGGAGGATGGCGTTTCAATAAACGTCTCCTTTGTGAACTTGGAGGTTGGTGTCCTTGCAGCGAAGTGCTCTCCTCCCGGTGGAGGTTGAGTGCGCGCTGCAGTGTTTCAGTGCGCGCGCGGTGACGGCTGATCGGGGCTTTGGCTCGCGCGACGCTCGAACCCGCGGTGGTTGGTGGCCTATGTCCACGTAGAAACCACAACTGGCGCTCCTCCTCTCCTTAATTGCCCTCCTACCCATCAGTGAAAGCACGCGGCAGGTCCCCAGCATGAGGAAAAGAATGCTATCCTCACGCAACAAGTCAACTACACTTCAGTTCCAGCAAGAAAGATCTCGAAAAGACAGACACTCAAGAAAGACAAACATTAGCAAGGCGCACAAAAAAAATGAACAAGATGACATGAAGAATAATGTACAAAGTTCCGGAGGCTAAGTAACAACGGCTATGTACAGAACACAATCATGTACAGAACACCACTATGCACAGAATAACTATGTACAAACACAACTTTGTACAGAAGTTCCAAAGTTCGTCGGTGCAGCTCAGGGAGCCTGCGGTGACTCACCGCTCGTTGACTTCTGGGTGGCCAACGTTCATCCTTGGCTGCAATCGATCTCGGTCGGTGGTGGTACAGGTTAGGTGCAGGGACAGCGAACACGCGGAAGGGGCCCCGGGTGCGGAAAGTCCGTGACTCCGTGGCGATCCAAGGCGCACATGGGAAGACCGCGCGGGGCTTCCTTTCTACCGCGCTCCGCACACGCCGGCAAACACACATGGCGTGACGTCGTCGCCTCCACGCCCAGGCACGCACACGCACAGCCACTCACACACCAAACAAAGGGTGATGCCGACCTTCAGCGACGAACCTGTCCCGAGCACCTTCGCAACCGCGGCGGCCTTGGGTAAAAGGGCACGTCCATGTTCCCCGTCCCCAAACGGCCCCAACTTCATCTCCACACACACCGGAAAAGCCGCGCGTCGGGCTGCCTAATGAGCAACCCTCGCAATTTCAAAAAAAGAAGAGAGATGACGCGCTGTACAAAAGAAGGCACTCACTGTACAATATTTACAAGTTAAGAAGCAAGAATGGAAACAGAAGAAAGCGAAAAATGGGAACAGAGGCACACAATTCAAAACAAAAAAAAAATAATAAAGCACACAGGCTGGAACTGAGCGAGCCAGAAAAGGGGGAGACCAACCTTGCTTCCGGGTAGGGTTAAACGAGCAAGCTCGCTCGGTGAGGCGGTATGCCTTCGGTTGCGGAAAAGGCCCGTCGTCCGGCATCAATCACACAGGTGAACGTCGCCTCACCTTGTACCGGTGCGGGGCACGGCTGCGTTCCACCGCATCGGTTGTGCCTTGGCACTTGCCTGTGGTGACAATGGGCACCAGCGCAAGCTCGTCAGACCGTTACGCATGGGCCTTCAGGTCTGCGATGTAGGCACGGCTGGCTTTCCCCATAGGGGGATTCTCCAGCAATGAGCCCCTGCTTGTTACTGGGGAAATGCCCCATGAAATCGCAGGTGGCCATCTGCCACGGACGCACACTGTCAGTTGGTTTCGTCATGCCCGGTGGCTTGCCACCCCTTGACTTCTCCATTTGACAGACATGGCAGGAACGGCAAAAGCGGAAAATGTCCCGCTTCATGCCGGCTGCAGTCACCGATTGACTCAGTTTCTTGAAACCTTGGAGCCACTCAGATGACCAGCCAATGGTTTGTCGTGAGAGAACGCAACAGAGCGCCGCTCAGACATTGGGGAATAGCCACTTCAAATGGTTCATGGACTCATCATCCGTGGCTATGTATTTCAGCGCGAGCCCGTCATGGCCCAGCAAATATGAATCCCCGGGGCACGCCGCGACACACGCTGGCTCGTGCCCCCCTGCGCCCGCTCAATACAAGTAGCGTAACGGCGCTGCGCCCGCTGCAATACAAGCAGCGTAACGGCGCTTCGTCTCCCAGAGACCGTCGCTGACATCGCGACAAAACGGGTCATTCTGCTGGACCGTCGTAGCTCTTCATGGCTGAAAACGATCCCAGTCATCTCAAAGGAGAGCCTGGTTTCGTCCCCCCGCAGGTTCGCAGCAAAACTTCCGCTGGCATCGGCGTCTCAGATGTGCTCACAAAGAGCTTTCACCCTCGCCTGCTTTGCGAAGCGCTGCTTACCCGGATAGCGGAATGGGGAACCCGTCTGCGGGCGTCCCCTCCGTGCCGATCTGCGGCTCGTCCGCTGTTTCGCCCCCTTCGCCCGCCGTCCGTAAAGACGCCGCCGCGGGCGAGTGGGGCACGGGATAGCGCGTCAGCTACCACGTTCGTTCTCCCCTGTAGATACTGCACCGAAAAGTCGAAATGCTGTACCAAGAGAGAATGGCGCGCCAGCAGGATAGCATTCTTTTCTTCATGCTGGGGACCTGCCGCTTGTTTTCGCTGATGGGTAGGAGGGCAATTAAGGAGAGGAGGATGTGGGATTCGGGCTTGCTGCGGCTGCCCTTTGCGCGGCCGCCGGCCGCTTCCCAGTTGTTCTCCTCGTTCCCTTTCTCCCGCCTGAGGCGGCGGAGAGGGGCTCGGACGACTTGTCACTGTCGTTCGGGCCACAGCTCCGCCCTGGCGTCCCAGTGGCTGTTCTCATTGGCGCCTTTTGGCGGGAACACGGCACCGCTTCGAGGGCCGCGCTCGCGCGACCCTCCGAGCGGGGCCCAGGGAGAGACTCCTCCGAGACATCGTAAGGTGCGTACGCTACTGTTCTTGTCTGCCGGCCTTTGTCCGCGCAGACAAGTGTGTACTCGAGTTCGTCTGCTCCGGGTCTTACCTGAGAGCGCAACTCGAGCCTGTCGATCGTGATCCAACGATCCGCGACAGGCGTACCTTGCGGTGGTTGCCCACTTTCTCTCAAAGGAACCCTCTGGTCACTGCGAGAGAGAGATCACAGCACGCCCTTGCGTGCTTGCGGCGCACTCCGTGTCACTTGTGCGTTTTGTATATTTTGTATGTGTGTGCGTGTGTGTGTGTGTGTATGTGCCGCTGGAGGATGGCGTTTCAATAAACGTCTCCTTCGTGAACTTGGAGGTTGGTGTCCTTGCAGCGAAGTGCTCTCCTCCCGGTGGAGGTTGAATGCGCGCTGCGGTGTTTCAGGGTGCGCGTGGTAACGGCTGATCGGGGTTTCGGCTCGCGCGACGCTCGAACCCGCGGTGGTTGGTGGCTTATGTCCACGTAGGAAACCACAACTGTCACTGGTGGAACGTCTGACTGTTTTTCCCTGCCGCCAATCTCGTTACGGACCTGACTACTTTGGCTGCTGTAGAGATCTGTATAGAACTCCTCGGCTACTTTGACTATCTTGTCCATATTCGTGATGACGTTGCCCGCCTTGTCCCTTATCGTATACATCTGGTTTTTGCCTATGCCCAATTTCTTCTTTACCGCTTTAAAGCTTCCCCCGTTCTTTACCGCATGCTCAATTTTCTCCATGTTATACTTCCTTATATCGGCCACCTTGCGCTTATTGATTAGCTTTGATATCTCGGCCAATTCAATCTGGTCTGTTGGATTGGAGGCTTTCATACTCTGGCGTTGCTTATTTAAATATTTCGTCTCCTTAGAGAGCTTACCGGTATCCTCTCAAACTATCCTTCCGCCTACTTCTACCGCACACTCAGTATGACATCTCTGAAATTATTGTTCATTGCTTCTAGGGTAATGTCGTCATCCTCGGTTAGAGCTGAATATCTATTCAGTAGCGAGATCCTAAATTCTTCTGCCCTCCCCCTCACCGCTAATTCGTTTATGGGTTTCTTTCTTACTAATCTGTTGCGTTCCTTCTTCAGATTTAGGCTAATTCGGGACCTCACCATCCTGTGATCCCTGCATCGCCCTTTCCCGATTACCTCTACATCTTGCATAATGGCGGGGGTTCAACACAGTATGAAGTCAATTTCATTTTTTGTCTCCCCGTTAGGACATTTCCATGTCCATTTCCGGTTCTTTCGTTTGCTGGAGAAGGTATTCGTGATTCTTAAGTTATTGCGTTCTGCAAACTCAGCTAGTAACTCCCCCCTGCTATTCCTAGAACCAATGCCATAGTCACCTACTGCCTGGTCTCCTGCCTGCTTTTTCCCTACCTTGGCCTTGAAGTCGCCCATTAGTACAGTATAGTGCGTCTTTACTTTTCGCATTGCCGATTCTACATCTTCGTAGAAGCTTTCAACTGCCTGGTCATCATAACTACATGTAGGTTACAACCTTGTACCTGTACAACCTGTACAACCTTCAGTTTATACCGCTTATTAAGCCTAATTACGATGACTGCCACCCTCTTATTAATACTATAGAATTCATCTACATTAAGCCTCGATAACACAGTACATGCCCATCCTTCAGTGCAGTATATGCCTCATTCGGCCTCCTAACCTCACTAAGCCCTATGACATCCCATTTCATACCTTGTAGTTCCTATAACAGCACTGCTAAACTAGCTTCACTAGCTAGGGTTCTAATATTAAACGTTTCCAGGGTCAGTTTCCAATGGCGGCCTGTCCAGCGGAGCCAGAAGTTCTTAGCACCCCCTGCTGCGCCACAGGTCTGACCGCCGCCGTGGTCAGTTGTTCCGCAGCCGCTGGTGACTGAGGGCCGGGGTTTTATGGAGCTTATCATATCATGAGAGGTTGTGGCCAATTACTGCACCAGGGTGGCCAACTCCTGTTCTGGTGAGGGAGTGCGTTGCCGAAGGTGTTCACCGGCATCAGGTCGCACCCCAAACCTGTTTATGCAATTCCATCGACACGCGGATTTTTTTTTTTTATTCCGGTGGAGAATTGCGCAGCACCGGGATTTGAACCCCGGTCCTCTTGCATGCGAGGCGGATGTTCTACTGCTACGCCACCGCTGCACCATAATAATAATAATAATAATAATAATAATAATAATAATAATAATAATAATAATAATAATAATAATAATAATAATAATAATAATAATAATAATAATAATAATAATAATAATAATAATAATAATCAATCTGTCTTTATTTAATGTGCGCAGGAACAACCATGTGGTCTTTGTGCTGCAGCACAAAAAAAAATGAAAAAGCACAAACATGTTTACACACACAGAGAGAACACAAAAAAAAAGAAATAAATAATACATGAAATGAAACTGAGACGAAAAGTATCACGGAAATTAAGCAAACAATGAGTATCATCACTTATATACACAGTGAGAGAATTTTTTAGCACACCAGGAAATAAAGAAAAAAAAAAAGAACGGTAGGTAGAAGAGAAAAAAAAAAAAACAGATGACTGACATTGATTATAGTAATATAGAAATATACATAAAATAAACAACCATTCCAGGCGCAACAAGTGCATGGTACTTAAAACACAGGCTAGAATAATAATAATAATAATAATAATAATAATAATAATAATAATAATAATAATAATAATAATAATAATAATAATAATAATAATAATAATAATAATAATAATAATAATAATCATTATAATTATAATATTAATAATAATAATAATAATAATAATCCATCTTTATTTAATGTGCGCAGGAACAACCATGGGGTCTTCGTGCTGCAGCACAAATAAAAAAAAAGAAACAGAAATGAAAATGCACAAATATGTTTACAACACACACAGAGAACACAAAGGAAGAAATAAATAACACATGAAATGAAACTGAGACGAAAAGTACCACGGAAAGAAAGCAATCAATGAGTAGCATCACTTATATATACACAGTGAGAGAATTGTTGACCACATCACGAAAGAAAAAAAAAGGAGGGTAGATAGAGAGAAAAAAACAACAAATAAATGACATTGATTATAGTAATATAGAAATATACAAAAAAGGAACAACCATTCCAGGCGCAACAAGTGCGTGGTACTTAAAACAAAGGCTAGAAATACAGAATAATACAATAAAGAAATAGAATTGAACACGGGACAGTAAGATTCGAATATAAAATTTAAAGTTGAAATATAAGTAAGAAACGGATAGAAAGCAGTTCAAGATACAGACAGCATTAAACAGAAGAAAAAGCAAAAAGTGAAGTAAATACAATATTTTAGCCTAGAAAGTGGCAGTTATATGTGACAAAGTACTATTTAGAATACAACGCTACGAGCATCCAATATAAATGAACAGAGCGAGTTTTGGAAGATGTCAAGGTGAGGACAAAAAGAGTAATTATAATAGATAAAAGATAATAAAGATAATAATAATAATAATAATAATTAACCTTTATTTAATGTGCGCAGGAACAACCATGTGGTCTTCGTGCTGCAGCACAAAAAAAAAAAATGACAATGCACACAAAAGTTATACACACACACACAGATAGAACACAAAAGAAGAAGCAAATAACACATGAAATGAAACTGAGACGAAACGTGTCGCGGATAAAAAGAAATCAAGGAGTAGCATGTCGTATATACACAGTCAGAGAATTGTAGACCACATCACGAGAAAAAAAAACAGTAGATAGATAGAGAAAAAAAAAAGCAAATAACTGACATTGATTATAGTAAATAGAAATATACATAAAATAAACAACCATTCCTGGCACGACAAGTGCATGGTACTTAACACATAGGTTAGAAATATAGGGAAATACAATAAAAGTATAGAATTGAACGCGGGACAGAAGATGCGAAAATAAAGTTTAAAGTTAAAATATAAATAAGAAACGGATAAAAAGTAGTACAAGATACTTTAAACAGCACTGAACAGGAGAAAAAGCAAAACATGAAGTAAATTAAATACAATACTTAGGGTAGGAAGTGGAAGTTATATGTGATAAATACAGTTTAGAGTACAAAGCTACGAACGTCCAATAATAATAATAATCAATCAATCAATCAATCAATCAATCTTTATTTAATGTGCGCAGGAACAACCATGTGGTCTTTGTGCTGCAGCACAAATAAAAAAAAAGAAACAAAAATGAAAAAGCACAAACATGTTTACACACACAAAGAGAACACAAAAAAAGAAATAAATAATACATGAAATGAAACAGACGAAAAGTATCACGGAAAGTAAGCAAACAATGAGTAGCATCACTTATATACACAGTGAGAGAATTTTTTAGCACACCAGGAAATAAAGAAAAAAAAAACGAACGGCAGATAGAAGACAAAAAAAAAAACAACAACAAATAACTGACATTGATTATAGTAATATAGAAATATACATAAAATAAACAACCCTTCCAGGCGCAACAAGTGCATGGTACTTAAAACACAGGCTAGAAATACAGAATAATACAATAAAGAAGTAAAATTGAACAAGGGGCAGTAAGATTCGAATATCAAGTTTAAAGTTGAAATATAAGTAAGAAACGGATAAAAAGTAGTTCACGATACAGACAGCATTGAACAGGAGAAAAAGCAAAAAGTGAAGTAAATACAATTTAAGGCTAGAAAGTGGGAGTTTTAAGTGATAAAGTACTATTTAGAATACAACGCTACGAACATCCAATGTAAATGAACAGAGCGAGTTTTGGAAGATGTCAAGGTGAGGACAAAAAGAGTTAAATAACCACTGCATCCTGTCCAGAGGGGAGTGGGAATGAAGAGGAGAAACCTGAAATGGTCTGAATTCCCTCATGCTCTTTCGCGGAACGCGCTGTAGGATGTACTCTAAGAGCTGAGGGCACATAATGTGGCCATGAAGGAGTTTGTACAGAAATATGATATCAAGTCTGATACGACGGCAGTGAAGGGTAGGAAGATTCAGTTGGGCGCTCCTGGTGGAGCGAGAGGGGGAAGTTGCGCAAGGAAAGCGATAATGAAATATCCGTAAAAATTTTTTTTGTACTCTGTCAACCTTGTCCAAGTTCGATTTGCAAGTGCCATTCCAAACAACCGACGCATACTCCAAGACCGGCAAGCATATGGACAGGTACAGTTTTAGGAACGGAAGTGGAGTATGGAACTCTCTCGAAAGTCTGCAAACGAATCCGAGTGTGCGCATAGCCCGCTGAGCAATGCGGTTAATGTGAGAGGAGAAGCTGAGGGTGCGGTCAAAAAGTACACCAAGGTCATTAATTTCATCAACCCTATCCAACAGCACGGAATTCACAGAATAATGGTGGAGAAAGCTATGTGTTTTACGAGTAAAGGACACAACCCTAGTTTTGGAAGAATTGAGGGTAAGTCGATTCATCGCACACCAATCAGAAAAAGCAGATATGTCCGATTGCAACAACACGCAATCTTGAAAAGAATGTATTACCTTGAATATTTTTATATCATCAGCATAAAGAAGAAACGAGGAGTTCTTTATCGCCGCGGAAACGTCATTAATAAAAACGGAGAAGAGAAGCGGGCCTAGTACTGAACCTTGAGGAACTCCACTCGTTGCAGGGTAAACGAAAGAAGTCTGTCCATTGACACTGACAAAGCAGGAGCTATCAAGGAGTTAATTGCGTAGGAGGGCTACGAGTGAGACTTCGACGCCAGAGAGTAGAAGTTTTTCAAGAAGTAGTGAGTGAGTAACAACGTCGAAAGCTTTGCTCATATCACAGTACACAGTATCAACCTGACCCCTCTGAAGGACAGCTGCAGAGGCATACGTCATAAACGTGACAAGGTTGGTAGAAGTAGAGCGGCTCGACATGAAGCCATGTTGATTCGGTACTATGATATGTTTGAGATGGAAGGAAAGTACGCTGTGCAAAGCTAATTCGAACAGCTTAGAGGTTGCACATAGAAGAGAAATCGGACGATAATTGGAAACATCAGATTTGTTTCCAGACTTGAAGACAGGAAACACGCGTGCCATTTTCCACACGCGAGGAAAGGCAGCATTTTTTAAACAGTTATTAAATATGGCAGTCAGTACTGGTAAAAAAATACAACTGAAGGCTTTTATTATGGCAGCTGGAATGCCATCAGGTCCAGGAGACAAAGATGGTCTCAGACGCTTAAGACTCTCAGTTATCAACTCCTCGTCAAAGAGAATGGAATTAGATAGTGCACCAGATGGGAGGCAAACGGAATCACAATGTGGATGTTTGTAAACGGAGGAAAAATGTTGTGCAAAACTGTCGGCAACATCCCGAATTTCCGAACCCTGAGAGTCAACTAAGCTGATACTTAAATCTGATTTAATGGAACGCTTGCGAACGTAACGCCAGAACTGACTAGGACGATTTGAGGCATTCCTCTCTAAAGACTCAAGATAGGAGTCGTAGTCCCGCTTGTATAAGCGTTTGCAAAGAGAACGCACACGGCGAAACTCATCTGCCCAATTGTGAAACCCAGGGCGTTTCGCTTTACGATGGGCCCGTTCCTTGAGCTTTAACGCCGTTATTAGTTCCCTTGAAAACCAGGAAGGGAACTTCCTACGCGTAGGAGTATACAAAGGTATGTACCGACGCATACCATCAAGAACTATTTCTGTAAAGCGACTGACTTGTCTATCTGAATCATTAATGTCATTTAAAAGGGACCAGTCGACGGAAGAGAAGAAATTGAAAAGACCGACATAATCACCACGTGCATACGCGAAACGGGGCGAATTCCCCACCCGATCTGAATTAGTAGAAGGTGAGGCAGAGAGAGCAGTAGTAACTAGAAGCGGAGGGTGAAATTTGTCACAGCGAGTCAGCGGTATGTCTGAACTCGAGACTCGAACACTTTCAAAATTCGATAGACAGATGTCAAGAATATTACCGCAACAGTTTGCAATGAAATTGTGTTGCTGCAAAGAGTTAAAGGCTATAAAATCAAGTAGAGCGTTACACTTACTTAATATGTAATGATTGTTGTGAGAAGAAATAAGTGAGTTCCAGTTGATACCAGGAGTATTAAAATCACCTAAAATAAGAAGTTTGTGTTTGCTATGACGGGTTATAACATGTTCGATTGAGAGCAGAACATCATCATAGGCTGAAGGAGGTAGATTCGGAGGAATGTAGAAAGCTGCAAGTAAAAGTTTTTCATATCGATTTAAAGTGAGCTCGAGCCACACACATTCTTCAACAGTTTCCAGATCGGAACGTCGAACACACTTCACAAAACTGTCAATAGCAATGAGCACTCCACCTCCTCTTGATTTGGGACCTGTTTCAGGGCGGTCGCTACGAAAAACAGAGTAATTATTTGGAAAGAAATCATTGGAAGGAATATCACTTGACAGCCAGGTTTCGGTAACCACAACAGTGGTATAACAAGAGGACAAGACGCTAGAAAAAAATTCTGATCCCTTAGTCCGAAGACCTCGGGCGTTTTGATAATAGATATCCAAATTAGGGGCCACTGCAATTTTGCGTCAGTTCAGAGGGATGAAGCATATCGTCGTAAAGCTTCCCACGAAAGTCCTTGTATATGCAGCCCATCGGCCACATCGAATGCTCAACAAGCTTACTGTAGGATTCTTCATCAATTTCAATATGGAAGGACGAGTAGGAGTCGTACCTTGTTTTCAGCTGCCGGCAGGAAATGGGAATAATATTCATGGATTTTAGATGGTTGGTAAGGTCTACCGATGTAGTATCGGGACTGAGTTTAGAGACGAAAATAGTCTTCGGACGCTTCTTTTGGTAAATGGCAACGTTCAGGACAGATGAGCTGGATGCGCCAGTAATGGCTCGACTTCGGTGCTTCTTCATCGCACTGGGTAAGTCAACCGCACGGCGAGGAGCAGAGGCAGAAGATGAACAGGTAATATCTCCAGTAGTCATCCCTCGATGAAGAGCGGCGGAGTAGTCCACAGATGGCTGCTCCTCACGGGTAGGATTGCCCACGGAGACAACGAGAGGACGCTCGACGAGAGGACGCTCACACTGCGAAGCAGCGCACCGCGCACAAGCTCCTGGCGTAGGCCGTGAACATCGGCACGTAGAGAGGCGATAACCTCGGCTTGTTGTACGAAAGCCCGCGAGTTCTCTACACGAAGGCGCTCGTTCTCTTCCCGTAGCTGGGCAACCTCATCGCTCAGAAAAGAGATTCCCTCAAGCGCGTCGAGGAGGAGAGCCCGTAGCGAGGCAAACTCACCGCCATTTTCGCCGGTCGCGGCTGAAGGGGGAAAACCGGTCGGGTGGCTGGGCAGGAGCGGGGCACCAGGGACTCTAGCACCACCGTCGCTAAGCCTAACACCGTCAGACGACGACGACGCACACAAATTACACAAGAATGGCCGAGAGCCGGACTTCAGAAGTTGCAGCTCGTCATCCGGCCAGGTGACGCACTTCGTGTGAACACGTTTCGCACAGTCGGCACACAGTAAAAACTGCTGCTTGCCAAAAAACGGGCGGGAGCACAGCGCACATGCGTCCTTACTGGGCGCCATCTTGGAAGAAAAAAAAAAAAAAAAAAAATAATAATAATAATAATAATAATAATAATAATAATAATAATAATAATAATAATCAATCAATCAATCAATCTTTATTTAATGTGCGCAGGAACAACCATGTGGTCTTTGTGCTGCAGCACACATAAAAAAAAAGAAACAAAAATGAAAAAGCACAAACATGTTTACACACACCAAGAGAACACAAAAAAAGAAATAAATAATACATGAAATGAAACAGACGAAAAGTATCACGGAAAGTAAGCAAACAATGAGTAGCATCACTTATATACACAGTGAGAGAATTTTTTAGCACACCAGGAAATAAAGAAAAAAAAAACGAACGGTAGATAGAAGACAAAAAAAAAACAACAAATAACTGACATTGATTATAGTAATATACAAATATACATAAAATAAACAACCCTTCCAGGCGCAACAAGTGCATGGTACTTAAAACACAGGCTAGAAATACAGAATAATACAATAAAGAAGTAAAATTGAACAAGGGGCAGTAAGATTCGAATATAAAGTTTAAAGTTGAAATATAAGTAAGAAACGGATAAAAAGTAGTTCACGATACAGACAGCATTGAACAGGAGAAAAAGCAAAAAGTGAAGTAAATACAATTTAAGGCTAGAAAGTGGGAGTTTTAAGTGATAAAGTACTATTTAGAATACAACGCTACGAACATCCAAAGTAAATGAACAGAGCGAGTTTTGGAAGATGTCAAGGTGAGGACAAAAAGAGTTAAATAACCACTGCATCCTGTCCAGAGGGGAGTGGGAATGAAGAGGAGAAACCTGAAATGGTCTGAATTCCCTCATGCTCTTTCGCGGAACGCGCAGTAGGATGTACTCTAAGAGCTGAGGGCACATAATGTGGCCATGAAGGAGTTTGTACAGAAATATGATATCAAGTCTGATACGACGGCAGTGAAGGGTAGGAAGATTCAGTTGGGCGCTCCTGGTGGAGCGAGAGGGGGAAGTTGCGCAAGGAAAGCGATAATGAAATATCCGTAAAAATTTTTTTTGTACTCTGTCAACCTTGTCCAAGTTCGATTTGCAAGTGCCATTCCAAACAACCGACGCATACTCCAAGACCGGCAGGCATATGGACAGGTACAGTTTTAGGAACGGAAGTGGAGTATGGAACTCTCTCGAAAGTCTGCAAACGAATCCGAGTGTGCGCATAGCCCGCTGAGCAATGCGGTTAGTGTGAGAGGAGAAGCTGAGGGTGCGGTCAAAAAGTACACCAAGGTCATTAATTTCATCAACCCTATCCAACAGCACGGAATTCACAGAATAATGGTGGAGAAAGCTATGTGTTTTACGAGTAAAGGACACAATCCTAGTTTTGGAAGAATTGAGGGTAAGTCGATTCATCGCACACCAATCAGAAAAAGCAGATATGTCCGATTGCAAAAACACGCAATCTTGAAAAGAATGTATTACCTTGAATATTTTTATATCATCAGCATAAAGAAGAAACGAGGAGTTCTTTATCGCCGCGGAAACATCAATAATAAAAACGGAGAAGAGAAGCGGGCCTAGTACTGAACCTTGAGGAACTCCACTCGTTGCAGGGTAAACGAAAGAAGTCTGTCCATTGACACTGACAAAGCAGGAGCGATCAAGGAGTTAATTGCGTAGGAGGGCTACGAGTGAGACTTCGACGCCAGAGAGTAGAAGTTTTTCAAGAAGTAGTGAGTGAGTAACAACGTCGAAAGCTTTGCTCATATCACAGTACACAGTGTCAACCTGACCCCTCTGAAGGACTGCTGCAGAGGCATACGTCATAAACGTGACAAGGTTGGTAGAAGTAGAGCGGCCCGACATGAAGCCATGTTGATTCGGTACTATGATATGTTTGAGATGGAAGGAAAGTACGCTGTGCAAAGCTAATTCGAACAGCTTAGAGGTTGCACATAGAAGAGAAATCGGACGATAATTGGAAACATCAGATTTGTTTCCAGACTTGAAGACAGGAAACACGCGTGCCATTTTCCACACGCGAGGAAAGGCAGCATTTTTTAAACAGTTATTAAATATGGCAGTCAGTACTGGTAAAAAAATACAACTGAAGGCTTTTATTATGGCAGCTGGAATGCCATCAGGTCCAGGAGACAAAGATGGTCTCAGACGCTTAAGACTCTCAGTTATCAACTCCTCGTCAAGGAGAATGGAATTAGATAGTGCACCAGATGGGAGGCAAACGGAATCACAATGTGGATGTTTGTAAACGGAGGAAAAATGTTGTGCAAAACTGTCGGCAACATCCCGAATTTCCGAACCCTGAGAGTCAACTAAGCTGATACTTAAATCTGATTTAATGGAACGCTTGCGAACGTAACGCCAGAACTGACTAGGACGATTTGAGGCATTCCTCTCTAAAGACTCAAGATAGGAGTCGTAGTCCCGCTTGTATAAGCGTTTGCAAAGAGAACGCACACGGCGAAACTCATCTGCCCAATTGTGAAACCCAGGGCGTTTCGCTTTACGATGGGCCCGTTCCTTGAGCTTTAACGCCGTTATTAGTTCCCTTGAAAACCAGGAAGGGAACTTCCTACGCGTAGGAGTATACAAAGGTATGTACCGACGCATACCATCAAGAACTATTTCTGTAAAGCGACTGACTTGTCTATCTGAATCATTAATGTCATTTAAAAGGGACCAGTCGACGGAAGAGAAGAAATTGAAAAGACCGACATAATCACCACGTGCATACGCGAAACGGGGCGAATTCCCCACCCGATCTGAATTAGTAGAAGGTGAGGCAGAGAGAGCAGTAGTAACTAGAAGCGGAGGGTGAAATTTGTCACAGCGAGTCAGCGGTATGTCTGAACTCGAGACTCGAACACTTTCAAAATTCGATAGACAGATGTCAAGAATATTACCGCAACAGTTTGCAATGAAATTGTGTTGCTGCAAAGAGTTAAAGGCTATAAAATCAAGTAGAGCGTTACACTTACTTAATATGTAATGATTGTTGTGAGAAGAAATAAGTGAGTTCCAGTTGATACCAGGAGTATTAAAATCACCTAAAATAAGAAGTTTGTGTTTGCTATGACGGGTTATAACATGTTCGATTGAGAGCAGAACATCATCATAGGCTGAAGGAGGTAGATTCGGAGGAATGTAGAAAGCTGCAAGTAAAAGTTTTTCATATCGATTTAAAGTGAGCTCGAGCCACACACATTCTTCAACAGTTTCCAGATCGGAACGTCGAACACACTTCACAAAACTGTCAATAGCAATGAGCACTCCACCTCCTCTTGATTTGGGACCTGTTTCAGGGCGGTCGCTACGAAAAACAGAGTAATTATTTGGAAAGAAATCATTGGAAGGAATATCACTTGACAGCCAGGTTTCGGTAACCACAACAGCGGTATAACAAGAGGACAAGACGCTAGAAAAAAATTCTGATCCCTTAGTCCGAAGACCTCGGGCGTTTTGATAATAGATATCCAAATTAGGGGCCACTGCAATTTTGCGTCAGTTCAGAGGGATGAAGCATATCGTCGTAAAGCTTCCCACGAAAGTCCTTGTATATGCAGCCCATCGGCCACATCGAAGGCTCAACAAGCTTACTGTAGGATTCTTCATCAATTTCAATATGGAAGGACGAGTAGGAGTCGTACCTTGTTTTCAGCTGCCGGCAGGAAATGGGAGTAATATTCACTGATTTTAGATGGTTGGTAAGGTCTACCGATGTAGTATCGGGACTGAGTTTAGAGACGAAAATAGTCTTTGGACGCTTCTTTTGGTAAATGGCAACGTTCAGGACAGATGAGCTGGATGCGCCAGTAATGGCTCGACTTCGGTGCTTCTTCATCGCACTGGGTAAATCAACCGCACGGCGAGGAGCAGAGGCAGAAGATGAACAGGTAATATCTCCAGTAGTCATCCCTCGATGAAGAGCGGCGGAGTAGTCCACAGATGGCTGCTCCTCACGGGTAGGATTGCCCACGGAGACAACGAGAGGACGCTCGACGAGAGGACGCTCACACTGCGAAGCAGCGCACCGCACAAGCTCCTGGCGTAGGCCGTGAACATCGGCACGTAGAGAGGCGATAACCTCGGCTTGTTGTACGAAAGCCCGCGAGTTCTCTACACGAAGGCGCTCGTTCTCTTCCCGTAGCTGGGCAACCTCATCGCTCAGAAAAGAGATTCCCTCAAGCGCGTCGAGGAGGAGAGCCCGTAGCGAGGGGCGAGACTAAAACCCGCCATGAATAGGGTTTTTTCGGCTAAAATTTTGTCCCTAGATTTCCCCAAGCGCATTGAACGCCATGTTTTTACAAAGTACCTAAATGCTGACTATTATGTGCCTAGTTGGGTCTGAATTTGTCCCCAGATTCGTGGCGGGCTGGCGGGCTTTTCGGCTCTTTCCTCGTTGTCGCCGACGGCGTCCAGAGCTTTTGGATTAACGAGCTCTGGACGACGCCGTCGTCGGCGCATTCGGGCAGTGTTTGTAAAGTCTCTCAGTTTATTGCCGTGGTTTTGCTGCAGGGGAGGTAGTGCAACGCACCCTTAACATTAAACCATTCAACTGCAAAAGTCGGACGTTCGATTCATGGGTGCCGAGCAAATTTGCGATGTCTGCGTCAACGATCTGACATCGGCCGTCGCTTCTCACGTAAGCCATTGTCAGTGCTGTTGTTTTTTGACATAGTGCGCTGAGTGCAGCGGTAGGTGGGTGTCGTGTCCATTTTTGTCCGCGAAATCAATGCGAGAGGTGTCATTTAGCAGTGCATTAAGCTAAACAGCAACCTGGTACTTAATTGTTTTTGAAATTAGCGTGCAATTTGTCAATTACTTATATCTCTGTGGCATGGATGCCACCTTCTAGCTTTGGAAAGCAATCTGAAGACGGTGCAAAACTCGTGTGTTTTATCAGAACATGTATGGATATATAAACAGTATAGCAAAAATGACTTTGGAAGGAATTAAATTGTTTCCAACAAAGCTTTGCGCAAATACATTTTTTTTTTTCTATCAGGAGCTTGCGACAGCGCAACACGACAACGTAGGCACTATACTGTGTCAGCTTGCTGCTTATCTGCTTATCTAATTCTAATTTAAGATGATTAGCATTACCAGCATTTGTTGTTTTAGTGGTTATTTTATTACATATACAAAAGGAAAGAAAAGATGTTTGCCAGCCCCGGTATCTGATATCTAAAGCACCTGAACAGGGGCGGTGGAATTGAAGGGATAGTGAGGAAGGGGTAGAGGAAATCAAAGAGGTGAACGAGAGAGAGAAAGGGCAGGGTAGGTAAAAATAAAAAATATATATGTATACACTATGACACAATATACAGTAGTTCGCTTGAGGCCCAGAGTAACGAATGCAGCGAGCTGCCAAAATACGGCCAGGAAGGTAGCTTGCTTAACTTCCTTCAGGTCACTTGCAGCTGCCTTGTTACTGTATACGTGTTAGTAAACTATAAACTTTGGCTGATATCTCATATGCAATGCTGCTTGGTAAAGCACTCACTTCATTTCAGTGTTTACATGTGTATATGCCATTTTTTGTTTTTACTGTCAGCAGTCTTGGAGACGCAGCCGCTCGTTTATTCTGGACAACTTTCGCATCCTTGGCTCCCTACATGTACAGTACATGTACCAAGGTATATATATGTGCATTATATTCAGTATTTTCATTTTATTTTTCAGTGCATGAGTATTGTTTCTGCTATGGATAGCAATTTGTTAAGTGACTGAAAAACATTTATAGCTACAATTAAAACATATGAGTGTCAATCTGTGAGGCCACATTGTTGCCATTGTCGTTGGTATTGTCTGGGCATGCCACACCCTATACCCAATGAATTACCTGTATAGTCATTCCACCAAACTGAAATTGAATCTGGGTTGCAATACAAACTTATACGCTACAATACCCCAGCACTCAACCCAACACTACGTCTCGTCTCGTAACTGCCACACTTGTTGGCTGCTTACTGCACCGAGCTACTCCAGCACTTACTGTTAGCACTACACACCCATATATTGTTTTTTTATTTATTTATTTATTTCAAATACCCTAAGGGCCTTTGCGGGCATTACATAGGGGGGGGGGGGATTCATCAAATAAACACAAATAATTTACATTACAAGCAAAGAAAAAGCTGTAAGCAGAAATAGGTGCACAAAAAAAACATGAACAATTTATGTAGCGACATCTAGATGCTAGAATCTAAGAAAGAAGACATCTAGAATGAGAGCAGTTAGGGATAAGAGTAGATGGAGAATACCTCAGTAATCTGCGATTTGCTGATGACATTGCCTTGCTAAGTAACTCAGGGGATGAATTGCAAATAATGATGACCTAGACAGGAAAAGTAAAAAAGTAGGCTTGAAAATCAATATGCAAAAGACTAAGGTAATGTTTAATAGCCTAGGGAAGGAAAAACAGTTTACGTTAAGTAGCGAAGCACTGGAAGTAGTAAGCGAATATATATCTATTTAGGACAGGTAGTAACAGCAGATCCGGACCATGAAAGGGAAATAACAAGGAGAATAAGACTGGGATGGAGCACATTTGGCAAGTACTCCCAGATTATGACTAGCAGTTTATCGGTATCGCTCAAGAGGAAAGCATACAACAGTTGCATCTTACCTGTACTTACCTATGGGACTGAAACGTGGAAGCTAACAAAGAGGGTTCTACTAAAGTTGAGGACAACGCAGAGGGCTATGGAAAGAAAAATGGTAGAGATAACGTTAAGAGATAGGAAGCGTGCAGAGTGGGTCAGAGAAGTAACTCAAGTCACTGACATTCTAATGGAAATCAAGAAGAAGAAATGGGCATGGGCAAGACATGTAGCGCGAGGAAAGGATAAGTGATGGTCACTTAGGGCAACAAACTGGATTCCAAGGGGAGGAAAGCGTAGCAGGGGGCGGCAGAAAATTAGGTGGGTGGATGAGACTAAGAAGTTTGCAGGGGTCAAGTGGATGCAGCTCGCACAGGACCGGGTTAATTGGAGGAATATGGGAGAGGCCTTCGCCCTGCAGTGGGTATAGTCAGGCTGAGGATGATGATGATGATCTAGATGCTTAAATTAGCATTACCTCATGGTATAGACATCCGCTCACTGGTCCTTGTTGTCATCCATGGCTTGGGCTTGCAACCTCCGACTGCTTGCTCCTTCACACCCTCGTAGGATAGTCGTGCATGGCGTGTGAGTGCCGTACATATAAACCAGTATCCTTCAGTGCTCTAACCTCACCCAGTATTATTGAGCACTAGACTGGCTTCAGCATTTTGCGCTGCCCTAGCTTAAGCATCTGTTGCGAAATTAAATATTAGCAGCCGCATTCTCCTGATGTTATTCTTGCTTTAAATGGACATCAGTATACAGAACAACAGAATGATGATGGGAAATCGTATTTCCACAGATACAACACAAATGGAGTTTTAGGCCTCAGGAAAGCTTTAAATAAATAATTAACTTGATCTCAAACAATTCAGGCCTGCCATAGTCAAGCCCCCACTTCGCTAAAAAAAGAAAAGCAAACAAACAGCAACTGCACGCTAAAATGCAAATGCATATGGATACATTGACGTCATTTGAGAGGCTACACATTTCACATTCATGCGACGCAATCGTGCGCAGCCACTGTCACTTCCTTGATACTGTCCAGACCTGTACCTGCTCATTGTTAAAGTTAAGTTAAATTGGTTCACAGGAAGGGAAAGGCGCAGTAACTGTCACACTTGCTCTGTGGACACCCGAACCGCGCCGTAAGGGAAGGGAGGAAGGTGGGAATGAAAGTGGAAAGAGAGAAAGAGGAGCCGTAGTGGAGGGCTACGGAGTAATTTCGACCACCTGGGGATCTTTAACATGCGCTGACATCGTGCCTTACGTTCCCTATTCCTGTGAACTGTTTCAAAGCTTTCTCCTTGTCAGCGGCTTGTGTCACCTTCTTCCCACGCTTACAGCCACTTTTGCCATTGCATGCAACATGCTTGATTCCATGATCTTGAAAAGGCTATAACAAGTTCTGCATGCACATGGAAGCAAATTTGTAAATATGTTGTAAGGCACAATGCTTTGGTGTTATACTGCTACACTTGTCTGTTTATTTGTTTATCTGTTATGTCTAGGCAAGTTCTGTTATGTCTTTTTTTTTTTTTTGTCCTACTGTTATATGTGCTTGGTTTTTCCATAACCACTTCTCTTGATGTCATACGACTCGAGATGCTTGGGGCATTAAACCCCATAAACCAGTTACCAACCAACCGTCTCTTGGCACTAGCCTGATTTCTTTTATTCCAGTTTTTCAGTGGCAAGAAAGCATGCTGTCATCAATCTTTCCTTCCTCCATCCTTTTGATCGCTATGTGGTTATTTCTTTCCCTGTATCATATAAGGGGGACGCTCTCCCATGTATAGATAAATCAGCAACCGTGCGGTACCCGCTTATTGCAACATTCTTAACAAACCATATTCACTGCAGCTTAAATGTGGTGCTGTCATTATATCATAAGCAGAACAGGCCTCTCGGCACCCCTGCTCCTGACCTGAAGCTCCGGATTCTACACGGCCTACCCCGACGTGAAGCAACTTTGCTGTGCTGCCTGTGGGTTTGTGTAGCATTCACAAATTCTCATTCGTTTGTGATAGTGATAATGATAAGTGGGAGGCTTAGCGTGGAACAGACAAGGACAGGAGAGGCACACAGGACGATCGCTAACTTACAACTGAAAATTGGAAGGGAAAAAGTACGAACTCGAGGAAACAATTCATTCATCCATAGACTAGGAACCGATAAGTGCGTAAGTGAAACGTCGGTTGTTCTGTTGAAAAAGGAAGCATCGTTTTTAAATGCTGTGTAAGTTTTTGTATGCTTCCGGTATTTCGTCTCTATTCTGTTTTATCTGCCTTTGGGTGGCCCTAGATTATCTTGAATTATCTTCCCAGTCATGCAAATTCAGGGCTTTATAGAGCATGCGCACATATTGTTTCCTCGAGTTCGTACTTTTTCCCTTCCAATTTTCAGTTGTAAGTTAGCGCTCGTCCTGTGTGCCTCTCCTGTCCTTGTCTGTTCCGCGCTAAGCCTCCCACTTATCATGTATTACCAACTAGCCCAGAACTCTACTTTGCTCTCGTTTGTGATAGGTATGGCTAATAGCCCTGCATGTGCAACCTGTGGGTCTGACGAGACTATAGGCCACATTCTTTGCGAGTGGACCACATACAATGCGGAAAGACAGTTTCTCTGCCCTGCACTAGAGTGTCTATATGGACACCCGCTGACAGAAATCAAGAATATATGCCATTGGCTACGGCGATCGTCTGCGGTGAAGACCTCCCAGGCACTGCTCTGCTTCATGAAAACCACGGGCCTGATCGGTAGACTGTGATTTTGCTGTGATGCGACGTGATATGGCTGTGATGTGACAGTGCTGACTTCATATTTCTGTAACTTTCTTTTACACATCACTTTTATATCCACTTACCCCCTTCCCCCAGTGCAGAGTAGCAAACCGGTTTCTTCTTCGGTTAACCTCCCTGCCTTTCCTCCTCTTCCAACACCCCTGCCTATAGTTACACTCAGAACTTGCCTGTGCAATGAACCTAAACCTGAAGTTGCAAACCAAGATGAGGTGAAAAGCAACATAAAGTACTGCAGTTCATGTTCAAGACTTTTATAGAGACTCCAATTATAGTTTGATTCAACGGCAAGTATCCGAAGGCTTTTTGCTATGCAGCACGCACAGTGTGGATGTTCTTGATTGCATACAGCTCCCAAATTTATTAAACTGTCAGCACATAGAAACGAAAGAATGCGTCATTTCAAGCATTTAGTCGAGTATCGAGCACACTGGTGATATGTTCATGTTCTCCTTCTTTCCCCTGGCGGTCCGTGAATGGAATGGCTTAGCCGATGAAGTGGTTAATTGCTCATCACTAGATGGGTTCAGTTCACGGCTGGCAATTGTTCCTTGAGTACCCTATATATGTGTAGCCTGACCTCTGTACAAATATAGTGAAACATGTCTTCAGCATTGTATTGTATCATATCCTTCTTTTCCATTTCTTGTTCCACACTGCCATATAGAATTATATATAAATTAGACAAGTGTGGATTGCCAGTATTCCTGTCATTTGCTGTTTCTATATTATGCCCCAAACCTGCAACAGCCTCCAAAAGAAGGCTAGCAGTATGTATGAAATAAAATAAACCAGTTTAGAAAGCTTGTGCCTTTCCTTGCTTTTTGGACGGAACACAAGTTCTCGGGCCATATAGGATCTGCAACTGCTATGGAGGGTCGCACAGACAAGCTAGGCGCTGCCCGATCAGTTCATGTTTCATTGTCAGTATATTTTATGTATATACTAAGGGATACCCCCCCCCCCCCCTTTTTTTTTTTCTCTCACTGTGGCCAAGGCCAGACAGGAAAGGAAAGAGGACAGGCCATGGTCCTCTTGCCTTGTGGAAGGCGAGGGGACGGGTGAAAGGGATAAATTGAAGAGAAAGTGTAAGGTCACTAGGGGTGAGTTGGCTCTTTTTCCAAGGCTAGGGAACATTGGCCTATCTTGCCTTTTCTGCCTAGCCTTGGCCACACTGCCATAAGTTGTCTCCGAGTGTAATTGAAGTCGAAAATGACTATTAGTGGGATTTGTTTTTATGCTATGTACGGCGTAAATTTTTTTTCGTAGACAAACTGAATCTCCCTTTCATGCCTGGCGTCTGCCTATAAACTCGTCGAATTTGCGCCTAATTTAAGCGAAACACGCCACCCTTCTGCGCAAATTAAATTTTCAAAATTCGCGGCCATTATCATCATTATCGTTTTTGTAGCGTCTTGCGCCATCTGTTGTGTATGTACACCAAAAAGAGAAAAAAACCAAAACATTCAAGATGGCTGCCTCCATGTTTTGCGCTGAGACGCATAAGTGACCGTCTTTTTTGAAGATTTCTCGTCCTGAATGTATACCCATAACAAAGTTTCACGGTCCTCGCTAATAAATAACACGTCCCGCATCCAAGGTGCTGCTTTTTCTTGCAGGTAAGGACATAAGACGTCAAAGGGCCGCCGCACGTCCTCGCGACGGCGCGATTGTTCCCGCTATACGAGATGTTGAGTTTTGTTGCGCCGGTTGTTTTGTGCTTTATGAAAGTTATATCTTTGTGCTTAGGTTCAGAAGTGTGCACCTAAGTGCCAAGGAATGGGTGACGCCGGGACTAAGGAGGTTGAATCAGGACAAAAAATGTAGGCTTTTCTCAGGCTGTCCGAACTCTATTGCTTACCGCTGTTTTTGCCCGAAGTCCATCGCTTTTAATATAATTTATTAACCTTTTTTCCTCGGCCAGCACATTGATGAGCACTGCGGCTACGTAGGGCCCATCGCGTGGTATTCGAGGGAACTGCTCTTGATGGCATAGAATGCCACCACGGTAGGGAAGATTTCTCCTTTGGCTGTACTACTCTTGTCTGCACCCCTCGCTCTGTTGATGACATTCGAAACGGCACCGCATTTTCATTTACCTTATGGAATGAAAAACGCAAGCGGTTTAACTACTACCGAGGCACTTTTTTGTGCGACTTTTATGCTTCTGAGTGTTCTTTGCTAGAAGCTCTCCGGCACCGATGCTTGCTGCTTGTGCTAGTGGAACGGTAGAAGTAGTGGCGTTCACGGTTTACATTGCTTGAAAGCAGTTTGTCTAGTGAACACTTCGCAGACTTGCAGCTTGTGTCAGCAATACGGCTATTTAATGCAGCAAAATAGAAAAATATTAATGCCATTGTCATGAGGCGAGCCCAAGCTTTTAAGAATGGAATTATCTAGTGGTTGCATAGCGTTTGACCCAACAGACAGATGACTCCACAGGCTGAGAATATTTAGTCAGCCATTTCCTTTCCTGTCCTGTGTACGTACCCTCTCTCTATTTTGTAGTGTTGGTAATTTCCTACACCTAGAATAAAGCAGCTTGTGCTCTGCCCTGTGAACCATTTAACCATTTAACCTGCTCAGCACGAGTGCCAATGCTTTTTTGTGGGTAGTGCACCAATCAGGCCAGTAGAAGACTTTACTGCCAAATAGTGTCATAAGCATGAGCTTATTGAAGGCACTGTGCAGCTGAAAAAAGCCATTTAGCAATCGCCATTCCTTGCAACTTTCAGGCTCCAGGGTGTTTCCGAAATGCAAATTTATTGAAGAACCCTGGCTAGTTTTGTTCAAGCTTGGTTGCGGGTTAAAATGATGCACATTAGCCTGCTGGCAAGCTTGCACTGCAATAATTTGCACAATGCTAACGAATTAGGAACAGCCCAACAGCTTGAGTAAGCTTGAGGCTTTGTCACTGCAGCCTCCTTGCACACAGCGCAGGCTGTGCACAAATGTTGCTTGTTTGCCAGGCAAAATCTTCTAGAAAATGTTTCTGCACCTGAAAAATGTTTCTGCACCTGCCTACAGGTACACCAGCTGGGAAAACTTTTCATGCCGTAGATCTGTTTTCAGCCATGTTCACTTGTACCCTGCTGTGGTGGCTCAGTGATAAGAGAGCTTGATTGCCGATCCCAAGGATACAGGTTTACTCTCAGCTGCGGTGGCAGCTGATGGAGGCGAAATGCAAGGCGGCTTTGTACTTTGCGATGTCAGTGCACATAAAACACCCAGGTGGTCAGAATTTTCTGGAGCTGTCCGCTACAGCATCCCTCATTGCCTATAGACATTAAACCCCATAAACCGAACAGAACACTTGTCAACTGTAAACTTCCATAAGGAGAAAATCTATGCAGCTCAAAAGCAGGCCCTGTGGCTGCAGACAGTTCACCAAAATGTATATGCGAAATTAATTGCAAAATAAAGTACAATCCCTTTGTGCACGTTACATAAGGCATTGCAATCCAAGGCAAGCACAGATGGTGAAGGTAGGTGCAGCGTATGTCTAGTTATCAAAAGGCAGTATTTCTGTGCATATCAGCAAAGTATATGGGGTTTTATTTCCAGGCTGTAGGAGGGCCACAATTTTAGCCTCTTGGGAACCTTTATTGTGCACTACTAATACTGCTGCATATCATACGGGCATTTTCGCATATTGCCTCTATTGAAGCAGCATCACTTTTCTATGTAAAAGTGAACATTCTAGTGTCTCATTGCAGGTCTGCAATAATCATTGTAAAAATGTTGAGAATCTTTCAGACGACTGTGTACAAACTTGACTAACTACACATAACTTTCCGCATCCACAAAACCATATGCTGGCTTAGTCCTTTATCTCAGAGCTTCATTTGTCATTGGCAATTGTGCCAGTATTGCCAGTGACAAGTGGCACTTGTCCAATCTGCTCTTACATTGCTTGCACTGCCAATGAAAAAGGAATAGATTTGGTAAATACATTGATTGCATTTTCAACTCTACTGAGCAATAGTTATCCATGGAAAAAAAATGCGCATTTCAGTCTTTAGTACACATTTTTGGCATGACAAAAGTCATTTTATGATAGTGCCACACACAAAGAGTGCCGGTGGCGGTGATGCCTCAACAAAAAAGAGCTCTTTCATAAAGTAGTTCAGACAGCAGCTTCGCTGACAATCTAGAATTTGTACCTGACAGTTACTCTGACCCCGTTTGCGATGTGCGTACACTGGTAAAAAAAACAGAACAAAGATGGCGAAGTGACAGCATGCTTTACTAATGAAGGAAACTTTTTAGAATTAGAATGGTATGAAAAACATTACAACTAAACCTGCCGATGTTAGTATGTTTTTCGGGAGTTAATTTGGCGGTTACCGGGTTAACGTGCAGCTAACTCCATATAATTAGCATCAATTAAATGCTGTGTATCTTGGGGACCATCATTAACAATGTGATGCATGTGAGCCATCACATGCTTGAGTTCATTAAACATACAAGATACGTAGGCACCTTTTATTCAGACAGCATTTGTATACAAAATCAAAAGCACCATGGCAATGTCAGAAGCAGCTTAGGCATATAAGCACAGCCTATTTTGAACATGATGTGGAACAGGTTCCTTAGCCCTCTTATTTTTCAAAGTCGGCTAACAAACAGATGTGCATTTGCAAAAACCTGCATGGTATGCAGATGAGCCATTCCTGCCACTAACAAAATGAGCCACTTCACAGATTTCCATATGGTCCTTCCAGTCTTTGAACTCTGCAAAAAGAAAGATTTTCCAAGTTGTCAAAAGTGAGTCTCAAAAAAAGACAGCAAGAAACAGAACTCTTGTAGACTGGAAAATACAAAATATAAAAAAAAAGTACAGGTATTGCCAACACCAACGGATTGCACAAGTAAACTGCGTATGTTGACATCAATTTTTGGAAGCAGATTTCAGAGGCTAGGCTACACTGCCATGCAGTCAGCCATAACTACTGCTGGATGAATGTCAACATATCCAAAATGAGTTATCAAGTTGTCCTTTGTGTGCCTTCATAGAGGCTCTGACTAGGCTCAAACATGGCAAATAGACTTGTCCTCCGCACTCATTGGTTCTTTACGATGCCTGTCACTGGAAAGGCCTAAAGCTTTTCCTATTGGTTCATTGACTTGAACGAGAACATCTTCGGTGTAACTCCGCCTGGTTGGGTACTTGAAACAAAAGTTTAAGAAACACCATCACCAACCAAATTTTTTATTAGAACCCGACGTTTCGGGTCCAACTCGATCCCTTCCTCAGGGGCGACTAAAGTTTGAGGCCCGCAGTAGCAGGCACACGTGGCGAAGTCCAATTGTGTAGCAGAGCCAGGGTAGCGTCCCCAGATTCCTGTTCACTGCTGCAGCTGTCAGCCGGATGAACCGAAAAAAGACGCGACGTCTTTTGAAAGGGTTGGTCTCCACCACATCAAGTATGTTCACCTCGCCAAAGGCGATTTTGTGGTCGGCGCATTCGCAGTGCTCGGCGAGGGGGGTTGCTTTTCGAGTTCAATTGCCGGGCGTCATTTTTGTGCTGCAATATGCGCAGACAGATTTTTTGTTTCGCCGATATAAGAGGCAGAGCACTCTGAGCACGAGATTTTATAAATAACGCCTGGTTATTTTTCTCTAGGAATACGGTCTTTTGGTAGCGGCAGAAAATGGCAGACTGTTGAAGTAGGTTTGTGCGACACACAGACGTGTTTGCGCAGGATGCGTGCAAGCGCCTCACTGGTGCCCGCCACGTATGGGAGCACAATGCGAGGGCGCTTCGTCGTTTCCGTGTTGACCGACCCTCTTGTCCTGCAAGCTCGACGGCGGAAAGCACATTGGAATAAAGGCGCGTGTATAGCCATTCTTCTTCAGATCGGCTAAGCATAGGCCGCTGCCTGCTACTGCGGGCCTCGAACTTGTCGCCCCTGAGGAAGGGACCGAGTTGGTCGCGAAATGTTGGGTTCTAATAAATAATTTGGTTGGTGATAGTGTTTCTTAAACTAGTGGTTCATCACACCGATTAACAAGCTAATGGCAGAAGGAGCACAGGTAACCTGTTCAAGAGCCTACATATGCTCTTTGCAACCATGTGTTCTTATTCCATCATTTACTATCAGCCAAAAAGAACTCAGTACTCTGTTTGACAGCATTATCTGCACATTGGATTCACTTTCAGAGTTTATTTCGTTGCAACAATGTGCCAATCACGACAAAGGCATTGGTCATCGAACAACAGAATGCCCAGTGCTCAGTTTAAAGGCAACAAGGAAACAGGTAAACCTGCCAAGTACAACGATCAAGAACAATGTAGAAGCAGTGTTGTGTTGTGGCAATCATTCGAGGTAAATCTCTGTGCATCATCATTGTACAACAAAAAGAGTAAAAGCTGCGTCCAGGTGGCGTAAAGCGTGAAAAAAAAAAAAAAAAGCTTTGCGGTATGACTTCCCCCTCAAAGAAGCATCGGCCCAATGCTCTACATTGAATAGAAAGGTAGGCAAAAATAAACATTAAGCAAAATATAAATAGTGTCCATCAGTTATAATAGGGCTTTAGGCACACAACATACAATTTCTGGACATGTATCACCCCTGGGGTACTGTCAGTAACATCTGGGGACAATTCCATAGCCCATTTCATCTAGATGAGTGAACTTGATTTGCGGAAACAGCAGCGTAAAATTTATAGTTTTCATTAAATCCACGATGGTGATTCAGTACCTAAACCTAGAGTCGGTCTGCTGGCTTGTAATTTTCATTGTCATTGTAGGTTACGTTAGGCATTGGTGCCTTGCTGGCTTTTTATGCTCAGCTGGGCGAGTCGTCGGGCTGCTTCTGCACGCTGAAGGTAGGCAGTGACACTGAGGCTGTCCTTTTCCGTTACATGTGGCATCAGCATGACATCGAGTGCTGTATTAAGGCGAAAGCCTTTAAAGGGAAACTGCACCAGTTGTAGATTTTGATGAGTTTCAAGGAATCAAATGATTACAGCTTTCAGGTTAAGCATGCAAGATATCTTCGCGCTAGCATTTCAAACAATGGCGCAAATAGCGATTTAAACCGCTTCAGCTATCGAGCTTCTCCTCACCACACAGCGACGCTTGGGGGGCACATAATGACATCATTGACGGCACCAGTATGTTTCCCGCATGGAATGGCTTGGTTGGAAGAAGTAAAAACAAGGCTACCAAAATTGAAGGCCCAGAAATATTGTTTGATGGCATCAAAAAAGGCACCGCATGATGTGGGCGAAGGTAACGTAAAGAAAAAATATTACCGTCCGTGATGTCATCATCGAGCTTCTACGCAGTCCTTCAGTGCTGTGAGGAGAAGCCCGAATTGTAATCGTTGATTACTTCATCAGTTTTAAAGATAGCACACAAACACTTTGCAAGCATTACCGACAGCTTATGGAGAGTCAAATTCTTGAATGTCGCAGAATTCTCGAAAAGTGATGCAGCTGCGCTTTAATGGCTCATACTGTCGGCGTTCGTTCGGTCACAATATAGCTTTCAATCAAATTACATCACCTGAAACCGAAACTAATGTCATCGGAAAGGTAAAAATCCTGCATCCACCGGGAATCGAACCTGCATCCCTCGCATCGCCAGCCTAAGCTTTAACCAACTGTGCCACACCCGGGATCGTGAACTGCACATATATCTTGTCTACAGTGATTTGGTTTGGTTTGGTTTGCGGGGTTTAACATCCCAAACCGACTCAGGCTATGATAGATGCCGTAGTGCAGGACTCCGGAAATTTCGACCACCTGGGGTTCTTTAACGTGCACTGACATCACATAGAACACAGGCGGCCTTGCTTTCGTCTCCATTGAAAAGCGGCCGCCGAAGCCCGGTTACGATCCCGCATTCTTGGGAACAGTAGTCGAGCGCCGTAACCACTGCGCCACCCCGGCGGGCCCTTGTCTATCATGAGGATGAGTTAAAACACACATCATAATTCTCCTTGTCTGCGTGATGCTAATGCGGCCACTCCCCTTTGTAGCGAGGGATCACAGAGTTCTTCATTAGGCCAATAAATAAAGGAGTAGAAAAAGAACAAAAACTATACCAACTGCTGTGCATTGGTCAAAAGTCCAGAAAAAAGAAATGAGGAAGGAAAAGGGGGAGTCCTTCAACAATCTTTTCGTTTACGCCACCAGTCAAGGCGGTGCTTTGTCACCTCTACTGCCCTACCCAGGGTGTGCTCTTTGGGTGGTGACATCGACTGCAGACCAAGTGCTGTCGAAAGAGTCTCCATCAGTGCTGATGTCGCAGTTGTAGGGGGGAGGGCCACAGTTTCGGGCACTCGATCACAACATGCTGTATGGTTTTATCGGCTGCGTCGCACTCGGAGCACTTGTGCGCAGAAAACCACTCCGTGCCTCGCAGAGTAACCCGCTGCCGTCCGCTGTCTCGTGTGTTGTCATAGATGTTCTCATTAGCGATCGTGTGTTTTGTGCTGGAGTCCACCGCCAGGGATGACTTTGCCCGTGCTTCGCTGTGCCATCTCTTCATTTCTGCTTCTCAAACCTGGTTATGGATCTGCTCTCTCCACGCAAGCTGGAATATCTCCAACAGGCCGGCTTGTGGAATTCCGTACTCCTATGCCAACCTTCGCGTTCAAAGCATCCATCTGGTGTTGGAGCACTTGAGTACGATGTACTTGTATACCTCGCTGGACCATCTATGGCGAAGTGCTCAGCTGGCGCTGCAAGGCAAGCTTGCGGTTGTCTCACATGCGACGATAGTAGCGCTGACAATGACGCTGCAATTAGTGATAATGACAATGACGGCATTAGCAATGATAACGGTGCATTTAGTTAATAATGATAATGAGAGCAAACGGATGCACCGTGTGCACCAGCAACGCTCAGCCTTTCGCACTTCTGCAGTGTAGATTCCACAGTGCTTTTGGAATTTTCGGGCTCCCTGCCATACACAAGGTGGAATGGAGTTGACCTGCTTCTCCGCTCCTAGCCGGCAGCAACAGTGCGGCAGGCTACTGTGCTGACATTAAAGCGAGAAACTAGTTACATCGGCTTAACTTTCAGGCCGACTGACTGTTAATGCATGCGAGAAGGACAATGCCACGGACAACGAGAAGTGGGTTTTTTACACGACAGATATGATGCGCTTCTCGCTTTCTACAACGATAATTAGTCTGAAGAAGCCTTTGGCCCTTTGCTTCGGCGTTGCGAGTCAGGTAGTCAGTTGCTACTATTATCCACTTGTTGCTAGATGTCAATGTCGGGAAATGACCTAGTAAGTCCATGCCGATCTGTTGGAATGGCCTCGCAAGTGATTGGTTTGGTTGTATATCCTGCAGTCTTGTTAGCAGTGTTCGGTGGCGTTAGCAGTCACAGCAACTCCTGACATAGTGCGTGACATTAGCAGATAGACGAGGCCAATATGGGCCAATATTATTTAACCTGAATGCGACTCAGAGTAAAATAAAGTTTAGACGCCCAGCTGTGGGCTCATCATGAGGGGCCTGTAGGATTTCATCGAGAAGGCCCACAGGGACAAGTAAGTAGGCGGTCAGGGTGCGAACGCCATTATAAAGCGCAAGGGAGGCTAGTCCACGTTTGAACACTCTTAAGTGGCAAGGATGACTTTCCTTCAAGGTAGTCGAAGTCTGAGTGCTGAATTTGCGTGAAGTAGGCCCCAAAATAGCATCGTTATTGTCTTCTTCCAGCACTTTTGGACAGGGGCTCGTGAAAAGCAGTACCATGTGTGCGTGGCCAAAATAGGTGTTTAGAGCAGCTCTTCGAGCAAGCAAATATGCTTTTTGGAGCAGCTAAATGGAGCAGAAAGCAGGACAGACGTGCTGAAACAGCTATGGAGCGGAAATGTTAATGTTTTATAGCAGAAATATCGGCTTTTTGAAGAAACTTCAGAGCATGTGGTCAATTAAATCTCCAATAAGTCATAAAGGCCTTTCTACCCTTCTTGGCAGCAGAAATTGTGCTGCTTACAAACAGGCCCGCTGTGTTCTGAAGATGTTTTACTGCACACTGACTGTAACCAACATGTGACCAGCGTGCAGTTTAAAGGCCCATTCACGATTGAGGATTGCAAAGGGTGTGCGATTAAGGAACCGCTCAGTCTGACCGATGTTCACACTTGCAAAGGCAAACGGTGGGTCGCTTTCCCAAATTGGCCTCATTCAGAACGAGACTTGTCGACCTTGACTGCTCACCAAAACAGAAGCCGAATGTAAACCGAACTTCGATTCATATCAACTGTGTTGCTGATTGGTTACCGATTTAAGACCAGGAAGGAAACGTTGGACATGTGCCTTTTTATATATGGGAGTGCTTGTTGCTAAACAAGCTAACTCTCAAAACGTAAGAATAATGTGCTTCAGATTGTATGCTTAAATAATACAGCATGAGCACATCTATTTTGGCCTTCTCGACAATCTCTAGACGAAGCCCAAAACAAGTCCAAGGATCGCTAAGGTTGCACACTATAGTGAAGGCTTGCCAAAGTAAAAATAATATGCGAATGAAATATTTTTGCTGAAGAAAGAAAAAGGCTCTTAGTGACCACAATCCACGGCATGCATGCAAGAGTGCCGCAGTCACCATGAATAGCAGAAAGCATGGGGATGATATCGTGTAACGTCAGCGCCCAAGGTTGCCAAACCATAAAGCTGCTTTCGCTATTAGTAATAAAAAATCATTATAAACTATCTACTGCACTGAAATCTCAAATTTCGAGGATTTATAATTAACGTGAATGGAGTGAAATGCAATAATCAGTTTATGCTCAGATTTTAGCTGTCATGACCCCTTTAAGTGAATATAAATAGTTCAAGCATATGGTACCAACATAAGAAACACTACAGAATTATATGAAAATGTCACTGAACTACGAGCACGTGAATGATTAAGCTGCTAAATTTGAAAATAATACACAAGACGCGGGCAGGGTCATTAAACAGAGCCCTAGAATATAATTTTTTCCATCTCCTCACCTTCAGGTGCATTATCTGCTCTGGTTTAGAGCTCTGCTCTTAGTTTAGTGACTTCATATAAAAACAGAACCTCATCTGGACGTAGAACTTCTCTATGCGAAGAGTAATTTTTCTGTCATGGGCAGAATATCCAGGCTCGGGAACATCTGGGCTTTTCAAAAACATCGCAAAATTATGAATGTTGCTTGTCTTAATCTCAATTATTGAAATGAAATAAATAATTTAAAGAAATCGAATTTTCCAGCGTGTTTACGAGCTTTGCAAGCTCTGCAGACGTATAAAGAAGACCTCGGTGGTCAAAATTTGAGATGAATTGTTTTTTTTTTGTTTTGTTTTTTTTTTGCACACATAATTTGCTCAAAATTAGATACAGAATAAGTACTACATTTTGATTTGTGCCTGAACTTTCGAGCCACATATCTTGCAATATACCGGGTGCACGAGGCATTTGAGGATGCAATGTTGGCTTCAGGCAGAGAATATCTCCAGCAAATATATATATATTTTCACCAAACTTTAGGAGATATTTCTCTTACTGTTTATTTTCACATTACTCAATGAATGCGCCACTTGCAGCAATAACCAATTCAATTCGGCTTCGGAAATGGCTGCATGCACGGATCAGGTGGTTCTTAGAGGTACTGCCCATTGAGTTCGCAGTGGCGACCTTAAGAGCTTTTGTATTATGTGGCCTTTTGTCGGCTTCTCTCTCAACGACGCCAGTGATTTCAAATCTGGACGACTAGGAGGCCACAAGTTGGGAGTGATGTGGTTATTGGAAGTTGTTGGCCAGCCACTCGTGGGTGACGCAGGCGGTGTGGGCGAGAGCCGAATGTTGCTGAAAGACACAAGATTTTCCTTTCGAAACAGTATCAGTCCAGGGCTTCACAACGGTGGCAAGCACCTCTGCGTACTCGGCAGCATTAACGCGGAGTCCTTCTGCAAAACAGTGTGGCAGCATGACATCACCCTTGTTGCCGACGACTGCTGACACCATCACAGACAGAAATTTTGTCTGCAATGCTGTCGGCACCTCATTAGCGCTTCCGTAAAGCCATCTTTCATTATGGAAATTAGCTTTTTGGTCTTGATCGAAGTTCTTTTCATCTGAAAGAAAAAAAAAGCATTCCAGGCTCTTCAGCTTGCCTAGCAAGCGCTTGGACCAGAGCAGACGATTCTCCCGAGCTTTACCAGAAAAGAATTGCGCCCTCCTCATGACACAGAAATGGTACCTCACGTCCTCGTGCACAGCAAGCCTGGCAGCTGACTCTACGACATCGAGCTCCTTTGCAATGTCCCGCATTGACTTCTCTGGGTTGTCACTCACGATGACTTGCAGCCTCTGAAGAAAATCAGGTGTTCTGACGACGTCTGACCGCTGACTGTGCTTTTTCCTTTTCGCCACAGCGTCACAGCACATCAGTTCTGTCCGCACTTTGTTAACGAAAGGCTTCGCAACATTCAGAAAGTTGGCAATTTCCAAGTCGCTGTGGCGCACGGCCAGTGCGATGAGGACTGCATGGCGTTTCATTTCCTGTGTCAACTTGTGCTTCCATTATGCAACAAACTGCGCAGTATAAATGATAAGGGGTCAACCAACAAGAAGTCGCATGCCTAGATACATATGCTGAGCCTGCTGGTGTCTATGGCGATAAGGAGTAGTAACCTCAAATACCTCATGCACCCAGTGAGCTACGAGACTGCTATAACTGTGCCTAGTGACGGGCAATCAAAGTAGCTTCAACGTCCTCGAGCCTTCCCTCGTGAAGCAAGTGGTCAAATTCATCATTCGCAAAGAACACGCAGTGAGCAAAAAAAAAAAAGAGAAATTACACGCTCTCAATTTGTGTTGGAAGTTTTTAGGTGCAATCAAATCCATTCGCTACAACCCATCATGCTTCGAAAATCTTAATGAAAAGCATAGGTAAAAAATTGTTCAGAGTGCAGTATGAAAGACCTGCAGTAGACCTGCAAGTAGTGCTAAAGGAACACTGAAAGAAAAAGTAGGCTTGCAGCGATGGTATACTGGCTCCTAATCACAAAAACACCACTTTCACTGAAAACAAAACTCTTATAAGGTAGAAAAAAGAGAACAGAAATGCAGGCATTGCAGAAATACAGAAATCGCAAATGCATGCACAATGACATGCAAGGGATCCCGGAGGCTGCCTAACATGTATTATGGTTGCATGTTTGAATTGTTAATTTTTGTTTCAAAAATGGCAAAAAGACAGGCTAAATATTGGAAGCCAAAAATAAATTTGCGCTTGGCAGTGCCACAGGCAGTCAGTTTCGTTGTGGTATGTTTTGGTTCTTCGAAGTCACAGCTATGCATTTGGCATCACCACATGGTTTCATTTTTGATATACATGCTTTGGTTTACAAGTGTGGAGCAGCAGAGTTTTCCTCTGATGAAGTTCATGCCTCAGTAAGCGCTTCTCTATTGAAAAATCTGGGATGAAATGCACACAGGATTAAGTTACAACTTACTGGGCAGAATAAACCTGCACAGACCCGAGTGGAGCTGGGAAAGAAAAGAAAGGCTGGAAAAAGTAAGATTTAAATTGCATGGGTGCTTAAGAAAAAAAAAAAAGCGACAAAAAAAAAAAGAAGAAAAAAAAAAACGGCCTCCAACAGGATTTAATTCTAAGTCCTTTGGAGTTTTAACTGAATGTCTTAGCCATTGCACCACACGAACAGCTGAGACCTCTCGCATTACATTACTTGTGTAGTGCAATTGCATTTTTTTACACACATTTTTCACTCACCGCTAAACAATTGCATCCCAAGTGTGCTGAATGCTTTTGCTGGCTGTTAATAGTGTCACCGATGTCTCATATCTATGATAAGCATAGGAGTTTGCCAAACTATCTCGTAATATTTCTATTTCTCTATTTTCTACTCTCCCAGTGTGCATGCACAGACCTTACTGGCACATCAGTTTGCCATCTGCAGGGCAGCGACTCTAGAGTGCACCACATAAGGTGTAGACACCCAAGGAAGCATTGAGCGAAAGGGAGCTCAGTTGGTTCATATTAAGAAATACAATAGTGAAGGAAACTAAATAAATTGAGCAAAACAGGCCCTGTGTACCCCTTTTTTCTTTTAACTTTCTGCTACAATGCATTGTTCACCCCTTGCTGCTATTCAAAAAAGACGGATCTGTAGCAGTCTTTACTCGTCACTCGTGATGGTAGCTCGGCAATGTCTGTGGCCGCATCCATAGCTTCGCTAGCTACAAACTTTGCCGCCACGCCGGCACTCGTACATTCTATCCTGTTAGTCAAGTGACCTCAACTCTAAAAAGCACCGCATGCTCTGTGGGTGCAAAGGTCAAGATTCACTGCGAGAACTTTGCAGTCAAGCTCAAGATCTATGCCTGGTGCAAACAAATAGACGGCTTTGGCGAACTGTAGCTTTAATTTCAGCTGCTGCTAGATTGCACTGCTCGCTATGCATCAAGAATCACGGAGTCTATGTCTACACCATCGTTTGCATCATTTTCCCAAGTCTAAATCCCTTGGAAGGAAAACAGACCTCTTCAACTTCAAATCGAAATATCTCGGCAAGAAATGTGTCTTGCTGCCGGACAAGCGACAAAAAAGTCACGAAACACTGCACTATTAGATTCTGGCAACAAAAAATATTGTGATGGGTCCCATACTGCAGAAAATCTGGCATCCATGAAAAATTATGGGCATGTATCTGGCAAGTGGCAGGAAGGTGACGCAGCACTGCAATGACTGTCCGTTGCGTGACATCACAAGGCCACTTGACATGACCAAGTCAGCAGGTGCTGCCACACAGGGTGCTTTTTATGGTATCAAGTTAAAAAGGAAAACAAAGAGAACATCGCTTGGAGCAATTACGCACCACTATTTGTTTCTTGCAGGTGTATCCGTGACAAAGGTGCATGCAGGGCTACCTGGAATCACTTGAGGCAAATCCTTGAAGCCTTTGTTATGAAATATTAAATATTGCAGAGGTTCAGCTCTCTTTGAACCAAGTCAAAAGCATTAGCCATCGGCCGGTGCCGCATTTGTAGCTGCCGCTTCAGTCTTGGCTTGATTCCGCATTTGGTAAGCTTCTCGGCAATAGGCTAGTCTGGCTTCTCGTTCGATGTCTTGGCAACCTGTCTGGCATGGTTGCAGTCTCTGTCTTTGGCGCAAGTGGATTCCTCTACACCACACTGCCTCCTTTTGTCATGCCGCCTGGTGAATTCACCCAACACTATGCTCGCGGTCTCGACTGCACTTACCCAGAAATGTTTTAAAGCAACGAACAGAATATGGGCGCACAAAACACAGACAACAGAACATGTTGGTGCCGCTGCAAATGAATGAACAACGAAATAGCTATTAGAAATGACAGCAGTGCCTACTCTGCTGGCAGAAATCTTGAGCAAAAATTTCTCGTCAATTGGCCCTAATTGGCTATACAAGGCCATGCGACATTTTCCCATGAAAATAGCAGTGACTGAAATTTTTCATACTTTCACAATCATCTAGCAAATAATGACCTCCTTTTGTTTCGTACTACATGCGCCATAGTGTCAGCAAATAAATTGCAATGCTGTTTGTACAGCAAGCGACTGCAGGCAAGGGACACGTCTGGGTGATATTTTTGAGGTAGTCGTGTAAGCAAGTTTCCAGGGCAAAAAAATTATGGCATGTAATTTCTTCCTAACAAAGATTACCAAAGTACTGCCTGCTGAGAACTTATTCTCGGCAAATAATTTCAACAGTGTATGGAGCAGAGCATGAATTCGGGCAGCCCGAAAACCTGGGCCGGGCTGGAAAATTGCCGTTTTTATGGGTCTGGACCTGGCTCGGGCTTGACATGCAGGCCTGGGCTTGCAGCTTGCAGTGGCGGAACGAGGCCAGGCTGGGTAAAGCTGTGTATGGCTTCTTTTGGAGATGGAATTCCAGCACTAAAATCATTCCGGTGGTTTATGAATAAACCACTACTAGTACATATGTTGACAGAGAATGAGAGAAAGCTCATTTGTAAACAGAGTTTAATCAGTGCCACTCGGTGTTTTGTCCAAGTAATTTAGTACGAACATGCCGGGCTGCATTCAATGACACAAGTGAAAAAAGTTAAAAAGGAAAGGCTCAAAACTCGATAGCGAACTGTACTACAATGGAGGTGTTATGAAGTGCTGTAACCTGTCATGCATGACACAGCCCGTTTGCATAAGCACGTGCCTACTGAAGTACTCAACACCATCAGCTTAGGATTTCTCAGAAATCAGTGAGCAAGAGGGTAGCTTCTAACCTTTGTGTTACCGCTAACGGCTGGACATTTGAAGCCTTATAACAGCCCCTGGACAAGGACCTTCAATTGACTGCTCTGCAGGCAGCCATCTGTTCATAAAAATTCTGACTTCCCCCCCCCAAAGAATGTCTCTACGCTACAATAAATGCTGTAGGATAAGAGCTTATTGCTTTAGGAATCTTTACATATCCAATAACATATACATGCAAAATGAACAGACACTACCGCTTTTCGTCTCCACAGAGATGTGACAATGTGGCTGTGATTTCTTCAATGAATATGTAAATTTTGGTTTTTTCTGCCCTTGCCCACTAATGTTCCTGGGGCAAAGTTGCCAGGGGCAGTCTTTTTGTAGGTGATTAAGCAAAGAACTTGCACCAAGAGCCAATTGCTTATAAGGAGTCATAGTTAAAATGCCCATAATCCACACCTTTTAAATGTACATTGTGCTAGATAGCTTTACATAAAATGTCTTGTCAAAATATTCTTCACCATGCTTTTGCTTCTGTCGGTGCTTTAACTGTGCCCTTCTCAACCAAGAATATTTTGCAAGGTTTGTCTCTCATCTTGATTTATTGTTATGTGCTAGTTAAGCAATACATTTTTAAGGCGCCTGTTCAGACTTACTTTGCAGGTTTGGCACAGGCCCTGTCGTGGAAGCGCAGGCCGGGTCCGGGCCATTAATCATTGCCGATGGGCTTGGAACCATGGATCCGGGATGGTCTTCAAACGTGGGCCAGGGAAGGGGCTGGAAAATCCAACCCGTGCAGGGCTCTAGTAAGGAGTGTAAGAAACTAAAGGTACAGGAAAAAAAAAAAATCACACACACATAAGGGGAGTTCAGTAGCGAGTTCATTACTTCGAAGCACCTCTACGTGGTCTCCGTGCTACAATGGAGTTGTCTAAACGGTATTTACGTTATCATTTCTGTTGTCTCAACAGAGCTTATCCTTTTGTCGTACCCGACGCAAACTAGGCAAAATTTCATCAAGGGTACGCAGAATATCATCCATATAGCTGCCGCTTTTAGCTGTGAAAGGTTCAGTGCTAGTTTCGAGCTTTTGGTGCTCAATATGTATCACTAGTTTCAAGCTAGTGATGCTCGAGCGATATCATAGGCAAGTACTTCACCCGGATGTGATCAAAACGAACAGCGTATGGAGAATCGGGGCCAAGAACGTAAAAAGCATAAAATGAGCTTCGTCGCCCTAAGCAGCTAATCACTGACGAGTGCCGTGAGTATCTGGTTGATAGAAGACAAAGCATCAAGCGCCAGTTAGCAGCATCATAAGACAGTGCAGTGCTCGCCTTCAACAGTGCTAAATTGGCGCGTGCTGCAAGTGCATACCTTGGCACAAATCCCTGCAGTATGTGACAAATAAGAACGGTAAGCGGACAGCATATAACCACGAACATTGCACGCAAAACTGGCAGCTAAAATTTGAACATGGCGGCACCTTCATTGGCATGCTTTGTCCACAACTAAAATATTTTCACAGACCGGGCACTAACCTTTCTGTACCGAAGCCGCAGCAGATGTGCCAGGGTTGTTCATGGCGCGCACACCAGTCAGTTCGATCGCACCCGTCCGTGCAACAGGCACAGTCTCGTTTACTACAACAAAAGCCACGGCACCAAACCGCCGCCGCGGCACCGGCGGCATCCCCAAGCAGGGTGGGTGGCGGGCGATGAGCGGTGGCCCGCCGGCACGCCGTGCCCTCAACTAGGGACAATCCGACCTAGGGATTGCTAGGGATCCAGGGCGGCTGTCCAGCAAAAATCCAGGCAACACTGGCATTATTCATGGCGAGTTTTAGCCGCTCCCGTAGCGAGGCAAACTCACCGCCATGTTCGCCGGTCGCGGCTGAAGGGGGAAAACCGGTCGGGTGGCTGGGCAGGAGCGGGGCACCAGGGACTCTAGCACCACCGTCGCTAAGCCTAACACCGTCAGACGACGACGACGCACACAAATTACACAAGAATGGCCGAGAGCCGGACTTCAGAAGTTGCAGCTCGTCATCCGCCCAGGTGACGCACTTCGTGTGAACACGTTTCGCACAGTCGGCACATCGTAAAAACTGCTGCTTGCCAAAAAACGGGCGGGAGCACAGCGCACATGCGTCCTTACTGGGCGCCATCTTGGGAATAATAATAATAATAATAATAATAATAATAATAATAATAATAATAATAATAATAATAATAATAATAATAATAATAATAATAATAATAATAATAATAATAAATATTATAATAAATATTAAATAAATATAATAAATAATAATAAATAATAATAAGATTTAATGTGCGCAGGAACAACCATGTGGTCATCGTGCTGCAGCACAAATAAAAAAAATGAAAATGCACTCACAAGTTTTACACAGAGATAGAACACAAAAAAAGAAACAAATAACACATTAAATGAAACTGAGATGAAAAGTGTCACGGAAAGAAAGAAAACAATGAGTAGCATGTCTTATATACACAGTCAGAGAATTGTAGAGCACATCACGAAAAAAAATATATAGAGAAAAAAAAAATAAATAACTGACATTGATTATAGTAATAGAATATACATAAAATAAACAACCATTTCAGGCGATACAAGTGTGTGGTACTTAAAACAGAGGTTATAAATACAGGGAAATACAATAGAGAAATACAATTGAATGCGGGACAGTAAGATTCGAAAATAAAGTTTAAAGTTAATATACCAATAAGAAACGGATAAAAAGCAGTACAAGATACTCAAAACAGCACTGAACACCGGGAGAAAAAAGCAAAACGTGAAGTAAATAAATACAATATTTACACTCAAAAGTAGAAGTTATATGTGATAAGTGCAGTTTAGAATACAAAGCTACGAACGTTCAATATAAATGAAGAGAGCGAGTTTTGGAAAATGTCAAGGTGAAGACAGACTTAAACAACCTCTGCATTCTGTCAAGAGGGGAATGGGAATGAAGAAATGGAGAAACTTGAAACGGTCTGAATTCCCTCATGCTCCTTCGTGGAACGCGCAGAAGGATGTACTTCAATAGTTGAGGGCACGTAATGTGGCCATGAGGGAGCTTGTACAGAAAAATTATATCTACTCTGACACGACGGCAGTTAAGAGAAGTAAGATTCAGTGGGGTACTCCTGGTGGAGTGAAAGGAGGAAGTTGCGCAAGGAAGGCGATATCGAATTACCTTTAAAAAATATTTTCTGTACTCTGTCAACCTTGTCCAAGTTCGATTTGCAAGTGCCATTCCAACCAACCGACGCGCACTCCAAGAGCGGCAAGCATGTGGAGAGGTACAGCTTTAAGAACGGAAGTAGAGTACGGAACTCTCTCGAAAGTCTGCAAAGGAATCCGAGAGTGCGCATAGCCCGCTGAGCAATGCGTTTAGTATGAGAGGTGAAGCTGAATGTGCTGTCAAAAAGTACACTAACGTCATTATTTCATCTACCCTGTCCAACAGCACAGAATTCACAGAATCATGGTACAGAAAATTGTGTGTTTTACGAGTAAATGAAATAACCCTAGTTTTGGAAGAATTGAGGGTAAGTCGATTCTTCGCACACCAATCAGAAAAAGCAGATATGTCCGATTGCAACAACAAGCAATCCTGAAAAGTATGTATGACCTTGAATATTTTTATATCATCAGCATAAAGAAGAAACGAGGAGCTCTTGATCGCCGAGGAAACATCATTAATAAAAACGGAGAAGAGAAGCGGGCCTAATACAGAACCTTGAGGAACTCCCCTGGTTGCAGGGTAAACGAAGGAGGTCTGTCCATTGAAACTGACAAAGCAGGAGCGATCAAGGAGGTAGTTGCGTAGGAGGGCTACGAGGGAGACTTCGACGCCAGAGAGTAGAAGCTTTTCAAGAAGTAGTGAGTGAGTAACAACGTCGAAAGCTATGCTTATATCACTGTACACAGTGTCAACCTGACCCCTCTGAAGGACTGCTCCAGAGGCATACGTCATAAAAGTGACTAGGTTGGTAAAAGAAGAGCGACACGATATGAAGCCATGCTGATTCGGTATTATGATATGTTTGAGATGGAAGGAAAGTATGTTGTGCAAAGCTAATTCGAAAAGCTTAGAGGTTGCACATAGAAGAGAAATCGGACGATAATTGGAAACATCAGATTTGTTTCCAGACTTGAAGACAGGAAACACGCGTGCCATTTTCCACACGCGAGGACAGGCAGCATTTTTTAAACAGTTATTAAATATGGCAGTCAATACTGGTAAAAAAATACAACTGAAGGCTTTTATTATGGCGGCTGGAATGCCATCCGGTCTAGGAGACAAAGATGGTCTCAGACGCTTAAGACTCACAGTTATCAACTCATCGTCAAAGAGAATGGAATTAGATAGTGCACCAGAAGGGAGGCAAACGGAATCACAATGTGGATGTTTGTAAACGGAGGAAAAATGTTGTGCAAAACTGTCGGCAACATCCCGAATTTCCGAACCCTGAGAGTCAACTAAGCTGATACTTAAATCTGATTTAATGGAACGCTTCCGAACGTATCGCCAGAACTGACTAGGACGATTTGAAGCACTCCTCTCTAAAGACTCAAGATGAGAGTCGTGGTCCCGCTTGTATAAGCGTTTGAAGAAAGAACGCATGCGGCCAAACTCATCTCCCCAATTGTCAAACCCAGGGCGTTTCGCTTTACGATGGGCCCGTTCCTTAAGTTTTAACGCCGTTATCAGTTCCCTTGAAAACCAGGAAGGAAACTTCCTACGCGTAGGAGTATGCAGAGGTATGTACCGACGCATACCATCAAGAACTATTTCAGTGAAGCGACTGACTTGACCATCGGCATCACTAATGTCATTTAAAAGGGACCAGTCAACAGAAAAGAAATTGAAGAGACCGACACAGTCACCACGTGCATACGCGAAACGGGGCGAATTCCCCGCCCAATCTGAATTAGTAGAGGGTGAGACAGAGACAGAAGTAGTAACAAGAAGTGGAGGTTGAAATTCGTCACAGCGAGTAAGTGGTATATCGGAACTCGAGACTCGAACACTTTCTGAATTCGATAGACAGATATCGAGAATATTAACACAGCAGTTTACAATGAAATTTTGTTGCTGCAAAGAGTTAAAGGCTACAAAATCAAGTAGCATGCTACATTTATCTAATATATAATGATTATTGTGAGAAGAAGTAAATGAGTTTTATTTGACACCTGGAGTATTAAAATCGCCTAAAATGAGTAGTTTGTGTTTGCTATGAGAAGTTATAACACGTTCGATTGAGAGCAAAACATCATCGTAGGCAGGAAGAGGAAGATTAGGAGGAATGTAGAAAGATGCCAGTAGAAGTTTTTCATGTCGATTTAAAGTGAGCTCAAGCCACACACATTCTTCAACAGTTTCCAGATCGGAACGTCGAACACACTGCAGAGAACTGTCAATAGCAATGAGCACTCCCCCTCCTCTTTGTTTGGGTCCTGATTCAGGGCGGTCGCTTCTAAAAAGAGTAATTATTACGAAAGAGATCACTGGAAGGGATCTCGCTGCACACGCAGGTTTCGGTAACTGCAACAGCGGTGTAACAACTGGCCAAAACGCTAGAAAAGAATTCAGGTCCCTTAGTCCGAAGACCTCGGGCGTTTTGATAACAGATGTCCAAATTAGGGGCCTGTTGGGCTCGACTGGTCAAGAATTTGGACAGTTGGCTCCAAACCGACTGAGTTATGGGGAAAGCGGCCTATTGCTGCAGAACAGAGTGTGTGTGCGTGTTTACTCGCCGGCATCCCGTTCGAAGAAGTGTCTTCGTCGCGCGCACGTGTTCCCGAACGATGGCCCGTTTCTTTGAGGTCCAGACGCCGCCTAAGCACCCCCCTTCTTGCGGTCCGGAAGCGGCCGGCGCCCCCTTTGCGGCAAAGAGACCGCCGCCACCCGATCGGGAGAGACTGCTCGCAGACCGCACCATCACCACCCCCGCTGCATGGGAAAACGGCGGCGGCGTAAAAAGAAGTGGCGACAGCACCGCGGGGCCGGAGGCCCATAAATCGACAGTCTGCCTAGACGCGGCCGTTTGAACGGTCAAGTTCACACAAGGCTGACAGCGGGCTCACAGCGAATGGGCATGGATCTCCTTCGCCGGCTTCGAAGAGCCTGTCAGTCCAAGGAGCGATGTTACATTAATCGACCAGCCGCTTGGTGGGAGGACCGGCGAGAGTGTGAAGGCACCGCCTTATCGCGGGCGGATTTTCGTCAACGGATGTGATTGGTTGATTACAATACAGCCAAATTTTCCCTCGCAATTCGGAAGCCTTAAAATGAACCTCTGGAAAGTCTTCAAGCATTTTGATTCTCATCTTGATCCTCGATCCTAATCCTCGATCTGGATCCCGACTAGTAATCATGTAAATAAATTGTGTCTATCTCGTCTAACTTTGGTCAACCGGCTGCATCTCATTCTGCACTTCGTTGGGGAACCGAAAAACTTGGGAGACCACCATCGAAGTAACGAACCATCAACATCTTAACTGAGCCACTGCAATAATAATAATAATAATAATAATAATAATAATAATAATAATAATAATAATAATAATAATAATAATAATAATAATAATAATAATAATAATAATAATAATAATGCTCTTGCTGAGTTTTGTTTAATTAGATGTTACATGTATCCAGTTTTGGTGAGAATAGGTTTTCAATGTCTTAGTTTTAATAACGATGTGTGTTATGTCTTCTTGTACTGAAATGTACCACCTGTATGACTTTGCACTGCTAAGTACCTGAATAAATAAGTAAGCAAATAATTAAATAAATAATAATAATAGTAATAAACTTTATTAAGACAAGTAGACGCTGCATAATGAACTAAGCGGACCTGCCCCCCGCTGAAAACTTCGTTAATATGAGGGGGCGGACTACTCTACTCCCCAATGCGTGTGGAAAGAGGAAATTTGGACTACTGTCCAGTATCAGAACGAAAGTATGGTGCGCGCACGGCACAGTGGACAAAAAAAACACTGCACTCTTAATCAAGTATATAGCTGCAAAACACTTATACGGAATGTGCAATGATAAAAACGTGATTGTCAATGGGCAAGTAGTCGAAGCGTAAATGATTGAGGAATTAGCTTTACAAAAGGGAGAAGATGTGTGGTATGGATTTGTGATTAACAGACAGGTAATATCGACCTAAAGACGGCACCGGGAATTCAGGTCAGGCTGAAAGTTTTCGAAAACGTGCCCTCTTTATACAGGCAAAAGAACATTCGCGTGCGTTGATATCACAGCCAACTTGTTTGCCGATTGCTTGAATGCCGAAAGTAAAAATAAGTCATTCATGCATCCAAAAGTCTTAACGACTTCTGGCAAAGTTTCCAACAGAAGGAGGAAGCTTGCGAGAGATACCTCGCTCAGAACTGGAGCAATCGATAAAACTTCTTCCTGAGCGAGTTGGTGCATATTTTATATTATAAAGTTAGAGCGCAAAAACAAGAAGACAGAGCAACGACTGTGCTGTGCTTGTGCTGTGTGTCGTTACTCTGTCTGTGCGTGGTTTTTGTTTTAATTTTTGCGCTTTCACTTTGTAATGGAGCAATCAAGCCACAAATAAACATCCTATTTTCTGTGCAGTGACGTGACCCCTTTTTAAACCGAGAAGACAAGGTAGAAGCGTGAAAATTCATCCTCGCCCTCAGTTCATGGCTGATTTCCTCCCTCATCTCACCACCACTTATTAACCCTCATCCGAACCTTAACAGATATTAACTGCACCAACCCTGCCTAACCAAAGGAATTCCTCATAAGATGAGAGTGAGAGCTTGCCTTCGTTAATGTACCCACCTCTACTTTGGAAACAGCGACCGTAATATTGTAAACAGAGTCAAGGTTTTCTTCTAAACGTTGTTTTCAAGTTGCCGCAGTGGGAACCACTGCCGCCGCAGAAGTCCAGAATTCAATGAATTTCTAATTGTGAGGCAACTACGGGATAATATAAGATCATGTTATGTGCATGTTGATGGGAATAATGGTCTCATCTTCTGAGACGAGGCAAAATTTTCCTTATAACCTTTTTCCAGCACAGCCAAAGAAAACCAATAGCCTGGGTTTTTGAAAATAAAGAGATAAGTGCAGAATGGTGCAAGGTACTTTCTTAATTTATTCATTCATTTATGTTTTTAGTAAGGGGGCGGGGGGGGGGGGGGAGGGTGAGAAGGCTAAAAATGTTAGAAGCAGATCAGACACATGAGCGTACGTAATACACATTATACACACACAATGATCAAAAACAATGATCATCGAAGAAAAGAAAACAGGAATACTCAGAGCAACAGGCAACACTCAACTCAACATCGAAAAAAAAACTTTATACGGTCCAGTTATGATCGATATATAATGTAAAGAGCTAGGTTCCATTTTAAATATCAGCAAAATCGCGGTGGGGTCGCCATTAGCAGCGTATGAAGCTTTTCATCAGGTCACGACGAACTTTCGCGACGAGTAAAGATGTATTGAAGGTAATTGTAAACCGTGGTAATTGTAAACCATCATTTGATACAACGCTGGCAACTTCACGAGGCAACTGGTTCCACTCTGAAACCGTTTCGGAGAAAAATGACGCCTTAAATAAATTTGTACGGCAAGGGATTTCTCGTACTCTTAAATGATGGTCTGTACATTCAGAGACACAACAAGGGCGCCTAAAATACTTATCTCTTTCTATATTTACCCCCGAATGGTATATACTATTAAATAATTTTAGCCGTAATTTCCGTCGTCTAGCGTTCAGGCTTTGTTCGTGTAGCGCTGAACTGCCGTTCGTAATTTCCAGAGACAAAGCATGCAGCCATGTTTTGTATACGCTCTAATTTATGTTTATCTTGTAGAGTGGGAGGATCTCAAACAGTACATGAATATTCTAGGATGGATCCCACAATGGTCTTGTAAAGCAAATCCCAGCAGGCTTATGGGAACTTTCGTGCGTTGCGGCGAAGAAGACCCAATGCGTGACCCGCCTTAGCTACGCTATAGTTGACACGGCGATGCCAATTTAACTCTGGGGTAAAATACACACCGAGACACTTATACTCAAATACACGGCACAACAAAGAATTGTTTGAGGTGTAGGATCGAAATTAAGGGTGTCTTTTGTTTTGTTTTTTTGCGAAAGCAATACACCGCCAGGTCTAACCGCTCGTGGCAGTGTGTCGTGTCCATGTCCGCGTCCGTGGTCCCTCAGCCTGCCATGACGTTTGAATTCAGGTTACCCCTATGCCACGGGCAGGAGCTGCCAACTCGCGTCGCTCCTTTCATATGGGAGGGTGATATCAGAATGAGCCTGACAGAACCGTTTGCATTCTCGTTGCCCCTACGACACGCAGGCACGTAGGGGAATAATGTAGCAGGCAAAATAAGCTTCCACCATTGCTTTCGCAATTCAACTAGGGTTAGCCATGAGCTAAACCACAACTAATTTTTATGTGTGTACACCATACACACTGCAGCTAGCACAGGACCGGATTAATGAAGGAATAGGGAAAGGCCTTCGCCCGGCCGTGGGTATATAATCAGGCTGCTGCTGCTGCTGCTGCTGCTGCTGCTGCTGCTGCTGCTGCTGCTGCTGCTGCTGCTGCTGCTGCTGCTGCTGCTGCTGCTGCTGCTGCTGCTGCTGCTGCTGCTGCTGCTGCTGCTGCTGCTGCTGCTGCTGCTGCTGCTGCTGCTGCTGCTGCTGCTGCTGCTGCTGCTGCTGCTGCTGCTGCTGCTGATGATGATGATGATGATGATGATGATGACGATGATAATGAGGATCATATATACTGTATTATTCTGATTTAGTCTCATACATAATTTTGTGCACCATGACAATATTTTGTCCCGATCCTGTTGAATTGTATAGGTAGGTGCCTATTTCGGAATTGGTTATCCTATAGAGTACACAATCATCGGCAGTCTCATATGGGATATGGAATCTCAGGCGGCGGAGGTCACATCCGGTGTCACACAAGGATCCGGGTTGGGGCCACTACTATTTTTGCGTTATGTTCAATTCGGAATTGAACATAAAGCAAAAATAGTAGTGGCCCCAACCCGGACCCTTGTGTGACACCGGATGTGACCTCCGCCGCCTGAGATTGCGCGCCGTTCACGACAACAAACTGGGTTCTCAACCGCAAGTATTCTCTAACCCAACATATTACTTGAAAATTAATATTACAAGCATACATTTTTTGAATCAACAAATTACGAGGCGCAGTATCAAAGGTTTTCTGGATATATACAGTCCATCGTGAGTGGCTTGTTCAAGGCTTCTGCTAAGTCACATGCAAATTCAGTGAGTTGGGTGACACAGCACAACCCTTTCCGAAAACCATGTTGATAAGTGTTAAGTAATGAATTCACACTCAAATGCACTATGATACTGGTGTACAAAATGTGCTCCAATATTTTGCACAGAACACACGTCATCTATACAGGGCGCTAGGTCAGAGCGCAGCTTCTGGGACCTGTTTTATGCACTGGCACAACGCTTGCACTTTTCCAGTCATTGGCAGGGACGCCTACCATAGCGGCATATCGAACATTATCTGTAAGAACGGTGCAAGCGAACGCGCGCACTATTTATAAAAACTGTTAGTCAACCCATCAAGCCCCCGACCATTTGAACTACTCAAGCGCTGCAAAAATGCCTCAATGCAGCGTGTCTTCCATATCAGCTATCTGCCTATTCTCAATCTGTCCGCCTGAGTCATCTTGCTCCACCACCGGCGTAAAAACGGAACTAAAGTACTGACTGAAAGATTATTCTTCTTTAGCTACGTCCTCGCGTACACAGTTATCGCCAGTCACAAGGGGCGGAATCGAGAGATTACCTTTCTTGTTCTTTTTTTTTTTAAATACTTCCAAAATGTCTTGTGGTTTTCTCGCAGCCTTACACGAAGTGATTCAAAAAACGAATCTTTGGCTGCCCGTATAGCCATTTTCGTGTTATTTTCTGCATCTTGTTCCGGTTTGCAGTGACCGATTTCTTTTTAAAAATAACATCTGTCTCCTTCGAGTGAGACAATGCAATTGTTTTGTAAACCATGGTTTACTTCTGCTTTGCCTACCGGTCAGTATACTTGATGGAACGAAATTATGCCTCACCTTATACATTTCCTGCTTTAGTAGGCTGCACAATTCTGGAACACCTGCGTTTTCTGCTCTTGATTCAAACAATGGGTAAAATGCCCTAAATTCTCTGTTCATGCCATCGATGTCAGCTTTATCGTAGTTGTATACTTCCCTACTTATTGGACCCGTTACTTTCGAATATTTGATGTTCAGTTCACAGCACGAAATATTATGGTAACTTATTCCTGGAATAAAAATTACTGATCTCACTAAATCAGGTTGATTTATTAATAGCATTTATGAACTTACTGATATTGTAAGGTGGGGGTTTATTTCTAGAAGAACTGAAATGAACTGGAAGAACTGAAGCAGGCATAGCAGCAGCCATAGATCAGCGAGACCTAGCCAGGCGCGCGTACAGGCGGAGACCACGCGCCTCGAGCACAAGCTCGTCTTCTTCTTTACAATGGCCTCCGGCTACAAAAGAGGTCAACCTGGCGACGGGGTGGAAGAGACCACGGGGTCAGGAAGGCTTGAGGCGTTGAACGTGCACTGTCTCACGGCCGCGACGACGGCGATCAGGAGACGGCGTGAGGTGCTCAGTAACGTAATTGTCAGGTGATGTCCGCTCCAAGACGCGGTAGGGACCATGATATTTTGCCAGAAGTTTCCTGGAGAGGCCCGGTGTACTGGGAGGTATCCGTAGCCAGACGAGAGAGCCAGGTGGAAAAGGGGGGCAGGTGGATCCTATGCGTTGCGAGCTTGTTGGAGGCATTGGGTAGCCGTCGTGAGGGACCGTGCGATCTGGCGACAATCATCGGCGTACTTGGCAGCTTGAGAAATGGTGGTACACTCAGTAATGTCAGGGTGGTAGGGTAACAAAGTATCGACGGGAACGGAGGAATGGCGACCATACAGAAGGAAGAAATGAGAAAATCCTGTAGTAGATTGTGTGGCAGTATTGTGCGCGAATGTAATAAAATGAGGAGGGTTCAACACTGCAGGACCGAATGTGGAGCGAAAGCATTAGCTGCGGGTGACCAAGTGTTCTTCTTCTTCTTCGTCTTCTTCGCGGCTGTTTGTCACGGATCTCCGGAGAACGCTAAGGCCGAAAGCATGAACTAGACGCCAGCCGCACCCGCACGGACGCACATTTAATACACACGCACAGACGCTAACACGCAAACAAAATTAACAAAAACTAACACAACCTACAAAGACTAAAGATAGACACGATGCTTGACACTAAAAGATAGCGTTCCACTTTCGAGCTTACAGTTCGAAGCGGGCGACGCGTTTCGTGGGTCCAGGCAATGGCATCGGCGTCGAGGTGGCTTCCGGCTCGCAATGAGCTGGTCTTGTTGGCCGCAACGGACGACCTCCCGTTGAAGAGTGGGCTGAAGCAATGTTGGCGTTCGTGGCGGCGTTGAGGTGAACCTCCTGGGCGATGCAGGTGGATGGTGGTACGAGCTTTGGAGGTGCCCCCTGGACGTAGCAGGTGGCTGAGTAGTCGCTCAATCCCCGGAACCAGTTCGAGGACAGCAAGGAGTCTACGGCGCAGTGCCGTAAAACATGAGGACACCAGTACAGCAGCCGGCGTTGCTTACTCCCAGCCAAGGCGTCCCTCACCTCCCGGAGCCTCCTCTTCTCTGGCTTCGACCCCCTTGCTTCTTCATATTGCGCCTTTTTATACCCTCAGCTTTGATACACGTCAGCTTTATCGTCGTCTTCATCGTCTTCTGTTCACCAATCAGCGCTTGTCATGTCACCGACTACTTCTTCTTCATCTTAATCCTTCGTTGGTCCACGTAATCCATTTTTGCTGTCGTCGTCGTCTTTGCTTTCGCAAAAATCCTCTGTATTTGGCCTCTTACACGTGACACTGTTCAAGGTCATTCGTGACTGCGGCCACGGACTACGCGACAGGCCGAAACCTAGTGTAGTATCGCTTTTGCAATAACAGGAAAAAACCAGGTAGAGCTGTGCACGGGCTCGGGCTGGCCCGAAAGCCCGTACCCGGCCCCGCCCGCGGGCCGGGCTCAGGCTGCTCGCAAGCCTTCTCTCTCGTGCTCGGGCCGGGCCCAGGCCAAGGTATAGTTGTCTCGGGCGGGCCGGTCGAGCCAGACACCACTATCACGAACACAAGCGACTTTCGCGAAAGCGCGAATACGGCCACAGTGCGATAAGCGTCTAGAATGCACAGCATTTTCCCGCTTCCTCCCCCACACGAGAGCTCCCGAGTTCTTTCCCGGCGTCTAACCGCCTTTACTCGCCGCCTCCTCGCCACGAACGGACCTTTGGTAGCCTTCAGTGCCGGGGGCCGCTTGTGGGCTATTTAGTTTCGAGTTTCGCTTTTCCGCTGGGGTAAACATGGAGCTGATGTTTAGGTATTCATTTAGAGATTCGCGCCTCGCTGTCGCCTATCAAACGTGTCTGTTTTGGCTTACTTCTGCTCACATGCCTCGCTTGAAGCGAGACATAGCTCAAAGCATCTGGGGGCAAGAGTTTGCTCTTGTTTGTCTTCTTGTGAAAAGTTGACGTGAAAGGCACACGGTGAGCCAGGCGAGCTCACCCAGTACTTGGCCACAAAATCAAACCCTTGTATAGGTTTAGAGCTAGCGCACTTTTGGAGAAGCAAACAAGCTGCTTATCAAAAACTTGCTTTCCTATCAAAGAACGTGTTAATCATTCCAGACACAAGTTCGAGCACCGAAAAAAACTTCAGCGCTACCGTATTCATTATCCAGGAGCGCCGCAAATGTCTCAATGCAATTCATAATTTGTTTTTTCACAATGAAGTAATTCTAGTTATGTGTTATGCCACTATGTATTCAGTAAATTTGCAATTTCAAATGTGAGAACTCAACATGTCCACATTTCGGATAATTTTAACATCCTGAAATATTTGTATTCTGCTTCATCGCTTCAACTGCAATTATAGCATGACGGGCCGGGCTGGGCCCGGTCCTTAAAATCTGAGCGCCGGGCCGGGCTCATGCCCTTCCAGAGTCGGACTGGGCATGAGCTCGAGTCTGTAGAGGTGGGTCCGGGCCGGGCTCAGACTAAACATTTAGGCCCGTGCACACCTCTAGGACCCGGGCCCAGTTCGTGTGGTTCGAGCTTACGTGCATAGACAGCACGTCACCCAGAGTACGGTTAAAACGCTCAGTGAGGCCATTTGTTTGAGGCTGGTACGCAGTGCAAATTCGATGAATTACATTGCTCTCTTGGAGCAGAGCTTGTATGACGTCGGACAAGAACACGTTGCCTCGGTCGCTAAGCAGCTCTAAGGCGCCGTGTCTAAGGATTGTTACGACCAAGCATCCGCATTTGCGCGCTCTATTGTTCGCCTGTGGGCATGGATAAGTGCTGTGAATATGTGGTGATGGTCCAATGGCTCTAAGTGAGCCTGTTTCCAGGAATCCTGTTTTGTAAGCCTGTTTTGCTTTGTGGACACTCTGCAAATGCCAAATTGACCCTGCCAAGAGAACGTCTGGAAAAACACAAAGAAACGTCCCCCTGCGGGAAATGCAGAAAGTGCTTTCTTTCTTTTGTTCACCCTTCCAGTCGATAAGCCCTATCGTCCAGTGAGGAATGCCTACTTTCCAAAGGAGACGACAGAGTGACATGTCCGCTGACATGCAGGACAAGAAAGGAGCATGACGCATACAGCCATTAAGTGATTTCCCAGGAATGCAGGAAAGATTTGCAATTGTCGAAAACGGACAATGCTGGGAGCGGATGCGGCGCCACGTGCACTCGGGTTTCTGAGAAGTAAAACCACTTGTCAGAACCAGCCTGTGGTTTCTTTGCTGAAGAATAGAAATGTACCTCCTCTCCTCGCCGTTCCCAAGCTTTTCCCGCCAACAAGTGATCACGCCCAACGAATGAATGCCGGACCAGTCAGTGCTTCAGACCATCAGTGCAGTGATGTGTTCGATTGGATGCCGATACCTGAGGGGCGTGCCCTGGATTTGGTTGGTCAGCATCTTCAGAGAGGGGCTGGACATAGGGGGTTTTAAGGACGCTGCAGAGCACGAAATGTCGCTCTGAGCCCTGGGTAAACGGCTCATCCAGTCGCTTCTCGCTATGAACTCTTAACGCTTGCCATTTTGCTGATGTACCCTTCTTTTTCGTGTAAATAATCTTGTAAATAAGTTTCTCAAAGTGCCATTAAACCTGCTTGTACATATTTCACCAACTTCGAAGATTCAATCCTACTTCAACCCCGAGTCTCTGCACGCTACCAAGTGAAGGCCGGGTCGACATAGCCCCAGCGTCGCGACAACTGGTGACCAGCGTTGGGATCTGAATCTACAAGCCACAACATCTGATGACTGGAGGTGGGATCTGGATCTACAGGCTACAACATCTGGTGATTCGAGGTGGATCAGAATCTACAAGCCACATCTTGTGATCGGAGGTGGCATCTCAAGCAACAAGCAGGCGCAACAATCGACCAACAAGAGAGCAGCTCGGAACATCGATCGCATGTGTGGGTGAGTGCTTGGCTTTTCTTCTGATGTGGACCAGGTTCTAGAACAGGGTTAGATTTTAGAACTGGTAAAAAGTGTTGAAACGCCTTTAGGTTTGGTAGTTTGCACTGTTGTTTTGGAAGTAGCCGACACTCGGAGCGATCATGGACCTACAAAAGCTGCAGAAACCGGAACTGTTGCAATTGTGTGAGGAATTGGGAATTGATACAAGAGGTTTGGCACGAAAACCTTTGATTATAAAGGCAATCACAGATTTGGGAGCCGATGATGAGGAGCTCAGTGAAGCATGGAACCTCATCGCCCAAAAAAAAGGAGGAGCAGCTCAGACAGCAGAAAGAGCGGGAAAAAGAGGAAAAGAGGCGTGAGCGTGAACTTGAGAGGGAAAAAGAGGAAAGGGAGCGCGAACGTCAGAGGGAAAAAGAGGAAAGGGAGCGTGAACTTGAGAGGGAAAAAGAGGAAAGGGAGCACGAACGTGAGAAGCTTGAAAGAGAAGCAAAAAAGCTGGAGCTAGAAATTGAGCTCCGGAAATTAGAACTAGAGTTGAGCAAGAGGTCGGGCAATTGTCCCCAGCTAGCGGTACCTCTTCTCAACAAGGAGGCAGATTTCAAGATGTCAAAGTACATGCAGCCATATGTGATATCAGGGGATATCGGTCTGTATCTGGCTAACTTTGAGCGAACCTGCGAAAAACTGTCCTTCCAGCGAGACACTTGGTCTCAGAGATTATTGACGGTTCTGCCCAGCGAGGCAGCGGAGGTTGTCGCGCGGCTAAGCAAGGAGGACGCGGACAACTACGAGAAGGTCAAAGCTTGCCTTCTGAGAAAGTATAGGGTTAGCGCCGAGGCGTTCAGACAACGTTTTCGGAACGCTACTAAGTCCAGGGACGAGAGTTACCCTGAATTCCTGTACAATTTAAGAGTAAATTTGGGCGAGTGGCTAAAGAGCACAGATTCCTACAGTGATAGGGACGCTGTAGTCGAGCGAATTCTTTTGGAGCAGTTTTATAACTGCCTCCCAGAAAAAGAAAGAAATTGGTTACAGGACCGAGGCGAAATTAAGTCGGCAACTGAAGCTGCCGAACTTATTGAGGAGTATGCTTCGCGCCGACAATTCAGCAACCCAGCAGTGGATAGGCCCCGCAATCCCAAGTTCAGTGTGAAAAACCGTCAGGAAAGGCACTTTGCTAGAGTTGGAAACGAAGAAATGAAGGTTTCTTCAGGCAAATTCCCTAGAAAGGACGGCAGTGAGAAAAGTGGGGAAGTGACCAACGTGCAGAACACAAAGAATAAGCTTGAGGCTAGGAAGCCGCTCACATGCTTTAGGTGTAATGAGCAGGGTCACATTGCCGTCAACTGCCAGAAAGAAAAGATTGCTTTCTCGTATGTCAGGGACTGCGATGAAAATATGCAGCTTTTAGAACCCTACCTGCATGACCTAGTAGTCAACGGGAAGCCTTGCAAGGTACTGCGCGATTCGGCCGCAACGATGGATGTTGTCCATCCGGCGTATGTGTCGCCTTCCGACTATACAGGACAGTGTACGTGGATCCGCCAGGTAGTGGAGGAACAGAGTGTGTGCTTGCCGATCGCGAACGTGGTCATCGAGGGCCCTTTCGGCGAATTAACAACCGAGGCTGCCGTTTCAGGAAAGCTTCCTAAGTGCTATCCGTATTTGTTCTCCAACAAATCGGACATGCTACTGCGAAAGAGGGGCATCCTTTTCGGAGACAGTGTTGTGCAAGCATTAACACGTTCAAAGGCGCGAGAACTAGCTACACTGCTCATACCAGAAAAATCCACAGTGGAGGAAACGGCAGTTAAAACAGTGGTCGATGCGGAAGATAGCGGGTCGGAAAACTTTGAGAGCGAGACATCTCAGATAAGTCAACTTGAAAGTGAGCTTGATGAGACGCGGAATGAGGACGTTCTTGAGAGTAACCTCTTGCCGCCAGTGTCTAGTAATCTCACGAGACTTCTAAGTGGAACCCGAGAGGACTTAGCTATGGAGCAAGCCGTGGTAAATCTAACGTTAAACCTTCCCGAGATGGGGGACAACTTGATTTGTCTCAGCGGAAAAGGAAGCAACGCTCAGGAGCTTCTCAAAAAGACGGAGCAGAGAGGAGAACTAAAGAAGTCCCAGCTGTCCGATCTGGGCGAGATAATAACAGAGTTTGAGGCCTGCTTCGTGGACAGGCCAGGCAGAACTGATTTGACTGAGCACGATATTGAGCTGACTTCAGACGTGCCAGTGCGATCAAGGTGCTACCGATTTTCTCCAAGGCAAAGAGAAATTCTGGATAGGGAAGTAACTCGCATGCTGGAATTGGGAGTAATAAAACCCTCGGAAAGCGATTATGCTTCGCCTATGATCTTAGTAGAAGCTCCAGGTAAAGACCCTAGGCCTGTGGTAGACTACCGAAAGCTAAATTCTCTCACCAGGGATCAAGTGTATCCTATTCCGAATATTGAGGAGAGAGTAGAACAGGTCAGTAGAGCGGCGTATGTGACTACGCTGGACCTTACTCGAGGATACTGGCAAGTACCGCTCACTGAACGCGCCAGCAGATACGCGGCTTTCGTCACTCCGACGGGCAGCTACCAGCCAACAATGATGAGTTTCGGGCTCAAAAATGCTCCATTTTGTTTTTCCCGACTCATGGATAGGGTTTTAAAGGGGTGTGAAACATTCGCGGTGCCTTATTTAGATGACATTGCGGTTTTTTCCGACTCATGGGCGGACCATATGGTACATCTAAGAGCTGTACTGAGCCTTTTGCGTCAAGCTGGACTAACCGTAAAGGCCGAGAAATGTTGCCTGGCAAGGGCGACCGTGGACTACTTGGGTCACAATGTAGGTCAAGGTTTCAGGAAACCCAGCGAGATTAAGATTTCTGCGGTAGCAGACTACCCGCGGCCGAGCACGAAGACGGAAATTCGAGCATTCCTGGGTCTGACTGGGTACTACAATCACTACATCCCTAACTATTCAGCTTTGGCTAGCCCTCTGACCGACGCTCTCCGCAAGACAGAACCGACAAATGTAGTCTGGGACGAACAAAAGGAAGCCTCCTTCGTAAACCTGAAGGCTGTGCTGATTAGCCGTCCGGTATTGCGAGCTCCAGACTATGACCGAGAATTCACGGTCCAGTGTGATGCCAGTGATCGAGGGTTAGGTGCTGTTCTCTGCCAGAGAGATGACGATGGTAATGAGCACCCCGTGCTCTACTTGAGCAGAAAACTGAGTACTAGAGAGAGGGCTTATTGCGCGTCAGAGAAAGAATGCGCTTGCATTGTATGGGCCATTCAAAAATTGCAGTGCTATCTTGGAGGGGCCAAATTCACCGTAGAGACGGACCATTGTCCCCTGGCTTGGCTGCAAACTGCGACATCGAAGAACAGTCGCCTTCTTAGGTGGAGCTTGATTTTACAGCAGTACAATTTTGAAATAAGATACAAAAAGGGGAAGTTAAATGGGGAATGCGGACGCGCTTAGCCGCTCTTTCTAAGCGGTCCGAGATGTTCCTCACCATGTATCCAAATTGATAAGCAGGTTTTTTTTTTTTTTCGTGCGCTTGTATATGTGTGGCTATGTAAAGCAGCACGTTTGGTTTTCTAGGAATACGTGGGTCCTGAACGTCTTGAGAGTGGGCTTTTCTCGAACAACAATGGCAGTTTTCTTTTAAACTGGTCTCTTCAGACGGGAGCCGAGTGCTTGTTTAGACATGTGGTTGAGTTTCAGACAGCTCGAGCAATTTGGCCTACAACAATCAAGACAACGCGACAAGCAACAGCGAGCTTCAAGCGTTCACGTGCAGGCCATTAAGTCGTCTCTTCATGCAGCAGCGGCGACTGCTGCCCTCCGTGACTCTTCTGGCGGGGGAGGAGGCTGTTACGACCAAGCATCCGCATTTGCGCGCTCTATTGTTCGCCTGTGGGCATGGATAAGTGCTGTGAATATGTGGTGATGGTCCAATGGCTCTAAGTGAGCCTGTTTCCAGGAATCCTGTTTTGTAAGCCTGTTTTGCTTTGTGGACACTCTGCAAATGCCAAATTGACCCTGCCAAGAGAACGTCTGGAAAAACACAAAGAAACGTCCCCCTGCGGGAAATGCAGGAAGTGCTTTCTTTCTTTTGTTCACCCTTCCAGTCGATAAGCCCTATCGTCCAGTGAGGAATGCCTACTTTCCAAAGGAGACGACAGAGTGACATGTCCGCTGACATGCAGGACAAGAAAGGAGCATGACGCATACAGCCATTAAGTGATTTCCCAGGAATGCAGGAAAGATTTGCAATTGTCGAAAACGGACAATGCTGGGAGCGGATGCGGCGCCACGTGCACTCGGGTTTCTGAGAAGTAAAACCACTTGTCAGAACCAGCCTGTGGTTTCTTTGCTGAAGAATAGAAATGTACCTCCTCTCCTCGCCGTTCCCAAGCTTTTCCCGCCAACAAGTGATCACGCCCAACGAATGAATGCCGGACCAGTCAGTGCTTCAGACCATCAGTGCAGTGATGTGTTCGATTGGATGCCGATACCTGAGGGGCGTGCCCTGGATTTGGTTGGTCAGCATCTTCAGAGAGGGGCTGGACATAGGGGGTTTTAAGGACGCTGCAGAGCACGAAATGTCGCTCTGAGCCCTGGGTAAACGGCTCATCCAGTCGCTTCTCGCTATGAACTCTTTTTGCTGATGTACCCTTCTTTTTCGTGTAAATAATCTTGTAAATAAGTTTCTCAAAGTGCCATTAAACCTGCTTGTACATATTTCACCAACTTCGAAGATTCAATCCTACTTCAACCCCGAGTCTCTGCACGCTACCAAGTGAAGGCCGGGTCGACATAGCCCCAGCGTCGCGACAGGATGAACCTCCGCAGAAGAAAGGGTGCCACATCCTGGGCTGTCGCAGTAGGGAGAGCGGCGGTTTCAGCATACCGCGTCAGGGGATCTATGACAACAATAATTCATCGTTTGCCCGATATTGTGTACGGGAGGGGTCCCTTTAAATCAATCCCAACACGGTCGAAAGGGCGAGGAGGACAAAGGAGTGGCTGCAAAACTCAAGAAATACGGTGGGTGGGCATCTTGCGGCATTGGCTGTCGAGGGACGAGCGCACCGACTTCAAAACAAAGTTATACTTGCCACGCCAGTAATATGGGAGGCGCAGGCGCGTGTGCGTCTTGAAAAGGCCCGCGTGACCGCATTGCATGTCAGTGTGAACGCATGAGCAAATGTAGGCCTGTGGGTGGCGTGCAAGGATGAGGAGCCATTTTCGTCCATCAAAATGGTAATTGCGATGGTTGTCACGGATGTCAAAATGTGAAGCTTGACGCCGTAGTGCACGCGATGGTGTAACCGCCGCGGGGTCGGAGAGAAAGTCGAGAAGAGCCCTAATCCAAGGATCCTTGCGCTGCTCAGAAGGCACGTTCATGATGGCGAGAGACGATGCAGGAGTCTCGACGTCGCAGAGGCTGGCTATTTCTGCTGGTAGTGGGGAGCGGGACAAGGCATCAGCATCCTGATGGCTACGACCCGTCCGGTGGACGAGACAACATGGGTGTCATATTCCTGGAGCCGCAGTGCCCATCGTGCCAAGCGACCAGAAGGATCGTTTCTTTTTGAAGAAAACCAACAGACGGCATGATGGTCCGCAATGACCTCGAAAGAATGGCCATACACGTAAGGGCGAAATTTGTCGACGGCCCACATAATGGCGAGGCATTCTTTTTCTGTTACAGAGTATGTCTTCTCGGCTTTGGTAAGTGTGCGGCTGGCATACGCAACGACATATTCTTCGAATCCAGCTTTGCGCTAGGCAAGCAATGCTCCGAGACCAGTACCACTGGCGTTCGTGTGGACTTCCGTTGGAGCCACCGGGTTGAAAAGGCGCAAAATGGGAGGGGTCATAAGGAGACGACGCAGGGTGTTGTAGTCGCACGCAGGTGACCAAGCCGAGAAAGCGGTATCACTGCCGAGCAGCTGAGTCAAAGGGGCAGCAATAGATGCGAAATTGCGAATGAACCACCTAAAATAAGAGCAAAGCCCTAAGAAACTTCGTAGTTTCTTATTGGAGGAGATCTTGGGAAACGCTGTCACAGCACGAAGTTTGGCAGGATGTGGGCGCTCACCATCTTTCGAAATAACATGACCTAAAATTGTGAGTTCACGGGCAGCAAACGTGCATTGACTTTTTTTTTTATTTCAGGTGCAGAAAAGCGTTCTTGAGGCATATCATCAAAACGTGCTTCAAGCTACATAGATGCCTTTAAAAACCGTGCAAAAAGATCACGATATCGCCCAAATAGCACAGGCAAGTTTTCCACCTGAGGCCACGCAAAACTGTCTATCATTCGCTCGAATGTTTCCGGAGCGTTGCATAGGCCGAAAGGCATGACAATAAACTCATAAAGGCCGCCTGGGGTCACAAATGCGGTTTTGGCTTGATCTTCAGCTGCCATTGGGACCTGGCAAAAACCAGAGTGCAAGTCGAGTGACGGAAAGAGCTCCGCACCTTGGAGGCAGTCCAGAGTGGCATCGATGCGGGGCAGAGGGTAGACGTCTTTTCTCGTGATCTTGTTAATGCGGCGGTAATCGACGCAAAACCTGACAGATCTGGACGCGATCTAGACGCTGACGCAGAGGAGCATGGGCACCGGTGTCAATGTGGTGTTCGACAGTTGACGTGCTCCCAAAACCAGTTGGCAATCGAGGGAGGCACGGAACGCTTCAAAGAGCGCCTGATTTCGCTGAGGTGAAGGAAGTGAGGGGTCTATAGAGTGAAGAAAGAGATCTGGCAACTACGTAGCGGGCGCAGGAGTAGGTGGGCTGAGCGCATTCATGTCGAACGGAGGTGACTCTCCGAGGCTGTTGGTGTTGAAAACAGAACTGAAAAGCTGCTAAATACCGATGCATTCACCGCGGCGGAAAGCGAAAGGGCTTGAAAACGGGCTCGAGATCCATAATGAGGTGAGTCCGGCGGACATGGTGAGCAGGGAATAAGGCAGAAGGAGACCGTGGCGGCGTAGAAGAATATTACACCGTGTAAAGACGACACTTGCATCGCGAACAGAGTCACAGGAGAGAGACACTATCACAGATGAACACGCAGGAAATGCAGTACTGCCGGCGACAAGATCTTTGGCAGAAACAGAGGCATCGAAAAGCTCAGCGTCCGGCACGGGATCAGGTAGTGCAGAGAGCGCTAGTTGAGCTCCCGGGCACAATGTATGACCGCGTCGTGAAGCGATAGGAAGTGCCAGCCCAAGATGATCGCATGTGAACATCACGGCAAAACAATGAACTAGATTGTATACAAAATGTCTTGAATGTGTACTCGAGCAGCACAAGCAGCAGACGGCTGAAGGAGGTGTGCACTCACAGTTCGTAACGACATGTCAGAAAGGGGCGCCTTCACTTTTCTCAAAGAGCGGCAAAGCGCTGCATCCATCACAGAGATCGCCGCACAGGTGTAGACAAGCGCCATCACAGAAACACCATCTACGAAACGTTCAGTTAAATTAGCTGCAGATATTCGAGACCTTTTAAATTTTGACAACAGCGCAGTTCTCGCCTCAGGAACAGCGGCGCCTAGTTTTCCTCCTGGGCTGCCGAGGTACGGCATCGCATCGGAGAAATGGAACGCCGACGCGGCGAAGGTGAACTGCAACCAGAGGTTACAGTGGATAGCTTTAGGGTGGCTCAACAGGAGAAGAGCACTGGCGTTGGTTCCCGTAGCCGGAAACTTCAAAAGGCGGTGAATTCATCGACGGCAGTTCCGCAGCACATGACCTCGAAAGCCGCAGAAGTAGCAGATCGGACGATAGTCAGTCGTGCGCCAGGAGTTTGCCGGTTGAGCAGGCGGTCGAATAAACTGCGCAGGTTCTCGAGCAGGACCAGGAGGCGGCTGAACGTAGGCAGGTTGTCGAGGCGGAACATATGTAGGTGGTGGTCGGGCAGCAAGAGCCGCACATGTCAATGGGGCTGCGACCGGGATGGGTTGAGGGGCTCGAGAAAAAGCTTCAGCTACCTGTTCTTGAATAACCGGGCGCAGACTGGGAACTAGGTGTGATGAAGGATATTCATGGCAGGACATAAGGGAGAGCTGTCGAACAATGTCTTCCCGAATGAAGCTCTTGATTTGTGGCAGGAGCGCACGATGCTAACCAGCATGTGTAAGGCCAGCAAACAACTCAGCGTGCATAGTGATCGCACGAGCTAGGGCCTTTTGTTTGCGCAGTTCATCAAACTTTTGACATGACAACTTCTGCGACGGTGCGTAGGTCTAGCGCAAGCAGCATGGGGCAAGGCGTCGTCATCGATGCCCTGCAGAATGTGCTTGAACTTGTCGGCCTTTGACATCTGTCCGTTCACGCGCTTGCACAAGTCGATAACGCCCTCGATATAACTCGTAAAATTCTCGCCAGCCTGCTGAGACCGCGCAAACAAGCGCTATTCAGCGCGGAGTTTTCTCAGAGCCGGACAGCCGAAAACTTCAGAAAAGCTGGCTTTGAACACGGACCATCTTAGAATGTCCGCTTGATGGTTCCGAAACAATAGATTTGCTACGCTGGTGAGATAGAAAATCACGTTGCTTAGCATAGTTTCCGCGTCCCATTTGTTGTAAGCGCTCACCCGCTTGTAGGATGTGAGCCAGTCCTCGACGTCATGGTCGTCAGTGCCGCTGAAGATGGCGGGGTCTCGCTGGCGGAGAGAGCCGGGACAAACGATAACCGAGCCAACTTGTACGGCTTGGTCTTTGGCGTCGTCAGGCATCGCAGGATGTGGCAACGCGCGGCTGCGAAGTTCCATGGCGAGAGGATGGATCTTAACAAGCACCAACACCATATATAAGGTGAGGGTTTATTTCTAGAACTTAAGTGAACTGGAAGAACTGAAGCAGGCGTAGCAGCAGCCACAGATAAGCGCGACCAGAAAGGCGCGCGAAAGACCACGCGGCTCGAGCACTAGCTCGTCTTCTTATTTACAATATAAACGGTTCTAAGCTTCCGATACGTAGAAAAAGTTTGGTTCTAAAATTTATCCTCGCTTCACAACACGCTTTGGGGCTTTTTGTAGAACACCGATGGGGTGCGTTTTTAAGCAAGTGTGAGGCAACCGTGGATTGTTAAGATATATTTATTAACATATCCATCAAAATGGCCTAAGCTTCAACCGCGTACCCAAAGTTTTTCTTAAGCTTGTCCTGCGCTCACAAAGCGCATTTAAGCCCTTCCGTAGAACGTAAATGGATTGCGTTTTTAAATAAGTGTGCGGCAACCGTGGAGTATTGAGATTATAGACATGTCCATGGATAATGGCCTACGCTTCGAACGATTAACAAACGTTTTTTTCTGAAGCTTTACCTGCGCTCACAAAGTGAATTTTAGGCCTTCCGTAGACCGACAACGGATTGCGTTTTCAAATAATTGTGGGGCAACCATGTAGAATGGAGATAAATTTATGGGCATGTCAATCAAAATAAACTAAGCTTCAAATGGGTACCAAAAGTTTGTCTCTGAAATTTGTCCTGCGATCACAAACAGCATTTAAGGCCTTCCGTCGAACGTCAATGAATTACGTTTTTAAATAAGTGAGAGGCAACCGTGGAGTATTGAGATACATTTATGGCCACGTCCATCGAAGTTGACTAAGCCTCAAATTCGTACCAAAAGTTTGTCTCTGAAGTTTGTCCTGTGATCACAAAGCGCATTAAAAGCCTTCCATAGAAGATCACAAAGCGCATTAAAAGCCTTCCATAGAACGACAATCGATTGCGTTTGTATATAAGTATGAGGCGTACTGAGATACAATTATGAACATATCCACTGAAATGGCCTAAGCTTCAAATCGTACCAAAAGTTTGTTTTTGAAGCTTGTCCTACGCTCACAATGCGCATATAAGGCCTTCCGTAGAACGACAATGGATTGCGTTTTCAAACAAGTGTGAGGCAACCATAGAGTATTGTGATACATTTATCAACATGTCCATCGAAATGGCCTAAGCTTCAAATGCATATACCAAAAGTTTGTCTCTGAAGTTTGTCCTGTGATCACAAAGCGCATTAAAAGCCTTCCATAGAACGACAATCGATTGCGTTTGTATATAAGTATGAGGCGTACTGAGATACAATTATGAACATATCCACTGAAATGGCCTAAGCTTCAAATCGTACCAAAAGTTTGTTTTTGAAGCTTGTCCTGCACTCACAATGCGCATATAAGACCTTCCGTAGAACGACAATGGATTGCGTTTTCAAACACGTGTGAGGCAACCGTGGAGTATTGTGATACATTTATGAACATGTCCATCGAAATGGCCTAAGCTTCAAATGCGTATACCAAAGGTTTGTCTCTGAAGTTTGTCCTGTGATCACAAAGCGCATTAAAAGCCTTCCATGGAACGACAATCGATTGCGTTTGTATATAAGTATGAAGCGTACTGAGATACAATTATGAACATATCCACTGAAATGGCCTAAGCTTCAAATCGTACCAAAAGCTTGTTTTTGAAGCTTGTCCTGCGCTCACAATGCGCATATAAGACCTTCCGTAGAACGACAATGGATTGCGTTTTCAAACAAGTGTGAGGCAACCGTGGAGTATTGTGATACATTTATGAACATGTCCATCGAAATGGCCTAAGCTTCAAATGCGTATACCAAAGGTTTGTCTCTGAAGTTTGTCCTGTGATCACAAAGCGCATTAAAAGCCTTCCATGGAACGACAATCGATTGCGTTTGTATATAAGTATGAGGCGTACTGGGATACAATTATGAACATATCCACTGAAATGGCCTAAGCTTCAAATCGTACCAAAAGTTTGTTTTTGAAGCTTGTCCTGCGCTCACAATGCGCATATAAGGCCTTCCGTAGAACGACAATGGATTGCGTTTTCAAACACGTGTGAGGCAACCGTGGAGTATTGTGATACATTTATGAACATGTCCATCGAAATGGCCTAAGCTTCAAATGCGTATACCAAAGGTTTGTCTCTGAAGTTTGTCCTGTGATCACAAAGCGCATTAAAAGCCTTCCATGGAACGACAATCGATTGCGTTTGTATATAAGTATGAGGCGTACTGGGATACAATTATGAACATATCCACTGAAATGGCCTAAGTTTCAAATCGTACCAAAAGTTTGTTTTTGAAGCTTGTCCTGCGCTCACAATGCGCATATAAGGCCTTCCGTAGAACGACAATGGATTGCGTTTTCAAACAAGTGTGAGGCAACCGTGCAGTATTGTGATACATTTATGAACATGTCCATCGAAATGGCCTAAGCTTCAAATGCGTATACCAAAGGTTTGTCTCTGAGGTTTGTCCTGTGATCACAAAGCGCATTAAAAGCCTTCCATGGAACGACGATCGATTTCGTTTGTATATAAGTATGAGGCGTACTGAGATACAATTATGAACATATCCACTGAAATGGCCTAAGCTTCAAATCGTACCAAAAGTTTGTTTTTGAAGCTTGTCCTGCGCTCACAATGCGCATATAAGGCCTTCCGTAGAACGACAATGGATTGCGTTTTCAAACAAATGTGAGGCAACCGTGGAGTATTGTGATACATTTATGAACATGTCCATCGAAATGGCCTAAGCTTCAAATGCGTATACCAAAGGTTTGTCTCTGAAGTTTGTCCTGTGATCACAAAGCGCATTAAAAGCCTTCCATGGAACGACAATCGAGTTCGTTTGTATATAAGTATGAGGCGTACTGAGATACAATTATGAGCATATCCACTGAAATGGCCTAAGCTTCAAATCGCACCAAAAGTTTGTTTTTGAAGCTTGTCCTGCGCTCACAATGCGCATATAAGGCCTTCCGTAGAACGACAATGGATTGCGTTTTCAAACAAGTGTGAGGCAACCGTGGAGTATTGTGATACATTTATGAACATGTCCATCGAAATGGCCTAAGCTTCAAATGCGTATCAAAAGTTTGCTTTTGATGTTTGCCCTGCCATCACAAAGCGTATTTAAGGCTTTCCGTTGAAGGTTAATGGATTGCGCTCTTCAATAAGTGTGAGACAACCCTGGAATATTTGCGATAATTTAATGAACCTGTTCCCCGAAGGGCCCTAAACTTCGGACGCATACCAAAAGTTTGCTTTTGAAGTTAGTCGTGCGCTAGCAACAAATGTGTTTCTGCACCAAACTTCCCTTTTTCTGAAAATTAACAAACACCTAGAAGCTTGTCGAGGGAAATCTGCGAATATAATTATTGTTATCGTTATTTTAGGCAGCATTAGAGCACTGCACGGGCTCAGGCCGGCCCAAAAGCCCGGGCCCGGCCACGCCTGAAAATTGCCTTGTTTTGCCGGGCCCGTGCTGGGCTCGGGCTTGAGTTGTGAGCCTGGGCTGGGTCCGGAATTGAAGTGGGCCCAGACTGGGCTAGCGCTAGCTGCGTACTGCTTCTTTCAGAAATGAAGGAATTACGGTGCTAAGATCGTTACAGTGGTGTATGAATGAACCTCTACTAGCACATTTGTTTACGTCGAATGGGTGAATTAAAGCTACTTCGTAGACCGAGTTCAATCTGGGCTGCTCAGTGGTTTGTACAAGTTACTCTGGACGCGCACGCCTGGCGGCGCTCAACCACACAAGCGAAAAAGTTAAAAAGCGCTAAACCCAGCAGCGCGATATACTACAGTGCAAGTCATATGAAGCAATGGAGCGCACGACACATGGCTTGTTTGCACAAGCATGCGCCTACTAAAGTACATACATAACACCGCTAGTTTGAGATTTTTCAGCTATCAGTGACCGAACTCCTTCAGATCTAGCAGCCCCTTCGCCAAATAAAGAAGTCTCTACGCTATGAGAAATGCCATTAGATGTATAAGCCTACTGATTTTGGAATCTTCAATTACTCAAACATATATATGCACAATGAACAGGCGTTCTGCTTTTCGTCTCAATAGAGTTGCTGCAATGCGGCCATGAATTCCCCGCAAGAATATTCTTGCACAAGAATATGTAATGGTGCGGACAAAAGTAAACGAAGCACGTTTTTTCCTTCTAAAATTTTTCACGCGTTGCAAAATTGAAACTGCCAGTCATGGTATGTGCGAACCGTTAGTAGACAACAATGCCTTTCCACTTGGATAGATATTGTTTTCTTATCTCTATTGCAGAAGGCATGATTTTAATTTGAACGGAAAAGCGTGCTCCGTATTCTTATGTCCGAACCTGTACATTTCAGCTTTTCCAGCCCTTGCCCATGACGGGTCCAGTGACATAGATGCCAGGGCAATCTCTTAATTTGTTATTAAGCAAAGAACTTGCCCCAAGAGCTCATTGCTGAGAAGAATCGATATTTAAAATGCCCGAATTCCATAGCTCTTAAACGTCCATTGAGCACGATATCTTTAAATAAAATGTCACCCTAAAATTTTCTTGACCAAGCCTTTGCTTCTGACTGTGCTTTAACTGTTCCCTTCTGTGCTGAAAACAATATTCAGCAAGATTTTTCTCTCATCATGATTATTCTTATGCAGCATTCAATTAGTATTATTTAATAATGTTAAACTGCTATCAATCCTATCCAGTACTTAGACAGCAGTACGTTGGTTACACAGGCAGCAGTCAACTAAAAATTTATACATGAAATGCAGTCTTGACCGACGGGAAAAAAAAAAAAAATCCCGAAGAGCCCACCTGCAGGGCTGATTTAGCAATTCAGACAACAGAGAGGAGAATTACTCTTTGCACATACAACATTATTGGCCAGTTTATTATAATATCGCGCTGCTTCGTTAAATATAGAATGCTTCATGCAGTGTTTTCAAATCTTTTTTTTCTCTTACGGGCTTGGAATTCTTGTTGCATGTTATTTGAGATGTGAAATATTTTATATCCTGTTACTTGTCAATCAGAACAAGGTTATTTATGACGGAATAGAAAAGAGTTTCACGTTTATTCTTTCGCCTTAACTGTACATTTTTAAGGTGTCCACGCAGACTGACTTTGCCAGGCCTGAAGTGTGCCTATCCGTGGAAGCGCGGGCGGCCGGTTCGGGCCTGCTCCATGTCAGAGTGGGCCCAGGCCGAGTCGGGGCTGAAACACCAGACCCCTGCAATGCCCTAGGCAGTATACAAAAATTACGTTCAGAACTCTTTCCCAGAAAATCTCCAAAATTCCTGGGTATGAGGGGAGGTGAACAATTGGCAGCCACTGTGCCCGTGCATCATCACAGGCTGACTTGAAAGGCGAACTGTACACCGCAAACTGACTTGTCAAAGCTTCCTATGATTGACAATCCCGGTAGTAGTTTCGCAGAACCAGTCTACTCATTTAAATCCTCTTCATGTAAGAGTGATTTCGTATAACGCAAACTAAACTGCCCTCTCTCCTCGCCCTTTGCAGATGGTTGGTTTGTGGTGTTCAACGTCCCAAAGCGACTCAGGCTATGAGAGACGCCGTAGTGGAGGACTTCGGAAATTTCAACCACCTGGGGTTCCTTAACGTGCACTGACATCGCACAGCACGCGGACGCCTTGCTTTTCGCCTCCACCGAAAAGCGGCCACCGAGGCCGGGATTCGATCCCGCGTCCTTGGGAACAGTAGTCGAGCGCCGTAACCACTGCGCCACCCCGGCGGGGTCCTTTGCAGATGACAGAAGAGTTTGGGTCAACAGAGCGGGCCATGACTGCTGAGTACCACTGCCGCGACTCAGTGTTGCAGGAACGCGTTGCCTCAAAAGTTTCAGTGGGTGTAGCATCTGCAACAATAATGTACTACGTATCGCGTACCAAATCAACCTTGACAGCTTTAGACGATACAGAAAGTTTGAACTAACTTTAGCTAAAACGCATGTTATTGCATTGGTGGCTGTAAACCTTTTTCTCGCAGTCGGTACAAATTTTATTCTTCCAAAATAATGCTTATGCATGCCGAGGAAACAATAAATAAAAACCACAACCAATCAAAGTAAAATGTTGTGTAGAGCAGCGAAATACCGCAATATGGAGCATCGCAGCGCACTCAAAACAAGATAGTTGTACTAGTTGTAGAGAGAAACGGAACTAAATTATCTCTGTAATGCCCATGCAGTGAAAACGTCGCGCTGAAAAAAACTATAAATAATAACGTAATATGGTCGCTACTGAGCGCTACGCAGCAGAAATGTAAAACAAAAAGAATTAAAGGACATTTATCAAGGAATATATGATTACACATGAATATATGCTTAATTATGTTCTTCAAGAGTAATCTGTATATTGCAATAGAATGGAAAGGCGAGGCAATAGTTATTGATCATAAAATAAAATAAGGACGGTTGCGAATTGTAATTTTGATGACCTAGCTAAAGCTAGATGGTCATTTTTTATCTTTACTTTAATCACCCCTTGTCATCCGCCAATGGTGACACAATGTAGGTTTTCCAGAAATAAATATCAAAAAATTTCAATTCGAATCGTTACGAATGAACGAACAGCGAATAAAAGTCGCTCCGGGGGGGCTCAGTGGTTAGGGAGCTGGACTGCTGATCCCAGCCGCGGCGACCGCTTTTCGATGGATGCGAAAAGCAAGGTGCTCGGGTGATGCGCGATGTCAGTGCACGTTAAACATCCCCAGGTGGTCGAAAGTTCCGGAGCCCTCCACCCGCAAGGGGTATCGTGTCTGACTCGTGACACAAGGGTCACACGTTCGATTCCCATCTCCCCAATTTTCTTTTCAGTGCGATTATTTCCTTAACATATACGGCATTTTATGATGACGTTTGAGTCGAGTTACAACCATATATCACCACAATTTATCAACAGTCTTAATTGTTTTCAAATCCACGATACATCCCGATCCTCTCAGCCCATCTGGATTTTCCCCGAAATAACAATAGCGCCGACAACTAGGCAGACAAGAAACGAACTTCGGAGTTCTAGTTCATTCGGCACTAATGGGAGAGAGACAGTGAATGAAGCGAAGGAAATAACAAGAAGCTTAGCGACACAAGCATCCAGGTCTCTGCTTTATTTGGATCAGTACAACGAGACACAGTGTAAATAGGAAGTAAAGATACAGAGAGAGGGCACATATATTATCTTGCAAACAGTAACTGAGCCCCGTAGCCAAATAAACTTAACTACTGTGTTTCAGCCACCGCTGGCGCTTGCGGAAAAGTGCCGTCTATGTACAGAGGTGAATATCGCACTTCAGGGGTCGTTAAAAGCTTCCCGCCTGTTTCCGTTAAACTCAGGAGAGAAAGTTTGAAGGCCCGTCTTGAGTGGCGAGCGTCCCATCCACAGCTGACCGCCCATCGATCAGGGCAGGGGCATCGACGTCTCTGTTTGCATTAGGTTTGCGTGGCACGTGGCCAGCTGATTAATGCACCGGTAACAAAACGGCGTCGGTGGGAGAGGTTCCTGTACCAACACAATGAGAGGCCAGGCTAATGGCCTCGCTGTGTCGCGACCCACCTAGACTGTCACCGATCGCTGGCGGCGTCGCTCTTTCGTTTGTGCTTTACAACTCTGGGCGTCTCTTTTGTCCCCACTGGAAGTTGCCGATGATGTTTTTCTGTCGAGCGGACTGTACCCAATCGTTCAAAGCCTCGCCTCGTGGCGATCGATCTTGAAAGCACACCCGGGCTGCTGCGATTCCACGTTGGCGCAGTTCTACGGTGTGGCACTTCGCCTTAAGTACGGCCCAGGCTGGGGACACAATGAGCTCCAGGGAAGACCATGTGAAAGGCGAGGCTGTACCTAAATCTTTCGGCTTAACAGGAACCGCTTTTATCGCAGCCAGCGTGTGTTGGTAGGGCTGGTCCGTTTTAGGACATTCACAAACGCCTCTTTGCAAGAGTTTCATTCGGTTCAAATTTGTTTTCTTCTTGAACTTTTAAGGGAAAACAAGCGGCAACTTCAGCCTTCAAGCGATGAAAGATGATCTGTGCCGCTGTCCAATAGAGATGCCACTTCGCCTAAAGCCGGTTGTGTTTGGCCACGCAGACCCCACTTTTGAAAAGAAGCCTTCAGCCGGTCGTTAAATATCCGTTTGGAGAGTGAGTTTTCAATCAAGGATTGTCTTTTTGTACAAAGCAAAATTCGCACGAGTAAAGAGTGATAGTGGCCACTTTGGACCACTAAAGTGCGATGAGACGAAAGCCTCTATTGCGCGGTGGTCCGGAGCCCTCCACTACGGCACCTCTTTCTCTCTTTTTTCACTCCCACCTTCCTCCCTTCCTTTAGGTGCGGTTAAGGTGTCCACGGATAATTGTGGCAGATACTGTGCCTTTTCATTCCTGTAAACCAATTTGAAACGCCGCTGTTTCCTGCTTATGTATGCTGTTTGGTGCTGAGTTCGAGGAAGTGGCAAATGAAAGACGCAGCACGGATGTCTGGATCGGACGCGAGGAGAGGACAGCTTCGTATATGCGTGAATGAAGTCATGGCCGGATTTGACGTCATCACGGCGTCAGTTCCTGTTATTACACAGGGCCTGATGTGACGTCATGGTCCAGTCATGACGTCACGACTCGTAATGGCGTCACCGGGCGATGACATCATGGTTACAGTCACCTCTTCATTGTCATCATCACCGTTACCACTAACTAGCAAAGGCGGTCTCCATTGCAACCGCACCGGAATGTGGCTAGGCGAGGAGAACTAAGGTACGTTTCTCAAGTGCCCGGCGTGGCTGTCAGGATGATTGACAGCTATAATGGGGCAGGACGCAGGGCGTCATGAGTATAAGGCATTAAAAGCTTTCGCCTTAATATCCTGAATGTTTGGTAGACCTTAAACAACTTCTCATGTACTCGAGGTGGTTTGCTTATACGTAGGGCCGCTTATAACGTAGGTAGCGGCGACCCGGGAAATCTGCGCTATAAGCAGTACCGCGCTCTAACTAAATATTACGTCTTTTCAGATCAAAATGCACAAAGGATGGGTAGGGTCTCTTGCAAAATCACTTTATTATTCAGTGAAGCAACCAAAAGCAGCCCACTATGTCCGCTGCACGCTTATCTTAGTTTCAGCACACCACGCGCAGCGCGACTGCGAAAATTACTGCGGCCGCAGGACTGCGTATGTGCTTGTTAACAGCACATGCCCAGCCACACGAAGGCAGTCGCGCTAACCATTGCAATAGCGCTCCACGCGATATGCTAAAACATCAGCTGGCTTTTTTCGTTCCCACAAAAAATCTGAGGCGTCTGAGAACGAAACCTTTTAGTTAGGTGAAGCTGACAGAGAGTTTAGTGGACTGTTACGGCAGCCTACGAGTACCTCCCTTTTGCTTCGGCGGGACCGTCCTGTCATCGTGAAAATACCGCCTCTGGCAAATCGTTCGGCGCAGGTCACGTAGCTAGCTGAGCGCCTGTTCCGGTGGCGCCCCGACGTTCTGTGCAAACTAAGGCACAATCACAACGAGCGTTTGCGCTCACTTTTACGAAAAGAGAAATTGTGAAGGAAAGCAATACAGGGCGCCACAGCGAGAAAACGCGGTGCGATGAATTGGAAAGGGTAAAAGCGAAAGAACGACTCAGGGAAAAGCTGCTGCGCAATTTTATATAAGACGAGAGCAAAGCGCGGGGACTGGCGTCGTCGTCCGACTCGCGCCCTAAACACGTGGTGCACAATGAGAGAAATTCCCTTCAATGCGCATCCTTCAAACCACATGTAGTCACCTCGTTGCAATGCATGTAAAGTAGAATTAAAAGATCATTTTCTCTGATGACCTTGTGCGCAGCTTTTTGTTGCTGTTTAAAAGGGTATTTAAAGTTCTTTTTTTTTTTTTGCATAAGGTGACATCTATTGGTAGTACAAACGATTCAGGAGCACGACAGGAAATTATTTCAGTTCTTTTTCTCCCAGTGCAGGGTAGCAAACTGGTTTCTTTTGCTGGTTATTAACCTCCCTGTTTTTATTTATTTTTTATTTTTCTACTCTTGCAAAAATTATTAGTTCTTCAAAATGTACAGAAAAGGATAAAGATGCAGCGTGTAGAAGAAAACAGAGTGCACAAAAAACGCAGCGCTGAAGCTAACTTGATAAAAGTGAACTTAAATCGCAGGGACAATGAACGTTTTAAAATACTAGGCAGACGACGTGCAACCGAGAAATTGTGGCGTAAGCAGGTGAAGAAAACAAGACTTTAGAGGCCAGAAATGTTAAACCTTGCGATAACTCACAGTAATAACGGGCAATGTGTACGTTTACCGTTCGCTCTGTTCGCGAAGATCGTAATAGTTATGAGGCAAAATGTGACGCAGGTAAAGAAATAAGACCCGTAAAATTTTGCGCAGGTCAAAGTGAAGCAGAAGGTTGGAAATTTTTTCGGCACTATTAAGCGTAACTTTTACTTAGCACTAAGTGTCACGTCTCGGAACTGCGCGTGAAGTGTTACATGCAGTTTAGTAAAGAGATTCAAAATAATTTCACTCATCCGAAGTTTCATAACTTAGTGCGATATCACGACGCAATAATAATTTTAGCTTATATTGTTTTGTTTTGTTATTTTTTTCATTTAGCCGCTGTTGAAAGGCGACCGCCAAGTCATTTATTCTGTTCTGCGATCTCCTGGGCTCAGCGATACGTTTTAGGCGCTGCACCACCGCTTGAGGTATTTAACACTAATTTATTGCACTAGTTAAAGTAAATGAATGGTAAATTCTAAGTCACCTAACGTGCAGCAAGGCGTTGGCCATCCTGCTGCGATTCTTGGTGCATCGCTGATTCTTCGAGATGAAGAGAGTCTCTCTCTTTCTCTCTCTCTCTCTCTCTTTCTCACCACTGACTATCGTTATCTAACCCCAACTATAGATATCGGTCAATATATACCAGAACCCCACCGATATCCCGAGGAATCTTGCGGACATATCTCGAGCACAGTTTCTGCAGACGCCACTCATGAGCTGCTAAATATTTAGGTTGATGAAAATGTGAATAAGGTATTTATAATAAATACATCTGTAAAATCAAGAAGGGAACTCCAGGATGCTTAGAATATTTTTACGCATGAAGTTAGTCAGGAGGGCACATCATTTTATTATTCAAAGACAATGCTTTTACATCAAATGTGCTTCTTGTTTTTAGTTTCATCTGTCCTATTTTTTATCCTCTCGCCGTATTTTCTGTAAAACTTTTCCATGTATTTCTTTGTTCATAAATGTTTTTTTTTCTTTTTGAATTTGCAAAGTGAACCACAGGACATTATTTGCTCTTTTCTCAGTCATTATTAGACATTTTTAGTTTTGTTGAGTCACTTCTAGTAATCCTCATGCTCGCTCAGTCATTCATAGCCATGATTAGTTATTATAGATTTCTCTATTATATTAATCCATATTTGCTATTTTTGCCATGGCGGCCATTTTTCGCTCTCTCCTACCCCGCCCATACAAGTTGAGAGGCAGATTTCCCTCGCTGCCAACCATGGCAAGTGGCAGACGGCGCTCACATGGCGTATACCCTCAAAATGGCTCTCTTTCCTCTTGGAGTAAAACGCAGGAGGAAGACAAGCTTGGCTCCGTACGTGGCCACGGGCTGATAGCGACAGCGTCAGAGCGAACTTGAGCACACCGTGTCAAGAGACACTAGGGAAAGAGCGCCAACCGATGAAAATTTAGGTTTCGCGTGCTCATCATCAGCCTGACTATGCCCACTGCAGGGCGAAGGCCTCTCCCATATTTCTCCAATTAACCCGGTTCTGTGCTAGCTGCATCCAGTTGACCCCTCCGAACTTCTTAACCTCATCCGCCCACCTAGCTTTCTGCCGCCCCCTGCTACGCTTTCCGTCCCTTGGAATCCAGCTTGTTACCCTGAGCGAACATCGCTTATCCTCTCTTCTCACTACATGTCCTGTCCATGTCCATTTTTTCTTCTTAATTTCCGCTGGAATGTCGGTAACTTGAGTTATTTCTCTGACCCACTCTGCACGCTTCCTATCTCCTAATGTTACCCCTGCCATTTTTCGATACATAGCCCTCTGGGTTGTCCTCAACTGAAGTAGAACCCTCTTGGTTAGCCTCCACGTTTCAGTCCCATAGGTGAGTACAGGTAAGATGCAACTGTTGTATACTTTCCTCTCGAGCGATACCGGTAAGCTGCTAGTCATAATCTGCGAGTGCTTGCCAAATGCGCTCCATCCCAATCTTATTCTTCTTATTTCTTTCTCATGGTCCGGATCTGTGGTTACTACCTGTCCTAAGTAGATATATTCGCCTACTACTTCCAGTACTTCGCTACCTAATGTAAACTGCTGTTCCTTCCCGAGGCTGTTGAACATTACCTTAGTCTCCCGCATGTTGATTTTCAATCCTACCTTTCTACTTTTCCTGTCTAGGTCATCAATCAATATTTGCAGTTCATCCCCCGAGTTGCTTAGCAAGGCAATGTCATCAGTAAATCGCAGATTACTGAGGTATTCTCCATCTACCCTTATCCCTAACTGCTCCTATTCCAAGTCTTTGAATACTTCCTCTCAGCAAGCTGTGAATAGTACTGGGGAGATTGTGTCTCCTTGCCTAACTCCTTTCTTTATGAGCATTTTGTTACTTTCTTTATGCAGAACTATGGGTGCTGTGCAGCGACTATATATATATATATATATCGCGTGCTATATGCACACTAAACGGATAACACTTTATTTTCTTCTTTTAGAAAGCGACTGTCGCAGAAAATGGCTAGCTGACTGAGCTGCTAAGAGAGAAAAATTCAGGTGTGGTTTAGCTTGGCTAAGAACGGATATAGATGTTAGAACTGAATTAAAAATTTCTTTATCTAAGTTTTTCATTGGCACATCTTGCTAAGTATAGCTATAAGCCTTTAATGGGTTCTTGAGGATTTTATTAGGATCATGGAGATCTAATTAAGGCTTAATGTGAGTTTTTCATAAACTATGACAACGACGAAGAAGGCGATGATGATGACTTACAAAGCTCAGTGTCAAAGATCGGCGGCATTGCACATGGAGAAACTGGCTACCGAGATGGCGTAGTATGGTCAAACATGGGTGGTGGTCCTTGTGTGAACATTGTATATTTTGAGGGATTCAAAGAAAAAAAGTATGAGAAGAACAAAATTCAGGTTGAGAGGGAGAAGTCGCGGGGCTGCTAAGGTGGAGACTTTTCAGTGGTCACAGTTTGCTGCCCTTTCTTCCTTTCTTTTTTTCTTTTTTTAGGAGGGAGAGGGGTGGTTGGTAGCGAAAATACGCCATTTGCTAGAAGCATTGTTCGTGTTGCCTTGTTGTATGCAGAATATGCACCACGTTTCACGTTTTCGCTGTTTATATTTGGAGTTTGAATTGGTTTGTGTTTGTTTTTGTGGGGTTTAACGTCCCAAAGCGACTCAGGCTATGAGAGACGCCGTAGTGCAGGACTCCGAAAATTTCGACCTCCTGAGGTTCTATAACGTGCACTGGCATCGCACAGCACACGGACGCCCTGCTCAGCAAATTGTCTCTCGTTCCGTATTGTTGCTTGGCCTGAAAGACTTGTTTTTGCAGCACATTTAAGAACAACGCAGAGCACTTGGAACGAAAAAACGTAGGGGTAACGTTAAGAGATAGAAAGCGTGCAGAGTGGGTCAGAGATATAACTCAAGTTACCGACATTCGAGTGGAAATTAAGAAGAAGAAATGGACATGGGCAAGACATGTAGTGCGAAGAGAGGATAACCGATGGTCACTGAGGGTAACAAATTGGATTCCAAGGGAAGGAAAGCGTAGCAGGGGGCGGCAGAAAGTTAGGTGGGCGGATGAGATTAAGAAGTTCGCAGGGGTCAAGTGGATGCAGCTAGCACAGGACCGGGTTAATTGGAGGAATATGGGAGAGGCCTTCGCTCTGCAGTGGATATAGTCAGGCTGATAATTATTATTATTATTATTATTATTATTATTATTATTATTATTATTATTATTATTATTATTATTATTATTATTATTATTATTATTATTATTATTATTATTATTATTATTATTAAAAGAGTGTCAAACATGATTTGCCAGAATCCGTTTTTTCCTGCAGCAATCTTGCACCTGAAGCCCTGATATCACTTACGCCGATAAAAATGTTTGCTCTACGCGTGAAAAATTTCACTGACAGTGTGACATATCTATGGGACGTTGCCGCCCGAATGTCTGAGTCTGATAAACTAGCCGAAGTGAAGAATTTTTAGTGTTATGTGAAAACGCATGTTTGGCACGTCCCTGTATTCGTTACTGGTTGTACTCCATTTATGTTAAAGCAGACCGTGAAGGAAAAGGAACCCAGACTTTACCGCAGTGGCAGAGAGGATGATCGCTTCGCTTCGACCCGAGATGGAAACCCACTGGCGTCAAGTTTTATTTTTCCAGCGGTTCCTAGAAGCAAGCTCCACAGCCACCTCGGCAAAATCGAATAATGCGGGGCGTAATGCTTCTGAATCAAACACTGCGCGCAGAAATGAGATGGATGAAGGGACCCACAAAAAACATCACTGTGTGATGTGTCCGTGATCTTCTTTGTCCGTCTCATTTTTGCAACCTGTTTTTTTTCCTTCATAATGAAGGCAGTCTGCAGCTTGACTTAAAGGAGTCCTGCATCATAATTTGAGTCCACTGTTTGGCTTGTTCGTTGCAATTGTTGAGTTATGGCGATGTTACTACCACCGGTCGTAACGCACATAATTCGGTATTTTATAGTTTTATTTGCTCGAGAAGCAAAAGCATGGTACTGACGGTCTTTGCAGCGGATATGATGTCAACAGGCTTCCGTTTGACGATTGAATAAATAGCAAATGCTCTGCAAGTTGTGTCGATTAGAAAAAAATTGTCATGTCACGTTGTTGTGTATTATTTTTAGGCAATGAATCCAATATTTTTTTCTTTACACAAAGGCGCTGTAAATCAAGTGACTATGTGTCTATGCAGCCAAAGTCAGGCAGGAAGAAATCCAACCACCTCGCCAGTCGCTCCTCGCTATTGCAGGATTCATGCGGATAGAGACAGGGGCGGTCAAGCAAGAAAAAATCACACTAGTTGGGGTTGCATGGTGACAAAGAAATGTCTCCTTCCCCTACCTGCTCCTGGTCTCTTTGTTCCTCAATCTATTTTTGTGAGGCGCCATAAAAGAGGTCTCGTCAACTTTAGCAAACACGTGTTATAGCGACAGGGAAACCACGAGAAGGCATCTTCCGCGTCATTGTAGTGACGTGCTCATATAGGATGTTTCGATTGGTCTCGCACGTGTCGTCATTGGGCGAGCTAAATGAGAAAGCGAAAGACCTGGAAAATTGAGCTGAGAGAAATTTTTGGTTTTCTTGTATTTTGAAAATTCATTCCTTAATAACGCCGGTTATAGTGCCCTGATTCCTGTAGTTCTTTTTGGTTCGGTATCTGTGTGTCATAAAAAATCCATGTAAAGCATAGCGGACAAGCGTTACAGGGCTCCTTTAATGCCCTGATATTTTCTGATTCAATGATTTCCGAAATCTCATATTATAAGTTTATTATTATGGTTAAATAATGCAAATATTTGGAAGGAATTTCAGCCTTTTCGAAGCAACTGTTCGTGATTCATTTACCAGTATATTGTAAATTTGCGCCCTTGACCCTGGTTATGTAAGAAACATGCGCATGCCGTCCAGAAGTCCGTAAAAAGAAAATACTTTGGATCCCTAAACTGCGCTAAGGCGAAAGCCTCTATCGCGGGGGGGTCCCAAGCCCTTCACTACGGCACCTCTTTCTCTCTGTTTTTACTCCTACCTTCGCAATAGCGTAAGCTACCAGCCAACATATAAAGCCCCGCTTTAACGGAGCCGTATGAATGTGCCTGCGTGGCCTAGGAATAACGGGAATGCAAGGGTCTTGGCAGGATGATTCTGATATCATCCTCTCATATGAAAGCAGAGGCCCGAGTTGGCAGCTCCTGGCAAACGTAATGTTAGGAAGCCTTATATCCAGTTAGTGCTTGGCCATGTCAGCTGCCAGCTACTGCCTTCCACGTAACGAAAGCGTTACGAGCAGACGGACGGACACGATCCGCAAGCATAGGACATTAAAGACTATCGTACACTCACTCACTCACTCGACTGCAACGACACGCCTGGCGAAGGAGCACCTTCAATAACAGCGCAGGTATAAAGAACGGACGAGAAGGCACAAGAGAATACAGCGCTGAAACCCACCGTCGCAGCGCGTACTCGCTCTGCCTGCCAGTGCAGGTGACGCCACTGTTGCTATGCGCCACTCCGCATGCGCTTGGCACCGCCACCTGTCGCCGAGGAGCAAGGAGGGTGTGCGCCGTTGCGGGGAAGGGTCACAGCTGGCACTTTTGCAGCCTTTGGATGTAACGGACGGACGGTCACCTCGAGTATGAGCGCTTAAAGGCTTTCGCCTTAAAAAGCGTATTCCTACTCAGATTATCTCTACCTTGTTTATACAGCGTTTTCCACAGTCTCTGCAGCACTACAAAATGGTAAGGGGGACCTGGGTCATTCAGGATGGCGCGCACTACATGATTGTGCTCCTGTCACTTTGTTACACCATGGTCGAAAGGCGCGTGGAACATAGATAGATGGGTGGAATATAGGAGACTTCAAAAACTTCCTTTGGAACGGGGTTGTGCCAGTTGCCACCATGCTCAGATTCTCTTTCCTTATACATCTTGAATGTTATTATAAAGCGGTCAACTGCTTGGCCCCTTCAGGTAATAAAGGTTTACTTCTATACCTTTAAATCTCACATCACATTTCTGCTTTTCAGCCGCCTGTCTTCCTATCGCCTTTTGCTAACTTGCCGCGCAGCTCATTCACCCGACCTCCGGTGTCTCTAAACCCTAGAGAGAGTGAATGCTCATGCATCAACATCCGGATGAATAGCATCACATTCGAGTAAAGGACGTTTAATTATTTCTAAGGATTTACCACATACTTCAGATGAGTTATCTTCTTAGTTAAATTTAACTTTTCTTCTTACAGCTTAGATTTAATTCATAATTTAATTTTTTTCTTACAGAATAGAGTACCGCCTGTTGAGTTATCAAAGATTTCTTTACCTTCTGTGTTGTTGTTCTCTTTACCTTTTACCGCTTACCTTCTGTGTTTAATACTTTTATTGCTCTGTCCTTCTGCCCTGCATACTTATTGGTTAGTTTCCTTGTTCTTTTCCTCAATTTTGAGGCAAACCTCTTAAGTATAGGTATTTAATTACTTTAGCTACCCACCTGTTACTGTCCATTTTCCTTCATATATTTTGCTCCGACTTTCCCGTGTTTCGAAAGGAACCCAACCTATCTCTCCCTGTACCGCCTCGTGGGGGTTTTCACGTTCGCATCTAATGCTAATCATCCGACAGCTCTGATTTATTTATAATATCGACTGTACGTCTCCTTTTAGGCCGGAAACCGCATTTCCAAAAGTAAGGCCTGGCACCAATATTTTTCAAAATACCTGACACCTGTCGTACTCTCAAAATGCCCAGTGCTTCATTATCCTGGCATCCTTTCGCTCTTTTGCCCTAAAGGATTATTTTTGCTTTCCCATGTATGTCAGTACGCCGCTTACCCATACCCCGAAACATTTATACTCTGTCACACTGGGTGTTTCGTGGCCTTGCGTTTTAAGCAACTGATCGGTTGAACGGTTGGAATGTTGGAATCATCCGACCCGACTTAGCTGCGCTAAAGCTGAAGCCTGGGGCGTCCCCTAATTCATCTCCACAAGAATGAAGCAAAGTTTGCAAGCTTTCCTGGCAATTTACTAAAAATATCATACTGTTCGAATTTTTTTTTTAACCAAGAAGCCGCTGCTCTACGACCTTTTCGTATAATCTATACGACATATCAAACCTAGGTTACTTGGCTCACGGTGAAGATCTCGCGTGGGCGAGATCAATCCTCAAGATGTATCTGCAAGATTCAGCGAGATATCGGCGAGGTTTTGTCTAACCTTTAAGGAAAAAAGGTTATAATTCACCGGGAATCAAAACTCCTAATCATCCGATCATTAGCCGAGCGCGTTAGCTGACTACGCCAAGCCAGGAACGTGAGGATCGCATCGTAGTTCCCCTTGTCTAGCCATTCTGCCGTCTCCATAGCAAGGTAAGGGCGCGACGACGACTCCTTCACCCCGGTCTCCAGGAGGGAGCGTGGCATATGTTATATGCCGCCAAGTGAAGCTACTCACCTCGCATCCGGCACAGAAGAAGCCGCTGTGTGATCGGCGAGGTTCTGTCAAAGAAACACTGCTGTAGAACCAGCTCGAAAGGCTTTTGCCTTATCGCTATTAAGGCGTCTTAAAGGAGCCCCGAAACGATTTTTAAGCACATTGTTTTGCCTCTTGGTTACGTACATTGAGTTATAGTGACACTATTAACGGTGGTTGTTTTGTGTATTATCCAGTATTTAATATTTTAATTTGTTCGTGAAAGCGAGTTCGGACCACTGATGGTGCCGGCACACAGCGGCCATATTTTGGCAGCGGATATGACGACATTGGGTCCGATTTGATGATTGGACGAACAATAAATTCACGGCTAAATGAACTTATGACTACTGATACGCTCTGTAATGTTCTTGCGTTTTCTAATACACTTACAAAACTGACATATTTATTTTAGATTAAAGCACTTCAAATAAAATGTTACAAAAAATAACGCTAGAGGCTCTGTCTACTTTCCTAAATCCAAGAATTTTGCGTCCCTCTAGTAGAAATAGCTGCTCATGTAGCTCCTGTTCGCCCTGTGTTTGCCTCACGTATGTATACCTATACTTGCCACACCTTGCACGTGGTTTGCCGTTTGTTTATTCCTCGTGGTTTGTTGTAGGTGGTTCTTCGTATCCTAGTAGGCTGTCCTGCCTAGACCGATCGGTTTTCGCTGGTGAAGCTTGGTTATATTTCGTGCTGTCATGAAGAAATTCTGCGCAGTCCAGGCTGCTCGAGCAGCGAAGGCGTTGCCGGAGTGTCGACGTACCACAGATTTCCTTCCCATAATAAACGAAAACGAATGTGGTTAGAAGCTCTGGGCATTGCTCTGGGCATTGAGAAAGAACCGAATCGGCGTGTGTGCTCGGTGCACTTCACTCCAGACGCCTTCGAGTGTTCATCGGTAGCTCATGCATCCGTAGGCTACAAGCAACGGCGGCTACGCAGCAACGCGGTGCCAACGATGCCAGGCGCTCTGCGAAAAACAGTCGAAGACGGAAGTATCGTGACGGACTGAGCAGTGAAAGTTGTGCCAATGACCACGTTTTTGATCAGCGAGTCTGTCGAAGTTCATACACGATCAAGGATTCAATGTTTTAACTGCTGCTGTATACTTTCTCAGAGAGTCATCGTTACGAGTAACGACCTTGGCAGCCGCTCACTGTTCTCTCGACTGTCAACAGATCGGGCCGCGTGAGCGCGTAAGTACACTTGAGAGCTCGAGCGGTGCTATGAGGAGGAATGGCAACGAAATTTTAAGGTCGAGCGCTGCCTACAACCTCTCGAATTATATAATATTGGTCAACTGTTGATCGCGTGGCTTGTCTGTGAGTTTGCGCAAGCTTGTCGATTTTTTTTTTTCAGAGCATGGCTTGCCGGAGCTGCGACCGCATTATCGAAAAAAAAAAAGGGGGGGGGGGGGGGACGGAGTACATCCCTAGCACGCGTGTTCCCCTGTCCATTGCCACAAGGTCTGTTGACGCAACAAAGCAGATGAAACGCGTTTTTACCCCCCCACCCCCCTGCTCTTTTTTTTTTTCGATAATGCGGTCGAAGCTTCAGCAAGCCATGCTCTGAAAAAAAAAAAAGAAGACAAGCTTGCGCAAACTCTCAGACAAGCCACGCGATCGACAGTTGACCAATATTATATAATTCGAGAGGTTGTACATCCCTAGCAAGCGTGTTCCCCTGTCCCTTGCCACAAGGTCTGTTGACGCAACAAAGCAGATGAAACGCGTTTTTACCCCCCCCCCCCCCCACCCCCCTGCTCTTTTTTTTTTTCGATAATGCGGTCGAAGCTCCAGCAAGCCATGCTCTGAAAAAAAAAAAAAAAAGACAAGCTTGCGCAAACTCTCAGACAAGCCACGCGATCGACAGTTGACCAATAATATATAATTCGAGAGGTTGTACGCAGCGCTCGACCTTAAAATTCCGTTGCCATTCCTCCTCATAGCACAGCTCGAGCTCTCAAATGTGCTCACGCGATGCACTCACATTATGAGCGCATCTGCTACTTTGGCTGCCAGTTGTAGTTCCTTTGCCACACTGGCTGTGGCTGTGGGTAAACGCAAGAGGGGGAGGGGGGGGGGAGGGGGTAATAGTTACAATTTTATTGTAGTGTTTGCAGACTTGGAATATGGCCACATCTTCAAGGCAGTGCTGTCCCTATGGGAAGGATATGGCTGCTCCAGCATGAACATTTCTAAGGGGCCAGTGACAACCAAAGGAGGCCAGTGCTGAGGAATCGGCCGTGGGTTAATGGAGCTGCCAGACCATGAGAATGAGCAACAATTCAGCGCGGCCACATCACTCAACGATCACGAGAAGTGACAAGATAGTGGCTGGTATAGCAATGTGGACAATAAGAGTATGAAGCAATGAATGGCGTGGATTTCGGTGACACTCCAACGGCGAAAGGCATCATTTTCAAAAGGCAAAGCTTCATCATGTTCCTTATGAGCCCATAGTACTAGTACTGGGATCAGCACCGACTCGCAGCTGATTCTCAATGCAAGGGCTTGCACATGAATGTTCGTACAGAATAGCAAGTCGCATTCTTCTCATCTCATACTGCCAACATTACAGTGAAAGCCTGGTTTCTGCAAGCCACATAAGAGGAGATGTGTTATCAAGGTGTTATGACATAATACATGAAGAATGACCTTGCTCACTGACTGCTACAAAGTGTTTATGCACTGTTCTACTGTGTTGTCCTGACATTTGCCATAACAGCATATGCCACAGAAAATTTGACTGCGGGTTCAAAGAGCATGCCGCCATCGAGCTTGCTGAAATGCTTTCCCGTTGCCTTAGATGCAAAATGTCTTAGACAAAGTTTTGTACCAAGAATCATTGCTGCATGTTGTGTGGTTTCATTAATGACTTCAAAACTTGCAAAATAAACTTTATGCGAGCTGTGGTGATCATCCAGCTGGTTTCGATAGCTGCTCCTACTGGCTGCCACTACACCATTGAAAGTTCCTTGTTGCCAGTCCAGAATCTAACCGTGCCGTGTCGACCATGTGCATGACCTGTGTGTTGAAGATGGATGTTTTTCTGCATCTGCAAAGTGTGTCCATGTTTTTGACCAACTGCATTTGATCCAGTCTCCACTGTCTCCTAAGTGCAAACAAGTTCAAACGGCTGTAGCAAAAATGTTCGTGTTCTTGAGGGACCAGGCCACTGCAAGACGTCATAAGTGGCATGCAAACAATCTGCTGTGGTCCAGTGTGTCCCAGTCAGCATCCTTTTTCGACGTTGTGAGGGATTATGGGGTGCAAATTCCGGAGCTCAGAAATGAAGATCTGTCCTTCCTTCCTTTATATTTTGTTCGAAGCCCTGTGTTCATATGTCCAGCGATATTACCTGGAACCTTCACCAACTTCCTACAGCTGTGCTTTTCTTGTAGTTAATGATTAGCACTTAGAGAGCAATGCTTGTTGTGCTGTATATGACCCTGTTGAACTTTGCAGAACTCAAAACCAGCGAAATGTGCCAGTTGTAATGCAGTGCAGCTGCGCTGGGACGAACCTGAACTGAAAATATTCTTGAACAAAACCTGTGGTCCAGATTGTAGCCCTCTCTGAAACTAGCTTGCTAAAAGGAAGATCTCTGTCTAGATATATGACCGATAAAAACTGCCACGTAAACTGTTTTTCTGATATAAGTCTCGCTGCTATACATACTCGAGGAAATTCCGCATGTGTCTTTTGATAACGTCACCAATCTTTGGTTAGACGTCATTAAAGTAGCAGCTGTGAGGATACAACTCTGCTCACAAGCTCTTTCTGTTGTTTCTTTGTATGTGCTTCCACAGAAAATTTTAACTAGCTTTGTAACTGGTGCCCATCTCCTTAGATCACATGTTGATTTAAATTTCTATCCGTCTCTCAGGGTGACAAGAACACAGATTCCTATTTGTGAAAACTTCTAGACACTGTTGACACTGATAGAAGCCACGCTTCCTATTATCCTTCAGCCTCTGCTGTAGACCTGCCCCTGCATTCATCCAACATCCAAGTGAAGTGGTCACTTCCACCTTGCTGCATTTGGAGTGACCATTGCTTGCATTTAGCGCTGCCTACCATCTATGTGGCTCCAAAAGTGCTATCCGGGTTAGCATACTTGGCAGCAAGGAGTAGGTGTCGAATCTTGCACATCAAGAATATGAACCTCGTTTTCTTTTTTGGTATGTTCTCGACATTGGAAGCTCAACATGGTCTGCTTCATACCTTACTGCCTTCATACCTTCATACCTTGCTGCAATACTCCATGCGTCAACATAGTTGCAGGTCAAAGTTATGCAATGCCAGAACTTTTGCCTCACTATCAGAATATAGGTATTGTTGTGGCTGAGCCTTGGAACAGACACCTAAATGTGTATCCGAAGTGCCATTGGCACAAGAGCCTTTCCAAAATGCATCACTGAAAGTAGCCTGGCCAGTTGGTGCATGTCTCTTTGTGGAGCAGCATGCAGTATTTCTTGCCTGCAAGCAATATATTTATTCAGTTGCCAGCGAGTTCTGTGTTAGTGTCTTCATGACTCTGTTCCATCAACCTGTGCACTGTTTTGCTAAGGAGAATTTAAAAAATGGCCATTAACGTGGCCACAGGAGAAGCATTTGCTTTTCTTGGTTCTTCCCGGTGTTGCAATATGGTGTTGTAGTTTGGCCTCATGGTTCCGGAAAGTGTAAGATCAAAAATAAAGAGCCCTGAAAAAAAAAAAAAAAAGTGTTTCAAAAGTTGTATATATGTGTTGCCCTTTTCTGTCTTTGCCTGGCATACTAATTGCTTTTCGGCTTAACAGTACCACATGCTGTAATCCGTGCTGCAGGCTGTGCACTGTATAAACAAATGAAGCTTGAAAAAACTGGTTTATTTTTTTTACCCCTCACAGTTGGGACATTTAACTTTGTGTAGCGCTCCGATGGAAACATCTTCCTAATCATGGTCACCAAACTTGAAGGGATCAATCTTTGTTCTCCAGTTCAGTCTTTCCCCCAAATCCATCTTGGAAACAGGTGGTAGGCCACATAATATTTTCTAGAACAAAAAGAAGAGAGATCTGTGAAAGAGCAATCTCGGGATTTACAAAGCTCCAGTCCACATTGGTTTGACTCAAATGTCTAGCATACTGCAAAAAGAGTACCTCCACAAGTCACCTCCATACCTTGAGACAAAATACCCTATGTAGAGTGTTGTTTTTTTTTTTGTTTTTTTAAATGTTTTCTCTCCTCAGGGAATAAAAAAATATAAAAGAAAAGGTTGTACATTATAAGTTCTGCTATAGATTAGTCATTACATTACTGATAGTGTTTTCTACACATATGCAATGATAATAAATGAGTAAGCTGCACTAGTGAATCCAGTGAAATACTGTGCTTTTGCAGCATGCACACATGTTGGAAAGGTTCAAATGTCCTTAATGTGGAAACCTAGTCTGCCAGTTTCTGGTGCACTGCACCCTTCTCATTTTTGATGGGCATGCGGTACGCTTTTAGAAGGCCTCATTCCAAACAAGAAAACGAAATGCGCTACGTGCACAACGCGCGAGCCACCATGCATTAGTGTTTTTTTCAGGGGATTCAACTTCGGAAATAAATTGTTGTGGATATCCATTTCAGGCTCCTAGCTGGCCCCTCTCGATGAGGTCGCCGTATGCGATTTGCAACACCTCGATATCCAGGCAGAGTACAAATACAGATATATATATATATATATATATATATATATATATATATCTTTCGTCTTGGCATATACAGATATGCAGTCCCGGTTCCTGGGTGCACATGGCTCAACATCTCGGCAGCACAGAGGCTCCGTACACCAACAACAGTTTCAAGTCATCAGTGTGGTGTTTCCTCCGCTCGCGTGACTTCCAGGGTTAAAATTGAACGTAATGCTACCACAGTGGCTCTATCACCACGCTTTTAATCGCGATATGGACAAGGCACATTTCGTCAATAACACGTATGTTGTTTTTCGAAGTTCGTGAGGCGTGCCTGCGTACCGAGAACGACTTGGCGGAAACGATTTAATCGAGCCACTGCATTCTACAAGAATTCGTTTCAGTCCCAAGAAAGGATGCAAAAAAAGTGCTGCGGTTCATATTTACCAGTGCGCATCGTCAGCTTGGTGGTGGTCTGGCAGCGTTGCTGGGCGATCGTCGTCAACACCGCGCGGTGGACGCGACGACGCTGGTCGGCTGCTGTTCGTCCCCTTTCGGCGTATACCCGCACGGAATAACGCGCAGATCGTCGCTCCGTTGGCTCCGTCGCGATATCTCGCGTTTGAGTTCCGATTAGTCTGGCAAGTCCATTTACGGCGACCTCTTAAGCACTCCTAAGGTGCTAGCAGTGCTGATATCGGATGGTGAAGCATCGCTGACCATCCACCTGTTTATCACCATGGGAGCGACGCTGTTAACTTACGCCCACGTGTTCCTTGTAACCATAGAAACGACGCTGCCATATTTGGCAGGAACGAGTTAAAGGAAACAGGCAACCATGCTGTGATATCTTCCGCTACGTCATCGGTTTGCCTCTTTTGATTGGTCGCACCCAATGACGTCAATGGGAGAGCGAAATGGGAATGGGAAGCCCCGCAAAATTTGAGTTGAGGGCAGTTTTTTGTTTGCTTCTATTTTTAAATTTCTTCATTGAATAACTCCCGTTCCTGTGCACCGATTCTTGTAACTCTTTTTGAGCTAGTATCCCTGTGACATAAAGAATTGACCTGAAGCATAACCGACATCACATTACGAAGCGCTTCGCGGCTCCTTTAAGTTTCACAGGAATTCCTTGTAGCCTTCTTTCTATACTTGTCATATAAAGCAAGTACAGCAATGGCGAGAGAGGACATCATGTCTTAATCCCTTGCATGCCTCGACAGTTTCCGTACTTGTTATCCCTTCCCGTGTAATTTCTATTTTATTATCCCGGTATATTTCCTGTAGGAAATATGTTGCCTCGTGACCTATACCTTCCTCTTTTAGTATGTTCCACATGAGTTCCGTGTTTATGTTATTGTATGTCCCGTTTATGTCCATGAAGGATAAAATCTTGGTCTGTTTTCCGCACTACAGGTCTTTCCATGCATTACGTCTAAGCGCACCTACCATTTCTAAACCCGTTTTGAAGTTCTCCGAGTGTCTTATTACTTTCTATTTATGGCTGCACTTTTAACTTTCACCGCCTGGATTGCTAGCCTGTATATAGCAAATGCTACCGTGATCGACCTCATTTAGGACTGTGGCATGTGCAACCTATCTCATTTCCTTTTACAGACTGAATTGATATTACCCTCCTGCCAGTGTCCGGAATTTCCTTATTCCTTATGACTGTTTCCAATCCCTTTGAAAACGTTTTCTTGCTTCTTGGACCAAGTTAATTTACCAGCTTGATAGTCATTTTGTATATTTTCCAATTCTAAGCTGCCTTCTATACTCCTTCCTACATGTTTTGCACCCTCATTCGGGGAGATTACCCTATAGTACGTTGCTCCTAAATTACTCACCTATAACTCATGTAATGTTGTTCACTGTGTCGTTTCCCCTACAGATTTCCCCCTGACATCTTGAATTCGCTCTTGCTTTCTTTGATTCCTTTTACCTGGCCAGCTGATATGCTAACAAGAATTTCTTGGTCCTCGTTTAGTTGAATTACAAATTTCATGCTTCCAGCGATCTGTGAATTACTTTATTTTGGACGGGGGCGTGTATACTTCGTTTCTTTTGTCGTTAAGATTACCATCACGGGTCTACTTACTCCTGAGATACCTGTGCCTTCTCTGTCTCTCGGTGTTCCCTTGAAGCTACCCTACTTTGTTCAGTGGCTTCCCTAATTTCCTTATTCCCCCAGCGACATGGCTTCCTCTTTCCATTCCAGCTGTTTGTTACTTTTAATTCCTTAATTTTCGTACTTATGAGCAGTTCTACCGGCTTCCAATCCCACTTTGCATGGAGCGTTTCTCTATTTCTACCTCTATACCTGCTGCTATTAGTGGGGTGTAGGTAAAAACGTCCAAGGAAAAAAGGTCCCCGGAAGATACGTCCCCGGAAAAAACGTCCCCGGAAGAAACGTCCCCGGAAGAAACGTCCCCTGAAGAAGCGGCAACTAGGAAAAAACGTCCCCAAGACCAAATCCGGCCCTAAAGAACATTCTTTCCGAAACTCACATGAAAAAAAAAAAAACACTTTTTATGCCATCTTTCTTGGCTTTGAGCTAAATGTAATCATCATTTGGAACGTGCGTTCTCTGGGCGCCCGAAATGTTTGCTAGAAGTGTGTAAAAGCATGGTGAAAGGGCCATCTGGCTCTTTATACGTTGCGAGGTTCCGAGCTCCGCAGCTCGTTAAGCAATCATATATTTATTTATTGATACTGCAATCCCAGTGTTGGGATTTTGGCAGGGTGGGAATACAAACTAAGCAGTTTAACAAAACAGGCAGAAATGAACTAATTACAGTATGGCAGGTCTAATAAGTTTGGTAACACTGCCCACTTAAAAAGGTACAAGCGGATCAGCGTATGGTAGCCTCGGGGAACCGCCCAAAGCAGAAGACGTGACTAAAATTACTTTCCAGACCTTCTGGTGACGAGCTTCAAACTTTCTTCTTATGCTGGTGTAGAATTGTGATAAGGGTGATGATGGTATAAGCAGAACGAGGCTTAACTGGTCGTGCATCATGGACCTAGCGAAGCATCGCTCCAAGCTTCTCCGGTAAAGCCAGTGGCCAGCTTCTTTTTTCCCCGCACACAAATTGAAGACGAGGCGCTGTCACTGGGGGTATTACCGCTGCCATATTTTTTTTTTTGTCATGAATGCCCGCATCAATTCGATGTTCGCGGTCAATTCCAAGCCGACAGGTGAAACCGCTGTAATAAAGTTAACATGCATCATTCATAATTGTAGCTCGCCACGGGGAAACGTAGTCTACGTCCTATAGCGCAAGACTTCAGCCCGTCCGGGGACATTTTTTCGTACTTCGCCAATAGGGACATTTTTTCCGGGGACGTTTCTTCCGGCGACATTTTTTCCGGGGACATTTGCTCCGGGGACGTTTTTTCCGGGGCGTTTTTACCGGATCCCGCTTTTAGTGCTATTTGTTCGTTGTTTAACTGTGCGTTTCTTTTTGACTTACCTGCATTTCTGTTTTAAACAGGGCCCCCACTGCTGGTTAAAACTTTTGTGATCACATTCCAGAGTGTACTTCCCCTTTTCGTATATTTTTATCTTTGAGAGCTGGCTGTAAACTCCCTGCGACATTAGGCAGAAGTGAATGGTCATCTGCCTGTTCCGGGTTACCCATGTGATTTATGCCTCGGATTTAGTTTATATACAATAGCCAGGTTGTGTCGTTCAAATAAGTTTATAATTAGCTTCCCGTTACAATCCCTGTATGCATCCAGATCCTTGATGTAACCGTTCAAGTCCACCATTAAGTAATATTGTCACCGCCTTGTGTACTTTTTATTTCGTCACTTAGACACTTAATACGATCCTTGTCTTCTTGCCGCCATTTGCCCCTGTCCCTAAATAAGCTAGCCATGTGCTCTTACCGACAGTTGTTCCTGATACCCAGATATGCCCTTTGCAAGACGATTTTATTCATTGCCAATTTTTTCTCGGTGTATCAACATATTCCTCTCCCCCCCCCCTTTTCTCCGCAGTTGTTCTGGAGCGCCCTTTCCAGATGTAGCAATCAATAAAATGTGAATCTTCAAGATCTATGAGACTTGCCTCGCATAGAGCGTACGCACCTATTTCGTCGCCCTTAAATTCTTCTTCTATTTAGAGCCATTTCACTCTTCTTCGACCCCCTCAAATGTTTATGTCAGTGATCCTGATGCTACCGTTATTTTTTATTTTTATTGTTTTGTAGTTATGTTTCTGAACCTCCTCTTGGGGCCGTTTTGTTCGACTAAGCCTCCATCGTTACGCTTTCTTCAGCTTCCACATACCCCTGCCCCCGGAGCCCCTGCGGACCCCATGAAAGAAGCTACCACCCGGCCCGCCAGGCGCTAGCCGATCTCTGCTCCCTTTCCTTTACTAAAATGTCTGCCGACTCGGAAATGTTTTTCTGCTGCACGCACTTTCTTGTTTATTTCTGCCAACTTCAAAGCCTTTCTCCAAGCTTAACTTCCTTATCTTCCCGATTACAATCACCACGTCCTTTTAAACCTTTCAGTTCTGCCCTAGCACATCCAGGACTGTGCACACCCCAATCTGCACTTACTGGGCTATCCCCCGTAAATCGTCAGCTTCCTGAGGCCAACTTTGCGCCACTTGTGAGGCGACACTGTTCAATACATCAAGTCCTGCTGCTACCATCACCGGATAGCGCCCTGCGATATTCTTGGGCAGCCTGTTTTGTAGTCCCTTTCAGCAACCCGTTGCTTGTCCTCCCTGGTAAAGTTGCGACTGATAACCGCCTATCACACTCCATTATAGCTTGTTTGTGCCTGCTCATGTTGGAACCTTCGGGTATAAGCACCTGGGCACACTCTATCTCCCTCACAACCTCTGGATCCTGTTTACCTGTGGCCTCCTTTCTGCGAATTACACCGCTCCCTGTATCTCTTCCTCATTTGCAGAATTCTTAGCTGCTACCGATAAATAGCCCCAACCGCATCCCCAACCACGGGGCCTGCACTGGAATGTCCGCTATTGTGGTCAATGGCAGTTTCTGCTATTTTTCCTTCCATTTGAGCAAGCTGCTCTTTTATTCTCCTACTTTCAGTTTTGTCTATCTCCAGCTCTTATTCCATGACTTCTGCATGCGACATTAGATAAGCGTTTTCCTATTCAAATCTGTCTAGGTGCGCACTGAGCACGTAAAAAGTTTGCGTCTTCCGTCTCCTCTACCAGGTCGAAACACGTTTCTTTGAAATTTATCATCACTTCGTTCATTTAACCTTCTTTTGGTTTCACATATTAAAAAGGCTACCATGGAATACTAATAATTCGTTCAAAAATGACTAGCAAATACGCGTCCAAATAAATTGTGCCTACTACCACAGCCGTTCCCAGACAAAAGGCATGACTCCCCGTCGAGAACACCTAGCAGACTATAATAAAATTGCCAACCCACGAGTGAGCGTCGGAAATCCCAGCTACCGGTAAGAATCCCATGGCCGCAATAGCAATGAACTAATTTCTGCTCCTTAGCCTGCGCCTAACCTAACTATAGCCTAAATCTAAATGACACAAATCTAAATATAAAACTAGTAAAGGAAATAACTCATCTAGGTGACGCTGCCACGTCAACATGCGCAATGTTTTTCCACGAGCAATCCTAAATGGCTCAGGTCGTCCTTATCGTTGCCAGTGCTGCAACACCTTGTAAAACCGAGTATAGCTTTTCCGAGTCATTCTACAATTTCGCACGCCATGACGCTTTTATTACGGGAATGAATGCGCGGCCATTAAGCAAAAAGAAGTTAGGGTGTATTCTCTTCGACACTTAGACTAACCCGCTTCGGGAAAACATGCGTCTTGTTCAAAATTCTTATCCCATGAATACGCCCCGAACAACTAAACGAATGTTGTCGCCAATTAAACCTTGATGCGCTGTTTTCATGTCGCGCCTCACCCACGCGGTAGTATACAGGGATGACGTAGGGAGCACGTCGTAGAGCGCCGTGCCACTGCGCAAGCATTTGTTCTTTAGTTGTTTTACTACCATTTCTGTCATGTGTTGAAAGGACGTCGGTCTGGAGGATGCAAGCAACAAGGGGGCACAGACATTTTATGGCAATGGCGAGCCAACCAGGCAGACCAGAACTATCACGCTTGAAGGAAACAAACGCGAAAGGTGAGACCAGCAGGTGCACAAGAAGACGGGCTTGAGACGCCAAGAGCGCGCGCTACAAACGACGCGCTATAAATAACGACGTGTTCTAAAAGAATTAAAACTTCAGGGAGCCTCTTTCTGGATATTGCACATTAATAAAAAGAAAAATTATCTGTCTTTTTTCACAAATGTTTGCTTGCGAGTTTATCACGCTTTAGTTATCGGGTTCCATCCCATTCGTATCGAGTATTTATTAGGTGCTTGAACCAACGAGCCTTCGTGGTGTCGCAATATGAAGGTTCTGTAGGAATTCCATTCCTACCCCTCCGAACTTAGCCCATTTTTATTTTCGAGCTCAGTTACCTTCATTTGGGTACACGAACCTCCGGCCTGACAAATTTGACGCCAATAGGAATATTTTTTTTACTTCTTCCTAAATTTATGCGACCCAGTTGCGACAAACATTTCTTCACAGAGTGGAAGGACGTACGGATGAACAAAGAAGGTGAAAATGTAGATCCTAATAGCATTTTTGCATTAAAAAAGATAAGAGAAGTAGAGACAAAACTCTTTTTTTCTTTTCGAAAAGGTAACTTCTCCTCTCCAGAAGGTTTAGTTTAGTTTTATGAGGTTTAACGTCCCAAACCAACTCAGGCTCTGAGTGATGCCGTAGCTGAGGGCTCTGGAAATTTTGACCACCTGGGGTTTAATAACGCGCGCTGACATCGTATGGTACAGGTACACGGGCGCCTTGCTTTTCGCCTCCGTCGAAAGGGGGCTGTCACGGCCGCAATTCGATCCCGCGTTTTTGGGTTTAGTATAGTCGAGCACCCTAGCAATTGAGCCACCGCAGCAGGTTATCGTGTGCCATCGTGACATAGGAAAAAGCACCTGAGTGGTCGAAACGATAGAACAATTTTGACGACCGGGTGATTCGCAACTTGAGACAGTGGCGGGGCAAATGAAGGCAGGGGACTAAACAAATGTAATCGTTCAGTTAGGGATAAGGGTAGATGGAGAATACCTCAGTAATCTGCGATTTGCTGACGACATTGCCTTGCTAAGCAACTCGGGGGATGAACTGCAAATAATGATTGATGACCTAGACAGGAAAAGTAGAAAGGTAGGCTTGAAAATCAATACGCAGAAGACTAAGGTAATGTTCAACAGCCTCGGAAAGGAACAGCAGTTTACATTAAGTAGCGAAGTACTGGAAGTAGTAGGTGAATATGTCTACTTAGGACAGGTAGTAACCGCAGATCCGGACCATGAAAAGGAAATAACAAGAAGAATAAGATTGGGATGGAGAGCATTTGGCAATCACTCGCAGATTATGACTAGCAGCTTACCGGTATCGCTCAAGAGGAAAGTATACAACAGTTGCATCTTGCCTGTACTCACCTATGGGGCTGAAACGTGGAGGCTAACCAAGAGAGTTTTACTTAAGTTGAGGACAACCCAGAGGGCTATGGAACGAAAAATGGTAGGGGTAACATTAAGAGACAGGAAGCGTGCACAGTGGGTCAGAGAAATAACTCAAGTTACCGACATTCTAGTGGAAATTAAGAAGAAGAAATGGACATGGGTAGGACATGTAGTGCAGAGAGGATAACGATGGTCGCTGAGGGTAACAAACTGGATTCCAAGGGAAGGAAAGCGTAGCAGGGGGCGGCAGAAAGTTAGATGGGTGGATGAGATTAAGAAGTTCGCAGGGGTCAAGTGGATGCAACTAGCACAGAACCGGGTTAAGCGGAGAAATATGGGAGAGGCCTTCGCCCTGCAGTGGGTATAGTCAGGCTGATTATTATTATTATTATTATTATTATTATTATTATTATTATTATTATTATTATTATTATTATTATTATTATTATTATTATTATTATTATTATTATTATTATTATTATTATTATTATTATTATTATTATTATTATTATTATTATTATTATTATTATTATTATGAATCGTTCTTTGACAAATGAACCGATATTTTTCACCTGTTTAACCAATTTCGTGTAGATTGTGATCAATGTGAAACATCAGCAGCATTTACCCACGGTCTTTTTAAAGTAGAATGAATTCTTATTTAATCTTTTCACATTTCTTCTTGACTTCGGATTTCTACTAAGTGCATTCACGTTCCAAAATTTTGTTCAAGCCTTCCATCGCTCAGAAGGCTGTCCATGAAGGAGCCACTGCGGCTCATCAAGAACGCTTTCCTTGCGGCCTAAATATCTTCAACGTATTGGCAAAATTCGGAATTGCTAGTAAGGCGACGGACGTTGCAAAACGTGTGCTTGCCGTTCTCAGTCCACAAGCGGCGGCCACACTGTCAGCGCACGCGATGCCATTGCAGGAGCTAGCTGATTGGTACGATTGGCCGAATCTGCAGGATAACCAGAGCATCATGATGCACCACAGGGAAAAAAATCTTGCAGCTTGGTTCGGCAGAACTGCACAATTTTCCTTTTCTTTACATTGTTCTTCCTTTGCATCCCTACCGGATAATGAGTGTTAGGATACCTGTAAGCAAACGCGCCAAGGTTTCCGTGGCAACTTTGTGGATTTTTATGGCGGACTTGTTCAAATCTATGGACCTATTTGACTTTACATTCGCCACCCGGTGTTCGTTTTGAACAATTCAATTTTCAAGGACAGAAATCCAAGAACATCGACAGGGCTGCATTGACAGAGTCCGTCGTTGTACGCACTGCATACGGGTAGTTTATGGTCTATTTTGGAATAAACAATATCTATTTTCTAATCTAGATTAGCCAAAATGTAAAAGAGGAGCAAGTATATGGCCATGTTTTCAGCTTACATATTCAAAATTTATATTTTTGATGGTTTATATGATTTTAACTGCTTACCAGATCAGAAGAACGGTTCTTTAATAACGTGCTTGCTGGCGTTCTGCCTACATTAGAGCTCGACAGCTATGACAGACAGATAAATGCATTTATTGAGAAAAAAAGAAAAGACAAACAGGTCGGGAGTCATGGCCCGCTATGCAAACAATATAGGTACTAAAGTTTATTGCACCGCAAAGAAAAACTTAAAGAACAGCAGAAAGAGTTCTTTAGGGCGGACTTGGAACGATTTTAATTTCATTTTATTAATTTCTTTATTTTATGCTCTGTGAATGTTCACATAGACTACATACTAACACGAGCAATCATACTGTTATTGCTAGCATTTATTCGAAAGGATTACCCAGTGCCTAAATTGTCGAACACCTCTAGGTGTACAATTGCATGTGCTCTTTCGGTTTCGCTGCCAAAACCGATTGGTTTTACGAAGAATTACGAACTATGTTTCTTTTTTCTCAAGAACCCTAAATAGTTTTCTAGTAGGGAGGCAAGACGTCACGTTTACTTTATTTCTCACGAATTTTTGGGTCTTCTGATTTTTTTTGTTCATATTTCTTCTTGTTTTGAACTGTAAGAAGGTGTATTTGTTAATACATATAAAAGCTAAATTTAAATGGGAGGTTTAACAGATGCACATATGTGGTCGACTGCATTAAAAGAGTTTGCGCATCCTTTTCATGCTGTTCATGAAAGAGGTCAGTCAACCAGCGCGCTCTGTTTGGAGCGCTGACCCGCCGTGTTTTAAATTAGTGACGTCCTAAAAGGGAAGCCTTTGTCGGGAACCTGAGTGCAATTAAATGGATGCTTGGGGGCGCGCTGCCCGCTGCGGAGAAATGTTGAAGGGGAAGTGGGGCGCGACTGGTTCCCTTTGCCCCCGTTCGGGAGTTTTTAGGTTCTGTGCAAAGTTTCAGTAAAGAGAAGGAATAAACTTCCCTCCTTGTGTCTGGCAGTGATTCGGGCTTCATTAAATACTGCATCGTACGTTTATCTCGACTTCTCACGGAGTAACGCTGCTGTAACACAAAGAGTAATTGTTGTTGACGGGCTGCCGACAAACGATGCCAACCTAGTTCACTTTCACCTTGATTAAATCTATCCAGCCACCCAACTACCCGGCACTGACGATGCGTCGTATCTTGTTTTCATCTCCCTCCTCCTCTCTTTTTTTCTTTCGAACGGTAGCGCAAACGCGAAGTTGAAATGTTTGGCAGTGGACAGGGGGGACAACAGAGCAAGTTCTTACGGAATGAGAGGAAGAAAAACGCCAGACGTAGTGCGCGAAAAGGGATGAGGTATACACGGAGGAAGGTAGCGCACCAGAGGTATTGCGGGAGTGGAGGAAAGGTGTGCGTGGAGGGGAAAGAAGGGAGGGGGGGGGGGGGGGGCTTGGCGCGAGGACAGTTGTGACGTCGAGCGCCGCGCGCGCCCCCGCGGCCGCCCTCAATATGGCGGCCACCGGGTTCGGGCCCGGTGCTTCGACCGGGGCCCCGTCAGAGCCGCCTCCGCCGCCGGCCAGTGAAGTCGGCCTTCGCCGGAGGTCCCTGCGCTTCTAGCGCGCCGCCGGCAAAGGGAGGAAGCCGCTCAAAGAGCGCGTGGACAGCGAAGACTCGGAATACGTGGAGAGCCTTTGCTTCACTACAAACGCCATGTGGTTCGTGTGGCTACTGCTGCAAGCGTCGCTCTTCTTTCCTTCGGTTCGCGGTGTCACCGTGTCGCAACGTAAGTGGTATCCCGCGCTTAAGTTTTGCAGTTACAGCGCGCGCACAGCCTCTGCGCGCGGTGACAAGCTGCACCTTACGACGTTTCCTCAATCGCAAAGTGCAACTCGTCGCTGTCAACTCGGCCTGCTAGTTGGTAGCGCACGCGTGGAAGCACCGCACGGTGTTCCGCGCGTCAGCGTGCTCACTGCAGCGCATACGCGTGAAGGGACGCGCGCGTTTTTTAGCGCTGAGCGTTGTGAGCTCCGATCCGGTGTCCCTATATTCTCTCGGGAAGCACGCGGGAAGCGTGCCAAATCGCCTATTCGGGCGTGTCTCGTGGCGTGGATGAAACGAGTCAGAAGGCGTCCACAGCAGCAAGCGCGCAACTGTGGGCTGAGAAGAGACAAGGCTAAAGCTCCGATTTGATCCCATGCGGGAAAGAAAAAAAAAAATTCCAAGCCACCCGTAATTATGGAAATGATTTAAATGACTGCCTCATTACACAAATTTTCACAACCACTATCGGTTGGTTCATGGACTAGAAAGCATTCTCAGTAAACATTGCGCACATCGTGATGCAAACACTTTTCAGTCTCGTTATCGTGGTTCAGTGTTTTCAGTCTTCGCTTACTTTACGTGATGCAAACATTTTAGGTAAATGAAACCAAGTCTCTTCTGGAATGAATGCTTGTGTTCAGTTTTGCTGCGGCTATGTTGGTCATGTTCTCTCATGAGGTAAAATTGAGCCTGAAATATACTGCTATAGCCTTGCTACAACATAAAAACCAACTGACTTTCTATCCTGTAATTATTGGGATGTTTTCAGAAGATAGCCTCCGTTTGTTACATCAATTTTTGAGAAACTAAATTTTTTTGGGCTACTGACTTGTTCTGAACCCAATTGCACTAATAAATTTTCTTCACTTTGCACACTAACGAGCCATAAAATTATCACAAAACACTTTTTGTATCTAAGAATCCTGAAGCTTAAATAATAGCCGTAAGGCACTGCAAATTTTTTTATTGATATCAGAAGCCAGCCCGTTACGGACACTATAGATAAGAGAAAGTTAGGAGATTTTCCTTTTGGTAGTGTCTGTTAGCTTTTCTTTTATTTGACACATATCTAACTGCAGTGAATTACAGAACGCGTATTATGCAGGGCAGAAAAATGATGCTTCGTACGGAAGCTTTCTGTTTATGCTGTGAGCAGACGGCCATCTTTAACTGGAGCCAATCTGTAGCGCTCGGGTTTTTATTGTCCTCCCTGTATGTCAGGCTCAAGGATGAAAGATAAAATTGGCAAAAATATTGTGATGCATCAACTAAATATTCGCTCAAGATTTAGGGCAAGGATGTCGATGATTTATGACCTGATAATTTTTTTAGCTTGACACCTTAAGCGCCTGATGTGGAATGCTTAGTGCGCAGCCTAATCCGTTTCCGACCTCTAGTTGTGCGTAAGAAAAAAGATGCAATATGACTATCAGCATGCTGTGATTTTGCGTATAGGCTCGTGCGGTATGGAGCGTTTTGCGTAGAAAACTCTTCCTTCAATTAGCTATTTTTTATTTGCAGTTATTTACAGCTTTTTAAGGGGAATCCTAATTTAATTTCAACAACTACATCGGGAATCGCTGGATGTTTATGTCTTGTCGCAGTAACACTGATTAACTGCGTCTTCTTTCTTAATTAATTGCCCCGCAGTCGTAAAGGCTACCAACATTTGTTATGTATCGGTACTCGACGGCTGCGGCAGCACGCTCACAAGGAAAGAAAATAAAGTATTGCACCGCTGGATTTCAAACAGACGGCAAAAAGCAGGAATTCCCATGTGCTGCGCGGTATCAATGAACGCAGTGACCCCCACGTGGTTGAAATCAAAATTATTTGATGGAACCATGTCCAGATGATCCGGCAATACGGCGTCAGCTAACCTGCTTCATTCGTGAGCTTGAGTAATATATATATATATATATATATATATATATATATATATATATATATATATATATATATATATATATATATATATATATGCTTGACAGGCAGTGAGTGAACTATGAACCAGAATTGATAAAGTAGGTTTACGCACGCTTCAAAACATGACTAGGTTGCTTGTATTAACGTTTCGACTGGGGACCAGTCTTCATCAGAATGTTACAAGATATTTTCAAGCATGTATTTTTAGGTATAGTGAAAAGGTCACCCACCTTCTCAGTTGAAACGTGAATAAAGTCAGCCTAGTCATGTGTTGAAACATGTGTAAACTTGCTTTATATATATATATATATATATATATATATATATATATATATATATATATATATATATATATCCTGATTACTTATGTTTAATTACTCAACTTGTTAACATGCGCTGCAGACACCAAGTATGATGCGCATAGTGACACTAAAGCTTCAGACGCCATTAATATCCCTGTAGTCCCTTTTTTCAAGTTCCAAAGACTACCGGCAAAATGTCGAACAAAAGTCAGGCGACGTGGCACTTGTACATTGCTATTGTGCGGCTCTCAAGCATTCGACAGATGAACATGGTCGGCTCCATCGCGGCTGTGGTTACGGTGAAGCGTCAGGGTGCTGTGGTGGTTGTAGGCGTCTCGGACTGTTGCTTTTGTCGCATGACTGCGCAAAATGAGCGCTCCTTGTCGAGCCACCATATTCAGCGAAGGGGCTCTTTTCCGTTTGGAGAAGCACAAACACGCGAAAATGAAATTCATCGCCATGCTAGTGGCGCCATTACTTTTCCTCGTCCCTTTAAGGTATGTAGTGCAAAAAGCGCACTAAATTGAAAGGTTAACAGGTGAATGTGGGCATCTCAAATAAATAATTAAAAAAATCATGGAGAACGCACACGTCCATTTCACAGGTACGACCCAAGGAACTACCTAGAGGCGATTTTTTTTTTTATTTTTCCAGAAGCGCGCGTCTTCTGTCGCGAGATAGCCAAAATTTGTTTCGCCACAATGAAGATGGCGCGGGCAATCGTGTTTTGAAAATTAAAGAAGAAACAATTGATATAGCAATTAGTTATGGCGGCCGCAAATTTCAAAGTGACGCCACAAGCCTAACTGCTAAAAATTGTGTATCAGAAATTGGTTAACTGGCTTACTAGATCATACTATTCGTATTTTCTGTTATGCCCGACAACACTGGTACAGTCGACCACGGATATACCGAATTATATCCTATATCGAACCCTCAGAATATCCCCTTGCAAAATCCCATGCAAAAGTATATGACCAGTGTTCGCGTTTATCGGGGTCGTCATTTTTACACATTCATGCAGCTGCTGCAACTTAGTCCACTTCAACGTGTACTGTATGCGGGTGCCTATGCCTCGCTTGGATCGAAACGGAATCTTGATATTCAGGTCCAGCACACGGGCGCTGAACCTGTGAGCCACCAAGGGGACGCTGCTTGTCGGCAAATGTGTCCGCGCGAGCGGCGCACGGTCGACAGAGAAGTGACGTCACCAGCCGCCAAATTCATAGCGACAAACCAGAAGTGTTATGCTCAATCACCATTGAATCGATACTGAAAAAAATAAAACTAAAAAACCCACCGGAGAACCAAACCTCTATTACTCAGATCCCCAGCCCAGCACCGTAACACTGCGCCACGCCCCGGATCGTTCTTCATAATTCCCCTTGTCTACAGTGAGAATGATAGCGGCATTTCGCGAGTAAAAGATATTGCGCCTTTCCTTTCCTGCAGCCGAATTATAGAACGCCGCTGAGCTTTGATGTGTTCAATGAAATTGCACCGACGTCTATATAGCCGATGGAAACTGACGTCGCTCCTGTCGACGGGTATGATTGCAGCGCCTGCCACGGGGTGGCGCAACCAGTCAGCGCGGCAGCTGGGCTACATGACAGGGGCGGGGCTAGATGATTGATGATTGCAGTCGGCGCCCGCCGATGAGATTACTTCAACAGTGCGCTTGCTTTGTCAGTAGTCTGCCTGGTGCGAGCGTGGCTTTCGCCTCTCCACATCTTACACAGTCAGTGTCCCCTGAAGTTTTGCTCCTCTCTTAAAGACTAATCTTTTAGTTTCTGCCTCTAATATCTCACACATATTCATTGGCATGCAGTTGTACGATGCCACACTATAGGTGAAAGGCCACCCAACATTGGTATAAAGTACCGTTCTAACCAAGCCTTACTAACAAGCTTGCGTGCCCTTAGTAACCAACACCTCTAACTTGGTTGCAAGTAAGATCCGGGGTACAAGGAGAGAAAGAAGGTGGCTGCACAGTATGACAGAGCACTGGACAAGGTTTGAGGGGGAGCCCCAGTTCTCAAGCCGAGCCAACGTTTCCAGAAGGGATGTCCTTTTGTCGAAACGTTGGCTCGACCTGTGAACTGAGGCTCCCCCTCTGCCCTTGTTCAGTGCTCTTTCGGTTACAAGTAACGATGACTGGACCTCAGTGTCCTTCGCTCCATTTGCTGGCTTTGCTTTTGCTTTCTAGGGTTTAACGTCCCAAAGCGACTCAGGCTATTAGAGATGTCGTAGAGAAAGGCCCCGGAAAGTTTGACCACCTGGAGTTTTTCAACTTGCTCTGACATCGCACGATGCACGGATGCCTTGCTTTTCGCCTCCATCGAAAAGAGGATGCCGCGGCCGGGAGTGAACCCCCCCCCCCCCCTCGGGGTGACCGCTCAAGAGCAGTTACCACTGAGCCACCGCGGCGGGGCAGGTCGTCACCACCGAGAACTTGACGAAACCAGCGCAACCCAGCCTACGTCACGAATACAGGATGCGCCATGAACAACCAGCGAAAGCAGCTGCGTGCGCGCATCTCATCGTTGATTATCTGAGTCAAGTCGCGAGCTGCCCCATCCCCACTTCATTCATACGCGCGTCCATATTCGTACTCAATAGCATTCATTCATTGAACCTCCACTACCCGCACCTTAGTCGTGACTCTCGCTGTTGGCAAAGAGGGTGATGCACCAGCCTTATGTTCTCCGGGGTGAAAGGCAGGCTCCATTTTGCTTTCCCTCAAAAATTCTTGTTCGGTGCCGAGCTTATCACAATCCAGCTTCTTTATTTTCGGCATATCAAACACGGAACAAACACTTTCCACGTCTCCTCAGAAGTCCTTTTGTAGATCAACTCCAGAATACAGGCAGTTGCTTAATAGCTGCATGTGCCTTTGCGCAAGGAAGGAATTAGCTTTTTTTTTTTCCCCTATAAAATCAAAAGTATCATCTTGTCGCTTTGTGCACCGATTGGTTAAATACACTGCTATGCCTTTGAGAAGTTAGCTCCACTAACAAAAATTTCATATCCTACCTCCCCTTCGGAGAGGCACCACCGAATAAAGGCATGCTTTAAACGCGCTTACCATGGCGGTGCCATTAAACATTGGTACTCAAGAAAAATGTACTAACAAGTCTGATCTTCAAGGTAGATGTAGAGTGGTTGCGTTGCTTCCATAGAATCCCATACGTTCATAACACAGCGGCCTATACGGTGTGCAGCCAGCGCCATTGTCGAAGTGGGAAGTGCAATAAACAATGACTTTATAAATAAAAAATAAACACCTAGGGGATTGATCGATGTTCCCTTTAAGAGTTGACGCGATAGCTTTTTTGTGTGTTCCTCCAAAGGAAAGGAAAGGCGCAGTACCTGTAAAATTTCTCGGTGGAGACCTGAACAGAGCCGTAAGTGAAGGGACGCCGCATCAACTACAAGCCTCCATGCCGACAACTCCCGACAATTTTTCTGCCGCGGTCCGAACACTTCCGGCAACACCCGAGCAGAAACTTAGGTACGACGGCGACGGCTTTTCCACCGAACGAGCTGCTATGCTCTCTCGTAAAAGATCCCGTGACGTGACAACCACACGGCTTTTGGGCGGTAAAAATGATTATTAGAACGCCTCGAGGTTCCTGGCTACATACGAGGCGACGGTCAATAAAAGCGACACGACGAGTGCTAACAATAGAATTTCTACATATTCAGCTCTCATTGGCTTTTCTTTATTCATCCTCGACTCGTGTGTCGCGGAAAATGTTATAGCTTTAACGCGAAAACAGGTCCAGCTGTTTGTTTTATTGCCCAAATGGTGCATGAGCTCTATTTGAGCGCACGGGTTTCTGAGCGACGGGCTGTGAAATATTTCTGTTCGTGTTTTGTTAACATAAAAAGAAAGTAATTGAGCACATCTCGGTTGAAAGTACGTATCTTACAATCTGAAAACCGCACTGAAGTTCATTCGTACAAAATAGTGACCCAACAAAAGGTTGCTGAAAATATTCACGCACACAGAGCTAGTTGTCTGCTGTGCATAAATGGCTTAAGAGTGGTGTGAATACCTCTGCGCATTCAAAGCAAAATGAGGGCTGTATTTTAGAGCATATGATAGAAAGACATTTTCAATTATAACATCAAGAGCTGCGAAGACCAAATTAAACATAAGTCAAGTGCTGACACGAAACGAGAGAAGGGACGGGTGAACGTAAAGATAACAATAATAAACTTGAACTCGTAGGGAATATTCAAGTAATCATTTGCTCTCAACAAGTAGCCAGGCAATGTTTAATGGAACAATTCAACTCATTGAGTATCTTTGTCTGTCTAAAGCACAAAAAGAAACATCGTCTGGCCATCCAGATTATGTAGAGAGATTAGACCCTGACACGCTGCTTACAACTCTCTGATGTCTGATCTACGATAGTAAGGGAGTGTAAAAGGACAAACATCAAAATAGGATATCGAACATTACTGGAAACAAAAACCTGTTTAGTCGCCGTTTGCAGTCGTGTTCCTAAAATACGAGTACCGTTAGCGTTCCTGGTTGGGTTAAGCTGGCGAGATACTCGAATAGCTTTTTTTTTTTTTAATGTAGACTAAAAGATTAAATCGCCATAATCTACACCATGCAACATCTGGGCACCACATTTCAGACAATAAAGCACTGTCAGGTGTACGTTAATTATGGGATCACATCACGATGAACACAAATAATTGCCATGCAGTATTTCACTCGGAACAAACAACAAAACGCGTAATAATTCAATCCTACTGCCGGTTGCAGGAAATGAACAGAATTCGCAACAGATGCATGCTCTCTACCCACTGCAATAGGCCCATCTTTAAAGTTACTCCTGACATCTTTCTATCGGGTGTTACAGGACACTTACCTGGCGGCCATAAGCACTTGTTCACAGCTCCACACTTAGGTAACCCTGCCGACGCAGTATGATGTCATCGGATGACTTTAACGCTGCGGCGCATAAATTCTCTGCGGTCTTCGTCTCTCCAAGGGCAGCAGAACCTGCGAATGGAACTATGGCTTGAACGGCAAAGCGCACACCCGAATCCGGTCAGACCGTAGCACGATGAGACAGAAAGCACACTTGAAATTGACGCTGATAAATATCGAACAGCCGCACGCAGCGAAGTCGCGAGAGTGCAAGACATACAGCCCCGCCGTGGTGGCGAGTGATTAGGGCGCTCGACTACGGTGCCCAAGAATGCAGGATCGAATACCGGCCTAGGCGGCCGCTTTTCTGTCTAGGCGAAAAGCAGGGCGCCCGTGTGCTGCGCGATATCAGTGCACTTTAAAGAACCCCAGGTTGTCGAAATTTCCGGAGTCCTTCACTACGGCATCTCTCGTAGCCTGAGTCGCTTTTGGATGTTAAAGCCCACAAACCAAACAAAGCAAACCAAACCAAAGACGTACAGCGGCAGTGCGAGGAAAGTGGAAAAGCCACCTTGCTCAAGGGCATAAAAACCGCACCTGTTAGTGAATGCGAAGGCAAATCCGTCTTCGTTTTTGAAAATCGATGACGATTTCAGCAAAATGCGCAGAAATAACATTTTAATACCATAACAAATTAACCACCAATATGCGACTAATTGCTTTTATTGTCTGTATCCTTTTTGCTCTTCATTTTTACTCCACGGTAAACGTCGCTGACACTTGCGGATTAGAACTGAGCCTCGCCGTCGCGACCCATGTCAACTGACCTTGGATAGACTTTCGCGAACGCTACAACTGCCGTCGACTTCTTTCTCAGCCGCTTGGAACGTCACTGCGCGGGGGCCGCTTTCATTGCATGGCGTTCTCACGGCGACACGGTCGTTGGTGTGTTGCCGTGCAGGAACGCGAACATGCGCGTGACAAAGTTATGGGATTCATTTCGGTAGCGCAGTAAACTACGCTGTGCGGGCTATGTCGATAATAAACGATCGCATAGTAAACAGAGCGCATCGTTTCAGCGCACTTCGCAACCAGCGATACGTGCCGAAGGCAGCTCACCGGGCAATGCGGACGCTTTCCGAGCGAATAGAGGCGCGTGAGAAAAACTCTGTTAGCGAGAGAATATCAAACGGGCCACAGAACGGTTATTCCGAGGAGGCAATGTGCGAGTCCCTCCACGCAAGCCGTACCAAATCGCGCCGTCATGATAAAACGCCTTCGTAAGCAGTCGCATAAGGCGCGTTTGGCGATTTTACTAGATTTGAGTAGAAGGTTTCACGTCTACCTTTCTTTTGTTCATAGGCCGTAATTTATCTACAGCATGGTACCCTCTTCTGGCGAACTCCGAGTGAAGGGAGCCTGAATGCCCAAAGCCCCAACCTAAAGAAACTAATGAAGTGAGCTGTAAAGAAACATACTACTCTGAACTTGAGCATGTCAAGATGCACCGGGAAAAGTTGCACAACGTTTTCTGGCTAAAGTGCCATTTAAAGCTGGTATAGCAACCATTCGAGCACCACTCGAGCAAACCTTTTCAGCATTCGTTCCTTCCGCACGTGAATACTCGCCCTCCGCACGCTGCATGACAGTTGCCAGCACACAATAGTCGTCCTCGTGGGGAAGAAAAAGAGGATTACTAGAGAACAACTACCTGCGACTACACTGTGGCAACTACAGACATGTCTGAAGGGTATGGCGCCGTATATCAGTGCAGCGCCTCTCGGAGTGGTATCTGCGCCTCGGATCTGCGTGACAACGGCAACACGGGCTGGCGGCCACGTAGCGGATGCCTGGCGGAGAGCATCAGCCTGATTGGGCCGGTCGCGCGCGATCTCGGACCCCGATAGCGTCGCGGGGCTCGCTTCGTCGCGTATCTGGCGCCGAGAAGCGGCGGGGCGCAAAGGCGATGACTGATCGCGCCTTTGTATTTTTGGGCGGAGGAAGGCGCCACCCTCCCAATCCCACGGGGCCGAGCGGCTCACTCGAGAAATTAATCTCTCGGAATAATGAACAGCGGCGGCGGTGGTGTGCGGTCGCAGGGACGCTGCGCTTGCCGCCGGCCGCGCATCGAACCATCTGGCCGCTGCATTAATGATCCGTGCGCGACCGGGCTCGGCTTAAGGTCCCCCTTCAGCGCTTTGCGGGCACTATAACTGCGCCCCTTTAGTATCGGTTCGTAAACAGCAACAATAAAGTTTATTTGACCCTTCTAGTGTTTCGCAACCACGGCCTTAGGGTCGTCCCCGTGCAAAGCTCTCTCACTTTCCTGAGTATCCTGAGCCTTTTATTTTAGGACTGGCTGGACATGGCTGCCGCAAGATGAGTCAGTATTCAAGATGTATTCTGCAAACTTGCCGCCTAAATAGATAATATTTCCGATTGTACATAATGCCAGGTTTTCCCTGAAATTCTCTTTATAGAACCAATTATTAAAAACGTTCAGTAAGCACTGCTCAAATAGTACTACGCAGTCGTAGTGGCACATTACCGCCAGGGAGGAGAAAACTGTTACCTATTTAGCTTAGTTGACCGAATGCGGAGTATGTGCGCTAGCACCTCGCTTTCTGTTCCAAGCTGCTTCAAGCTCAGGCTTCAGGCAAAGATCAGCGAAATATATAATGTGAGATATTAATGGCAGTACGCTATAAAATCTTGGGACCCCTTTACGCAACTTAAGAGGGCAATGCGATAGCGGTGTGTTCTAAATCCACGGAACACAGATGGAAATTGATGAACCCGAAGACATACAATGCACAGTGCGATAGAGTACAGCACGCGGGGCGTTCAGCTGCGGCGATGGCGTAGTATTCGAGGTCACCACACAGACTGCCACACAACGACGTTCCTGCACAGTGGAAGCCCTGGCGCATTGAAACAGGGTCCTGATGGCCCTAAGTTGGCATTTTGCTTTAGGCGCAAGCCGGCATGTGCTCTCCACTTTACCTTTCTTTTTCGGTAGCTTAGGGGAAGAGGATTGCTAAGAACGATTATTGCACGTGGTCCTGATGCTTCAAAGTGAATTCGTGCGCGCTTAAGAGCGGCTGTTTCGATCCGCTGCATGCACATCGATGGCGTAACCTGATCGGCCGCCTATCCCCATACCTTCCTGCGCGCTTTGGCAATGCGCTTTTTTTTTTTTTTTCTGATAACCTATGTCGCGTCGGGGAAGTAGTGACAGAGAGGGAAGCCACAAATTGGCGGCTCGAAAGCTACTAAAGTACCGTAATACCGCGCTCCTGCGCCCTCCTCCTAACGCCTTCACTCGTGAACGCCGGCAGCGGCTGATCGTGGAAGTCCAATTTTAACTCTAGGGCGCTTATTGCCAGCCGTCCTTTCTAACGCAATTGCGTTAAGGGCACCGTATCGGCGTTGTGGTTGTAACGCGAAAATCAGAAGAAAGCAAAGAAATAACAAATGTGTTGGGAAACCCGCGGAGTCGAAAACGGTTCCTTCGCAGTGCGACGCGAGCACGCAATCACTCCGCCACAGAACCACATTGCTTCTCTTCGAATAAAGGTGGACATAATGTATGCATTCCCTTATGACTGTCATCTAATGTTTGGATGCGTCATTAGAAAGACACTAATTATGGAAGTAATAGTTAGGCGAGTAGCAAAGAACATTTCCGCTTTGCTATACCTCCGATGCGGCGCTCACTGGAAAATTCTTTCGATCGTACGGCGCCGCCGAAACAGAGGGTGTGAGCCGCCGCCCGATTCAAAGCCTTATTCCATCCGCCGTCTTCAAAGCATTGGAGTTTAAGGACAGCGAACGGAGCCCGATAAAGCTACGGCGTTGAACTCTTGAGACGAAACTTAAGCGCCCTCCAATTTTTCGTCTCTCCCAACAATCAGGGATCGTTTTAACGCTTGGTCGGTTAGCTTGTGCGCTATGAGGCGTCCGCCTACATCATCGTATGTCTTCGATGACCGCCGCTAACTCAGCACTTACTAACAGAAGATTCCATTAAAACGTTGTCAGGCTTAAAATACTTTACTATGAGATGCACAAAGCACCAGATGCATCAGCGTGACCATCATCCGTGGGACTCCTAACGCAAGAGATGCAAAAAGAGAGAAATGGCGACAAAGAAACGACCGAACGCTGTGTAAGTTATTTCTGGCAAGCGCCCGCCCAAGTGGACTCCATGCAAGCACAGGCGTTAAGTGGTCTTCTTTCTTTTGTCTTAATTAATTTTTCACTTCCGAGCCGCGGTTAACCCGGCGACGGAGCCGAAGCCCCGGCCTGTCTGCCAAGCATTCGGAGGGAGCGCGCGAATGGAGCCCAAGGACTGATGCCGCATGGTTCCTGCGGCGGTCCATGGTTCCCAGGCCTTCGCTCCTGAAGCGAGACCCACTCCAGCCGAACCCGCTGCCTCGCACGCACCCGGATGCGGTAACCAAATTAGCTGGGCTCTGGCTGCCTCTGCAATTTGTCTCATAATTGATACCGCCATCTCGCACGACTCGCCGACTGCTCTTCCATGTTTTTGTTGGGTTCGCACCGATGCAGATATGTGGCCCGCTCTTGTTGATTCCGTGGCGCATGCCGAGGAAAGGGTGCGCACCACTTCATGGCCGCATTTAACTAATTTGTTTCCTGTTTCACTGTGGAAGGCATTTAACACTTGGTTTTTTTCACGAATCTTATTCATATTTTTCTTTTTCCTCTACTAATCGAGTGACGTGCAGTAGGGGACAGCGGGACTCCTAGCGCCCGATGTGGTGAACAAACCGCAAATTTAGACTTGATTAACTGCTCAGTATCCATCGTTTTCGGTTTTCTGTTCCTGGAGAAAAGAAACATTAGAGTTTCTTTTCTGAGATTGCTTATGGTATATGGCCCCCACTCTGAGACCTGCAACTTTCTCCTAAATTTTGCAGCCTTTCAAACAAGTGAAATGCTTCAAAGGTGCCTTTGAAACATTTTTCAACTTTTTGCGATTGGGAATATGCTTTATTCGGCAACTGTGTTCCATATGCCCGTGAGCTTAGTACGACGAGGTAGTCCGAACGTTTGTATTCGCTTATTCAGGCAGTGTGTTCGTTTTTGTAAGATCACGAAGCTCTTGAGCCTGCGTTTGGTTTCATCTTCAAGGAAGCTGGCCTTTCCACGAAGTCTAACCTTTCAGCATGTCCAACATTTTCCATGTTTCATAAGGCGGCGCATTTGCCACGCGCAAGGACGCGCAGGAATATCCTCCCCGGCGTGCTTCTCTGACTGAGTGCCGTTCACGCAATCACAATGGGCGCTTTTAAAGCACCGCCAAGCGTTGCTACAGGCCACGTTTTTTCAAGCGGTCTACGTTGCGCTATTCGTTCTGAAATGGACTGTTTTCACTCTTGCGGAGTGAGCGCGTTCTCTATCCAAATCAGGAACTCTGCGTCAGGCAGAAGAAGACTTGGACGACAGTGAATGGAGAATGGAAATGTCAATATTCGGGTGATGACTGCTTCCAGTCGTGGAAGCCATTCTTGTTCTGGCAGCTGTAACTTCAGTATCGCAACAACGATGCCGGTCTGCATGAGGCGTCTGTCGAGAAATGCTACAATGTTTGAGCCGGCGTAGGTTAGAATCGAACGCTAGGTGCAGGGAATTTCTTCGTTGTATGTAGTTACCTTTATGAAGAAATCTTCTTCAGTCCCGTGGGCAGGTGTCACCACAGTTTCACTAGAATGTTGATAAAATATCCTACTCAGATCACCGGGAAACTGAAAGTGTTGCACGCAATAGAAGGCATGCTCCTATCTAGCCAGAAACAACAAACCGTGCGTTTACATCTCTGCATCCCTCAGAAGGCAAGGAGACACAATCTCCCCAGTACTATTCACAGCTTGCTTAGAGGAAGTATTCAGAGACTTGGAATGGGAGCAGTTAGGGATAAGGGTAGATGGAGAATACCTCAGTAATCTGTGATTTGCTGATGACATTGCCTAGCTAAGCAACTCGGGGGATGAACTGCAAATAATGATTGGTGACCTAGACAGGAAAAGTAGAAAGGTAGGCTTGAAAATTAATATGCAGAAGACTAAGGTAATGTTCAACAGCCTCGGAAAGGAACACCAGTTTACATCAGGTAGCGAAGTACTGGAAGTAGTAGGCGAATATGTCTACTTAGGACAGGTAGTAACCGCAGATCCAGACCATGAAAAAGAAATAACAAGAAGAGTAAGATTGGGATGGAGCGCATTTGGCAAGCACTCACAGATTATGACTAGTAGCTTACCGGTATCGCTCAAGAGGAAAGTATATAACAGTTGCATCTTACCTGTACTCACCTATGGGGCTGAAACGTGGAGGCTAACCAAGAGAGTTCTACTTACGTTGAGGACAACCCAGAGGGCTATGGAGCGGAAAATGGTAGGGGTAACATTAGGAGATTGTGACTGGCCATAGGGTTTTCTTGGCAGGAAATACTGGAGTGGGTTGCCATTACCTTCTCCAGTGAATCACATTTTGTCAGAACTCTCTGCCGTGACCTGTCTATCTTGGGTGGCCCTACACAGCAGAGCTCACGACTTCATCGAGTTTCGCAAGCCCCTCCGCCACGACAAGGCAGTGATCCACGATATTGTCGACCATAAACCCTGACTGCTCATTGGAGGGTCAAATTCTAAAGTTAAAGCTCAGCTACTTTGGTCATCTGATGAGAAGAGAGGAGTCGCTGGAGAAAGATTTGATGTTGGGAAAGGTTGAGGGTCGCCGGAGAAGGGGTAGGCAGCGAACGCGATGGTTAGATGGCATCCTCGAGGCACTGCAGATGAAGTTATGTGATGTTAGGAAGATAGAGACCGGAAAGCGTGGCTTGACATGGTCCATAGGGTCACGAAGAGTCGGACAGTTCAGTCAGCGTGCAGAGTGGGTCAGAGAAATAACTCAGGTTACCGACATTCTAGTGGAAATTAAGAAGAAGAAATGGGCATGGACAGGACATGTAGTGCGAAGAGAGGATAACCAATGGTCGCTTAGGGTAACAAACTGGATTCCAAGGGAAGGAAAGCGTAGCAGGGGGCGGCAGAAAGTTAGGTGGGCGGATGAGGTTAAGAAGTTCGCAGGGGTCAAGTGGATGCAGCTAGCACATGAACCGGGCTAAGTGGATAAATATGGGAGAGGCCTTCGCCCTGCAGTGGGTATAGTCAGGCTGATGATGATGATGATGATGATGATCCCTCAGAAAGCTGTCAGTATTTCGACAGCTTTGCGGCACATTTGAATTCCTCATTTCTTCAGGGCAAAAACAAACGACCCAACAAAAGCGAATTCGCTCCAAAAACAATTTAAAGCAGATGTTCGGTGTAATCTTCTGCAAATAAGGCTCTAAGTTTATATTTACACTACCTATCATTCATGCAATGACTTGCGACAATGCACAAGCGTTTTACTACGCACCGAGATGTGGTACTTTCGAAAATAACCTGCCTTTGCTCTCGAAGAAAGCATGCTTTGAAACGCCGGAGGGCAGCCGCCCCCCCATGGCTTGGTCTGCACTGACATCTGGGGCACGAGTTCTGCCGGAGCAACGACCAGCGATGCAAAGTGCCGTTTGATATAACCGCACCTTCATTGAGCGAGGTAAATAAATGTTTGTTGCTGGAGTCCTGTGAGGCCCTTCAAAGTAAAAAATTTGAGAGCACTGCAGAGATCTGCAGTGCTCACTTGTGGAGAGATCAGCATTGGAGAAATGCGAAAACATGTGCGTTGGCCGCTCCTCAGTCGCTGCGAGAGTGTCATGACTAGACTCTAGTCATGGTCATGACTTTGACTTACACAAGGCATGGACTCCATAGTCATGCACATTGTATTTCCGATCTGACTGACTCATGACGAGTGACTATGGCCCATGGCTAAACTTAATGACTCACATTACATGACTCGCATGACATGACATTTATATACCACCTGCCATTACATACACATTCGTGACTACCAGTTTTGTCTTAACGGGGCGTCATATCACACGGTACATTTTGCTTCCACGTTTTGCTTACACGTTTTGGGGACATATTTTCAGAAACATGGCCAAGTAAGGCTTTCTCCTTAACAATATTTTTCAAGGAATGAAACTCATTATCTTATTTATCTATCGTGTGCAAATTTATAACCTCGCATTTCTTTCTTTCTTTATTTTTTGATGGGAGGGGGGTGCTGTTGTGGTTAATATATGTGTACATGGCATCATTACTTTATTGATCTTTCAATTATACTCAATACATTGTTCCCTTTATTTCATGGCAGCTAACAGTACAAGCACCTTATTTTCGAGCCAGCAAAACGTCAGGTTTTGGTCAGACAAACGAAAATTCGTTTCGACAGTCCACAGACCATCCATGATTTGGCTATTGAAATTCTCTGCCATTTATACAAGGAATATAATGAGCAATACGGAAGCGTACAGTTAGCCCCCTGAGCTCTATTTGACGCTAAGAACATTCAAAGGAAACAAGTTCTCAGGCAGTACAAATTATAGAAATGGATCGAGTAGCAGGTAAGACCCGAAAGAACTACTATATCTGACGCGGTGCCAGCTTAAGAACCTTGCAGGAAAAGCGAAACGACAGCACGGGGGCGTGAAAAAGCGCATTTGGCGAATGATGCTTCCGACCGTTGCGGCAGACATGGGCTCTGCGCTTGAAGCGAAGGCCACTTCGCGCGGCATCTCATACCGCGACTTTTCCCTCGCCTACCTCCTTCGCTTTCAGCCCGGCTCGTGAGTAGTGTGACCCGTGGGAGCCTTTTCTCTTCGTTTCCGCCGAAATCGCGGCCACTCAGAGGCCAGCGCGTGGGCGGACCTGGATAATTGGCGAATATGTCCTCCTCCCCGAACGGCGCGTGTCAGAAGCGCACTGGCCTCCGCGGGGGCCTGCCAAGAGGCGGTGCATCGCCGGGCTCCCCTACTAAATCATGCAGCAGGGCACACGCGCCTTGCGCAAGTAGTCGCCGTCGGTGCCCTGCTTGCTGGCGAACCCCGCAGTCGCCTGCATGTCTGAAGACGCAAGTGGTGTCACTCATCGCGGCCGTTGTTAGCAGCAGCGTGGCTGAGGGTGCACCTGATCGCGAAGCTGAGAAGAAAAATGTTGCAGTGCATGCCGATAGAGAGCGGAAGCTTGGCCAATTTTATTTGTGGTGCGACAGCATCTGACAACACTAAAAATGAAACTACATTCAGAATAGTGTACCTAACATATGCTGCTCGAAAGCTTGGGCGGCGGGTTGTCAAGTCGTGAGGTGAGCTTTGCGCTAGAGCCGGTAGCGTTGAACCGGGCTTATTTCCGACTACGCCATTATCAGCAGCAGTCTGGTCTTCCGCCCGCGCTGCTCTCTCGCGCCATGTTATAAAACGGGAATCTTTGGGTGTCATGCTTCGCTTTCTTCAACATGTGCACAAGATTGCCACGAAAGCAAATATCGGATGATAAGGAACAAGTTCGTGCTGTTTTCCGTTTCACAAAAATGCAACTACACTCACGCACAGAAAATTTGGGCGAGGCTGTATTGTCATGCGTCACAGCAAGATGTTGCCCCTATTTACATGGGAATTGATGGAAGATTGCTATATTTTACGTCAGCTATTTACTGTCATGTCTGTCAAATAGTCTTGAAGTTGCTATTATTTTTTATGGTTACCTCTAGATGAAAGGCAGTGTATGCGATGATTCTCTTGACTCTTCCTGGAAGCAGCTAGCTTCATTACATGGTAGAATACGCCTTCGTCATTGCTTAAGCAAAAGAAACAACGAGGAAGAACTTCGTAAAGCAGGTACAACGACACTGTGTCAGGAACCCTCTGTATACTCGACAGTACAAACTTGTGCAATACATGAAGGAGCAAAGTCTGTTGCAGTACCTCTCGTGAGCACTTGGAACACAGTCCCATGGAGTGGGCCCTTCGGAGCGTCACGCTTTCCTCCACGCCAGTCCGTGTGCGTGCCGCCGGAGAGTTCACTCGGGTCCAGACCCGTAATCGAATTCGCCGCTTGTGTTTTGTCGGGTACGGAGCAGGAAGTGGGGGGCGCAGAGCAGTCACGTGCCACCGGTTTGTGCCTGGTCCGACCGCTGTCAGCTTTGCGCTGATCCAATTTACTCCGACGGCTGCAGATCAAGTTCAGGGAGCGGTGGGACGGCAGCCGATACCTCGATAGGCGAAGGAGCGTTCGGTCAAGGGAGGACGCCGACCGGTGTGAGCCGACTTCGGCTCGCGGCGACTCTATCGTTACTGTGCCAGCAGCATCCCTTCCCTCTCTCTGATGTGCGGTTCACGAGAGCGCTGCATTGAGCAAGGACTCTGTTTGGTGTGAGCGCTGCGAAACTCTAGTCTTGTTGGTGACAATATACTTCCCGGCAGCGCTCTTCCGCCGCGAGTCATTGTCAGTGGTAAATTTGTCCAACATGTTGCCCAACAATCAAAGCAAGTAGGTTTTCTGCCTTAAAAAACAACTTCTCAACAACACATGTTCTAGGCTTCGTCAAAGTCCGGTCGTCTCCCTCCTCGTCATCCAAATGCGTTACGCCAGGTGGCAAAACATCTTTAGGCGCTTATTACAACTCGACACAATGCAGCAAACATAAGCACACATTTCAGACAGCAAGGAGGCTGCAATTTTCCTCCGTGCTTCGGAAGTTTCATAATTCATCACGAGGCTTCGCCGGCAGGCGCTTCGCAAATAAGGACACAAGCAAGGAAAAAAGCTTGTAAAAACTGCAGGGACAGCCTGAGAAAACCTCACTTGCGTAACGTAGCTCTGGCAATTTTGGCTTGCGCGTACCAGTGCGGCAAGTAAAGAATAGCGGGTGTTCCTCAGCGCAAGGCTAATGCGGCATTGCGTAATGAGGTTTACCGTTTTCTGGACATCTGTGTGCATAATTTCGCTCGCTTGGAAGGAAATATATAGCGCAGCAAAAACAAAGGCTTTTTAACAGGATATTTATATGTTAACTTCTCCAGATAAGGATTTAGCTAAGTTTTGTGCTCCTCTCTACCTCCTTTAATATTAGCCTCAAATTATTAGTTTCATGCGGGAGCCGAAAAAGGAAAGTTTTCAGAAAGTGCTCTTTTTTTTTTTTTTTGTTAATGCGTTGAAGGTCTTACGCAGTAAAACGGCCGTTCCTTAGCGTTAGTGCACAAACAGAGAGTGACGACGTTGATCGCTTATAACATTTAGTGTCTGCCAGCAGGTCTCTGAATGAATGATGGCTCGGCTTGCCCCCCCCCTTCCCCCCCCCCCCAATCGGCATCTCGAAAAAAAATATATATGGGAGAAATGATGACGTGAGGGCCATCTGCGCACTCTGCTCAGTCTCTTTACTCAGATTAAAAGTTGCCCCACCATTTGAGGGTCAGTAATAAAGTAGGTTTCATTCCCCGAATAGGAAATGATAAATGAGCAAACGGAAGCGTTTTTTTTTTTTTTCTACGTCGCAGCAATAACAATATAAAGGGCTGCTGTAAACTGGGTCGCAAAAACAAAGCATGCTGGGAATGGACGAAAAGAAACCGAAGAAGAATGTATACGCCCATCCGCTGTTTTTCGGTCTATCAACCAGACCGAAAGCAGGCGCTGTGCATTAGTCAAACAGATAATGATGGAGGCTTCGATGTATACCAACGGAAATCGGGCAAAAAAGCTCTCCCGGCGTCATGGACGAGAGCTGAGCACAGCGAGGCGGCTTGAGCGATGCCAGACTTCACCGGCCCGGGGTTAAGGGAGGATGTATTGCTGCATGACTTGGATTGCACGGTGACCTGATCAGCCGTCCATTGATTGGCGCCCAGCCGCAATCGGTGGCTTCCAGGCGCGCCGTTTCGGCCACCGCGGGCCGTGTCTCGTTAAGGTGCGCGCAAATCGTTATTAATCTGGAGTCATCGATTCCCTCCTCCACACCGCCTGCTGTTCACTGTAATCTAATTAAGTCTAGACGGGCCACGCCCTTAAAGAGAGCCGACCGCGAGACTAGCCATACTCGCCCGCCTGCCATAATGCGCACAGAGCTCGACGCGGTCGGGCCACGATAACAGGAGAAGACCTTAGCCACACCGCGAGCGACTTGGGGGCTGAATTCGGACAGAGGTTCGAATAAGGTGCAGAACGAAACATAAAATGCATGCACACCCAGTCGGAAAAAACTACAGAAAATTTTCTGATGTTACGACAGAATTTCTGTGCGGTTTTTGACGAGAAACCTGTTGTGACAACAGAACATTCTGTAGTAACATCAGAAATTTCAGTAGTTACAACAGAAAAGTGCTACAGAACTACAGACAACAGAAATATACTACAGAAAAACTACAGAACTACAGAAAAGTACTACAGAACTACAGAAAAATCTGATGGTTACGACAGAACTACAGGATATTTTGTCGTATTTTTGACACAGTTCGGTAGTTTTTTTCAACTGGGAATGTAAGGCACATGTACGCCGTTCCGGGTTCCTTGCTTCGCGCAGTGTTGCTCGCAGGTTTGGAATGCGAGCTCTCCCGAGATGCCAGTGAAAAAGCTTCATTTGCTCGCGGGTCGACGACGCGCGTAAATTTTCCCCAGATTTCGTGAACGCGGTAATGTTCCTACTTTCACAATGTTTTTCAAAGCAATGTTTCTCGTTTTTCTATTTTTATCATACAGTGCCTAGTTATTTCTGAGACAGTTTGGTCAACCTCAGCTGCGCTAGTAACAGCATACGTTTGTAACTGCGCTCATTACATATCCCTTAATTTCTCCGCTGCTCTAACATGGTGGCGGAGCTCAAACGAATACCTGTCATCACGCAAAAACAATTTACGTTGAAAGATGTGTAACCGCAGCACTGTGCTTGATTTGATTGATTAATTGATTGATTGAGATCGACGAACAGGCCAATGATTTACGAATTGATGACGTAGACTATCAACAAACTAAAGGCAGCGGAGAAACATGCCATCCGCTTAATTGCTCTGCAATATATATACTTCTGCTTTTAAAGGGCAACTCCGGAAGTTTCGCAACATTCGAATATTCTAGTAAAACGTTTACTGTATTACTTTCGCCCTGACGCATTCTACCAAATTTGGGCGCCGTGTGATAATTCATTCGCGCGCAACACGATTTTAAAGTGTGCAGTTTTCGTGGCTTCACTTGAGATGATTTCTACGGGTCGCATAGCGTTTGTGACTTCACAAACATTATACCCGCGTTACTGGCCACTCCCTGCATGCTCATAAAATGTGGAGGCCTGTCTCAGACATTTCATGCAGTGCGTCTTGATTTCCATACTCCAATTCCACCATCCAACGCGTGTGCGAGTGTTTTTACAATACTGTATGTGACGTCATCGTTTCGTCAACTGGAACGTCGTTTTTGCCCATGAAAGCAGTTACGGTATCGATTTGCTGTTGTTCTTTTTTGAAAATAGTCCTACTTGGAATTTCAAAAAATGATTTTTGTTTTTTTCTGACATTCTGAGGAATGTAATGCAATCAAAAACTCAAAATGAGGAAAATATCACCGGAGTTGCCCTTTACGTCTCGCTACTCAACTGATTTGTGCGAACGCAGCCTGGAACTAGCTGGTTACTGTTCAAAAAACAAAATACATGCTCTTATCGAAAAACGCGTACTTACCATCACTGTAACCCAGCGCCTTGAATCACCTTGGTTTCATACCCCACTAAAACGCATTAACAACAAAACCAAAATAAAGACTGTTCAGAACCGCCAAAAGAAGTAATAGTCATTACACGTGGCGACATTATTACGGAGCTGAAAGACCGTGCAACTATATCAAACAAAACACTGATTTCTTTTTTCCCCCACCCTACCCGATATGCTTCGTACGAACCCACGTCAGTTCTATTAACTCTAATGACAACAAAATGTTTCACTCCGCGATGACGATAATCATCCTATCGATTTTCCGTACCTTCCCTGCTATGCTGGATGTTACCTTTGAGCAGAATGGTAGATTCTTTAAAATTACATCAGCGAAGGACACCGATGGAATTATAGCAACGATATTGAAAAACACAGAGCATACATCTAGTATCATCCTGTCTTATATATTTTAGGAATCACTCTCACCAGGTGTAATACGACACGACTGGAAAGCAGGCAAGGTCATTCCGGTCCCGGAAATGTGTTCTTCATCTTCTCCTCATAATTACCACCGATATCTATCATTTGCATCTCTTCAAACCAAATCGAACATGTATCCTAATGTCTGTCATCTTTTTTCATCCTAACCATAACTGCTTTCTAGAAGCAGATAAATGAAGGGGAAATGAGGGTGCTCGTTATAATACATGAAGGAAAGAAGCCAACAGTCGGCGAGGCCAAGGAAAGCATTGAGGATTATGTTTTATGTCTTCTTTTTTTTAATTTTTACTTGAATAATCACAGAAATGAGTAATGTAATCTGCTTAGGGGAAAGATAATTAAACACAAAGTAGAAGAAAAAACAACGTGCCGATGGTGGGGACCGAATCCACGACCTCCGAATATCGCGTCCGATGCTCTTCCAACTGAGCTACATCGGCCGCTGTCCCCCCTGCTACTTGCTTGGGTATTTATGTTGTCTGTATACGAACCTTGAGAGTGTTCACCAGCGCCACCCTCAACCAAAGCGGCGGACGTCCACCGCTATGGCTGAGGGTGGCGCTGGTGAACACTCTCAAGGTTCGTATACAGACAACATAAATACCCAAGCAAGTAGCAGGGTGGACAGAGGCCGATGTAGCTCAGTTGGAAGAGCACCGGACGCGATATTCGGATGTCGTGGGTTCGGTTCCCACCATCGGCACGTTGTTTTTTCTTCTACTTTGTGTTTAATTATCTTTCCCCTAAACAGATTACATTACTAATTTCTGTGATTATCGAAGTAAAAATTAAAAAAAAAGTCAAAGTACAATCCTCAATGCTTTCCTTTGCCTCGCCGACTGTTGGCTTCTTTCCTTCATGCTTTCTAGAAGGTTCATCTTGCGATACGCAGGTATTTCTCTTCACTAACGATTAAAGGACTATAGACACCAAATTTTAAGTGGCATCTTTCTTCCTGTTAATGATGCGTAAGTCATTCCTGTATATCGATCCGCATGCATTTTTCGCCTTCGACCGCTAAACAATTTATAATTGAATTTTCTTTTCTCGCCAGTTCCGGTTTCCACTGCCGATAGATGGTTGTGACGTCACAATCATGTCTTGATTCGTGGCATCAAAAAAGCAGCGATATAATCGCTCATTCTTCATTTGCAGTTATTTCTATTCTTGAGGCAGGTTAGCTTCATCACTGAGCGAATTCAAATGCCGCATTTATGATTATATCGCTATATTTTCATCCCTCGCTTGACCTAGACTTAACTGTTACGTCATAGCCATCGCTCGGCTGCTGAAACCGAAACAGGTGAGAAACAAAATTCGATTATAAATTATTCAGCAGTCATAGGCGAATGTGACGTGGTGATACGCGTACAATAATATACTAGGCATCATTACAAATGATAAATCACGAACCTAAAAATTAGATGTCTGTAGTCCTTCAAGCTCCAGCATCGACCTTATCATTCCGATTGACGCTATCTTCCTTGATTTTTAAAAGGCCTTTGATAAAGTTCCCCACAAGAGACTCTTCCTAAAACTCGTGGCCTAAATCTTTACGAATATGTTTAAAATTCGATTTTGCAGTTTTTCACTAATCGGGAACAGTTCGTTCACGATAACGAATGTTCATCATCTTATTCCTCAGTGGTACCCAGGGTACACCGTCCTGAGACCCCTTATTTTTCTTACATATATATACACGATCTGCCTACAAAAATTTGTACTGACATTCGCATGTTTTCAAACGATTGCGTCATCTATCGCTCTATAAATAACAGCAACGACCTTATGCTTCTTCAATGTGATATCCAGTGCGTACTAACATCTTGCAACACATGGCTGATGTCATTGAATATAAAAAAAAAATTATCTCTTTTATCATTTCATCCACGTCATTTACAACCATTTTCGAGATATTTTATCGGCGATTCCGAAATCACCTCAGCGACAACTTACAAATATTTCGGCATTCATATAACGCACAGTCTAAGCTGATCTTTTGATGTAACTCAGATTACTAACAAAGCAAATCGTCTTCTCGGTTACTTCTGTCGAACCATATGTCAAGCACCCCGATAATAAAATGCCCCGCATATTTAACACTCATTCGTCCCAAACTAGAACCCTCTTGAGTTATATGAGACCCTTATCACAATAAACTTTCAGGTACTCTCGAAGCAGTACAAAATCGTGCTGCTCGATTCATTTTCTCGGCCCATTCTTATAACGGTAGTATCTCTGAACTAAAAGGCAATGCTAACATGCCAATCTTAGCAGCCCCGCCTAGGTGGCGCTGCCGTTAAGGCGTTCGACTACCGTGCCCAAGGACACGGGCTCCAATCCCGGCCTCGGCGGCTGCGTTTCGATGGAGGCGAAACGGAGTGGCGTCCGTGTGCTGTGCGATGTCAGTGCACGTTAAAGAACCCCAGGTAGTCGTAGTTTCCGGAGTCCTCCACTACGGCGTCTCTCATAGCCTGAGTCGCTTTGAGATGTTAAAACTCCACAAACCAACCAACCTTAGCGGAACTCCCAACGATAGACTGAGTTTATTCCAAAAGTCTTACGACCATTCTTTCCAGAAATCCATTATCAACCCCACCCATCGACCATGGATTGGCAGTCTACCCTCTCCCTTCCCGGATATCTGCACGTTTGCTGTCCTTCTTTGTTCAGTCAGCAAAGGATTGGAATGAACTGCCAAATGCCATCGTGGATGAAAGCCGACGCATCATCAGTGAGGTCATCTAGTTTAATCCGCTTAATGTGCCACTCGCTCTTGTAATACTCCTTCGATTAGGTCTTTCAGTTATTCGTAAATAAATAAAAAAAGCAAAATCTCCTACCTATCTGTTCCAATAAGACATGCACCCTACTGCCAATTATGACGCATAAATAAAATGACTAAGATGTTTCCATATTTTTAGACCAAGCGCTTGCTCGCTTTGTTATAAACAGTTTTTCATCTATTCGTTAGCCGTTCACGACTGGACTGAATCTTGTTAAGTTGTTCTACAAAGCTGAGCTCGAGCACTTCCTGTGCACGACGAGAAAGTATTCACCACCAAGATGTAACTGATTATTTCTTCCTTTTATGGTCATTTTACAAACAGCCGTTCATCATGCATTACCGTGAGTCGTTAACCAAGCGTATATCTTCTCTAATTCTGAGCGTACATGTACTGATTTACTTGTAGCCTTCTTCGCAGTTTTCTTATATACGACGCATTTTCTTTCATTGCATCGTGTTAACGAATGTTCTCATCTCTTGGCTTTTTTCTAATGTCCGCTCGCTTCCCTATTCCTTTCTTCCGACATTTGTAATGCTCGGACTGGCTAATAAACAAGACGGTGAAAACAGGACTGGAAATTTTGAGTCCTTCTAAAAGCAAAAGTATCATACGTAGGTTCAGACGCAGCATGGACCACCCGTAAACGGGCTGGGCCACGGTGAAAATATTCACCTCAATAACAACTTAGCAGCTCTTAATGAAACGTCTGTATACCCAACTATTGCTCGCTCCCTTACCGCAAATCAATGCATAGCTATATCGCATTTTTGAAACACTATGTCTATGAATCTCTTCGCTTAACAGTAGTGAGCGACAAGGGTACTCAGCCACGCTTGAGTCTGCTCCTATATTCTCTAACAAGTAGGTCGTCGTTCTGCCAAATGCTTTGAAAATTCGTGATGTAGAGCTTTGCGCTGCGAAGGCGTACTGTGCATTAAAAATTGTCCCTTTGGCCCTTTGAACTGCGCGCGTGTGGGTGCATGAAGGGGAGACTAATTAAAATGGGAGTACGCCCGGATAACAGCGAAATGAGAAGCGACGCGCACAAGCGCCGATCTAATTTTTTTTTTTTTTTACATTTTCCGGCACTATACGCGGCTTCTCTGGTTCACCAACAAAAATGTACACGCAAAGCGTGCGCACTTGCGCATTATGAATTGCCGTACGCGCCCTAGCGCTTGCGCAAGAGCAATCTCATCTCGCTCACTCAGCGCCCGGTCCCCGACGACCCAAGGTGCGGCGTTTAGAGTTGGCATGACAGATGCTCGGCCCTGGCGCCGCGAAGCGGCCGTCTAAGAATTCGCGGATAAATCACGAACGACCAGGCGCCGCGAAACTGCCATTAATCTGGCCTTATCTTAATGATGCTGTTTTCAGCGGGCCTCCGTTCTCTGAGTCTTCCGGCACCCTCTTTCATTTCCCAGTGTTTTATTCGCAATTATTTTGTTTCACATTGATTCCTGAGCGCCCGGCGGCTGATATGTCGACACGCGCTTTGAATAAAAGGAAAAGATTGCACAAAAGGAACAGTTCGGATCATATTTTGGCTTGAATAATAACCGCACGGCTGATAACTCGGCCGTTCGTGGTGCTGGTGGGCTTAGCTAGCGGGACTTCTGTTGCCGGTGCTGTCCTTGCGTCCGCCGTGCTTCGCTGAGTCGGTTCGCTTCTGTTTGCTTTTATCCCCGGTGTCGGAGGCTTTTCCTGCCAGGCGATATTTCGCCGTGCTTGTATGAAAACGGCCAGCGCGGGAATTGTTTTCGATTTTTGCTGAGGTAACGTTGTTCTCACGTTGCGATTTAACTGTTTTGTCTTAGGTGTCTGATCTGCATATGCAACCGCGCGAGGCAGGTAATTTTGCCGCAGGGTGGTTAGCTAAGCGTTTCGCGAGTAGCGCGGATTATGTCTGACGTCTGTATCATTGTGCCGTCGTAAAACGCGATGCTGGCTCGTCGTATTTCTCCAGCTTTCGCTGATGTCACGAAGATCTGCACCGCTTTTGCGATACACAAGGCAGATGGCACTGCTGATTATGTGAATGCTTTTTAAAGGCGTTCACTTCGCGCTCATTAACATTAACCTCGATGGACACCGAGTCTGCATTTGTACTGTTTTCAAGCGCAGTAAGTACTCATTGTGCCGTCAAATACCAAAAGGACGCATTTCATTGAAATCAGCGTGTGTGTAGGGGACAAGTACCTAGCGCTCGTTGAGCTTTAGTTTCGAAGCACTGCAAATGATTATTTTCTGCTGTTAGTTTTCTTAGAACTGGCGGTCGATGAGCGCAAAGGAGTTCATCAGTCGGTGTGACGGGACATTTCGAGCCATTTCAGCGCAGGCGGTCGCCCAAAGCTTTTCGGCCAACGTGTTGCTAAGTCTTACATGGAGCGGCGAACGACGCCGCGTATTCCTCGGAGGGAAAGCAAATGGGATCAAAGAGAGGGCTGTTAAGATGGTGAAAGGGCTCATTTCCGACGCTACTGTGCTAATCGAAGCAAGCGAACATAGGTCGCACAAGGATTTGCGTGCTCAAACGAATGAAGACACATAATGCCCGTTCAGGTGCGGATGTCGCGTTTTTTTTTTTTTTTTTTTTTTTTTTTTTTACATATTTCACTTCAGGGAGGAAACAGAGACGCAGGAAACGCAGAGTAGCTCGTATACTCAGAAAAAGCGACATATCATGTTGATCGCGGCCGCTTAAACCGAAAATCTTAGCTTTCCGTGCCGCTATTGGCGCGTGCGAAGCATCTTCGGGTTCCACTGCATGCCCCGTCGTCCACACGCATAAATATCTGGCAGGTCCAGATCGGCAGAGGCGGCCTTTTTTTTTTTTTTTTTTTTCTTGACGCCTGGCGTCAAGTACGCGGTGTCGTGCGGAAATCGCCAAATGGTTCATGTATAACGAATAAAATAGTGCGCTAACTTGACAAAACAGACAAACGGGATCAAAAATTACACGGGAACGAGATAAACGTTTATGTATCCCGGTCTTTACATCTCCAAGTGTGTGTGAGTGTGTGCGAACGCTTGTGAAGTGTGGAGCTTGGGGGAGACAGTCATCGGCCCCGGCTGTGCGAGGAGGTTTGCCGACGCTGGCGAGTGACTCACCTTTCAAAGTCGGGACAAAAACGCATAGGCCAACGCGTATACGCTTCTTCAGGCCCGTGCCCTCTTTCCCTCTGGGCTCCCATATGTATAAAAATTAAGCAAATGTTTAGCCCTTCTAAACCTAAGTAAGCTTCAAATTTAAGCCTGGTATACCTGGTTATCTGATTCGGCTGGCCTTCGGGGGCATCCAGCGTCGTCATTGTGGCACTTGGCGAGACGGGCTTCACGTTCTTCCAAGGTATCGGCGACAGGTTTCGCTCGACCCGCCTCTCTTCGTCCGCTGTACGGCATCCTCTCGTTGAGCTGCGTCCACTGGATGTTCGGACTCGGCCTGTACTCTTCGCGACCTCTCAGACGCAGACAGTTCACGGGGCTTGTCGTCTGGATCATTCATGACGACTGCTGCAGCTAAATTGTCGAGAGCTGTTGCGATCCGTTGGCATCGGCTAAGAGGCAGCAAAGGCTCCAGACAAAGCGAGCGCCACGACTCCAGCGTAGCTGGTTACTTCGGTTTCGGCGCGGCGGCTGAGTGACGTCGTATCTTCCACGTGGTTTCTCCTCTGTTCAAGAACAAACACGCGCACACGGCGAAGAAGCAACGGAGGGGAGTAGAAAAGTTTTCACTTCTAAAGCGGAGTTCATTCCCGCGGAAGAGTCGCCGTATATTCTGGATTGACTTGCTTGTTTTTGCTTTAATTCACGCTCGTGTGATCTTTTTCTTCTAATGCTGGTCTTTTTTTCAGTAACAGTTGTGTACTCGCCCTGTTGCCCGAAACTCTCGTCAACGAGGGTTATGCTCTTAGCATTAGGGAAATCTTTATAAACCTTGTTCACGACTAGCACGTTCTTTGATTCTTTTTGTGTTTTGTAGTATCCTGTTATATTTATAATGACCTTTTGTTGAGTATCTGGTTTTGTTTTCGCTCCCCCTATATGTAACACCCCAACAGGGGCCCTTAAGGAATAATAAATGGCGTTGGAGAGATCTGCGATACCTACAACATGGTGTGGGAATGCTCACAAAATCTCCACCTTCTCTCATCCCTACCAGAGAGGCATAGTATGCTGCCCTCCTCAATTGTTCTACACTAGAGGCCCAAAGGGCTCTCGTAAAGGGAGCATGAGACAGGGCCTCGCTGTACGGTGTCCCGGACTAAGGATTCTGTACTTTAGGTCCAAATTTTTTTTTCAGCATTAAAAATTTTTCACCGCCATCACCATCACCGTTCTAAAGCTCTGTAATAAATGCCTAAAATTGAAGTTCACGCTCTTTCTGTGTGATGCTGTAACTGAGTTTTGTGAACTATGCTCTTGTACCCCCGCACTCCTTCCCAGCAGCTACGACTAAAATGGTCCGGATGTCGGAGCACACTGTGAAAAAGAAGCATCGCTTTTTAATGCGAAAGTATTTCTTGTGCATGAGTGGCGTGACCATGAGCTATGGGCAGAATATGTCACTAGGAGATGTCAACTCTTAATAAGAAAAGAAAATGCATCAACGCCAGGGCTCGAACAACCATTATTCCGCGTCCCACTGCAGCCGAGTGCTCTAGGACTACTTACGCTGGCCTTTTGAGCGCAGCGGTTTGGCGCCCGTTCCTGCGGTTTCGTACTAAAACCGCAGTACTAAAACAGTACTAAAACTGAAATAAATGGAAACGAAAAATAAAGAAACTAAAAATAATGATAAAAAAGATAGAAGAAAAAACGGTGATAAAATGTGAATAAAGAGATGTACACGTCAGTAAAGCAACGAAACGCAGAGCGAGCTCATAACGAACCTAGGCCCGGAAATCGCACTGCTTTCGCATTTCCGCGCATAAGGAGACTTAAGTGCACCACTGTAATTTTCTTCATACAAAGATTTATTCCTTCACACTAAACAGAAAACAGAACACGCCGATACCACAAATCCTCCAAACACACAGTGCAGTCATCGCAAAAGTACTCCGAAAGCCTTCGTTGATTCAGGCCACAGATTACCGGCACCACGGTGCCGGTGATCTGTAATCACCACCACCACCAAACGAAAACAGAGAGGAAAGCAGTTACTGTCAAGGAGGGCATTTTTAGGAATAATGGAACACTATGTATTTATAAACAACAATGCTGAAAAACCTGCGATGAACCAGATGGACAATATCAGTAGTCTGTGGGCGGCTGTGACGCCACAGGCGCTGTATAAAGAATGTGCTGCCTGAGGAAGTAGAAAATTTGTTGGAGGTACTTAGATACCTCTTAAGTGCGGTAAGGCGAAAGCCCATATGCTACTCTTTACTCATTTTGTGACATCTCACACTGTCTCGACATCTTTCCATCGGACGTGACGTCATCATCCAAGTTTCTTCTTAGTTTTGGCCCAATATATAGGTCCGATGGTGATCTTAAATATCAATTACCTTTAAATAAACGTTTTTATTCTAGTTCACCACGTATCCGGCGTTTGTCCGCTCATTCTGTGATATTTTCACTCTGCTTCGATGACTTCCGGCTGATGTGACGTCACAATGCTAGGTTTTTGCTTTTTTGATCCAGATTATACCTTTTACGATGGTCGCAAGCATTAAGAAGTCCTAAATGCAGGTTCCTAATCTGATTCGACACAAAATCGCCGGTTCTAACCCCTTTTTGGTGCTTTTTTGTGATATTGACATCCGTGCTGTTTCGACGCCACTTTGACATTTTGGTTCTAATTAATCCAATAATTACTCAACAGTCATGAAACTAGGTGACTTTTGTGTCCTGGATGTGGATTAATGAGGACCTAAGTATAGACCAACACCGTGTTTACAAAAAAGGGGTCACTCGCGACGCCGCACTAGATTGGGGAATAGTTTCTTATCTAGAGGGAAAGCTGGGGGCGCTGCACTTCAGCCACCATTGGCGCGCCGGTGAGCTTACTTGGCGCGGGACCGTAAGAATTTTTCTGGAACAACGACTGGCGTTACTAAGCTTTCTCATCGCGATCCTTATCATCATCTCGAGGCGCAAACGTAGAGCGCAAAAGCCAATAGTAGCGAAGGCGTAAAAACAGAAGACACACGACGCCAATAAAAGATTTCTGTTTTCGATATAGCCTCTAAAAAACTCCCTAAAGTGATTGAGCAACCACATACATTTTAAAACATTTTGTTTATTTTTAAAGTGTGCCTATTAGGTGCAAAATACTGGTTTCCGTGCTGCTCAATACTTTGCCAAAAGGAGAGAAAGTCATCGCTTATTTTGGACAAATATTACATTATATGCTGTTTTTCTCGCTTTTTGCAATTTATAGTCACAATATTGAATGTTGGAACGTTTTTAATTGTAGAACAACGCTTATTACTGCATTGTTTTTGGCCAAAAGTTGTAGTTCTGCACACGGTAGCTTTCCGCCCCAGGATGCTTTGAGTGGCTGAACTGGTCCTCAGGAAGTTCCATGCAAGAGAGAGAGAGAGAGAACTTTTATTCGTCCAACAGAGTGACTATCCCGCTCTTCGGGGGTTAGACCCGCGAGGTGGGACAGTCGCCTTAGTTGCAGGCCGGTAGTTCTTGGACTCCGGCGGCATCTTCGGCCAGTCGAACAACTCCCATAGTTGGCGGCACAGCTTTCCCTCTAGGTAAGAGCACGGTGTAAGCATCTATTTTTACACCGTGGGTAAGAGTAAGAAACTCTGTAGCGGAGGCGCCGTTGTCACCAAGCTGGGCCCACTATGAGTGAAAGTAGGCTTAACAGAAATAAGATTACATGGGCAGAAAAGTTCTCAAAGTTCTGTAATTTCGCAGTGCGCCTATGATGTCCCCCCTTGGTGCCGAGCAACCATAAACATTCTAGAATATACTGTGAAACTATAAAGCGTTATTTCAAGAACGGAGCATTTTTAATACGATGCGGCATGCGTACGGGTGCGAGCAGTGCCTCGTGTATATAGTACAGATGCAGCGTCGCGCCAGTTCTCACAGGGGGACTGTGTGGTAGCGCTAGTCACCCTTGTAAGTTTTCTTTTTATTATTATTCCTATTTGCAAGTGTGAATATTTAGCCAGTATTTTATGAGTGTTAAAAATGGTGTTTTTAGGAAGTGCGCACATGTTCATTTTAGAGGGTAGTTTGGCATCGTGGACGCAAAGGGCGCCACGTTAACGCCGTATTGGGAAAGGGAAAAAGGAGAGGGTCAGGCGGCCACGCAGACCCCGCACACTGCAGGCACTGCCTGGCTCTAGTGCGAGTCCGAAGCGTGACCCAGGAAGCATCATCATCGTCATCATTAAGCAGGATTGGCCACGGCGGGACAGACTCCGTCACAGTAGGGAATTGACTTGGAGGACCTTTCTGGTCCACATAGTAAAAAAGGGAAGCCTCAGTACCTATCCAATGCATACCGGCGACCTCTCCCACATCACTCCAACTATCCTCTGCTACCTTCAACCTCCTTCACTTGGAATCCGATTTGATAGCCTTTTCGGCCATCGGTTATCCTCTCTTCGCACAACATGCCTTAACCCTGCCCATTTCTTCTTGATTTCCACAAGAATATCAGCCACTTGAGTTATTTTTCTCACCCACTCTGCACTAACCTCTTATCGTTCCACCTACTATTTTCCGTTCCATAATACGTTGTCCTCAACTTATGTAGAACTCTTGTAATTAGCCTTCACGTTTCAACTCTATATGTGAGTACAGGTAAGATGCAACTGTTACATACTTTCCTCCCGAGCGATACCGGCAAGCTGCTAGTCATAATTTGCGAGTGCTTGCCAAATGCGCTCCATCCCAATCTTATTCTTCTTATTATTTCCTTTTCATGGTCCGGATCTGCGGTTACTACCTGTCCTACTACTTCCACTGCTTCGTTACCTAATGTAAACTGCTGTTCCTTCCCGAGGCTGTTGAACATTACCTTAGTCTTCTGCATATTGATTTTCAAGCCTACCTTTCTACTTTTCCTGTCTAGGTCACTAATCATTCTTTGCAGTTCATCTCCTGAGTTACTTAGCAAGGCAATGTCATCAGCAAATCGCAGATTACTGAGGAATTCTCCATCTACCCTTATCCCTAACTGGAATATAAATGAGCAAATAGCATTCTGCAGAACATTACAGGAGTGCGCTTAAATCTGATTAAGGACGGCAAGGCCGAAAGCCACTTTACGGATAGTCAAAGGTATCCGATGAGCTCCATACTGACCTATACAGTATATGCGAAGTAGCCAGGACAGTAATGAGATTGGCAGTAGCGAAGAGCAATCAGACATTTTTCCAGTAACGAAGGATGAGGTTAACTACGCTTTAGAAGCTATGAAAAGGTGTAAAGTAGCTGATGAAGATCAGGTAACTACAGATTTGTTGGAGAACGGAAGGGGGGAGGGGGATGCCGTGCTGGAAAAACTGGCCACTCTGTAAATGCAATGCCTGGTGATGGCGACGATACCGGTAACATCACCGCTAAAATTATCTTCAGTTCAGTTCAGGCGTTCAGTCGTGTCCGACTCTTCGTGACCCTATGGACCATGTCACGCCACGCTTTCCGGTCTCTCACTATCTTCTTAACATCACATAGCTTCATCTGCAATGCTTCGAGAATGCCATCTAACCATCGCGTTCGCTGCCTACCCCTTCTCCGGCGACCCTCAACCTTTCCCAACATCAAATCTTTCTCCAGCGACTCCTCTCTTCTCATCAGATGACCAAAGTAGCTGAGCTTTAACTTTAGAATTTGACCCTCCAATGAGCAGTCAGGGTTTATGGTCGACAATATCGACTGATTTGATCTTCTGGCAGTCCAAGGAACTCTCAAGAGTCTTCGCCAGCACCACAATTCAAACGCGTCAATTCTTCGGCGGTCAGCCTTTTTCACAGTCCAACTCTCGCATCCATACATCACAACTGGAAAGACCATAGCACGGGTTATACGGATCTTGGTTGGCAGACTAATGTCTCTGCTCTTTACTAGGCGGTCAAGGCTAACCATTGCTCTCTTTCCCAGAAGCAGGCGTCTCCTAATTTCATGGCTGCAGTCTCCTTCCGAGGTAATCTTGGCGCCCAAGAACAGAAAATCTGTCACAGCTTCCACTTCTTGTCCATTGATGCTCCAGGACTTGATAGGGCAAGACGCCATGATCTTCGTCTTTTTAATGTTCAGTTTAAGCCCAAACTTCTCACTCTCTTCTTGTACGCGCATCAGTAGTCTCTTGAGTTCCACTTCACTTTCTGCCATTAAAGTGGTATCATCCGCATATCTAAGGTTGTTGACACGTATTCCAGCAATCTTCACTCCAGCTGATGACTCGTCCAGGCCGGCCTTCCTCATGATGCACTCTGCATATAGGTTAAATAGGCAGGGCGACAGTATGCAGCCTTGCCTCACCCCTTTCTCAATCGGAAACCAATCAGTAAGACCATGCCCAGTTCTGACTGTGGCCTCTTGCCCTTCATAAAGGTTCCTGAGGAGACAGATGAGGTGAATTGGAACTCCCATCTCTTGGAGAGCTTGCCACAATCTGCTGTGATCTACGCAGTCAAACGCTTTCGCATAATCAATAAAGCAGAAGTAAATGGGTTTCTGGAACTCTCTTGCTTTTTCCATGATCCAGCGAAGGTTGGCAATTTGGTCTCTAGTTCCTCTGCCCTTGCGAAACCCAGCTTGCACGTCCGGAAGCTCCCGATCCACATACTGCTGCAGCCTACCTTGCAGGATTTTTAACATCACCTTGCTAGCATGCGAAATAAGCGCAATCGTGCGGTAGTTGGAACAATCTTTGGCACTGCCTTTCTTTGGAATGGGGATGTAAACTGACCTTCTCCAATCCTGTGGCCATTGCAGGGTTGTCCAAATCTTTTGACATAATGTATGCAGTGTGTTAACAGCGTCGTGGTTGAGGTTTTGAAGCAACTCAGCTGGAATACCATCAATTCCGCTAGCTTTGTTCTTAGCAAGGCTGGCTAAGGCCCATTCAACTTCACTCTTCAGGATGCCCGGCTCGACATCCGTAATCACAACCGTCCTATGTTGGGTTTGGACATCCGGGTCCTTCTTGTACAGTTCTTCTGTGTATTCCTGCCACCTCTTCTTTATCTCTGAGGCTTCAGTGAGGTCCTTGCCTCGTTTGTCCTTTATCACGCCCAGCTTAGCACAGAAGATTCCTTTGATATCCTTGATTGTCTTATACAGAGCTCTTGTGTTCCTTAATTGGCTGTTGTCCTCAACTGCTTGACACTGTATGTTCAGGAAGGCATTCTTATCTCTCCTTGCTATTTTCTGAAAATCCGCATTGAGAACCTTGTATCTTTCTCTTTCCCCCATACCTTTTGCCATCCTCCTTTCCTCAGCTATTTGCAAAGCCTCTTCAGATAACCAGTTTGCTTTTTTGCATTTCTTTTGCTTTGGAACTACCTTAGTAGCAACTTCTTGTATTATATCACGAACATCAGTCCACATCTCTTCGGGCTCTTTGTCTTCTAGATCTAATTCTTGAAATCGATTCCTCACTTCCACAGCATATTCTAATGGAATCTGATCCAGATCATACCTGAAAGGCCTTCTACTTTTCTGCGTTTTCCTCAATCGAAGCTTAATTTTGGCAACAAGAAGCTGATGATCGGTGCCACAATCGGCCCCAGGCCTTGTTTTTACTGCTTGTATAGCGCTTCTCCATCTCTGCCGGCAAATAATATAATCGATCTGATTCCTGTACAGACCGTCCGGTGAAATCCATGTGTACAGGCGCCTCTTGTGCTGTTGAAAATGAGTATTCGCTATGGTCAGGTTGTTTTCTTGACAGAACTCTACTAGCCTCTGCCCAGCTTCATTTGGCTCACCAAGACCGAACTTGCCTGTAATTCCGGATATTTCTTCACTCCCGACCTTAGCATTCCAGTCTCCTATGAGAAAAACGACGTCTGATGATGGGGTGCGGTCTAAAAGGCATTGTAGGTCCGCATAAAATCTCTCAACGTCAGCTTCTTCAGCAGCAGTGGTCGGTGCATAGACTTGGATAACTGTTATGTTGAAAGGGTGACCTTGGATCCGAAGTGAAATTATTCGGTCGTTTTTGGGGTTGTACCCTAGCACTGCTTTGCCCATTCTTCTGTTTACTATGAGAGCGACCCCATTCCTTCTCTTGGATTCGAGAAAATTATCTTAATTCATAAGAAAAGGGAGGTTAAGGACTTGAAAAATTACACGCCAAACAACTTACTATCCGTTACGTACAAATTATTTACTAAGGTAATTGGTAGCAGAATCAAGACAACTTCTGACTTAATCAACCAACGAATCAGGCCGGTTTCCAGAAAGAGTACTCTACTATCGAATATATCCGAACTATCAACCAGGGGATAGAAAAGTGCTCGGAATATAACCAGCCCTTATACATAGCATTCATTGATTACGAAAGAGCATTTCACTTAGTCGAAACCTCGGCAGTCATGCAGGCATTGCGAAATCAAGGTGTAGATGAGCCGTATGTGAAAGTACTGGAAGATATCTATAATGGCTGCACAGCAACCATAGTTCTGCAATAAGAAAGGAATAAAAATGACATAAAGACAGGTGTTAGGCTAGGAGCCACGATCTCCATAGTACTAGGCTTAGAGGAATTATTCAGAGATTTGGGCTGGGAGCAGATAGGGATAAGGGTTGATGAAGAATTTTGGTTCACTTGATGTGTTGGACATGCTTTGTCGAAAACACCAGGGGAAATATATAGCTGCGAGGCCTCGCAGTTTTTTTTCCAAAATGCACTATGACCAAACAGGGTAAATCCGCTATGCGGCAAGGATACTTTTTTGGTACCACAATTCTTACACATGTCTTTCGGCGCTCATATTCCGCTCACTTTAAAATCGACGGCAGTGACTCCTCAGATACGTGGGTAGCGCCCAGAGCAGCGAAATTATTCTCTCTCTATCTTAACGAAACTCGTGGCACTCAATTCTAGCCGACGAAGTACCTGGAAAAGTGAAGTATGTTTAGCCAAACTATTGCGCTCATTGCGTACCTTCCAGAGACCCATTCATTTTGTTGCGGATGCTTTGCTACAGAAGACAAAAACGGCTGCGACCGACTGTTACCGTCAGTTTCTTCTGTGCTGCGCACGCACGCGCGCAATCATGATGTCTTACTTACCGATCTATCTTTCCCTTTAAGACGAAAATTGTATGAGCTCTTTAATCACTGCTCTCTTTAATCAGGCTGAGAAGACCACCCGCACTTTTAATTTTCTTCCGTGAACAGCGCTGTTCCATCAGTTGTTATCATAATCCAGATAACCGTACAGCAACGATGCTTTGAGCACCAGCATCACTGAGGCCCCTTTCAACCTCGAAGCTCCTCATTTTCAGACTGGCGTGATTTTGTCACCGTGTGCTAACTCAAAGCAATAGCGAAATACGAGACGTGCATACTACACGCATTCGACGCTAGCAGCAGCGGCAGAAGGGAAAGTTGCATGGCTGAAATCCCACAGGAAACAGGCCAACGCGTTGCCTCCTGAAGAGTAGGCTCAAAAATGAGGCTCGCGCAATCATCGTTGGCTCATTCGATTTTCCTATTTAAAGCGATGTCGTCGCGCCTCATAGACATCTGTGTTTCGGATGACAAAAAAGCGCAACCAATGCAGCGAAATGCTTGAAAGTCCACTTTTTATTTCTAGCTGACTGCTACCATGGTCGCTTCGTTATATGCTCTGCTGCCGGCTTGTCTCACTTATTTACAACTTTGCCTTCGTCCCGTTATCAATTTCATGAGCAACAAAACCGAAAAAGCCTAATTTAGATTCAATTATTCATTGATCCCTGCCTCTGATTTACCTCGGTTTTTTTTTGCTTTATTAACGACTTTCCTAAAACTTTCGTTTAACGTTCGTCTCGTTTATTTTCCTTTTCGATTTATAGCGTTGAGGTTGTCCTCAGCTGTGATAGAAGGATGGTTGGTTGGTTTGTGGGGTTTAACGTCCCAAAGCTACTCAGGCTATGAGAGACGCCGTAGTGGAGGATTCCGGAAATTTCGACCAACTGGGGTTCTTTAACGTGCACTGACATCGCACAGCACAGGGCCGCCTTGCTTTTCGCCTCCATCGAAAAGTGGCCGCCGAGGCCGGGATTCGATCCCGCGCCCTTGGGAACAGTAGTCGAGCGCCGTAACCACTGCGCCACCCCGGCGGGGTTGTGATAGAAGGAGGTGAGCTCCAAGGGCTCTTGTATTCGCGGCAACTTTGGCTAATTTATTATTATGATTCCGCAGTGATGCGCATCTCTTCGAGCAAACTTAGCGGAGGCAAACAGGGAACCAGATCGATGTACAGAAGTAACGAAACCCTGTGATGTTCAACTTATCAGCTCAATAGGGGAGCGGTGCAGACAGCCAGCCACAGCTAGGCCGTGCACATTAAAGATAAGAAAGGCGTAAAATAAAGGGCCTGCAAATTCAAGCGCCGCAAACTGACGGGGAGGCTGGGTGAATAACGAAGCGTGACATTTTCTTTTTTTCGTTCCTTCCGGGAGGCACTTGTTCGCCTCGCGCGCTCTATAGTGAGAGCGAAATTAAATGAAAGAGTCAACTAGGCACCATGATTTCATCCCGCTCTTAATGAACAGCAGCGTGTTTTTTGTTTTGTTATTTTATGCTTCTGTGCTGTTTTCCTTTTCCACCCCTGGAGAACTTTTCTTTCTGTGGCGCCTTCTGATGCCGCGTCTTGACGCTTTCACGGTGTCGCCAACGCTTCTATCTACTCGAAATTGCGCGTTCATTTTACAGGAACTCTTCTCGCTCACAAAACAGGAGAATCAGATGGTGAAGAGGCTTTATTTCTCACCAACAAAACGATTATCATTTGTGGTAATTGTCTGACACACTGAATATACCCTGTATTATGTCGCCTTCAATTTCAGTCCGCTGATTTGGTCACAACGAATAAAGAAAAAATAAAATACGCCACTTTTTTGCGTTGTCCGCTTTACCAGAAACGTCAAATTATGCCATCTTCTGTAACACCGCAGTGCCTCCGTGGCTATACGGCGCTCGACTGCTGTGCCAAGGATGCGGGTTCGATCCCGGCCTCGTGGTCACGTCTTGATAAGATACAACCACAAGGCGTCTGTGTACAGCGCGATATCAGCATACGTTCACAAACCTCAGGTGGTCGAAATCACCTAAGACCTCCTCTCTGGCGTCTCCCACAGCTACTGTGAGATTTGGGGCCTCAAGCTTTTTACACCGTATTCCGTGCTGAGTGGTCTTCATTAGGAAATAGTAAAATAGTTCGCAGACTTTTCTGAAGAGAGCGATTAGTGCAATGATAAGAGTGAAGCTATAGTTATCGTCACTTCCGTTCGAAACGACGCGACTATCCGACCATACCAGCGCTCCTCACGTATACTACGGAGGACTACACAGGCGCGGCACCAAGAAAAACTCGTTTAAGCGGAAATCATTACAGTCTCGTTGCGAGAAACGCCAGCGGCGTGTATGCACTCACAGATAGTGCTAAAGTTACGGCATAAAGCTGCCGTACGTGTGACACAAGGACAATAAAGGCATGGTCTCATGAGATACCCATCGAGACTGTAGACACAGCGTAGCCGGAACAAAGAGAACATCTTGCCTCTAGCGGACACGCCAAGATGCAGAGCAGCAGAGACGCCCTAACAAAGAGAGCGCCTTGCCAAACGGAGACGCTAAGATGCTGAGCGTAATAATAATAATAATAATAATAATAATAATAAATTGGTTCACAGGGCGCCGTATCTGTCACACTTGCTCTGTGGACACTTGACCCGCGCTATAATGTAAGTTAGGAAGGCGGGATATAAAGTGGAAAGAGAGAAAGAGGAGCCGTAGTGGAGAGCTACGGAGTAATTTCGACCACCTGCGGACCTTTAACGTGCGCTGCCATCGCACAGCACATGAACGTCTCTCCGTTTCGCCTTCATCGAAACGCAGCCCCCGGCAGAGCGTAAATATTAGAGGGTCTCTTAGATGTCTCTTAAGAGTAGAATGACGAAAGCATACCCTCCCTCTCCTTTTATTTGCCTCTCATTGTTTGCCTTTTATCGGCGTTTGTTGCAGTGCTATATATAATTATAATTGGTTTATAGGAAAGGAAAGGCGCAGTGTCTGTCACACTTTCTCCGGCAAGTGTGCGTTTGGACGGTACACCATCGCTCCTGTCACGTGCATGGCATTCCTTGGCGCGCGTTCAAGTGTGGGATTGCAGGTGGCAGGAACGATAGACAAGATGAGACTTCTGGTTGGTCACTTCGAATTTGGCGGCTTGACGTCACTTCTCTGTCGACCAATCAGGTGCGGCGCTCGCGCGGACAGCTTATGTCGACGACAATATGAGCCATTAAAGGCTTTCGCCTTAAAAGCGGCGCCTAACAGCAGCAAAGAGAGAATGAGTGTAAGAAGGCTAAGAGCAGCGGAGACGCCCGAACAGAGAGGAACCGCTTGCCAAACGATGATGCCAGACTGCCGAGCGTAATAGACGGAGCATAACCGCCGAGATGGGGCCTATACGGAAAAGTCCAGTCAGCGGGAACCAACAGAAGAGGATGTGAAGGCACGTCGCGTGACTAATCCTTCTATTCGTGTTTCCGAAAGTGCATCTGCGACCCGGACATTTGAAGCAGACTTTGTGAAGAATCCGTTTGGACACATGTGTAGTGTGTGCGAGGTACTGTGGCACCAAATGTACTCTACACTTGTGAGTAATCCAGCGTATGAGATTGCGTTTGGAGGCTCTGCCAAATAGAAATACTGTATGGACAAAATTGAGACCGCTGTGCGCTACTTCACAGATCATCAGGCAGTCTTCGTCACTATAAAGCAAAATGAATAAAACATGAGCATACTCAACGTCTCTCATTGTTAAACATACATGACCACAACAAGCTTAGCCAGGGAAACGTACCTCTCGCTACGTATATCCTGGCTTAGGTGAGTTAAGCCATTGCCATTTTTTCTTTCTACTCTGTGTCTAAGTACCTTCCTTCCGAAAATCGTTACAGTAATTAATTCTGGCCAATATCAACTACAAGGAATGAAAAATAAACCACATCCCCTAAGCTTTTCTTGGCCTCACGGATTGTTGACTTCTTTATGCACTAAAAAATGTTCGGCTTCCATGTCGCGCCTGTTTTCCTGGCCATTTGTATGAAAATTGGGCTGCAATGTCAGGCAGTGTCATACCATTTCTCGTCGAATATGCCATACATCTGAGTCGAGACTCGCGACAGGGATTGGAACCGATGACATATGTACCTCCAGTTGTATATCTTCAAATTGATGTTTTGGTGATAACGGCTCCCAGACGCCGCGTGAGGCATCACAATCTATGTCCAGTACGCGAAGACACATACCGAATACCAGCAGAAAAACAACCAAACTTTAATACACGTCGAAACCCTTGCTCGGAAACATTTCACTCTAATGACTATAAGTCTTTCGCATTCTTTCAGGAAACAGTCTTAAGTGTAGCCGCCGATTTGTTTGTTCCAGAGGCAAGAAGATAAAAGCGAAAAGAAATCATCACAAAAATTTTCAATTTACAGCAGCCCCGGCGAATCTGCCGCATGGTCATACGGGCTCATGAGACCACGAGACTTGGCGCAAGACCTTATGAACGCAGGCTTCCCGCGAGCGTTGGCTCGACTGCATACGCTACACACGCCATCCTCGACATTCTCGGGAAGCATCAGACGTGCACTCACTCTCGCAGAGGCGAGACTTGTCGCGAGAAACTCGTTTGTCCAGAGAATCTTGAGAATGCGCGATCGCACTCGAAACTATTCGCTCGCGAGCAACGCGGCGGACAACTTGGCATGATGAGGAACGCGGAAAGCGCTCGCTGCGTCGAAGCGCGCCGGTCCTTTCTGCTGGAGATGTGTGGGCAGGCCTCAACTCACGGCGACTGCGCAAGTTCTCGTTCGATGCGAAGATGCGCCGCACGTGCGTGACGCGTTTTCTTGCTGTTAGCCAGAAACGAAGGCCTATGGAAGGCAAACGTGAATCCGTCTTAGTGGGTCAGTTGAGGTGTCTGCTTGCTAAATCGTCCTACTAATCTTAACCCATGTTGGCCGAGCAAGCGCAGTGGCCTCACCTATTCTACACTGCGTGCCCAGGAGGCTTCCGATATACCTGCACACGCTAATAGCAGTGTCCCCGCTTTGTTGGCAGTTAACCACTTTGAGCAAACTGTACGCGAGGTACTTGTAGTGTTTATGGGTCTTTGCTTTGAAAATCTGATCGAGAAAGGAAAATAAAGAAAACCCATGACATACTTGCCTGCACATGCAGCTGAATGCAAAGGAAGAGAGAGCGACAAATTCGGTTGAGGCCGAGTGCCTCACGTTAGACCATAACCGAATGACAAGCTGGATATTGTAGCCGTTTTGTCAACACACAGCAGAACAAGAGAAACGTGACGCTACTGGCACCATCCAAACCTGCAAAAAAAATGAAAAACAGCGTGTGCACGACAAAAATCGAGGCCAATCGATCGCTTGCGATATCGCGCCGGGCCGGCGTTTGCGAGTTTCCATGCGGGTCGTGCGGTGGTCCGTTGCTACACGTGTAGCCGACGTTGACTGCAGAAGGAAACAAGCGGTATTGAGCCGTCCGCTGGAGCGGTGGGGACCTAGCGAAGGAAGAAACAAAAATCAAAACAGTGGTGCGGGCAGTTAACAGTATCGTTGGGTCGTTCGGAGCTCACCTACGGCACTTTTTGAGACTCGGTAAATGCACCACTGGGGACTGGATTGCACGCACACTTTCAGCAAACTATCGGCACGTTTCGCGTTGCCACGTTGCACGCTTCGATGAGCGCCGTGCGCAATTCCATTGCTAATGGACTTCCGGGAACGTGTCGAACAGCGCGCATTCTGAGCGGCTGCTAATGCGTGGCTTCGACGACCTCGCTGTAACCGAAAGCTCCGAACGGCGTCCACGCCGGTGCTATGGCAGAGCGCGCCGTGGCAGTGTGTTTATCATGCATGCAAATGAGAGGGAGGGGTAGAGAGTATTTGCAAGCGAAAAAGCGAAGATCATGGGTGACTGGACTGCGAAGGACGGAAACGCAAGGGGTGCATCCCCTGAGCAGGCCAAACATGGCGCTGGTGGGCATATTCCACCATCTGCAGCCACGCTTGGGGAGCATCTGGGAAGGAGGTGCACGCACTGTACAAAGAAAAGTTTGAATTACTAGCACGTGGTTCCGCCTGGGCGCACAATTTCTCTTTATTTTCTGCCAAAGCTTCCAACGTTTACGCTGAGTATCCGGCAGAATGGTGCGTTTCAGTGTTAAGCTGCGAGGTTGGGCGGTCACGTGTTCCCCCGCCGAACTTAAATCCATCTCGACTGATAGAGCCCCCTAAATATATACCCGTTCCTTTCTCTTTCTCTCTGATCGTAATCAATAGCACAATTGCTTAACTTAGGCTTGCAAGGCCTGAAGCGATTGCTCATAGACTGCTAAACGCTGGTCAGAGCTTGACCCTGGACTGAACCATTGTGTGGAGGCTGACGATTGTCTAAAATATAATTTAGCCCCAAAAGCGAGTAGTGTTATCTAGTGGAACACCTTCTATGTGCCTAAAAAATGATTCCGGACGATAAACTGACGAAGGCCACATGGCTGTATGCAGCGTGAAGCCACATCGAGCCCAACTAGTGCCTCAGTCACGCGGACCTCGTCCCGCAGGCAGTCTTTCAGGCATTCTTCTTAACCTTCACCACAGCAACCATGAAGCCACTAATATTTCGAGAGATATCTCTACTTCGTTTTCATTTCCAGCGGGTCAAAGAAGGCTCAGAAAAAGCTTGACACCGCAGCTTGAAAAGTTTTTCCAAGGCTTCCAGGGTTCACTGTATCTAACAAGGCTCACCCAACCGTATGTGGTATGTCTTAGAGGGCATGCCGAAGCACATGTCCTTCTATACATGGACTCACTTCAGGCTACAAACGCAGACCAATGTGGTGGCTTTAGATCTCGAACCACTATTCCAAAGCCACCGGAGACAACATTTCATACAACTGTTGCGGTAGAAATGCCGAGGTAGTGCAAGTCCAATGAAATTACGAGAAACACACAAGGTGTGACCTTGTAAGATACATGACAAATATTTTTGAGCTTACCGAAGGCTAGACAGATAGTGCAATGTGCGCGGCTTTGCAAAGGAGTACGCAGGTAAGTGATGGATACGAAACAGAGGCTAACAGCGTTAAAGAAGAAAAATACGAGATAAACAAGTGCGTCCAGTGTTACAGCTGCCCTTGGATAGCGTCTGACGTGTTCTTTCGAAGTAGTTTAGTCAGGTAGAATAACGTATAAGGTAGACCTCATTGATTTATGCTCCTGGCAAGGCGATGTACCCATTTAAAGCCCCGCTTTCAGTAAAGATTGTAACGATCGGTGCACATCGCACATTCGGCTGTTTCCGTCAGTACGGGCTGTGTCCTAGGCGTGAAAATAGTCGAAGCAGACTGGCGCTTAGAGATAAGGGTTAAAAAAAAACGTTGGGTGGTTTGAAAGAAACGAATGAGGCTCTGTACGTGCCAAATATAGGGCTTAGGTTCAGAGAAAAGTGCCGCCGGATGTGCCATCTATCTGACCGGTCACTGATCCAAGTAAGATAGCAGTATGGAAACTACAGTTTGGAGTTTTAGAAAAGAAAGCAGAAAAAATGCCACAGAACATTGAAAAAAAAAGAAGACAAGGAGAGGGGAAACCTGGAAACACATGCATATACGAGTGCATCGACGAGTGGCAGCAAATGTTTCCTTTTATGGGATCGATGCCGTTCATCCGATCGCAGTGCAGTGCCCTTCCACGTCAGCAGATAAGGGCAGGCGAAGGACGGAGAGCCACGCAGCTAGCGCTAAGTGGCAGTTCGAAAATCGAGGGCCCGAATGGACACACGAGCGTCGGCCTTCGCTGTCGCCACCGCCTTGGGGGACGGATTAGCGGAGGACGCACTTTGCCTTTCGAAAATAGGCTATGCACGCCCAAGCACGCGTGCTCAAGTGCCCCGAGAGCTGGCGGAGAAATATCGACCCAGATTTCGATGAGGAGTGGGAGTCTTCTTAATCGGCGCTCCTCCTTATCACCCCGCCAACAGAAGAGACAACCTTCCCTCCGACCATTCAGTAGCTTTTCCCTCTTCGGAGGGAATCCTAGAAGCGGCCCTTCTTCGATCGGCGAATGGTCGGCATCCTCCAGGTTTCCCGTTCTACTAGAATGAAAAGCTCCGGAGCGGATGCACTTGACAAAAATAAAAAGGTGCCATATGCGGCGCGAACGCGCTCACGCACGCACGCACGCACACACACACACACACACGCGCGCACGCACGCACGCACACACACACGCGCGCCCAGACACACGTGCTCGTCACCACCGATCGGGCTTGTGCTCCGGCGAGCTTTGTTCGTCTTCTGCGAGGCACTCCGGAGAGTGTCATTTCAGCAATGCGCACTAAAGGCCCAGAAGGTATTTGCGCGGATTTCAAGTCTGCGCACAGCAGTGTTTACACTTTTCTAGTCAGTAATATATCGCTGCAGGCCATACAATTTTCTAGACTAAGAGCGAAAATACGCTGGGAAAGAATTACCATTTAGTTTCGATGGGTGAACGATCCGCTGAGTGCTTGAGGAGCGCACTAATTCACTTTTCCGCTCTTCCTCCTCCGCTTTATCTCTTCCTGCAGCATTCTATGAAATCCTCACCTTCAATGCCATCGCTTTCGATCGCGGTGACAATTGTGCTGCTTTTTTCTCACACTTTCCCCCAATTAAGCCCTAATTCCTCGCGTATTAAGATTAGGTCCGTGATTCGCAGTTTTCGCCAGTCCACGACTGCCCTACTATAGGACCGCAAGTCTCTCAGGGGTACTCTGGTGCAAAGCAAGGTTCAAATTCTAACACACTTCTACAACCAACTTTCCTTACCAAGAAAAACAACACCTTACGTTAAGCCTGGTAAAACTGAAGAAGAGAAGGCTATACACTCACCAAACCGGAGCGAGAAGACCACACAGACCATTCTACCGCTTTACAGCTGTCGCGATTCGGATCCGGGTATCATAAGGCTTGGAATCCACGAGATGAGGTCAACAAAAGGTGACTTTATAGATTATTTAGTCATGGTACAAAATGGAACAACATCGGCAGGGGGGCGAAAGCTACTGGCAACACGCGACTGTCTCTGCATAGTGACGGTGGGAGATTCTGCCACGTCCCCTCCTGGCCAGCAGCACTGCACTCGACGGTCTCTCCAAGTGGCAGCGCTCATTCTAATATAGGCCAGAAAACCGTTGCCACTAGAATTGTCCAATCTAGAGGCAGCAGTTGGGGGCGGCCAAAGAGGCGAGCGCGCTGGTCTCCCACCTGAAGTCTGCCGCGGCGAGAGGAGGAGAGGAGGGCGCCACGGAGTCTTGAGCGTTGTTCAGACTTGTCCAACGCCACGGCTTCCTTTAAATGTGACGTTGCCACCCGGCGTAGCACCGGGGCTTGCATGTTAAGGGACGTTAGCCAGAGAATTTTGACGTCCGGCGCCCGCTGGCCCGCTTGGCCCCTGTCGTCGACCGCTGGGGAGGCCACACCAGTCTCGGCGGGTACCCTGATCATAACATGCGGAAGACAAGCTGCCATAAATATAAAGCTCCGCTTTTACCAAACCAAATGAACGCGCCCGCGTGGCCTGTCTCGGGATCCAAGCGTCCTGGTGGGACTCCCATCTCGAAAGTACAGTCCAAGTTCGCAGCTCGTACCAAAACAGATGGTTTCAGGTCGCAGATACTCGTTAGCGTAGAGTCGTAATCTACTTATCTTCCAACGTTAAATAAAATCCCGCTTTAATCAAGCCGAACAAAAGCGCCTGCATGGCCTAGGGTAGCATATGTGTGACTCGGAACCTTAAGGGTCTCTGTGGGTTCGATTACCGTATCAAAGCGCTTCCCTGACACGATCGGCTTCAAACATACATACATATCATTAATTGCAGTTCATCCCCCGAGTTACTTAGCAAGGCAATGTCATCAGCAAATCGCAGATTACTGAGGTATTCTCCATCTACCCTTATCTCTAACTGCTTCCATGGTAGGCTTAAAAATCAATATGCAGAAGACTAAGGTAATGTTCAACAGCCTCGGGAAGGAACAGCAATTTACGTTAGGTAGCGAAGCACTCGTAATAGTCCCATACTATATGGGCAGCAGTCGCTGGACTTGGGCAGTGACGGCACATCCCTTCGTCGGGGTAACTGTGAAATAATATTTGTCTCAGTGACGGGGTTAACGAAGTGTTAGTTGCGAGGCGGCGGACTAATTAATGTCTGCGTGGCCCTCGATAACTCCTCCGGGATAGTTGGAATGGGGCGCGCCTGCTCCTCGACGCATTCCTCTCTTCCATTGAGGAGGTGCTCAAGGGCCTTGCGCCGTCGCTTCCTTGCGATTGCTTTGAAGGTGGAGGGTTCCAACGGGCAGGTTTTGGTACCCGCTATGGTGGAAAGTGCGTTCGGCGCGGTTGATATTTTGCGTGGTGCTGCTCGCGCCTCACTGTTGGCTCACTCGTTGCCTTCAATGTCTGCGTGTGCAGGCACCCAAGAAATCGTCGCTCTAATGTTTAGCTTGAGATTGAGGTCGCCAAATAGCTCTAATAAATCACCGGTTATTTAACGGTACGCTGACGGACTCGAAGTCACTCGTCTGCACACTTCATACGCGCGAGGAGGCCGTGATGAGGTAGAGTCTGTGCTTGGAATAATATTTGGAAAGGTTTGTAGGACCCACTGCGCTGCTTTTAAAAGGACTACAAGCTCTACTTCCACAGTGTCGACGTCATCGACGATGGGCAGTGTGGATGTATTCACCACACGATGGGTGACATCGACCCACGCCACCGTCCGGATATACTTGGGATCATAGGTGTCGTTGTTATTGGCATTGGTTGTGGGAAGTATATTTTCTCTGCCATATCAGTATATATTATTGTGTTAATAGGCGTTGGTTTGTTCGCTACGCTGCTGATGTGCGCCTTGGCGAAACGTTTGCGTCGCTCCGAGTTGCCACAGCGAGGAGCCATATTTCGTGGCAATGGCCTGCTATCTGTCAGCGAAATTGGCAGGGCTCAAGGCGGATACACATAATCATTTAAAGGACGAACTTCTTTGCTTGGCGCAATATGAAACTCCTCTAGGTTGTACCGGCCAGCTGACGTACAGCTTAGCCGATCCCTTTGGGCGAGATTTGCATGTTCAGCAATCTCCGCAAGCAGGTTCATGCCGCTGTGCGCGTACAACTCTTTGAGAGGTGTGTGTTTCAGCAGACCCGTGGTAATGCGGATGGCTTCTCGGTTGAGCTTTTCAAGGTTCTCAGAATGCCTTCTTGTGATGGTGAGGAAATTGTATCCATGCATGATGCAGGAGTTGAGAAGGGCTATAATTAGCTGGCGGGTCTCCTTCTCCTTTGTACCACACTGGAGACTGGTTACTCTGCTAAAGAGGCGTAGGAGTGTCTTGCACTCTGACCTTAGTTTACTGACCCATGTTGTGCCCTTTCCGTCTTGGTAAAGATATGCCCCTACAATTCGTATGTTAGACTGGCGTCGAATAAGTTGGCCGGACATGTATAAACTATAAAATCTTCGGACTGATTTCGCCTGCATGTGTGGACCATTAAGAATTACAACGCATTCAGTCCTCTCCGGCGATGCAAGCATGTCCACTGTGATTAAGGAATCTCCGATGGTATATAGGCCTTGTTGGAGAGTCTGTTCTTGTTCACCAACAGAACCTGTCGTTACCCAGATGGAGATGTTGTCTGCATACAAGGCATAATGCAGGGACGGAATGGCAGCAAAGAGCGGCGGAAGTCTCGCCATTACAAGATTGAAAAATGTGGGCGAAAGAACCGCTTCTTGCGGTACGTCGATATTGTTGGACCTTGGATTGCTAATATAGTCGCCTACTTTGATTTGGTACGTTCGGTAGGCAAGAAAGTTCTTAATGAACGTAAGTAGACGGCCACGCACTCCAGCTAACTTGGCGCTCTCGATGATGGCTGTGTGAGGTACAGAGTCATATGCCTTGCGGACACCTACAGCAACCACGGTTCTATAGATTACACCAACGAGTGCGCGTCAAGAACCTGATGCCGCAGCATGAGGAGCCCGTCCTGGGCGCTTGGCCCCGGCGGAATCCTGTTTGGTGAGGATGAAACACGCAGTTTTTTTTTAGAAGCCAAACAAGGCGCTCCGGGACCATGCGTTCTATACTACTGCACAGGTTGCTGGTTATTGCTATTGGCCGCAAATTTCTTAGTTGATTGAATGACTTCCCGACTTAGGAATCGGCATAATAAGCGACTCGCTCCAGGGTCTAGGAAATGTATCCGTATGTTGTTCATAGCATCGAGGAGGCGCTGAATATAGCCTTCCGGAAGGTTGCGAAGTTCCGAGACAGTAATCCCGTCTGGTCCCAGTGAACTGGTGGTGTTTCCCCTTGCTAAAGCTGTGTGCACCTCAGAAATATTAAATGGTTGATCTAAATCCTGGTGAAGTGGTGCATTGCAAATTGGAGTATATTTAGTTTCGGGGTTATTGACGTAAATTGAAGGATCCGGTACAGTAGCAAATTGCGGGAAAAACACGCCACCAGCCTGAATAGCCAGCTGTTATATTAGGCGCATGCGAACAGCCGTTGTTTCTGCTGCAGTACGGCGTTTTGATCTCCCTTGCCACGTGCGGAACAGCTGCCATATGCGTTGCGTACTCATGTTAGCATTAAAACTTGAGCAGAAATCATGCCATCGATCCGAGGACAATTTGTTGGCGTAATCGCGCGGCGCCTCAAGAATGGTGTTCTTCCTTTTGCTCTGTACTCACGCAGTGCGTCAAGCCGTTGTTCCCAAAGATTTGCGAGATGAAGAACCGTATAAGGTGTATCCTCCATTACCTGGTACTCTTTTGCTGCTAAAACAATGGTCTGCGGCATTTCCTGTACAAGCTGAATCAAACCCTGTCCTGATCTCGGTCTGCCGCAGGATCTTCAACGGTCCACTCCAGTTGCTTTCGTAACACGTCCCAATGGACTGTAGTCCATTGGGACGTAGACCGTGTTGTCTTGTGGTCCTGAAGAGTAATAAATATAGGAGAGTGATCACTCCTCCTCGTGTCCGGGCACACATCCCAAGTGAAAAATCGGGGATAGCTCGTCCATGTAAGGTTAGGTGTGGTGTCACCTTGGAGGAAATTCTAACTAGCACGGGTAGCTTGAGTAGGGTCGTTGAGAAGACAGAGGTGTGTCGCATTCGTCGTGCGCACGAGGTTTGAGCCATGATGCGTGTCTGTCCTCGATCCCCATTCAATGTGTTGCATGTTGAAGTCACCACCAATCGCAATAAAAGCATCAGGGTGCCCCTTTTGAAGATCCGAGATCCAAGACCAATCAATTGTGACGCTGCTGCAAACAGAAGGTCGCACGAAAACCGATATAACCACTACTTCGCGTTTGGATAGCTTGAGGACGGCCCCAACGATATTCTGGTAAGCTGTACACCTTCGTCTGAGATTTAGTTAAACATGTGGAATATGCGTGGCCACCAGAACCGCTGTATTGCCTTTATAGGCTACTCGCTGCGCAGTGCCGTCTGATCCGCTGGCGACGCGGTATAATTGGTTCCTGATAAGTTATACATCCTGAAAGTGTTATAGTTGCAACTCGGGTTTCTTGCACTAGGAGCACATTAGGACCCATCCTTGCCGGATAGCGGAGCAGAAACTCTGCCCTTTTGCACGCAAAAGAACGGCAGTTCCACTGAAGCATCCAGGTGGCTCCTGGTTGCAGGTTAGACGGTTGGCTGGAGCCCGCCATGGTGACGTTCCAGAACAACTTGAGTAAGCCTTATCAACTTGTTTTGGCTTGCGCTTATGAGCCGCAATCATTTTGTTTTGGCTGCGCTCCATACGATTCATACGCTCAACAAAAAGCGCCATAAGATTGTGGTGGGTTTGCGTGGCCTCGCGAGCAGAATGGAACTGGTGGTCTTCCTTGGAAAACTGGCTTATGGGCTGCTGCGCTGGCGCAGGCGAAGCGTCCTTGCGGGAAACGGTGAATGGGCTGGTAACTGCTGTAGAAAGCTCAGAGTGCCGACTTTGCAGGAGGGTGGGCCTTGCGAGAATCCTGTGCGTGGCGGGAAGCGGGGGAAACTCTGTCCTGAGTTTCCCCTGCTTCCGCAACCAGCGATATATCGCTGGTTGCGGTTGAACTACTGACGATGCTGGTGCACGGCTTCCCTGTGTGGCATTGCAACCTGGGATATTAGCCACCTGAGCAGCGGCTCTAATAGTTGCCGTTTTACTGCTGCCCTTGCGTCGCAACTCTAATGTTACAACCGCCGTCGGCGGTTGTAACCTTAGAGCTGGTCATGCTGTGAGCATTACAGAGGGGAACCTTGTTTGCTGGACACCGTGGATCTGCTGGTCCATAGTTTCCGTTAGCTTTGTGGCATCTGAGCGCTCGAATGTTAGCGCTAGCATTACGTGTCGTAGTACAGCCTGCAGCATCCTTTGTGTTAAGTTTTGCGCGCAGATGCTGCGCTGCTTGCCGAAGTGCAGGACATCGTGGGTCATTCACCAGATGGCTGCCATGGCAGTTTTTGCATACTGTATTGCCGCCACGCCTACAGACATTGGAATCATTTTGCTCGTCATGCTCTGGGCCGCCACATTTATCACACCTTCTTCTGTGCGTGTTTGGACATGCATATTTTGTGTCCAATGTCGTGGCACACGTTGCATATTGTGACCCGCGGAGTGTAAATGTGGACCTTAACTTCTTACAACCCAAAATACATTGTTGCTGGTGCAGTTGTCCTTGAAACGTCACCAAAACTGTGCCCCTGTTGCCCATGCAGCAATGATGAGATGGGTGCTACAGTGGAGGTTGTGGTAGTTGGTTATAGTGGAGACTATGGTGTTCGAACAGGCCTGAAGTTTGTAGCGAAGTAACCCAGTGAAGGCGAACTTATTATGCAACTCCTTCACCATGTCATCAAGACGTTGTCGAGGAAAGTTGGCGATCCGGTACTGCTGTTTTGGTCGCAAAACTACCGCGTAGGGGCGTAGCGCCTCTGGCGGTGGGGCTAAAACAGGATGGCACCGGCGTTTTCGTTTGTTGGCTGTGCTCCAAGCATGTTCTGTCCGCGGCGTCATAGCATCGGCTCTTGCGGCGTCAGCAAGGTCCATATCGTTAGTCGCCTGCGATTGCATCTGCGGGCAGTTGTGCGGCAGCTGTTGCTCATGTTGTAGCTGACTGGCCGTAGTTACCGGCAATGAGGGACGTGACTCAGCTTCAGACGACGCTGATACTGGCGGCTGGCACCAGCTCGGACCGGCCGTAGGCTCAGGTGAAGCCCCGGGAAAGAATGAGCGTGCCGCTACTTCGGGCGCCGCTGGGTCTGCCGGTGGGCTCCAAAACTGTTATGGAGCAGCCTCAGGCTGGTTAGCGAAAGAAGATCCTTGGTTCCTGACCTTTTTGGGCGGTTCGAGCGCGTCCTCTGCCAGCGGCGAAAAACGATTGGGCGTCAAGAGCCATGGAACGGACGGCTTGGCTAAGCGTAAGGACTGGCCCGATGGTGAACGAGCGCCCAAAGGTGCTCTTGACGGATTCCTTGGCCTATCTCCGGGGCTCGAGGTGGTTCCGACCGATGACTCAGCCATTTCCGCATTAATGGGGAATACGGGCAAGACAAAGTGCGCTAGAAATAGCCAGAAAATCAGGAGGCAGGCGTAAGCTCTACACACTCCGACTTCTTCTTTCTCTTACATATCATGTATATTTGCTTCGTAGCTTCTGCGCTGTTCTTCTTTCAACAACACCTCTTCCCTACTTACGATAGAGGCAAAATTGAAATAGAAGAGACCACGCAACGACGTCTCCAGCAAAGAGTGGCATTCGGCGCTACCTCAATTGTCTTGCGTTGTTAATTTCCACGCAGTATAGATGGCGCAGAAGTCGAGCCAAGACGGCGACATCGATGGCGACCGTAGGAAGGACTCTGATCAACCTAGACACAACGAGTTTCCCTGATTGCACGATTAAATCGCGCTGTTATTTGATGTTAGTTGATGTAGAACAAAGGACCGATGACAAACTGGAGATCACCGGCCTGTGCCGGCAAACGTCCGCCGCGCGGACGAAACCGCACACGATCGTATCCCGCCTCCAGGGCGTCTATAATGACGCCAATATTGTCATTTCTGAGTGTTCGTCCACGTCGGAAAAGTAAGAAAAACGCGAGCATGTCTCGGGTTTAATACTGCATTGTTGTAGGTAAGCAAGATTTTGTGAAATCGTTGCATGACGCTGAAAGCTAAAATGGTTCGCGATAGTTTCGTTTCCGACCGTCGTCTGCTTGGTTTTCAGTTCAGCAAGCTGAACCCCACAGCCATTTACGTGTAGCCGTTAGTCGAACAAGCAACGCCCTTGCACCTAGTACTTTCAGGAGCAGGCTTGTTTGGAGAAGTGTGCTGCTGTGAAACAAATCCTCGAGCGCACAGCTAGCACCGTTCAGGGCAATGTTGTTGGCTATTTTGCTGGTGCACGGCTTCCCTGCGTGGCATTGCAACTTGGGATATTAGCCACCTGAGCTTGATTCTATGCAGTATGGCCTCAGCGGGAGCGCAGGGTGTGAAATATGGCTTCGTCTTCTCTGCTTCGACGAAAGATTGCTCACTCCTATACGCTGCGACCTGAATTCAGGCGCAGATGCGATCATGCTTTCACTTGCCGGTAATCCAATTTCTTAGCGTGAAATTCACCAAGGGTGTCTATGTCTAAATTTACCCTTCACCGGCAAGTTACCACTACCTGCCTCGCAACTTGGTTTTTTTTTTTTTAATTGCTTTCTTTCCTGCCGGGTGCCAAGTTTCTAAAAGCTCTCGTCTGCAGCCGCTGCGGCTGCTTCGCTTCGATGCTTCATTGTGTGGGCCGAAAAATATGACTGTTTAGCACAAAGAAGCACCACTGCGAAAGTACATAACGCAAAAGGAAAAAATAACATTCCGGCACTTCAGTTGTTGCTGCGTTTACGACGCGGTACAATTTTGCGAGTGTTACAGTTACATCGAGGCCACAGTTAAATCGACCAGCCACGGTTAGTAAAAAATTAAAAAAACAAAAACCTTTGATGGGAGCGCGGAGTACTTACCTGTGAAAGATAGGTCGCCTACACAAAAATGCCGCGAACAAGTTGTGACTGCATTGCCAATCCACAGTTTCTGCCCCCAAATCTCCCTTCCCTTTGGGCTACTCGCAGTGGGAAAACATTGGAATGATATCTCTCGCCTGTTACATCTCGCTGCATTACAAAAAGGTTCGCAGCACTGCAGCGGATCCTTCTTTTTGCCATGACGCATCTATACGAACATGGCACCCTTTCTCCCATCACCCACATGACAGGTCCATACACGACTCCTCCTTCGATTACCGTCGTTGAGCTTCTATTTGTTACACATGCCATCATGTTATTCCCTCGTATACCGTATACACAAACTTAACGGCTGCAGTTGGCGCTCTCTCATTCCACACTTTGCCCAGTGACCTCCACGATGAACTCTCTGGCGCCCTCCTCTCCCTGAGACCCGCCGCCATAGTAACCGTTGGATGGCTGCCTGGCCGTGCTGGGATTACAGGTAATGAGCTGGTACAGCAGCTCACCCGCGACACTCGACGGCGGGCGCCTGTGATCACCTGGTCAAGTGCACCTTCCGTTGACGAAGCCCTTACAAGGAGGAAATCACGCAGCACTACTCTCACGTGCGCGAATCCCTGCAGGTACTTCTCCCTACCAGGATGTCTCATTGCTTATAACCATGTCCTGCGAAAAAGTGAGCTGAAAATGCTTTTCTCTCAAGCGCAATTATCTCTCTTCGTGGCGTGTTCCGACACCTCCTGTTGAAACTGCCCTCACCCATGCGCCAACATAAAACATTGTCTCTTGAATGCCCCTCGCTTCGCAATCCTCTTACTTCTCCCATCCCCCACCCTGCTCATGAAATACCTGGCTGGGGTCGATGCGACAGGGCGAAGACTTGCTATAGCGTTTAATTTGTCGCCGAATAAAGTGTTTCTCTCTCTCTCTCTCTCTCTCTCTCTCTCTCTCTCTCTCTGTCACGGCGCTCCCGGGAGAGCATCCGAAAGTGCAGCAGCAGCAGCAGCACTCGGGACGAATCTGCCGAGCGAGTTCTGCGTCCACGTGATCTCTTCGCCACCGCAGGGCGTCGATGGCATGAAAATCACTAATATTTTCATAAGAAAAATATGACAACAACATCGGAAGCGTGAATATAGCATTCGCAGATGAGCAAACAAGAGGTTCCTCGGGCTGCCGATCCTCATTTTTTTTTTCGGCGTTTATTTCATGAAAAATGGCAATTGCGACAGCCGAGCAGCCCAGAGTGCAAAAACAGTAAGATTTAAGTTTCGGATGAGACGAGCACAACCTGTTCGCAATCTTTGTTAAGCACTGCGACTAAAAATAATTGCTGCCTTCAGCTCACAGAGCATGCACAGCGGGAATTTCCACATTTTCGGCGTGTTCCTTCCTTATCGCGAAGGGAAGGAGACAACCTCTAGGGAGACAGCTGACACGGTGCCCGGCTAGACGCTGCTGCCCGTGATGGCGGCGCTGTACCTCTTCTCGCACGCAGTGCACAGTAAGCGCCCAAGTACTGCACGTAAAAGCACCCCGGCGAGGAAATGTCGACAACTCAAACGGTGCAGAAGCGTATCAAGAGAGAAAACGCTTACTGAAGATCGCAACGAACCTGTCGTGTCGTCTCACCGTAGCTGAACGAACCAACTCCCTAGATGGAAGAGCTGTACGCTGAAATTCCATCGGTGTCTTTTTAATTGCCTTCCGCATTCATTTTTCCTCTGAGAACGAAGTGAGACTTCTGGCGACAGTCTCCCAGACGACTTCGTCCCCATTGCTCTGAACTGAGTTAGCATTGCCGTTGGCGCATTGGACTGTGCCTCGGAAACCCTGTTTCATCGAAAAGCGGTACGCGTTGACTAAGTGGCGGGAGTCTGGATGCCGCTACGGCTGCTTCTTATCTTGGACGACGGGTTGCCGTTCAGAGGAATGCCGATCGCTTTGTAAACGTCTCCACAGCGGTAACGGCAGCAGCTGAGGCGCACTGTATACATAAAGGTATCTTCTCAGAGCGCGGCAGCTCCTTTGCCATGCAGCGTCCGAGTGTAACTGCGAACGCTTAAACGCGCTTTTTTTTTCTCTCTAGTTCTTGTTTCGAGTAACCAACGTGTTCTGTGTCGAAAACCTGCGCAAGAGCATTTCCCTACACTGAGTGGTGGAATCACAGAACCAAATGTCTCTTTTGTGCACCTTTTCTCCACGATCGCAGACGGCGAAAGAACATTTATATCTGGTTTAAACTGCTCTTGTTTCTACACATTGATGCCAGTCAATGCACCGATTTAGTTTTCTCTTTAGGTCACATAGAACTGGAAGCTGTGATGCCGTCGTTTTCTTTCCTTCCAGAAACGTGTGATCGGTTCTCTGCTGCGCTTCTAAGCTATTTTTTTTTCTTTCAGAGTACGTAGCATGGGCAGTTTTAAAGTGGGGGAGAGGGCAACAGGAGAAATAGAGCCAAAAAAAAGACATATTAGAAAGTTACAAATCATGGTTCAAATAAGGGCCCGCCATGCCTTGCATGGAGGGTATACGTGTTACATGTGTACAATATCAAGGCTTTTGACTTCGAACTTTCGTGTACAATAAAAACAGATCCAGTTTTCTGCAACGTTCTCACGTGCCGCATCTTTTCCTGTTCACGTTATTCACGCTACAAACAAATAAGTTCAATATATACTCAGTAGCAATATAAAATGCACGGCCGATCTTTTCTAGAAATATTGTTCTTTTGTGTACGAAACAAAGGACAATGACCCAGTGAGTACCTCCGGTGAGTGCGGAGTGATTTTCGTAGATCTGAAGTCATCGTTTTTCCGCCTGCAACAACGTTTTCTGCGACAGACTGCTAACCCTAACAACACCCAGACGCAGCTCAGCTGCTGCCCTGGCCGGGCTGTCAGGACGCACCATGCCGAAGCCGGCGCCGGTTCGCTCACACCCGAGTGGCGCAAGTGCGGGAGCTGTGGGTTCATCAAAAAGTGTAGGCACCAAAAAAACTCAAAGCAGCCTCCAAGAAAAGGCGTTCCGACGCCCAACGCGCGATGGAGAGGGCGGAACGCATCAGCTGCCGAACGCGGACGCTGAGAGTGGTCTTTCTGTGGGACTCACTAAGACTAAGGAGCAGCACGCAAGCGACCAAATGGACACTGAAGACGAAAGTGAGATCGTCGGCGACTACGGCGACTGGACTTTAATCAAGAAACGGAAACCTCAAAGGAAAGTGAAGCCTGAACAGCTTCGTCTTGAACGGGTAAGTCGACCCCTCTTTCCACTCTCGATCAGGCCACTCAACCGAGTACATGTGCATGATATACCTAAACAAGCCATTACAGAGGCGTTAGAAATGACCGCAAAAAGTTGGGAATTGGCAGATTTGGCTGCTTTCCGCTACGATGTGGTAGCAAATCGCGTCAAGGTCACTGTTAGAGATGAGGAACACGCAAATAGGCTCACCGCATTAACGCGACTGGCCGGGAAAGTGAACGGACGCGTCTGCACGTACGAGGTCACGATTGAACGAACGCCAACACGAGGCGAGGAAAAAAGTCGCGGCGTTATCAAGGTGCGTCCTGGTCAAACCATTGAGTACATCAAGGACCACCTAAGATGTGAAACTGCAACTATTCTTGACGCGCGTCTGCTAGGAAAGACAAACATGCTGCTGTTAAAATTCGATACAGACCAGCTACCCAAAAGGCTCGTTTTTGATTACGAAATCACAAGGGTCTACGAGTACAGACCGAAAATTATTGCCTGCTATAACTGCCACGGACTGGGACATATTGCTAGGTATTGTCCAGCAGAAGAGGTTTGTAAGGAATGCGGACGGCTGCACTCTAAAGACACAGAATGCGATCAAGAGTTATTCTGCGTCGCCTGCCAGAAACCGGGCCACATTTCAATCAATTCGGCTTGTCCTAGTCGTGTACCAAAAGAGCCTAAAGAAAATAAGCAGAACCCTGATGCAGTTAAGGGAGAAGTTACATGGGCAGACAAGGCGCGACAGAACTCGTCGACAGAAACTGCGCTGCCCCCTGTTTACCAACAACAACTGGAAGAGTTGCGAAAAGAAAATCAGCAACTTAGAGAAATGCTGGAGAAAGTCCTTGCAAGGCTACCACCGGAACAAGACGTTCATGCATCTCAGACGCAGCGGCAACATGCTTCAGCTTCGCCCACTGGGCAGATGCAACGCGTGCGTTCGAAAAGCCGGCCCGGACGGTCGTCCAGTCGTAAAACAACTGCAAACTCCATAAAGCACCAACATACCGAAACATCACTGACTCAAACGCCAAAGACTCATCAGACGACAAAGGCACTTACCGCACAAGACTCGGCGTATGCGCAAATGCTGAGCATCATGAGGCAAGAGCGACACAACGAGACACAGCGTCTAGAAAAAAGCCTGCGGGATGAGTTTCAAACGATAACAAACGCGATACAGACTCAGATTGAGGCAATTTTTATAGAGTTGCACAAAAGCATCCAACACCAGAACGATGAGCCAAAAAGACGTAAGCCCGCAGAGGCGCAATAAGAATCAGATCAATATGTCTACAATGGAACTGCAGAAGTTTCACGCAGACTGGACCTACCCTAAGGGAACAAGTTAGAAAATTGAAGCCTCTGGTCATCCTTTTGCAAGAAACAAGAGGACCTTGCACTATTCGGGGTTACCGTACATTTCAGCAGCCTACCATATTTCACCAGAACAGAGGAAACCAACATGCACAGGGTCAAGCTGCTCTCCTTGTCAGAAACGAATGCACAGCAACCGAATTACAAATTCCTGATCTAAGTAATGAGTTCAGAGAAGTAATCGCTGTTAAAATGTGTCCTCCTGGGCAGCGGCCCATGGTGGCAGTCTCCGTGTATTATAGGCCTCTGACTGGCAGTCATAATACCGACTCATACGGGTGGCTCGCCAAAGTCCTGGCCCTGTCAGGAAGCCTCCCCATCCTGGTGGGAGGAGACTTCAATGCTAAGCACCCGACTTGGGGCTACGCCACAGCTGACCCAAGGGGACGCATGCTGCACGACACTGTAGAAATGTCTGGTCTGTACATATACAACACCCCGGACACACCAACGCGCATAGGACTACACGCCCGACAACGAGATACGACACCAGACCTGACGTTGGCCACACCAGGATTCATCAGGCAATGGGAAGTCGAACAGACAACATGGGGAAGCGACCACTTACCAATTTTGATCACCCTTAACCGAAAAAAGATTCGTGAAAAAAGGCAAACGGTTACCATCGACTGGGAAAAGTTTCGGACAGCCACTGGCGGCAACTTCATGGACTTCGCGCAATTCAGTGCCATGGTTGCGGAAGCACGACCATGGTCCCGAGACACAATAATATGTGACGACACTACCACACACATGGATAGGCACCTTGCCAACTTGTGGCGAAAGGTCAATATCCTTACGCAACAATACAGATATAAAGGAAAGCGCCACAGGGATCTCATGAGCCTTAAGCGCCAATATCGACTCATCAAGGAGTACCAACAACAGCTCGAAACAGATTCATGGCACAGCACTTGTGCGACGCTCGGACGCAAACCCGGCCTTAAAAAGCTGTGGGGAATTCTACGAAGCCTACTGGGGAAAAAGAAAAGCACACCACCACTGGCAGAGCTGTTCCTGCGCGAGAACCCAGCTGCACTCGAGGAAAAGGTGATCCACACGTTCTTCCCGCATGCTTCTGAGATACCCACGCCACCATTGCCGGCGATCACGATTGACAACACAGTGATGGAACTTGAAAAACCATTTACATTTGGCGAACTATTGGCAGCATTAGTCCACGGCAAACCGAAATCGGCTCCAGGACACGACGGAGTAACATGGCAGGAGCTCAGAAATCTTAGCGACGAAGCCCAAGATCAGCTCTTAACTATCATAAACGATTCATGGGAATCAGGAGTGGTGCCAGATGCACTAAAGCTATCATTGATATATCCCATACCGAAATCAGGGAAGGACCACACAAAACCAGAGAACCTACGGCCAATAGCTCTCACATCCACTATCTGCAAATTGATTGAGCGAATGATAGCCGCAAGAATACAGCATTATATCGAATACGTACAGCCTGGGTTGCATCCAGCCCAGGCTGGATTCCGTCCGAATATGGGCACGCATGATTGCCTTTGGCTGCTCCGCAGGGTAATCAACCGCAGGTCTCGCAAACAGACACCAGATTACATCCTCGCGGTTGATATGCGCAAAGCATTCGACAATGTAAACCAACAGGTAATCCTACAAGAATTAGCAAAAAGATATCCCAGCCAAAAAGCATACAACTGGATATGCAGCTTCCTTCAAAGTAGACCTATTAGGCTTCATGGCAAAGCTTCGGGATGGAGCCCCAGAACCTATTACTTGGATAGGGGCGTGCCCCAGGGCTCTATCCTCGGGCCTTTGCTTTTTAACTTGGCCATGACCCGCGTAGCAGAAGCGCTCGAGCGAGACACTTCGGCCCGCTTCACCATCTACGCAGATGATGTCACCATATGGACAGAGGCAGTGGATTACCCAAATGAAGAAGTCATGCAGACGGAGCTCCAAGCAGCAATCTTCAGCCTCACTGACAGCTTGGAAGCATTGGGGCTACAGCTCTCACCTGAAAAGACACAACTCATAAGCATAGACGGCAAGAATTCTACAAACACCAAAAAGCAGATTACACTGCATCTTGGACAACACAACATCACGTCTGCAAATGGGCAGACAAAAATCTTGGGGGCACAGATTTCTAGTTGCAACAGTCCTCGTAAATGGATTCGTACATTGCAACGTAACTGGACCCCGATGCTGCATATGATTCGCCGGATTTCAAACAAATACGGTGGAGCCCGGCAAAAATCGTGCCAAACACTGTCTAGAGCGGTTGCTGTAGGCAGGATTTTGTACGGGGCACCTGTCTATGAGTTTTCTAATCGCGATGTTAAAGACATCGAAAAGCTACACAGGGCCACTCTTCGCACCATTACTGGGCTTCCTAAGCACACGAGAAATGAAGAGCTGCTTAAAATGGTCAGCATACCACCCATACAAGACATTATAGGAGAAGCAAAAATAGGAATGCGATCCCGACTGGAAAACACGACCCAAGGGCAGCAGATCATGGCATGGGACAACCGAATCAACATTGCTCCGAGGCCCCTGGGGACAGACACTTCACCCCCGTGGGAGGCGCCGGTAATCGCACTAAGGCCACAACGACCTATTAGTAGACGGAATGTGGTAGCTAGGCAACTTTTAGCACAGAGAACTGCCCTCACAAGACCACTCAATACAATAGACATCTACACTGACGCTGCAATTAGAAATGAAAGGGTGAGTGTGGCATGGGTTTGTGTGCCAGCGCCTCAGCACAACGGACAGCACACGTGCCACCTACCTGGAGGAACAATTTTACACTCCGAGTTGCTTGCCATATGGGGAGCCATAAATACCATTACGACCGCTGCAGCCAGAAAAGATAACTTCAATGGTTATCGAATTTTAACCAAATCATATGCAGCGATTGCAGAGCTGACGGCACCAACTACAGACGACGCAGTGGCCAAGGACATCAGAAAGAGGCTGAAGGGAATGCGGGAAGTTGGAATAGAAATTCAAATTATATGGACACCGGGACATACTGGCACGGACGGGGGAAACGCAGCCGCGCAAGCGGCCGCCGCGCAAGCGGGTGGGCTTGCTGAAACGTACAATGCCCCACACCCCAACTCCATGCCTACACCGACAGACTTAAATCCTTACCAAACAATGCTCACTAAAGGCTCCTCTGGCAGATCGATGATGCACTATGTACGCACCAAAATAAAACACGACAGTAAGCTTAGATTGCATGAAGCGACACCAACGCCGGTGTTTGAGGACACGAAAGGGCTCACTAGACCACAAGAAATATTTCTCAACAAAGTAATAACAAACGCTGCTTACACACCGCACATACTTGACAAGTGGTTTCTCCGAAGACACGAAACACTCAAACACAACATATGCACGCACTGTCAGGAACAGTGTACAGCAGACCTAGAACATCTTATATGGCAATGTCCATCGTTTTCACGAGGAAGAAACAAAATTACGCATATTCCACACGACGACATGCCCACATTAGCAGGTCAGATTATATCAAGCACCGAAATACAAGACTCCATTGCTACATACGGCAGTGAGAGCGGCCTGCTTCGAGTAGTGTGAGAGAGGTCGACTCACAGCGCGAAGATCGGCCGCATGGCAAGCAACAAGCAACAGCTTGAAGAACCGTTAACACGAAGAAGTTACACTCCCATCCCTCCCAACTCCCCAAGAACCCAAACAGCGGCCGAGAGCCATCCCTTCCTTTCAATAAAGGCTTCATTCATTCATTCATCTTTTCTAAACGTGGCTTCTATCACAGCACTTGATGTAGCCGCGTGGAGCGCTGCTCAAGTGGGCGTCACGTTTTTGCCCTTTAATGCACTCTGTTATTCTAAAGAAGTGAACAGGTGGCCATCAAAATGTGTCATTTAAATCCGCCTGTCTATGACGTTATATTAAGTGGCTGAGAGCTCAGCTACTGCCGACGCTATCAACATCTTTAAGAGTTTTGAATGGAAAACGCAAATATATGCGGTCGCCTATAGATTGAAGCTGAAAAGGGTTCGCCTCTGGCGGCTCCAAGTGCGCGTATATCGAATCAACTCGGTAGCTCGCCTATCCGGATCCTCGCTTCTCTTCCCGCAGTCATGCTCACTCGCTTTCGCGGCGACGCTGGCGATGTTCTTCCGCCGGGGACAGCGATCTCGGCCACGCACTCGCGCCTGCGGTTGCAGCGACCCCTTGGAAAATATTCAAGGCGCGAAAATGACCTAACGTCTATCTAATAATTAAAGATGTAAAATTCACCTCCTTCCAATAATTTCTTTAAATGAATTTACTTTATAACGTGATTTTTTTGCCATCTTCTGAAGTTTTGCCACCTTCTGAACGATGTAACACTATGTCACATCGTTCTAACACTACCGGGGCTGCCGCCGAAAGTTGCTCTAACTATCAAGACTTTTAGTAAGGCGGAAGCGCATAGTGTGTGTGTGTGGGGGGGGCCTGTGTAGTGCCATCTCGCAGCCGTCTAAAAACTGAATTTTCCAGCGCAGGAACTCTTGCTTCTTTGTTTTTCCGATAGGCGAGAGATGGAACCCATGCTACAAAGGTACTGAATTGGTTCGTGGTTGTTGGAGAGGATGAGAATATAATGAATAACTTTGACCGAATCGAGACACTACCCCCTGCAAACGTTGTAGAAAGCAAAAAGTAACAATACTACCCCGTGCCAAATTTAAATCCGAAGAAGCAAACCGTTTTTCCGAGAGCAGTTTTCCGAGTTCAAAGTACGCCTATGATGTCGTCATTCAGTGCAAATGAAACTATGAACTTCGGAGAACACACTGCGAAACTATATCAAGTCTCATTAAAGAGTCGGAGAATATTTAAAATACCACGAAACGTATGCCGTAAAAGTCGGAAGCGTGGCCCATGGAAGCATATGCAAATAAAACTTACCAAAATAATTTTCCGATTTAGGCCAGCACCAATGAACACGGCAGATGGTTAAAAGTTAGTGAATGTTTTGAAGGAAAAGTATAACAAAATATGTTACGGTTTTTTTTTTTTTTTTTTTTTGGGGGGGGGGGGGGGGGGAGGGCAAACAATATTTAACGCGCCACGATGAATCTGCGTTGTAAAGACCTCTGAAACCTAGCTAGCTGTCCGCTCTTCCGAGAGCGTCAACGTTCCCTCTTAAATGCGGCCGCTCAAATGATACAAGCTTTTAAGATGAAGGTAGTCATCACTCGACACGAAAAACGAACCGTGCACAGCGGCAGACGACCAACAGTCCGTCTGCTCACACGAATGTCTTTCGCGGTTGCCGGTGTCGTCTGCGATCGAATAGAGCGTCGGCTGCGCCGCCGTCTGCTACAAGGGACCGTTCCCTTTCGACGTTTAAAAATGTTTTTTGAATGTAGTTTCGTCTATGGGCTGCTTACTTTTAATGACAGGTATTAAGAAAATTTAGTACATACGGCAGCTGTATACGAGAAGCTTCCGCGATTGGGAGAAGCACCCTGCGCCTAGCGAGTGTGTATGCGGTATGTGCGGCTTCACAACGCATATTTTAGCGGTGTTTATTAATAGATTACACGCGGAATGATTTAGCATACTTTGTCACACATTTATTCAAAGCACTCGCCAGATTTTAACGATAGGCAGCCTCCATTGTTACTGTACTAAACGAGAACGATACTGCGCTAAGTTGTGTCTATTTCTAAGGGCCATACCAACTTTAACCCCAAAGTCTCGCAGCGTTATATAGATACTCCGCCTTTGAAATGGCATTTCATATTTTCACAGTCTGTTCAAGAATGTTTGTAGTTGCTCTATACGAGAAAAAAAAAAACAGCATAGGTGCTCCGTGAAGACATAACACGGCTTTGAAATTTTTCGCTTCCACATATTCTCATGGGTGGTAAGCCTATAAATTTCACCCCCAGTCTGCGGCGGGGTTGCGAGCACCCCATTTGTTTGTAAGCACGGCGTTTGTCTATAGGTGTAAAGCCCACGGGAAACTTGGTACTTACTGCTTCAGGTTTCAGCGATCCTGGCGACGAAATATACCAGCTAGAGATAGAAAACAATTTGTGCGTCGCATTAGGCACAATTTGCAATTCGCACCCTCTACTGCGGAGCAACAAATGAATTAGAAGTTTTTACTTATTGCGAAACGCCAAATCGTCTGCAATAAAAAGAAAAGAAACGAACGTGCTGCGTGTTTGCTGCTTATCATGCACGGCCAAATAGCCAAACGTGTCTGTAGAGCTTTCTCATACACGAGGACAACACGCAGACGGTTCAACGAACGCACGCAAAGGTAGGGATTTCTGCGTATGCAAGCAACGTATAGAGAGCTTGCATGAAGCGATGCATGCTGGGTAATCCGCCATGATGTTGTCGCTGGCAGCGGGCCGCGCAGCCAGTCTGATTGAGCAAGTGCCTTGTCGTTTTCAACGGTCCACCGAGCAAACACGCGGCTTTTAGTGCGCTGCTCTTAGTATGTGCATGCAATTGTCAGCAAATTCCTGAAGAACGTACGCGTCGATGCTGTGTCCGAAAAATCGGGAGCGCTATGGAGAAACGCAAAGCAGTGCGACGCGGACCTGTTCAAGCTATGCTTCTTCAAGCGCGAACGACTGACTACATACACTATGCGTCTAGATCAAGCCGCCCGTCGACATCGCCGACATTCATGATTTCAGTTCTGGCGAGTAGTTTGATACCTACCTGGATCGACGTCGATCTCCCGTGTGTTGGCCCGTGCGAGCCATTCGCGTCGGCATCGCTAGAGGAATCACTTGCCTTCTCACCCTCGTGCAGATGTATTTTTGAAATCGTGAAGAACCCGCTGTGTTAGCCTGTTCGATCGCGCCAGCATCGTCTGCGCGCACTACGCGACCATGTAGACGAGGCTCTGTGGAAGTGCCGTGCTGCGTCGTCTGCTGCCAACGACAGCATCATGGTGGATTACCCAGCATGGATCGCTTCATGCAAGCTCCCTGTACGCAGTACGCAGAAGCGTGCTGCGTATGACACATGCACAGTAAGCAGCACGCAGGCCGGCTACATACGCAAGGGTTCTGGGTATGCTTACGTACGTACTAAAACTCTATTATATCGCGTTAAAACACCATTCGCACGCTTCGGCATAAAACTAATCTACATGTCTTTGTTTAACACACATGTGCAGCTTTAACGGCAATGATGTCCATATATCTTGAAATGTTCTTTTTTTTTTTTGTTCTTTTTTTCAAATTATTCAACAGTTTTTGAATCGGTCATGTCGTCTTGCAGGCCTGACGTAGACTGTAGTTTGACTTGCTGCGCCTCTTCTACTCTGTCGCCATGTAATTTGCCCTCATATTTAGATGGAGGTGCTATCAGCGGAGCCATGCCTATGATAAGCCCGCCCTCCAGTCGCGTTGCAGGCTTAACAAGTGAAACCGCAGCTGGCCTCTATATTTATCTGTACGATGGAGAGCCGAGGTGCAGTCAGTCCCACCAGAAAACCACATTTAACTATAATCCAAGTCCCGCTCCTGTATCCGTAGTTTCTGCACTTATAACGGAGTTAAGCAGCACCTTGTTTCGGTTACCTCTGGGACGACTCGTGCGCGTGCACGGCGTCGAGTGGCCAAACTCTAGGCATGCCCATACTCGGTATCGCGGGACAAAAATCTGATCACATATTTACAGCCATCGACTACTCCCTTGGGACGGAACCTGACCTGTAGAAGGACGAAAGGGCGAAAGCCGCGGGGGAATTAACAATGGCAGCCGGCGGCCGCGGAAACCGGTCAACCCGTGAAAAGGAGGCGCAAGAATGGAGCGAAAGCGCTTAAAAGAGGAGGCGAACGGGAGAGCGGGGAGAGGATCGCAGGCAGCGGACGTGACGGTCGAACTGAAGACGAGCAGGGCAGAAGACGGGCTGCGCCACGACCCGGGAGCCCGAGCTCTAGCCGCCGTTCAAGTTCAGCCGCTGTCATCCTGCCTCCACACCTGGCAGCTCATCCCACCGCCAGCTGGAAATGAAAGAAGCAGCGGCAGCGCTCGGAATTCCACCACCTGGCCGTGACGAACACCCAGCCCTTCGGAGCCCGTGCAGCACCACGCCGACGCAGCAACGCAGCCCAGTGACGGCGAGACGTAAACGAAACTGAGCCAGTTGTTTTAAATAGATATGTTAAAAACTATATCCCGAGTCTGTTTCTCTATCTCCTCATGCCCAGTGTGGACCCAGGACCACTTTAAGTAACTCGAGTCATCACAGCCCCTCACCTTCCTACTCACTACTCTCCTCTCCCTCTCTCTTTTTCTCTCTCTCTTTCCTAATAAATCTGATTCGTGAAGTGCTGGGAATGGGGCGGTAGATGAAAATAACAGAGCATGCGATATGACATTTATTTCTGTAGATTTAACGAGCTGCAGTCTGCTTTGCGTATGTCTGTCACTTTTTATTCCTAGCTTGCCACTAAAACACGATCGGTGCTGCTGTCTCCAGCACGATAAGCGCGCGAGCGCTGTCTGAAAGGGTATACTGTGTCAGTACGCGCAAAACCTCTCCGTGAAGCGTCAGCAGCCCTTGCGCGACATCTACGACACATCATTAGGAAGATGCTTCGACGCAGCTCCTGTCATTCACCTGTGAAGTGTTTCTTTAGTGCGGCGTTTTTGCCCCGTACTCTCTGAAGCGCAAACTCCCGCGCATCTCTTTTGCCTTATTCAGCTACTTCCGTTTTGTTCAGCCTTTGGCGCGCGCTCTGGGAGAAGCAGAGCTGTTCCGTGAAGCACTTGTTTATCGGGCTTGCCCGCTCCGCTGCCGCTTCGCGCACCTTACGTTCGAGTCGAGGTGCTCCTACGGCACCGCAAGTATATATATATATATATATATATATATATATATATATATATATATATATATATATATATATATATATATATATATATATATATATATATATAAAACGACGGTTTTTTCTTTCTTTTTATTTCTCCCCCATTTGTCTCTCCACAGGATTCAGCTCTTTGCTCCCCGAGCCACTCTCCTTCCGCGGCGCACTTTGCAGCGCCGCTCTTTTGTCTCCGTTTCTTTGGCTGGCCTGGCGCTGCGCGCGTTTCGCTGTTCTCCGCCTCGAAAAGGCCGATAAAGGCGGCGCAGGGCACCACGGCCACCGCGCATTCTTGTTCTCGTCTCTAGAGTGGCTGACTCCTCGCGGTGCGTTGCACGCTCAGGCAGAAGCAGCCACAGCAGCGGGCGCTAATTCTATTTTCTTGGGGCGCGACGACCCACAGGCACAATGGTGGGCGGCCATTGCCGTTGGCTTCAGCGAGATGCGGTGACCGAGAGGCGGGGTAGCGTCTTCGCGAGTAACGGGAGGAGCGGAAGGGTGCCGCGTCTCTCCAGTCGGCGCCCCGCAAACATGCTCTTGCCGCTCTTCCTCCGCTCTCCTTTTTTCCCCTGCTATCCTATTTTTGTTGTTGTTTCATCAATTCTCTCAGGAAGAAGGCGGCGTTGTCATCGCGATATCACTCAGCCCGAACGGCCTCTTTTCGCTGCCTTGTCTTGGTTCCGCTGCCGCAGCTACGCGCCACCCATTCTCGGGTTATGCCTAAGACTGTACCCTCTCCCTCTTGGTTTTCTTCAAACGCCATCCCTTACCAAACGTATTTTGATGCCTTGTGGGTTTCCTCACAAACTGCAAATGTTGAGCGACAGTGGCGGCCGGAACAGCCTGCAAAATTCGTTTTACATTTATGTATGCAGACCATTTCTTTGTTTTAGTGGTTGAAGCGAGAACAAGCCCACTAAACAGGGGGAAAGCAGACGCGTGAAAAAATGGTCATGCGGTGATCTAGCTCTTGGTTTCCTTACTTGGTTTTCACGTCGAATGCGCCGTACAAAAGCGGAATGTTTGAACGACGCAGAAGGCAAACAGCTTCACTTGAGGACACTCACGCAATTTGGGCGTAGGTAAAAGAGCAGACTGTTTCGAATGGGCAAACAATGTTTAGCCTTGGTTTTCTTACCTCACTAGCAGCCACCACTGGAAGAAACTTGACCTTACCGGAGGGGGGGGGGGGGGGGGATGCAGAGTGTGCAGTGTTAAATCGCACATTTCAAGTGATCTTTGCAATCTACTGAATATCTTTTCAGCTTTCTTCCTCTTATGAGCGATATCCGGGAAGAGCCCTTCGAGTACGAGCACATTATCGTTTTAATTAGAGTGGCACGAAGCCAAGCATTTATCTCCTCGTAAAATGCGCCACCTCTCTGCATTTGGATGCGGAAAAAGCTTTCGTCAAACGCGATTTTTAAGCTGAATGCATGCGTTATACACGCACTGGGTGCTTTCTAACAGCAATAAAAGTTCCAAGCAGACAGTTCCAGACAGAGATGCATCTCGGAAGCCCAATGCAGGTGCTCTGCCCACCTTTTCGGTTGCTGAAAGGGAGTTTTATACTAAGCTGCATGCTGTAGTTGATAGCGAAGCGGGATCACGGTCGCTGTCACCATCACGCGGCTTGAAAGAAAAGTCTGCTGCCCCTGGAGACAAACAAAAGTGATCGTAAGTTACTGCTTGTCTCAAAACATATTCCTTACTTTCATGGCTCATCATCTGCTATTCCCCATATTTGTAATGTGATTCTGACATTGTGTTCCTTTCTTTAGTACATTCAACGCGCTCTTTCTTGACTGAGCTTGTCGGAGTTAAGAAGAGCACATTGAGCCTGCTGTGAAAAGTTTCGTCCATGCGGTCTGAAATCATGAAGAGCATTCTGCCTGTGCAGAAAAGTTCTGAAACAAAATGACAAGAATAGAAGTTGTGCCGCCTTCAAACCGACTTGAATAACCACCTCTACCTGGCCCGTCAACATTATTATCGAGTATACAAAAATACCTCACCTGTTTGGCGAATATGAAGGCTGGCAACAAGACATCTCACGCGATTGTAGTTCGTGTTAGGATGCCAGTTTTCCCTAATATTGTTTTATTAATTGTTGTTGATGCTGCTGTGGAGAGATTGCGCCACAGAGCCGGTTGCGCTGTACCTCCACTGTCGTTTTTATTCGTGGAATGCAGTCCCGAGAGTTGGCGAGGTGAATTTTAATCCAAAGGTATACTCAGCACGCTGCTAAGCGAATCCCTTGCCCCCGAGCATCGCGCTCCGTTCTAGGTAGATTTTCTTTGATTTTTTATCATACTACCGCAACTGGCGGCCGCTTCAAAAACTGCACATGTGACTTCACAACAGCCCCGTTGATCCCGTGATGTTCGAACATCACGCATATTCGACTGCGCATACTTCGTGCAACGCTCCGATTTTCCGCGTTCGGGCTTCATAATGACTAATTTGGTATGGCGAAGAAAAAAGAACTGTTGAACCCAAGGCCTCCACAACAGTATCGTTGCTCGAGGGACAACTCCAAGGTGAGAAGTTCCGAGGTATGCGAAATCTTGCGGAATGGTCGGCGTGACGCTTGAAAGAAATCGCAGCCTCTGTTTTCTGCTCAAAGCAACGATAACCAAACGAGCGTTTGAGTTGAGGAAAGAAAAGTAGTTTGCTGTACTTTCCTTTACTCGTTGAGGAAGAGCAGTATAGTGATGTTCGAAGCATAAAATGTATACCAAATGAGCCGTCTCCCTCCCTCAAACGATAGGTGAACCATTCTGAGTGATATCCAATATTTTTCGACGAAAAAAATGCCGTTGTTGGAATAAGACACCAATAAACCGTGCCCCATGCAACCAACCATGCATGGTTTTCCCGCAGTTAGGACAGCGTGAGAATTTCTTGTCGTCGTGCATGTCTTCGGCCCCTGCCCGTCGTCAGGGCCTTCATATTTGGGCTGGTGGACAAGCATATATAGTATATAGTTATACTGCAATGTTCAGCACGAACCGGCTTTGAGTTCGTTAGTTCCCTGCAGTTCACCTCAGTGCTTTACAGAAGAGTGGAAATCTGGGCCAGTTGGTACATTATGAAGAGGGGATTCAGACAAAAAGGACAAGAGTACATGCGCACACCACGATCAGTGTATTGCAGCGAACGATTTCTGCTGCGTGCTCATGTTGCGGTTTGCAAACTGGCATGAAACAACTGTAATTTCTTCCTATTTTGCTGGCAGTAAACAATAAGGCTATCTTGAAATTGTGTCAGACAGATGAATGATCTAAGGAGGCTTTGGTAGAGCCGTAATTGCTGCCTTTGAGTCTCAGCTCTGCAAGAGAAGCCGTCTCTGAAAAACGCAGCATATAGTTATTTTAAATACTTTTAACACCATTGCAGGTTAAGAATGCAGGGGAAAAGCTCGCGATGGAGCTTGCACATTCAATGCCCCGACTGTCTGACTGACACGTCCCACAATCGCTAGTGGTCGCTCGCATTATTTATTCCTATGGGGTTCTTTGCGCAATATGATGAGCAGAATCAGACATCATCACGTTAGATATAGCTGTAAAATACATGTCTGTCAAAGCCTTCATGACCTCAGCTTATGTTCCGCGAGGCAGCTTGGCGCGCACTCTTAAAATGCCTCATTAAAACCCTATGCCGAAAAATATGATCTACAAAGAGCTTATTGTTGTTTTTTGCGCTTTCTTAAATGTTTGTTGAGCATCCCATGAATGCGTGAGTGGCGTCCAGTGAGTGGCAGCCAGTTTTTCCTCAGTATGAAGGCACACTGAGGACAAACTGGAATTGGCCTGCACGGATTGAATCTGCTTTCAAAGTAGGCTAGAAGATGGTTTCATTTGTATGGTCATTAAGGATATGAGAGACGCCGTAGGGAAGGGCTCAGGAAATTGAGACCGCCTGGGGTTCTCTAACGTGCACTGACAACACAGTACACGGGCGCGTTGCTTTTCACACCCATCGAAATTCGATCCCGCGTCCTTGGATTATTTGTCAAGTACCCTAACCACTGAACCACCTCGGCAAGGGGGTGGGGGGGGGGGGGGGGTGTTGGCTTGAAAGTGGCACATAAAACATGAACCCGGCCTCCAGCAAACTGCGACGCAACTGCACTTTTTTTTTAGGACAATGATCCTAAAGGCTGCAGTGCCATTCGCTTTGAAACGGTGATGTGACCATGGTTCCGGCCCAGGCACATGCAGGTTCTCCGGCAGCTGCAAACAAACGGACCGAGCGGATGCCAGTCAGTGGCAGCGACCGAAGGCACCGAAGCGGCGGCGACGGCGGCGGAATGAACCTTTGTCTGCTACTGCGCCCGCCCCCCCCCCCTCCTTCGCGACGGAGACGAGCTACCTTTTCAGGCCTTAATCCCCCTTGGCGCTCACGGCTGCGACATCAGGGAACCTGACCTTTTGTAGAAAGAATCGGAGGCGCGTTGCCGAGCAGCATTGACCCTGTTCGCCGAATTCTCGAGGCAGGCGGGTGACCTTCTGAGAAGTAACGCCTGGGAAATGGCCTCTGCCAACGGACGACTTCTCGGGCTATTTCGCCCTGGGAGACAGATTCCCACCGCCAGCAGGCACAAGATAGTCATCCACATCGGAGAAGCTGACCCTTGCCACCGAAAGATGTGCAAGGAGGTTCAAGCCCCACCCTCGGCATTATGCGGTATCTCAAGTCATCGCTTGCGCCCAAGAAAACCTGGGCCAGGGGGCGCTGCGCCGCTCTGCGTGTCAGCGCCCTCTATGGGTCTCGGAGACCCCGGCAAAACCTCCGCGCAGCGCGGCCGCATCATCTGCTCCCCGCTGCATTGGAAAGCATGTTGTCGTCTGCTCTGCGCTGCATTCCAGCGCGTGTTTACGCGCGCGCGCGCGGTTGTTTCTCTCCTACTCCGGCCGCGTTCTGGCAGCCGCCGCGCTCCAACAAAGGGGCAAAAAAAAAAAGAAAAAGAACTAGAATGCAAAAAAACGACGGCGCGCTTTTTCGCAAAACTTGTGTGGAAACTAGCGGGGTGGTTGTCGGCCTTTTTTTTTTTTAGGTATCTCGTACCACTCGTATCTCACACCTGCGTTTGTAACTGGCGGTGCCGTAGCCATTACAGAACCGAGTCGGCCTAAAAAAAAAACAGATATACGTCAATCGTTCTATCCTCATACGTATACAAAGACACAGGTATCCCTGGAGAACTGCCCCCTGCACCGAAAGTCGTCACGCATTTCCTCGCTATTTGTCTCGAAAACTGCGACCCAGGTCGTTAGGAACCCCTCATCGTTAAAGGAGTATAGACACGCACATTTTCTGTTCCGGTATTTTTACTTTAATTGATCCACAGTGGTCAAATACAGAGGGACTGCGACCCAAAAAGCCCCAGCACAGATCAAATAATTTATTATCAGTGCATTTATCAGGGCCAGTTTCGGTTTCGATCTCTCCGGACACGAGCGCGCGATGACGTCAAAGATACGGAATGGAATGGAATATAGGAGCGTCCCCTTTGAAACGGGGTGGTAGCAGTAGCTATCATGCTCATTTTTCTCCCTATATCTTAATTATTGATTTAGAATGGTTAACTAAACCATCATTCTATTTATCAAATTTTGTTCCTACATTACTAACATTATGTCACTTCTCTGCTTTTAAGCCACCAATCTTCCAGTCGTTTTTTGCTAGTTTCCACCGCCGGTTTATTCACCCGGCCACTGTTATCTCTAAACCCCAGAGCTTCAGGAACAGTGATTGCACCTGCACCGACTTCCGGGTGGATACCATTACATTCGAGTATAATATGGGCAATTGTTTCACTGTAGTTTCCACATACAGCACACACGTCATCTCCATTGTTAAATTTCTTTTTGTAGCTGCGTGTTCTAAGGCACCCTGATACGAGAACGCCACACGAGCGCCCCCTACTGGCAAGGTTGGTGATCGCATAAACACAAAATCTGATGACGCATTCGGGTCGCGTTTTTCGTCTGCTTGCTGTCGCACGTGCAAGGAAATATTGCCGTTGAGCAGCGCTTCAGCGTAGCATAATTAGTACTGCGACGTTGTTTCGCCCAATACCGTGGATGTTACTAACATTTCCGGGCACTTTAATCCCGACCCGCTCGCCTGCGACTCAAGCGACGAAGCAGGAATCAGCAGCAGCCACGAAAGCTTGGTGAGTTGACGCGCAGGAAATGTCAACTGGTAGGAATGTTGAACAAAGGAACCGTGAAGATGCTGCTTTATCAGTCCGGTTGGCCAACGCTGTGAGCCAAGCTGTTCTAAAAAAAAAGGTTTTAGTAATGACGCGATCAGCCACCATAAAGGCGGGGACACATGTCCGAAAAGCGAGTGCGATCCGCTCCGGCGCGCCGCGTCCGGACGACTCCGATCCGGCAAACCGGCGCTCGCCGCCTGCGTTCAACCGGGCAGATGTCTCCGGCAGTCCGCACGCGTAGCCTGGCGAAGCGACGCTCCGGCGGGTGGATGCAGCCAATGCGAGCGCGAACAGCGGCGACGTCATGGTGACGTAGGGGGCTGTGCGGTGGAGCGCCTCTCAGCTCCACCATTGATGTGCTGCCGAGCGGACGCGCCAGCCGCTGAAAAACCCTTCAGTGTCGTTTCTTCGTGTACATAAAAAGTCACTAAATACAGGTTTGTCAACTGCAAGTAAATTGTGAAGATCGCCGGCCAATACTGAAGTGCTGCTACGAGTGATAACTGCGACACAAGCGAGTTTGTTTGCACAACCACTGCTGCTGCGCTGTCGATCGCCAAACGTCTGCTCGCTCCGCTGTCGAATGCGCCGCTCAAATCGAGCTTATGTTAATTCTATTATAAGATGGCTTTCTCAGTACGCTGGTGATGAAATTCGAACCTTTATTACAGTGTTGGCCCGTTCCGAAGCGCGGTCCGCTGCCTCTTCGGTACGACACCGGCTAGGCCTAGCGACGACTAGGGCAAGCACGAATCGGTGGAGTTCGTCGCTCAGCGCGTCCGCGGGTGGCATCGTTGCCGAAAGCTTCGTACGTGTACAGGCATGATGTTGTTGCACGAGTACAGTAGACAATCCTTCTGATAACATCGCTGTTTTGTCATTTCTTGTACGAGCGTGAATTTATGTGAAGTTGGTTGGTTGGTTGGGGTCTTTGGGTTATTCTTGGGGGGGGGGGGGGATACCGGACACGGGTTATGCCGGCCTTAATTCGCGGCGGCACTCTTGGTGTCCGGGGGAAGGGGAGATGGGATGTTGGGAGGGGGAGGGGGGGTCATCATCGTCATCGTGGAGTCGCTCTCGTCGTCCTTGTCATCGGCTCCGTCGCCAGCGCTGTGGCCAGCAGGTCAGCAGGCCCGGTGGTGGGCTACAGTCTTGCAGCCAGGCCGGACTCCTCCAGGAAGGCCAGCAGGAGCCGGTGGGCTGCCAGGGGGCTCCTGGCCGGGAAGAGCAGGTGCTCCTCGGTGGCAGCAGGAAGTCCGAGGGCTCGGTAGCCTGCCTCCATCTTGCGACGGTGGTGGGCGTGTGCCGGGCACACACAGAGGAGGTGCCCCAGCGTTCCTGCATCACCGCAGGAGGGGCATGCTGGGGTGGGGGCCTGGCCACGGACATACATCTCCGTGGGCGTCCAAGAACCTCCGGTGCGGAGGCGTAGGAGGAGAGCTCGTTCCCTGCGGGCGAGCTTGTCGGACAGGCGGTGGAAAGTCCTCCCCTCGGCGATCCGCCGATCTGGGTGCAGGGCGCTCACGGCCTTCTTGAGGGGGAGCCTGGAAAAGTCAAAGGCAGATACATGATTAGTCATACTTACCTGGTTGGAGTGGGCCGCTTTGGCAAGTGCGTCGGCCTCATCGTTGCCCTGGATGCCCGCATGGCCCGGGATCCAGTGCAGTAAGATGACGAAGCCGGCATCCTCCAGGGCCTGGAGTCGCGCTCGTAGGTGGCAAGCCGATAGCTGGAAGCAGGACGGCTTGCGCAGGAGCTGCAGCGCCGGCCTCGAGTCGCACAGGATGGTGTAGAAGCCTGGGGGCTGACCAGTCTCCAGGAAGTCCGCTGCCAGATGGAGGCCCGCCAGCTCGGCTGCAGTAGAGCTACCTGGAAAGGAGAGCCTGCAAGAGCTGGACACCCCCACCTGTGGAGCCGTCATAGCCGCTGCAGCCTGGCCCGTGGAAGGCAGGACCGAGCCATCAGTGAAGAGGAGGGTGCTCCCTTTGCACTCTTCAATCAGGACTGCGGCAGCCTAGCCCAGGGCAGCAGCTGGGGAGCGGCGCTTGCTTACCCCCTCCAGGTCAAGGGTGACCTGCAAAGGAGGACGTGTTGGTGGAGGAGGGAGGATGGAATACCCTGGGGCATCTCCGATGAAGTCCCTGTATACAGCCGTCAGTTGTCCCATCCGTGAATGGGGGGCGCTGCACAGCCGTGCCAGGAGGGAAGCTCCGTCAGGGGCATGGTGCAGGCGGTCCACGTGAGTGAGGCCTCTCTGGAGGAGCTGCAGGGTCAGGGGGTAGACACCGGCTTCCGCCAGTGTTGCCGCAATCCTAGAGCACTGCGTTGCTCCCAGCAGGCGTCGGATCCATTTCCTGCGTGCTCCGTCCAGGATGTTCACTCTGGTGGGCCTGAGGGAAACAAAAGGGAGGGCATAAAGTATGGAAGAGGTGGCGGCCGCCTCAAACAGCCGGATTGCCCATGATGTGGAGCAGCCGTTGCCCCCTGCAAGAAGACGTTGGGCTGCTCGGCCAACCCGGTTCAGATGACCCAGGTAGACCTTGTCTGCAGGGATCCATGTGAGGCGGTGATCGATCACCAGCCCCAGGTACTTGACCTGGCGTCTCCAGGGCAGGCTGGTGCCGTCGATCATCAGGGTGGTTGCATGAGCTGACGCTCGTGCTCCCAAAGGGTGCACCATGAGGGCCTCAGACTTTGCGGCAGAGAGCTTGAGCCCCCTGTCGCGAAGGAACTGCTGCACGGAGTCGAGGGCTCGTTGAAGGGCTTTCCTGGCAGAGATCATCCTCCTCCTTGGGGCCCGGACCCAGAGCGCCACGTCATCAGCGTAGATCGAGGTCAGCACTGTGTGGTCCCGATCCTGTTTGATGGCGCTCGGTAGACCGGCCAGCACCAGGTTGAACAGGAAGGGGCTGAGAACAGACCCCTGGGGCACTCCGGTGTTGATAAGCCCAGCAGCCTTCGGTCTCCGCTGTGCGGAGACACGCTCTCCCGATGGCTCCCGTACTCACGCCTGTTCACGCGATTGGTCCCGACGCGGCAGGCCGCCGTCCAAGCATGTGGCGCCATCTCGTGCAGTCAAGGCAATCTGGGTGCGTAAAGCCGTGGCCGCCGCGATCGGCTCCCAAGTCATAGCTGCCTCATAGCATCCGCTATCGGTAATCTAGCTATCGCGGATCGCTGTTCATTCGCTTACAGAACTATTTGTACAAAGGACTATCAGTCACGATTAAATTGCGAGGATTATTTAGCCAATACGGAGGTCCTGGTAGAAATAATTACAGTGATACAAGCGAACTTTTTTTTTCCTACAGCTGCTGCCTGGTGCGACGCACCTGATGTCTGCTAGCTCCGCTGCTGAAGGTGTCGCGCAAAGCAAGAAAATATTTTACGAGATGGGCTTGCGAGTTAAGCGGCGCTAAACTCCGACGTTTATTAGAGCGTCAGCCCGTTCCGAAGCGCCTTTCGCTGGCGCTTCGATGTGAAACCAGCTAGGGCTAGCGACGTCTAGGGTAGGCGGGGAGCGGCGTAGTATGTTCTCGGCGCGCCATCGAGAGGCATCGTTGCCGTAAGCCCTACACTTGTGCAGGCATGCTGTTGGGACCTGAGTTTAGCAGGCAGTCCCCATACGTACACCGGTGAGGTAATTGTAACATGCACCAACGAAGAAGCCATCGAGTAAAGCAAGCAGAAGCGTAGTTCTTTCTCAGGGCACGGCCGGAAGCGGCGGCGGCGCTGTTCGAGTCCGGCCATGTGTCGTCACTGTGGAATACTGCGCTACTTGATATACAGAGACAAATGGAAAGAGAATGTATATCAAGTAGCGCAGTATTCCACAGAATGATCAACCAACTGGCCCCCGTGTTCGCATTATTGTCGTCACTGCTCTTTGCTTTGCCGACTCCACGTCACAGTTGTTTGATGACGTCATGTTGTCTACCTATGTACACGTTTTCGTCCAGAGATGTCGATGCCAATGGGTTTTGAAAAACGAAGTACTTGCCTGGCTTGTTTTTAAAATCAAATTAAAATATCTTCGCGCAAACATGCAAGGTTGGGATTGCTTGGGGAAGCATCTCTGTATAACCAGGAACGCAATCGTATTCCTTCCGACGCCTCAAAAAATGGTGTCTATACTCCTTTAAAGGTGGATAGGTCCTTGATTTCGAATGGCAGCGCCACACCAGCGAACTGCCCCTTGCCGCTGTCGGCATGAACCAAAGGGTAAGGCGGCATGCTTTGTGCCTTTGTAGGGAACACGTCCAAAGCGTGCCGAGAACACGCACCGCGGCGCCGGTAGCATCCTGTGTAGTCGTCACCCTGCTGAAGCGAATGGGTCACTATGGCTGGCAACGTTTACTTTCGTTCACCTTGTTGGGGTTGCCTAAAATGTCTATCCTCAAAGATTTGAATCTGCCGTTTCCAAGCAAGCAGTCACAAGGGGAAAGTAAGCTACCCAACCGGCGCCCGGAGCACTCGTCGCTGTGTACACGCGTAAATTAAAAAAAAAAAAAACACTGCACCCAGTCTGTAGCTATATTCAAACAAGTGAAAACAAGAAATAAGCTGCAACTCGCGTGATAATTGCGCACATTTATTTCATGATGTGCCGTGCAGTTTATAAACGAGGTAATAGCTTTTCCTCACTTTCGACCGTATAAGCTGATCCGTTTTTGACGGGATCACTTTAGAAAACCTGGCATATACTCATACGACGGGAGAGGTGCCTGAACGTGCCACGATTACTCTTCATCTCTATTGAACTTGCGTGCTTACGATCTTCCAAGGCTGCTTTAAAACCGTGAGAGAAAAAAAGTTGCTATCGTGACATGCATGCAAGTCAGCAATAATAATCTTGTGGTAGTGGCGGAACCATTTATGCAATTTCATTCATGCGATGGATGTTTATGTAAGTTTCCGCACTAGTAAATACTGTGTTGAGCGAGTTAATGTACTCGCAAATGCACGGCGTGTATATACACACAGACAAAAAGAAAAAAAAAACACCCAGAACCGCAGCAGAGAGCTCCAGAGCAGGCATGCATGCTTCGGGAAGGCATGCAACTTCTGGTAGTCACTTCCTAACTTTGCGCATGGGGGCCTCATATCATTAGTACGTTAACAATCGTGAAATTGTTGGCTACCATCATGCCCGTGGCATTTTAATGCTGGCAGCTCGACTTTGGTTCGAGCGCAAGCTGAGGAAACTCCGGTTTTATAGTTTGCGCCAAGCTGCACGGAACTCTTGATGCATAGAGGGGCTTTAGATGCATCAAGATGCATAGGTGGCGAGCGCCGCGGTGCGACGAAAAACGCTGCCACGCCCCTTTTCCAACACGCTCTCTCCGGCCGATTGCAATGGCCGGAGAGAAACGCGCACGCGGTGGTGATCTCGGAGGCCATGGTGTAGATTTTGTAGTTCCGCTCCGCCAGAAACCGAGCGCTGGCACGCTCTCTCCCTCGTGACCGGCCGTGGCAGAGCAAACTCCCCCTTCTCCGGCCACGGCCGGTCTCGAGGAAGAGCGCGTTTCTCTCTTCTCTTACGGCCTCTCCAATGGGGTATGTTTCCACCGCCCGCCGCGCCTCGGTGGGGTCGCCACCGCCCCACTGCTGCTCCTCCGCTACAGCCGTTCACGCGCAAGGAAAACGCACGCTCGCTATTAGCTCCGCCCGCGTCAGTTGCAACCGACAGGTCCTGATATTTCACCCCTTATGGCTTATAGGAAGAAGCCATAATCAGCGTCTGATTTATCGTGCATGAGCAATAAAATAGTCAATAATGCGTGTGCGCGCGAGAGTGCACGCGCCTTCGTCAGTGCTGTCGCGCACGGTCGAATGAAGTTTCGGGTGCACTTACATTAACACTTTTTGCCGCTAAATTTTTCACAAAACTATATGTACCATTTTATGCAGTGTGCCTTTGAAAGCTGTAAGCAGGTATAGCGCGACCTGACGCTAGTGCATGGCAAACTGTTCGGTGAATATTCCGTCAACCGCTGCCGTTTTCGTTTAGAGCAAAAGAGGCACTGACGAAAATTCATAGCACGTCTCAGATTCAGAGTAAGGAAAAAAAATTTACGCATACAGTTAAAATTTCAGTTGTCTAGTGAAGTGGGCTGTTCTAGCTTCGTTTAAAGGTTGAAAGACAGCAGATGTATACGTAGTCTCGCGACTGACGCACACGTAGACAGTCGTAGTCAGTTTAATACATTGATAAAAAAACATTTAATCAAGGAAATGGGCATAAACAGATATGCATAATTGAAAAGAGCGGCAAGCAATAAAAAAAATGTCCTTCAAAGTTAACACATTGCACTCATTCATCAAAACGGTGCATGCGGCTAGAAAATTAAAGTCTCAAAATCTTTCTGGACGGTTTGTGCACATAAAGAGCTGGCCTTTCTTTCCTGTCTGTCACTTTGTTAGCATAATTGACAAAATTATTTTCATCTTCGGTGTTACCTCGGTGGTTTCTCATCTAGTGCTGAAAGACGGTTTTGCTATTGTTGCTGTTATGTTTGCCTTGATGAAGCTTCGATGTGATCACTGCTCATTCAATTTTTTTATTCATCTTCTTGTACAGGATTGGGAAAAAATTCAGATTAAAATGAACAAAAGTAGATACCACGCCGCAATACATGTCATGCTTGTCAAACGTTTGCTGAGCGACAGTGTTTTTTTAATATAAAGGCTCCCTTCACATGTGTAGCACGTTGACAGGATGCCGATGCAGCATTTACCTTCTGTAATCTTTCATTTAGGGGCTGCACTCACCACGGAACCCGCGGGCGACAGCGCGAAACCAGGCAAAAGCCACCCGCCGCCACTGAAGTAGATGCAGAGCGAACAGTGAGCAGGTCGCGCCCCTTGCGGCGGCTGAGAGCGTGACTCAAGGAGAAAAATTCCCATTGTTCACGTGGCGATTGAGAAGGCCGTAAGAAAGAGCGCGCGCTCTCTCCCTCGAGACCGGCCGTGCTCCGGCATACTCCGGCGCCGACGGGAGCGCCTCTAGCGGCGATGAGCGTACGTGTTGCAGGATACGCTCGCCGGCCGCGCACGGAAGACGGCTGCAATCAGTTTGCTGCGAGGATGCTGCTGCATTCTCAGTTACCAAAGACAGCAGATTTTAAACATCAATCTTGGTATGTCGATCCTGCAGGCAAGAATATATAATATTTATCCATGAAACATGTTTGACAGCTTACACTAGTCATTTGATTGCGGCTGATCTTGGTGCAAACGTTACCTCACGGTAGATACAGCGCTTTTCGGTTACCGGGGGATGAGTGCTCTGAATGCAGCCTACGCAACATCGATCTAAATTTCCTCCGCAAACGTCAGTAAAGAATAGGGAGCAAGCATTCTGTTCTCGTTTCGAAGGCAAATGAAGAGGCTCACCGTACGTGTTATAAAACCGACACTCGGACCAATTGCTAGGCGATCGCTATATATAAAATCTTTCTAGAAAAAAGTCGTTCAGAATTTCTCTCTCGCTCTACGTCTACCATCACAAATACGTTTGTTGTACCTGCGGTAGTTCGTTAACATTCGATTGCAAATATATGCCTCCATCAGAAACAACGGCACGCGGGGCAGACTGCAAGCATGCTACTGAGCCCGTTGTACGTGATCTAAATTAACAGCTGGAAAACTTTTGGTGCACGCCGGGATAGTACGAAAAAAGAAATAGTTTAGGAAGTTTTTCAAATATACATGCTTATTTCTTGTTTAGGTTATCCCAAGGGATTATCACCCACCCGTCTACTCCAAGGTGAAAATATCTTCAGCGGGGAAAATGTGTGAAGTAAACTTATAATGCCTTATTTCAGCTGTGCGCTGACTTTTTACCTTAACCAGATGTGAATTAGCAGCTGTTTTTTTCTATTTGCATGCTATTCTCTTTATATGTCCAAAAATTCCGCCGAAGAACATTTTCTTTACTTGCATAAACACGCCAGACTTGGCTGGTTCGTGATCGAACTTTTGTGTCTTAAATGTGTAGCGCAACAGCTGCACCATTTTCCCATACGTTAAGTGCACAGACTAGACTTAACACGGTGAATTCCAATCACGAATCTTGCGTGAAGCCTCTGCCGAGCACAGAGGGAAAATGCTGCTGGAAACGAGTGGATTCGAATCGAGTAATTTTTCGTGGGAAGCGGATACGAAGTCCGGTAGCTATCACCGCAGCCGATCACACCGCGCGCAGAGTGCGGTGTTCATTGCGTGCACGTCGTTGTCTACATCAACTTCCATCTGCGTCGAAAAACTTTGCTGAAACGTTTGTTGTTCTTGCTGTCCTGCACTCAGCCTCAAGGCGTCGGGAGTACTGTGGTGTCCTCACAAAGTCCTAAAATTCTCGTGCTATGCTAAAAACTACGACATGACGGCTTTTGCGGTCAGATACGCGGCACAGCATGATTCCGTTTTCTCAATGGAACCATCCCAGAGTTTCCGACTGAGAAAGTTTAGGTTTCATCCAGAGAACTTTTAGCCGAAATCAGCGTTTAAAATGTTTACAGGCGACCATGCATAGGGAGTTCAGGTAACGCACCGTTGAGACATTCGCTGTACGATATAACAACTGACACGCATTACGGCGCTGGCCGTACTAGCCATGCGAAAACCCTTTAAAAGCAGCCAGACCTCTGAGCCAATTTAATACAGGTGTTTTTTAAGCGGAAGTGCGGCTGCGCGGTGATCGTCGGAGGCGTGCAGTTTGCTGTGTTCATTTCCAGCGGAGGCAAACATCCTTCGCGTTATATACGCGTCCTGCTTCAAAACAGCGCGCCTCAAATTTAAATTGCCTGTGCAAAATAAAAAAACTGATAATTAAAACATCTAAGGCATAAATCGCCGCCGGAATAGAATTTAACCACCCGATTTCTTTTGCGATGCCTTCGGTTTCAAGCTACGCTACCCATTCTCCTACGCCGGCTGCGCCGGAGTGATCCTGCAACACTCTCACCGCAGCTCGCAGGGTGGCGCTGGCTTGCTAGGCGGTTGCGGCGGCTCCAAGCGAACGCCCGTTGCCATTGAACTTTGTTTCCCCAGCTAGGGAAGTGAGGATAACCGACCATATTTAAGTGGCGGAAATTGTCTCCATAGAGAGTTTCGTTTTCCTTTACTTCAACTTGTACATATCCCACCATGCAAAAAGTTGTATAAATGTTCTTTGCTCGTCCTCCCTGGCTGCTCCTTCTCCGTCGCCTCGGCTCCCCATGGTTCCACTACGGTGAACCTCCGAACCCCGTTCACATCAACGTTGATCACGGAACCCCCCCACTTATTATTGTTTTCAATGACGTCACGAGTTTCAATTGAGGCTTGAGAAAAAAATGTATGCGACTTTCGCAGCAAAAAATGCGTTTTTTTCGGCCTGACATAGCTATAGTCTGAAATAGTCTCAGCATCGACCTTTACCAATGATTAGATGAAGGCGACCGTTGAATACGTGGTACTCTTGATTTTTCCAAGAGCATCAGATTACCATAGTCTGAAATCCCAAGAAATCCCACACTTTATGTAATATTTACTCTTCATGATGACATTGCACCCTGAAATACTTATTTGAGGCATCCGCACTTATTATGTTCTAGTAGTGCCTCTGGTCTTCACTCTTGCTACGTCACTCTTTTTTAATGCGAGAACATTACTAGGCTATCTCGGCAAGGTCGTGCGTGCAAAGTATGTGCGGAACGCGTGTACAGACTTGTGCCGTTCTCATAAGGATTAGGATCAAACGAGTGGCTGTAATCGAAAGAGGGTGGTAAGAGGATGCTAAACAAAAAATATATATATATTTTAGTGGATGGTGTAAAAAATACATCAGTAGGAAAATGTAAAAGTAAAAGGCAGTGGCTATTTCAACGCACGGAAGTAGAAAAGGAAGTGACGTAACGGAAGTCATTGTATAAAAATGTTAGCATGCGTTTGTACATAATATAATAAGGAAAGAACGAATGTATAAAGTAATGTCATATATTTTAACTATTAGCTCTTTGTTGAAGAGGAACGCAACTTGTGTCGAATGTGTGCCCGCGCGTTGCGCAGCCGCTCGGACGACACAAACGCGCGGGGGCGATTTGCGTGCCAGCCTGAGTGACAACGCAGGCGGCGCAGTGTAGGAATGTGCGTCGCGTTGCCGGTGTTTGCCTCGTGGTTGTTGCCGTCGCTCGCCCGATTGTTTTCAATGTTTCCACGCCGCACAGACAAATTAAAACGATTCGTTGTGGTGGTGATATTGAAGGCATTATTGTTAACAGCTTTGGTGTCGCGCGACAAACTTCTCTAAAGTACAAAACGCTAGACGTACAGGTACGGACATAACTGAACGGAGCACGCTTTTCCGTTCAAATAGATATCATGCCTTGTAGATTGGTGATAAGAAAACATTATTTCTCTAAGTGCAAGCGCTCTAGCATCTAGTACAGGTTGGCACGTACCATGACTACCAGTTTCAATTATAAAACGTGTGAAAAGCAATAGAATGAAATAGCGTGCTCCGTTTACTTTTGTCCGCACCGGTACAATTCTCACCACCCCGTCAGAAATGAAGGCCCAGGATCTCGGGATACTATACCTATCAATGGGACTAGGACGCTAGCACTGGCGATAAGGCAGCCACACGCCCACACGCACTGTGAGTAGCGACGATCGAAGGCGGCCTGCAGCGCTAGAGCTAGCATACAGTGAATGCACACAGATGTAGCGCATAGCTCGCCTCAATTTCCGCGCATCGTGGTGGTTGGGCGTGCATGTGTGCGCTGAGAATGTGACATACAGCCATTGTATTGCACGTTGTTTTCGAGAGGCGAGTAGACAGACGTCATCATATCCCCGGTCGAGAGACGGAGGTCTGGTTTGTTTTATGGGGTTTAACGTCTCAACGCGACTCAGGCTATGTGCGACGCCGTAGTGGAGGGCACCGGAAATTTCAACCTTCTGGGGTTCTTCAACGTGAACTGACAACGCTCAACACACTGGTACCTTCGTCTCTATCGAAAAGCGGCCGGGATTCGATCCCGCATTCTTGGGCGCAGCGTATATCGAGCGCCCTAACCAATGCACCACCACGGCGGGGCTAAACGAGGCCAATAACTAGAATCGCATGAAGAAAAAGTGCACCTATACCAGATTACCATTTCGTGGACAGAAGGTGTGGCGCCCAGTACAGTATATATAGACTTAATAGAAATTAAGTATACTACTCTTTATCGTAGTATTACAACAGGTATAAGTCGTACGTGATCATTATATAAGGTTGCATAGCACATACAACTTTAACGCGCACGTTAAAGAACCCCAGGTGATCGATATTTCCGGACACCTCCACTTACGGCGTCTCTCATAGCCTGAGTCAATTTGAAACGTTAAACTCCATAAACCAAAACAAGCAAAGGAGTTATTGGAAGAAATGTGAAATATTTCAAGCTGTAACAAAAGTTTGCACCTTCCGCGAGCTAGATATAGTACTATTAGAATTAAAGTGTATGAACTACACCTACAATAAATAGCCCATTTGTAGAGAACAGCTCTCTGGCGCTCTCTCTCGCAACCAACTCCGTAGTTGGGGTAGCGCGCGTTCCTTTCCTCCGTCCCCCCCTCTTCCTCCGTGGCAGAAACCGCGCTTGTTCTCCGCCCCTTTAAAGCCCCTCCTATCTTTTTCTGCGTGGCGGCGACGGTGTTCCCCGGTTGCCGAAGCGCCGGCTCGCTATCGGCGGATCACGGTGCGTGCATCCCAAGCCGAAACGCAGAGCCACGTTGTCTTGACTCGCTAGCGGCGTCAGCGCCATCAGTCAATCGCTGATATCTCTTCACCGCGCAATGTTCCTATTGCCCCGGGCGCTGCCTCCCGAAACCTCCCGATAACTCAATTGCTCTCTTAGTTTCCCCGACCCCGAAGCTTCCTTCATGACAGTTAAGAACTGATAATGGAGTGTTTCTTGAAGGGATATGTGTGAAAATTAGAAAACGTTTTCTATAATTGTATATACATGTCTTGCTCGAAATCTTTGCGTCAATCTATCGAAAAGGTGGAAACTCTGATGAGCTGCGCTCAAATTTCGCATTAGGAAGAAACGCAATTGTCGGCAATTTTTTTTCTCGTCTGCAAATGCAAAACGTGTATTTACAGGTCGAGCATCTTTGGCCAAATAATTGCTGCTGTGCAGGAGTGTGGACACTGCTTGCATCAATCGTTCCTGCTTGAGCAAGCATGCATGCGTCTGTACTATACATAAGTGCACTTTGTAGTACAAAGTCGTACTTACAATTAAGGCAGGCTCACACCATCTCAGGGGCCGGATTTTTTGAAGTTGCCAATATACCTATGGTTGCGTAGTTGTTTTATAAAATAACGTATATAGACCGCATATAATTAAGTGGTATTCCAAAGCCAATCTAATTATAAGGATGGCAAAGGTAATGGGCGAAGTGCGGGTGCATAATATATATCACGCGTATCAGTCACAATATAAAGGCGGATGAAACATTAGAAGCATGCGAGTTTTTCATCACGAAACACTTTTACAGCTCCAAAAATATTTGACTGCAAAGTGACTGCATGGCACAAATATGCGCACGCATGTCAAACTTTACTCTCAACTGACTGAGATAACCACATCTCAATCGGTCTGATAGGACCCCGTGCTGTCATATGTTTGTGGGACAAAAAATCATAAAGGAAGCGTACCAGCCAGTAAACGCGCAGTATAATATGTACCGAATGAGGAGCCCGTGAGAAAAAAAAATCACTAGTAATTGTGCACCGCGCGTTTTTTTTTTTTTTTTTTCTTCTACAAGCCCAACATATATTCATGCATCTCCACGAGTTTGCAAGGCTGTTACTGTTCTGTATGGGCAGAATTTCCTAAACGCACTGTCATGCTTGAGCGCAGGCACCGCGTCGATGCGTTCAGCGGGCGTGCGCTACTATCTCCGTTAATTTCGTGGCGGCTGGCTAAACCTATAAAAAAAGTTATCGTGTGTCAGTGGAATGTGTATACAACCTGGGTCATTTAATTAAGATGTAGAGGTTAAGAAAAAAAATTCCGAAAACGAAAGCACAGAGCTCGTGCTCTGTCTGCCATGGTATAGTCTCGTTTCTTCTTTCTTTGTGGTTTTGATAGTTCCCGCTCGCGTTAATTGCCGCGGTTATCGAGCTGCCCCGTGAGCAGGAAAAAGATTCACGTAGTTCTCAGCATGCGAGGGGCGTCAGTGCGAAACATAGAGCGGTGCGAAACAGACAGAGCACCTGAACGAAATGCTCTATTTCATGCCATCCAAGCGCCGATGGAGAATATATCGATCGAAAGGACGGTATGCTGTCCACTTGCTACATGCTAAACCCTGTCAAATGGCCGCATTAGAAAATGCGCCCTAGAATCACTACCACAGTTAATTGCAATTTAGCAGTTTAAACTACCTGGTTCCTGAACCAGCTAGCGCCGCACAGTACACGGGGGTCTGCGTTTCGTTTCCACAGAAACGCGGCCGCGGGATCGAACCTGCTACCTCAGGATGATCAGTTAATCACTGAGCCACCATTTCGGGGGCAAATGCAACATTCGGAAATGTATCTAGCCGCGGGCAGATCTATGGGCCACTCTTGGAAAGAGTCACCACGGGGACGGTACGTCTCATTTGGATCATATATATTTATTGGGATTTTTTCGTTGAAAAAAAAAAAAAAGTGGCGTTCAGCGTGGTTTTTTTGTCTTTGTTTAAAATTTCCACTAAGAAATATAGGGGAAATATCTTCACCTTCACACTCCATCCTTCTTATACAATTCCTGCCGGTAATATGCTCTACATATGCTGTATACCCAGTCTGCAAGTCTGCAACAATATACAGCAGGAGCTCTTTCTTCCTCTCTCTCGTTCCCTTTCTTTTGCTACTACCAGTGTTTAGCGAAAATGCAAACGCTTGCGTCCCATGCATCGCTCCATCTTTCACTCATGATTGCCCTCTGCGTCCCTATACCTACCTTATCCCTGACAGGGGGTTTTTCTAGGAACATAAATTAGGATTGCCTGTCTAAATTTTTGTTTGGTGGTGGTGGGCAGGTATTTACTAAAAGCATTAATAGGGTGTACGGTGATCATGCACCTCCTGCTAGCTAAATGCGGGACATGCTGACGGGGGGGGGGGGGGGGGGGGGAGGATGACATGTAGCAGGATCAGGAATGTGCTCCACAGCAGGACACTGACATCCTAGATACCATTCATATTCTCGCAGGCCCTCTGGTCTCTAAAATTGCCCAGTTCAACTACATATCCAATATGTCAACAAGCTGCTCCCAACGTCCCTCTGCACATTGATAAAGGCTCCCTTCCTTTCACACCCATGCACAATGCCACTTTCTTCCAGTTATTTGCCCTGTGCACTGCATACATGCCTAGACCATTTTCTCTTCCTGTCTACTGGGGCAGTAAAATTTACAGGAGACATATCCGCTACTGCACTGTGTAGTGCTGTACAGATTTGTTTTAGGGTATGAAAATACTATTTCGGTTTGACCACTGTGCATTTACTTCGACTACTGAGCTGCCTTTCTTGAGAAATTGCTTCCCTGAGCCGCAATACCAAAAGATAAATTCCTTAGAACCATAAAGCTTGCGTCATTTCTGCATCAAGCTGCAACAACACCTTGAAAGTCATTATGAGCATGACGGTGCGCAGTGTGCAGAAAATGTGACTAAAAGGAAGCAGCATCTATGTATAGTGTAGGGTATGCTGCTGGGCTAGTTGACGGTTGTCGAGCATTATAGTGTCTGCCAGCGCTGCAACACCATAATGCTATATGCAGGTCTCTAAGGGTCATAGCAAAGGCACAAGTGAATGGTAAATTTATTGGTGAAACTATTGTAACAGCTCATTCACAAGATGGTACCACAAGTGGCGGGGTAAACAATCGGCATGACATTCTCAGCATCCATGAAAATATTAAAATGATAAAATACAGTAAATCGGATCGTACTGATATGGTCTGCATACCCGAGCCTGCTATTGCAACATTTATTAGCTCCGCTGATCCAAGGATACAACTGAATGTTTTGCTTAAATTGCTCATTCAGTACAACAGCACTCACTTTACAGGTCAATGCACATTGATTCATTCACTGAAACTGCACCCGACATCAAAGTTAGTTTGTTTCATGTTGTAATATGCACTGCATACCGCAAAAATAACCCTGAAGTAACAAATAAACCACATGTAGTTTGGATTGCAGCAATAACATGATGAGAATAGTAGCTGAGACAGCACTGTCTCTGCTACCAGTCTCATCATGTTATTGTGTGTTTGTGGCTTTGGCATAACTGCTGCCATTAGCCACTAGAAGCAGACAACTCCCTGTGACGGTGGATTTTCACGGTGCAGGGGACCTGAGGCCAGTGAGTGCCAAGCACAAGATAAATGGTTAACTCAAATCAGTAAATGAGCTGAGTGTGTAGCCTGTAGAAAGTGATTAAGTAGCAACAGCCCTGAAAGATTAATTCGCATTGTATAATCAGATCTGTAAAAATTACTAAGGTGTCATGAGGTTAAGATGCCTCAGTGGCAGCCCTTGCCTGGGCAAATATGGTGAGGCCTGTGATGTTGGGGCTTGAAAAGAAAAACAAAGCATCTTTTCAAGATTGAGAAAGAGGCTGAGGTTCAAGCTGGCAACAGTTTAATGTAAAAAAACTTACTCTTTTCAAAGAAAACATTTGATGATTACCACTGGCACTGAGAAAGAACGATCCGTGTACGGGTATCTTATTTATGTGCCGCCCTGGAAAGAGAAGCATTCTTTCTGATTTTAGCTTTCAACAGACGAATAAAACATGGATGACAGTAAGCCGGTCATGGCGTTTACAGCAATGGGGTGGCAGCGCATTACTAGAAATATAAGCGTGTTTTGTGTGTGTTCTATCCTCAGCCTGTACAAAGCTCTCCTTTAAACCAGTCTTATTGTCTGGTAATATAGCTTGCTATTTTTGGCTTTATTGCACGCAGCTTGTTTTTGGTTGTTATGCACCATTTCTTGTCTCAGAATTCTGGGAATTGTGTCCCCAACGGGCGGTTTGAGGTCTTGGTGTGGTACTTTTTTCTCAATGTTCGTATGACTGACACAGGCAGTCTGTTGGGCTGGCTAATTTCTAGGCGTGTTATGGTAATATAGCACCCATCATACTGTGATTTCAAACTTGGATTAGCAATTATGACAAGAGGTTTTTGAAAAAAATAAATTGATCCGTCCATTCTTACGGCATTTCACAGAAAATAAAGGCAGTTGCCACACATAAATGACAGACATTCACATTTTCTTTTCTATGATGCGTCTTGCTGCTAATAGGATGCCACAACATTAGGCAGTAAATGCACGTTTGCTCATTGTTTTTGATTTGGAGAACCGGGGTCCATTTGCTGCACACAAGACCGGAAAACTTGGAGGGATGTGTAAAACTCCCAAAACCTGTACTCTACCTGCACGGACATAAAGTCATATCCTACATCAATTGATAGATCATATTTTCCTACCTCGAGGAATATGCCACAATTACAGCCTCCATTTCCAAGCAGTTGCACTTTATGTGGAGGGCATTTAAGACTGGAAACCAGAGTGCACAGCTATGGTCTTCATTTGTTTTGTGCTTTACCTGATGCTTCTCTAATGTATTTCCGTGCACATTTTATGTTGTGCAATGCACCAATGCACTAATTGGTGACATTGGTGTGCAATTAGTTCAGTGGTCCATGAAGAAGACAAGGCAGAGAGTTTCACAATGTCTAGTCAGCAGCAAGTTCTTTAAACTTCCTAGGATTATTCATGCCTTGATTCATTGTTTTTTTTCTTTAGAGAAATGGGAAGTGATCACTTCTAGAGAGATTAATAATAGCCACTTCAATCGTAGCAAAGAGAGTTCGACAGCCAATGAAATTGTCTATTGCTGCGTACGTATTGTGGGATATGTTGTAGTATGCTTTCTCTCGCTTGTTAAGTAAGCAGGATCTAGAGAACAGGTTTTCTATTAGTACAGCTTGTGGGTCGGTTATCGGAGATCTTCCCTATAAGATTATGTGCATTAAAGCTTTCAACTAACAAGTATGGCTCTGGGAGCTGGTCAATTAGCTTTTCAGCTCTTCGCTGCACAGCCTATAATCCTGTGGAGTGGAGTGTGAGCACAATGTTATAACAAAAATAAAGACTCGTACTACCACCACCCCTGCAGATTGCTGTCTAGAGACAAATTTAATCATAAAAGGATTTCTGGGTTACAATGGCTACACCACCTGATTGGTGAGCTCAGCTCTGCTTACCCTTGCCCCGCCGGGGTGGCGCAGTGGTTACGGCGCTCGACTACTGTGCCCAAGGAAGCGGGATCAAATCCCGGCCTCGGCGGCTGCGTTTCGGTGGAGGCGAAACGGAGTGGCGTCCATGTGCTGCGCGATGTCAGTGCACGTTAAAAAACCCCAGGTGGTCTAAATTTCCGGAGTCCTCCACTACGGCGTCTCTCATAGCCTGAGTCGCTTTGGGACGTTAAAACCCACAAACCAACCTTATCCTTGCGGAATACAATATTAGTCACAAAATTTGTGCGTCATATTGTTTCTTGTAGGCAAAGTATACTGAGCTGGTGCTTTATATATATATATATATATATATATATATATATATATATATATATATATATATATATATATATATATATATATATGATGCGAGAACATTTAACGTACTTGGCCGCTTAAAAAAGTATAGAGCGAAGGGTACGCTTCATTTAAGGAAACATTTTATTGGACTCGACGTTTCGACCAGAAGCTGATGAAGACCAGCTTCTGGTCGAAACGTCGAGTCCAATAAAATGTTTCTTTAAATGAGGCGTACCCTTCGCTCTCTCTCTCTCTCTCTCTCTCTCTCTCTATATATATATATATATATATATATATATATTGTGAACACTCTCAAGGTTCGTATACAGACAACATAAATACCCAAGAAAGTAGCAGGGGGGACAGCGGCCGATGTAGCTCAGTTGGTAGAGCACCGGACGCGTTATTCGGAGATCGTGGGTTCGGATCCCACCATCGGCACGTTGTTTTTTCTTCTACTTTGTGTCTAATTATCTTTCCTCTAAACAGATTACATTACTAATTTCTGTGGTTATCGAAGTAAACATTAAAAAAAAAATTACATAAACATACCATCCCCAACGCTTTCCTTGGCCTCGCCGACTGTTGGCTTCTTTCCTTCATATATATATATATATATATATATATATATATATATATATATATATATAATAAATAGCAATCGAGTTTTTCAACACCTTCAGAGGTTCCAGCGGATGATACTCTCAGTGGGCGTGATAGTAAGTGGGGAAGAGGGAACGAGCGGCTATAATTTAGACACATTGTCTTTTATGCAGCAGCTGGACTGGAGGCTGCTTTTTGAGCTTGTGGCAATCGAGAAGGCAACACCTGCTTTATGGCTATCCCTGGGCCGGCTTGCACGATAAAGTCTGAGCTAAGTCCATACATAAACGGTGTCTTTATTAAGACCAGACTTCTTTAGGACGGGTCGTGTTCCGAACGCCGAATGCTTCGGTTCGGCTTGTGTTCACTAGAATGGCTTCCCTGAACGCCCTCTGCAACCACTTTGGGCATTTTTCCTCGTAACACAATCTGAAGCCACAAAAAGCAATGACACGAATTTTACACAGTGCAAGATTGACGGAATGTTTACATCTTACAGCGGGGATAGAAACCGGCATCCTTGTGTCTTAACTTAGACGGCAAAAGAGTCGTAATCGTACAAGCGACTTATTCAAGTCAGGACTGAACCCCAGTCTTGACTCCAGTCTAAAGCGGCCTATCCTTTAGACTCCAGTCAAATCTGGACTTAGCTAAGACAGTCTTAAGATCGTTTCGTGCAAGCAGGCCCTGGTTTTCGCTGATGTGGTGAAGTCCGTTCACCTCCAGCACCTGCGGTGGAGACTCGTAGGCCGATAGGGATTTGTCACAAGGGGCCAGACAGAGTCCCCACAGTCCTACTAGTTAGCCCATGGGATGCTTAAGACTGGTGCGGCTGCTGGCCACTTGGTGGGGAGCCAAGACTCCAGTGAAAACCATAACTGATGCAGCTGGCTTATGGATCAACTCCCACTGAGCTTGATTTAGACTAAGGGTCCATGATGGTGCCGAGTGCTATTATTCTTGAGCTTCAAGGTGTCCTTGTAAGCAAGAGATGACTTCTTAAATCTTTAGGCAGAATCAGTTAGCTGCCTAAAGCTGCCTTTTTGTGTGTGTGTGAGCGAATGAATGGTGCAGTATCACAGTCATCAGCAGTGAACGTATCAAGAAAGGTTGGATAAATGGACCTTCCCTTGGTTTAATTAAAATCTATCATATTTTAACAACAAAAAAACATTTGGCTGCTAGTTACGTTATCCCTATGTTTCCCAGCTGGAGTTTCTGGGCAGCAAGTCATTGCCGAAGAGTTAAAACGCTGCTTTTTCCTGCTCAGGCACCTGGATCGTGCACTACAAGACGATCCTGGCAGTAAAACTTGACTCATAACGTGTCCTTCAGTACTCCCCCCCCCCCCCCCCCCCCCCCCCCATTGAAGGTCTCTGTCATAACTAAAATACAGAAAACAACATTCACTTGCTTGTACCTCAATTCAGCAAGTCAGAGGAACTTAATTTTATATTCGGGAATGGCACACTGCTTAAACTCAGGACCCAGCGAGCAATAAATAAGTGGCGTAAATAATACGAAAACGACGAAGGCACTCTCAAGCAAAACTTTTTTTTTTTTTCAGAAGCAAACTGCCGTTGGACCAATAGGAAGATGTTCGCACTTTGCATCTGTCCTGTTGTCAGTTAAGCATGATATCTCCATTCTGAAGCTAATTCCGCGTGCGCAAACCCCAGCACACCGTCACCAGCAGGAGCGTCGCGCATGGCAGAAGCAGAAAAATGATCAGCGTTCCAATAGCGATGGCGCCCGAAGGCTACGTTCTTGCAGTTGCGAACAGTCCAGGGTCGAGCATAGGATGTACCGTAACTGAGTAGTTGCACTTGGGTATCCTCTCCAGTATCAGCGACGGCCCCGATAGGAACTGCCACGACAAAGATCTAGCTAGGCTACAGAGGCGTGGTCCCACAAATACGAAGGGCGCTAGCACAAACCCGCTAAGTGGGCTTGAAATAAAGCACAGCAGTGACTACGAACAATGCTAAAAGCAATAAAATGCGATGCAGTCACGGTGAACACACCTAGAAAGAGAAGATGCAACACGGTCGCATCGACAACAGATCGCTGGGCCTACGGTCTCACCAGCACCAGGCAGCACGGAGCACAGACAGTACAAACATTTCAGCAATCCACCATTAAACCAACAACGTCATTCGGTCTGAACGTCACGTCTGGTTTATGACGTCACGTCTGGTTATGACGTTACTTCCGTGCGTTGAAATAGCCACTGCCACAGTAAAATCAATCCGACGTCGAAATATCCATGCGGCTAATGTCGACGTCCAAGGGATGTGACGTCACGCTAACCGGAAGTGGATTTGTTTCTGACTTAACGAGCCAAAAGTGATAGTGATCCGAAGTGTGTAATGACAGTCAATTAATCCAATAAAAAAAATCCCGAGAGCACTGCAGAATCTGCACTGACCGTAAGCCTTAGCGTTGCTGTGTCGTCCAAAGTTCATAGTTCCCTTGGTGTTGTCAGCCAGATGTGTCAGCGAGATTTCGCGAGTGACAGATACTGCGTTTTTCCTTTCCTGTAAACGCCGGTGAACTTTAATGCGTTCAACGGAAGGCTGATTGTGCTCGACAAGGGGCGCGCGATGTACCGTGTGCAGCAGCAACGCTCAGGCTTTCGCATTCATCCACTGCAGATTCTGCAGTGCCCTCGGAATTCTTTAACCCTGAATTGCAATCCTTAAAAATGGTGACCTTACCAGAAAACGAACATCACGCTTTATAAATAACCTTTGATGATGTACGTTTTCAGACACGCACTCAAATATTCCTCAAACGGCGTCAGCTGATAAACTCGGCAAGCCTCCATCACACTCAAGAGCTATTGTCTGCAAGCGCTTTGAACCGATGCACTCGAGTCGCGGGCGCTGCATTTACACGCAGAAACTTTACCGGGCTCTATCTCGAGCCATTCGGCACCCGCGACGACTCGGAACGGTTTTACTGCTTTTATAAAGAACGGCCCGAATCGTCACCTTTACTAGAGAGGGAAAAAAGAAAGCGACCAAGTCAAAGAATCTCGCACCGCATTCGTGCATTCCACACTCAGAAACACGTGAATACATACGAAAAAAAAAAAAGAAAGAAAGATACGCAATTCTGAAAGAACCAGCGCGCGTTACAGCTTCACCGTTCCGAACGAGAAGAATGAAAGTCGCTGTGCTTCCGAAAAATAAATAAATATATATATATATATATATATATATATATATATATATATATATATATATATATATATATATATATATATATATATATAGAGAGAGAGAGAGAGAGAGAGAGAGAGAGACACCAGAAAGCTGCCCGGAACCGAGAAAACAAAAACAGTTCGGGGCGCCAAATGCATGACCCGGGCAATAGAGCGGGGATTATTTTTGTGTCTCTCCTTCCCGTGCAAAATTCATAGGCGCCTAATCGAGTGAAGCGATTCTCACACGTCGCATGTGCCCGCCCCTCGTGTCTGTGCGCTTCTTTTCGTCCCCCTCCAGGCGAGAGGAAGAAAAATGAAGAGCCGCTTCTCGCACCTTCGGCACGCGCCGATCGCGGACGAAAGAGTTCAGGAGAGAGGGGTGTTTTACTACGCCTCGACTCATTTATTACTGCTCCCTTTGTCTCGGCCCGATCGTCGTTGAGCACTTCTGAGGGGTGACTATTTCGCAATCTCGGCGCGCGCAGAGGGCTGTTCGGGGACACGCTCTCCCCTCGCGAGCCCGCACCGAGCCGCGGCTGCAGGGACCACTGACACGGAGCAAATGCTGAAATACGGCGCGCGCCCGGCTCGCCACCGACTCGCTCGCCTCCCGCGGAAGAGGGGAAGAAAATAGAAACTTCAGAAACTACGGCAGCTTGGCCGAACTACCGAAGGAAACGAGGAGGGGGCACGCGGCTGCGCCCTTGCACGCTGTCGCTGCAGGGCTGTAGGTTGTGTTCAGGAAAATTACAGTAATAATGGTATAATAATTACGCTCTTTTTAAATAAGAGTCATGCATGCCAACGATGGCAATGTCCAATAGGCAAAGAGAATGGAGCTTCGGAACCGCGCCGGCAATGCCTGGAAGCTTTTCTTTCCAGGCGGTTGCTTCTGCGCAAGAAGGGGGGAGGGGGGGGGGGGGGCAGGGTTGCATTACAGCACGATAATCAGGAGGTCAGTATTAAGGCAGCAAGGAGCGTCGTCCAGAGAATCCCCATGACCTCACGAACCAGCCATACTTATTCTGCAAGCGTCGATTCTGAGGTTGGCGACCAGTGTTGAGTATGGTCAATCAAGGCCTCCTATGTTTTCTCACCAACTCTTTTTTTTTTTTTTTGACGACTCGCATTTTACTCCAACGTATCGGACTATTCTTGCAGAGAGAACAAATGCCGAAACGCTGTCTTTCCTGCGTTCGCTGCACCTTGTAACTGGTTGAGCGGCGTTTATTTAAAGGCCTTTCTCCCCAACACGGGAGTCTTACTCGTAAATCACTTTTTTTCTTTATTCGTCCACACGAGCCTATCACCACAGACTAGTTGCCACAGAAATGTGTCGGACGAAGTAGTGTGTTTATAAATTATGGGCCGGTATTTCCGGTAAAACTTTCTCCCTCAGTGCAAATGTGGCCCAACATGCTGTTGTCGATCAATCATTTCGGCGACTTGCCTGAACAGGTTGAAATCTGCATGCATAATCGGCGGGTGCGATATATCGCGCCTGGTCGTGCCTCGACTGGCATCAGTAATGAAGCTCTGGTGTAAACGGACGCTGAATCGTTTGAGTTAGCATGCGGGTTCTGGGCACAAGGTTATAGAAGTACCGTCCGCCAGTTGATAACTGCTCAGTTTCACATAGAGAAGGTGGACTTTGGTTATTTAGCGTTTTCGCTACCCGTCGGGTTGAGCGAGAGGCGGAAATGATTGAGTATCTTGAATTATTCTCAAAGAGAGTCGAATTTAACAAATAAAAAAAGGCGTGCAAGTCGCAGAAATTTCGGTCAGACACTTAAGAGTGCTTACGTGTATGAATGCGAAAATGTTCGATTTGCGTGGGTGAAATGTTTTCGAATGAGCTTTTCCAGTTATATTTAAGATATTGCAGCTAGTACTGTATTCGCGGGGTGTGCGTTTGCGTGTTCCACGTAGACTGCCATGGTTCAAGCGGCCCTTCAGAGCCCTATTCGTGGAAACCTACGTTTGAAGGCATGCAGATTTAGGTACAGTCTTGGTCAAAAGTCATCAAGCCAAAGGATTTTCGTCTCAGCTGCAAAATGAAGCTGTCACGGCGCCATTGAAGACTAAAGGGTTGTGAAATGCTACACGGCAGTTTCTCACTGTAATAAGAAATTATTTTCTAGCCTTTGAAATGCCCTTTGGCCTTTAATGATTTCATGAAGGCTCCATTTTGCGGCTGAGACGAAAATCTTTGTCTTCGGGACTTTTGACCAAGACTGTACATATATATGGTTCTGTTGAATACTGCGCTACTTGATATACAGAGACAAATGGAAGACGACACACGAATAGACGACGACACACGAATGAATGGTGTCGGTTCGAAGGCTCGCTTCTAACATGATTAGCTCATGCATGCAGTAATATCAAGATTAGTTTTTGTTGTTGTTTTTTTCCATTCTTCTGCACCCCTTCAAGATGCTCATCGACTTGGCGGGCGACGTGTATTTATTTATTTTATTTTATTTACAGAATACTGCAGACCCTTGAGGGCCCTTGCAGGAGATGCAATGCAATGTGATACAAGTACAAAAAAAAACACACTGAAAGCAATTGAAAAGATGAAGCCGATAACACTCATGCCGTTCATCTTCGATTTCTTAATGGAATCTGTGGTGCGTAATGCACACATAGGCAAAGCATTCCAATCACTTATGGTACGAGGGAAGATGGTATACTTAAATAAGTTAGTTCTGGCTGTAAATGGGGTTAGTGAACCGGAGTGACGATGCCGTGTTGACCGTGTTGCGGAAAGTGACTTAATATAGGAATCTGGGCACATTGACAACTTCCTGTGCTTTAGAAGAAAAAGAAATTTTAATCTGAGAATTTTGCGTCTTGCAATATTTGAATCCTGTTCTCCCGCATTATAACAGTTGGTGAGTCTGTTGAACGGTATTTAGAAAAGATAAATCGGATCGCCTTGCGCTGGAGCATTTCAAGTGCTTGTGTGTTAGTTTTAGTAAATGGATCCCAGACGACGCATGCGTATTTTAACTTGGGTCTGATTAATGATGAATAGGTCAAAAGCCTATGCCCAAAGAAGAAATTGCGCATAGGCAAAAACCAGATGTATGCGATAAGGGACAAGGCGGGCAACGTCATCACGAATATGGACAAGATAGTCAAAGTAGCCGAGGAGTTCTATATAGATCTCTACGGTAGCCAAAGTAGTCAAGACCGTAATGAGATTGGCGGTAGGTAAAAACAGTCAGACGTTCCACCAGTGACTAAGTACGAAGTCAAGAAAGCATCAAAAACTATGAAAAGGGGGAAATCAGCTGGGGAGGATCAGATAACTACAGATTTGCTGAAAGACGGGGGGGGGGGGGGGGGGGGTTATCGTGCTATAGAAACTGGCCACCCTGTATACGCAGGGCCTGGTGTCATCGACGGTACCGGAACCATGGAAGAATGCAAACATTATCCTCATTCATAAGAAAGGGGACTCTAGGGACCTTAAAAATTATAGACCGATCAGCTTACTGTCTGTTATGTATAAGGTACTCACTAAGGTAATCGCTAATAGAATCAGGACAACCTTAGACTGCAATCAAGCAAAGGATCAAGCAGGTTTTCGGAAACGGTACTCTACTATCGATCATATCCATACCATCAATCAGGTGATAGAAAAATGCTCGGAATACAACCAGCCCTTATGCATAGCATTCATTGATTACGAAAAAGCATTTGACTCAGTTGAAACACCGGCGGTGATACAGGCATTGCGAAATCAAGGGGTAGACGAGCCGTACGTGAAAGAGCTGGAAGATATATATAGTGGCTGCACAGCAACCATAGTTCTGCATAAAGAAAGTAACAAAATTCCCATAAAGAAAGGTGTTAGGCAAGGAGACATGATCTCCCCAGTACTATTCACAGCTTGCTTAGAGGAAGTATTCAAACACTTGGAATGAGAGCAGTTAGGGATAAGGGTAGATGGAGAATACCTCAGTAATCAGCGGTGTGCGGATGACATTGCATTGCTAAGTAACTCGGGGGATGAACTGCAAATAATGATTGATGACCTAGACAGGAAAAAGAAGAAAAATAGGCTTGAAAATCAATATGCAGAAGACTAAGGTAATGTTCAACAGCCTCGGGAAGGAACAGCAGTTTACGTTACGTAGCGAAGCACTGGAAGTAGTAGGCGAATATGTCTACTTAGGACAGGTAGTAACCGCAGATCCGGACTATGAAAAGGAAATAACAAGAAGAATAACATTGGGATGGAGAGCATTTGTCAAGCACTCGCAGATTATGACTAGCAGCTTACCGGTATCGCTCAAGAGGAAAGTATACAACAGTTGCATCTTGCCTGTACTCACCTATGGGGCTGAAACGTGGAGGCTAACCAAGAGAGTTCTACTTAAGTTGAGGACAACTCAGAGGGCTATTGAACGAAAAATGGTAGGGGTAACATTAAGAGATAGAAAGCGTGCAGAGTGGGTCAGAGAAATAACTCAAGTTACCGACATTCTAGTAGAAATTAAGAAGAAGAAATGGACATGGGCAGGACATGTAGGGCGAAGAGAGGATAACCGATGGTCGCTGAGGGTAACAAACTGGATACCAAAAAAGGAAAACGTAGCAGGGTGCGGCAGAAATTAGGTGGGCGGATGAGGTCAAGAAGTTCGCAGGGATAGTGGATGCAGCTAGCACAGAACCGGGTTAAGTGGAGAAATATGGGAGAGGCCTTCGCCCTGCAGTGGGTATAGTCAGGCTGATGATGATGATGATTATGATGATGAGGCCGAAAGCTTCAAGTCAGCGGGAGCATTCCGTAGTTTATGTTTGAGAACACAGAGTTTACGGAAACCTGATGCACAAACGTTACTTACATGCGTATTTCATTTCAGATTATTGCTTATCGTAACACCAAGATATTTATATTCAGTTACCTCAGAAAGCTGGAAGGATGAAAGAACGTAAGGGTACACGAAACTATTCTTTTTATTGGTTAGTTTCATAAACACCGTTTTTTTAGTGTTAAGTTTCATCTCCCATTGATTACACCATTTGAGAACATTATTTATGGTTAAATTGAGCAAGTCCTGGTCTTCACGACAATTTACTACATTAAATAATATACAGTCATCTGCAAACAGCCTGAATTCCACGAGATGTGTGACTACTTTAACGATGCCATTCACATATATTAAAAATAATAGGGGACCAAGGACGCTTCCTTGCGGGACACCAGAGGAGACAGGAAGGTTAGTTGAATGATGGTTATCGATACTAACAAATTGCATTCGGTTCGATAATTAAGCTGATACCCAGTTAATGATAACGTTAGGAAGGCCTACTTGAAGCTTTTGGATTAATTTAGAGTAAGATACGAGGTCAAATGCTTTGGAAAAGTCCATGAAGATGATGTCAACCTGACCAGACTTGTCAAGAGCGTAAGCGAAACTATGAACCACCGATGTAAGCTGCGTAACTGTGTAATAGCTATAAACACGAATAACAAAAACACGAAGTACAGAAAACTTATTTATAAAAGACATAGAGGTAACTACACTTCACAGAAGTCTGATTCGCGCTACACACTGCTCCGCTAGCAGGCGCGTTAACTGACACTTGAGCTCATGCATAGGTCCGGGGCCTACCAGTTACTGCTCATATCTTCGTCGAGGACCAGAACTGGCGATCGCCACTCGGCGCGCTCTCATCAAATAACCGCCGCCGAACGTTCGAGACGCGAAGGAGCGCAAACTGCGCAGCGCTGCCAAAGCTATGCTCCCCTCCTCCGGCTCGCCAGAGAACCCTGGAGTTTTCTGGAAGTCATGGTCTACACGCGTGGCCTTCTCAAGGACACGAGTGAGGAAGACCAGGTCCATGTGTGGGCCAGCGTGCCTTTTCGCCCATGTCGACGGGGGCGAGGAGACGCAGCGGGATGGCCGGGATTATGCAATCGACCGCGCCTCCGTCTGAAAACCGCTCGGTCCTTTAATCCATGCCTTTTTCTCCGGCGTGCGCGCCGGAACGTTTGGAAATGAATCACCGCAGCCTTACACGCCCTACCAAAGAGGATTGCTGGGCTTTTTTGCCTAGACGAACCGGATACTTACTTAAGGCCATGGCTTTTCCTTCGCCTACACACAGTATACATTCACAGTTTCGGTTCACAGTCCCTCGGTGGCACTGATGACATTCACGACAGGTCAGTCCTTGCCAGTTCACAAGCACTTTTCTCGTGCCCAGTCACTGCACAACATGCAAAACTTTCGCGGCCGGACTGAGTTCCTGAAGTTCTGCACACACTACACTTAGGTGCTGTTATTGCTGAGCCTTTGGGTCACATTGCTGGTCCCTCGTCGTAAAGAAGCACACCCCCTGTCATTATGGGGTGCTCGACGGGGTCGAGGACAGCCCGATTGAGTTGTAGCAAGACATCGTGTGCAGATCTGTGTGGGCGAAACCTGAACATGGTGTCCGCGAAAATGTGTTGGGATTCCATCAACTCGGATAACCTGTCGCGTACTATCGTCTCCATTAGTTTGCCCACACAGGAAGTCAGAGAGATGGGACGAAGGTTGTCCGTGTTGATGGCCTTGCAAGCTTCAGGAATAGACACCCTGCAATGCAGTTTCACGTAGGGTACCTCGATGCGCACCCGCTCTCCGCTTAGGGTGAGGACAACCACGTCGTCTGCTATGCGACCACCATTTTCTTGCATGGGCTGGTCGCGAGGCGCGCGGTTGCTAGACGCGCCTAGATAGAGGTGGCCACGCTACCAGTGGTAGCTTGAATTGATTTCAACTTTACCTTTGATGATCATTCCTTTTATAGTTTAGATTAAAAGTAAGAGTAAAAATTTGGTGATGTATTCGCTAGTTCGAGACGATTAGCGAAAATGTAGCGGTTATTTTTGTTTTGCGATATACGATCACGGCGGGCAACTGTTCGTTGTCATACCAGCGCTGTCAACTTCTATCATAGCGCTTACGTGTGGATATAGCGGAAAGTGAAGTACGCGAAATGAACAGCTGCATATTCAAACGCGAACGCATGGCATGCTTACTTTCACTTACACTATTATGCAATGGTGGCAAACTGTGTCATGCATACACTATGAAATCAAAACAAAGACTCAAGTGCACGCAACAATGATTTATTACCTTGATGCACAAATAGGCTGCGTTCTGTCTCTATGTGGCTTTCGCTTCTTTGGAGCAACTGGAAGCAGAAAGATGTACAAACCAATGATCAAATTGAGCACAAAGCAAAGGGAAAAGAAGGAATCATGCAATATTGAAAATCAAGGCAAGGGGCAGAGCGAAAAGAAGGCATGACCAGCGTCTCGGCAATATTTTTGTGTTGTTGTTTTCCCGCAAATAATCTAAGCGTAGGCGCCAAAAGGGGCACATAATTACTTGATTTGTTCCCCGCTCCCTTTATTAATTACAATGTCGCCTTGGTTAATTTTATTTGTATTAATCAAAAAAGGCGACCGATTCTACCTTTCAAGCGGAAATGGGGGAAGTAAGTGTTTGAGATGAAGGTTGTTGCGTTAGCCGATCGACAGTAGAATTGAATAAGAATGCTTCTGATAAGAGCGTTAGAAGCAGAATTGATACATACACGCGTACACATAACCTGTTAAAGGCGAAATAAGTGACCCATGCCGGGCCTGTGGCTCAAATGCCACTGAATTGTTTCCGGGCGACCCCCACATTTTTGGCAACGAATGTATGCAATTAGGCAGTGAATCAAATGGGAAATCCGTTGGTACAGCACTTTGCTTCAGTTTGTTTCATCAGTCTGCCTTATTTTGTTCATAAAAGGATTCATCAAAGTGAGCCTGAACGAAAAACTTTTGTTGCTATTATAAATGCATTATTCCCTGAAAAATAAGAATAAATTACGATAAATCAAGAAAATTACAGAAACGCACACTGACATGCATATGGGTTCAACTCCGCACACACGCACAAAATAGATGTACTTACATTAATTTTATTTTTTCATTTCTATGCGATACTTCCGTGACATACGATAGGCGATAATAAATGTCTTCAATAGCATAGTTTTCGCGCAAAATAAAAATATAAAAGATCTCAATGTGACGCAGCGTAGAGAAAGCCTAAGGCACTGCGCTCCGAGATTAACATAATTTTCACACTGCCAGATGCGCCTTTCAAAATTAAGCGGGCTGCGAGGCTTTTTGTGAAGTATGCGCGATGCACTCCTGTTCAAGCTTCGTGGCTGAGAAACATCGTAATATATTTACCAGCCTGAGCCCTATTTTGTGATGCCAAGTGTATTAATGAAGGTGTAAATGCGTGGAAGGATCCATATCGCTCTCGAGCTCTAAGAGATTACGTCCGTTTACAGCGATCAAATATCAGAAGGCTGCAAAAGCATGACATGGCGCCTCCGACAGGTACACAAAATGGTATATCTGCTAATCAGAAACAGTCGCATAGACAAGCTTACATAAGACCGAAAATGAATTTAGCACTAGAGAAGTCGGGTACTTACGCTGCATATGCAAGAGTAGTTCGTCGGCTGCCAGTTGTCCCGCTTCACTTTCAAAGTCCATAGAAGAGGTCGTTTTTAAGCTCGGAAAAGAAAACATTCTCCGGTCACTTTTAACACTGTTAGTGCACTGGGGAACGCAGCACTCAACAATTCTGCAGAGACTATGGGAAGAATGCCGCTTTCCGTGTCTAGCGTGGGCGTCCGCGGGACGGCGGGAGCGGAATGCAAGAAAATGGCGGCGGCGCCTCGTGATAACCGGTCTTGGCGGCGACGACCCCTTCTAATGCCACAGTCAGACGAGCAAGTTTAGTTTCACTTTCAACAAGTGCACTCGTGTTTAGTGTCATTCGCATCGTGTCACACGATGAACTTTAATGACACTCGCTGTCGAACACCCTCGGCGTGAAGTGAGTTTGGTGAACTCACTATACTTTGTCTGGCAGGCGAGTGTGTAGTCTCAACAGCAGGGCAGTGACATATCACTCATACATTTTTTGAGAATTACAATGTTTTGAAATGTTTATCGTAATTTCATGAGCGTTTCTTTTAATAGGCAAGAGATTTGAGCTGTCACCAACCGAAAACGATGCGTACACATGAATAGCTACCCTCGCTCTCAGTGCTTGCCCTAAGGCGAAGGCGTTCGTCTGCTGCTGCACTTCGATGGTATGCGGTATCTCAAGCTGCATCAACGAAGTTGGAGTTATTTGTAACCCAATCTCTAGAAAGTCGTCACTTGACAGGCAGCATTTCGCTCAAGCGCTGGCCGGAGACGCCACCGCTTTTCCTCCTGCAAGCCGCCAGCGCCAAGCCAGCACCTTTACGGCGCATCCTGCCCCGCTGTCACTGGCGTCAGAAAAGTGTGCGAGAATTTGTTTTCCCCCTAAATAATGATCCCTGAAGTAAAGCAATGTCAGTAATTATTCTTTCCTGGGGATCGTTGACCTATACCGAGTCGCTAGTAGGTGTAATTGCTGCGATACAAGCAAATTTCTGCTCACAACTTCATAGCCATCGTCGCCGGCGGAGCGGCGCAGCTCACCCTTGCAGTACACGTATACGCTATCCAAGTTGTCGATTTGAATTGCTCCTGTCTCTTATTATGAACAGACAGCAAGGTTGACAATAAGGCAGTGCTATGAGTGAGCCATATATCCTATTAAGCTGGCCATACGAAAGCGCCGCCCACTGATAGTTCGATGCGAAACAACCTATAGGCCTTGCGACGACTACGGAGGAGCACACGGCCAAGCGATATTTGCACCGCGTGCTCTGCCGTTCACGGGCGCTCGCGGGCGGTACTACAGCGGAAAGCTAGTAGCATCCGGTGCTGTGAACGCTGCGAACTTCTCGCCTACTTTCGTGATGCTGCGGAAACCGGACCTTTTTCGACGTTGTGTACAACGGCAAGCAAACGCTGTGAAGACGTGACGATGCTGTCGTATACGGGGGTGCTGCGCAGCTGGACATTTTAGGCTGCATAGAAGCGCCGTCGGACATGATTTCGTGTGAAAAATGCACGCTGCTGTGAATCATACTAGCTCGATAACTCTTCGCGTTCGAACACCGGTGACTCCGCTCCATATGTATACACTCGTTACCGGCATTTTCTCCGTTAATGATGCAAATCAAAGTCGCAAAGCTACGTTCGCGATAACCGCGGTTAGCAGTGTAACTATATAGCATAAACGAGGTCGGCTTTGCATGTGAACAGCAGTAACCATGCACGTTAGCGTAAAGCGCGGTCAAGCTAACATGCCCGTGCGACATATCGCGATGTTTTTTTAGTCAAATCCATGTACTCAAATGCACAAATAAACTGAATATTAGGTTGGGGTCGTTGTGCTTGCAATACAATTAAAGTTTAAGGTATTTCCGTGAAATAAATAACTTCCACATATGGCTACAGCATCCGCATCGGCACTGCTGTCATTTCAAAATGACACTTGATTTTGTCGTGTGACAGCGAGCACCGAAAGTGTGATTCTTCCTAAGTAAGTGCACTTCGGGAAAGTGTCACTAAACTTGCCCGTATAACTGGGGTATAACTCCCTCAGCCGAGAGAGAGGGCGCGCCATCGAGGCACCCTAGTTTCACGTAGAGGGGTTTTAGTTTCATGAAACAGGTCGCGCCGTCTGGTGGCTAAATAAAGAAGCTTGAAGGCGCTCACGCGCGCTGGCCATGCTTTGCTGCCGTGCCATGGCGTGTGCTTTTTGGTTCGTCTTATGTACCCGAGAGGTGTTTCCCATTTTGCAACTGCAAGTGGTGCACTCGGTTTTGTACTTGAGGGCCCGGTGCCGTAACCGGAAATGTGCAATCACTCATTACCAAAGTTCAGACGAAGAAAATTGGGCGTAGGTACTGATGCTTCGAAGGCTGCAGCAGTCGCGAACTATCGCCAAGTGTGAGGCTGCACAGCTCTCCGCTGAAGTTTTTGGAGAAGACACGAATGCAAAATGGGATCATCGTAGTGCGACGAGTCAAGAAAGTGAATTGCTACCTGTGAATCCACATCGACGCAACCAAATTAAAACAAAAAAGCTAAGCATGGAGATAGCATTACTGTGTCAATCAGGTAACAAATTTTGTTTCTCACGGTGCGGGTAGTATGCGCGAGGCGGTCGATTAGATGTTACAGTTCACTGTTTCATTAATGTTTCAAGGTTCGTCGGTCGATAAAATTCCCATTAGAACTGCGCCTTGCTGAAGTAAAGAGAGCGTCAGAGAAACGTGTTTGCTAGGTGTCGCCCACCGTTTTAGCTGTAATTTCGTTTACCTCGATATTTCATGCTCTTTGCGATGGCGGTTGGTTGACGCCGACGCATAAAAGGCTCGCGCCTGGGTTTGCCGCTATCTGGCCCGTTCTCTGTGCGATGTGCACTTAGCGCTCCTCATTCATGTGAATTATTAACGCATATGTTCTGCTGTTCATTTGTAAAAATGAAGAACTGTCGCTGCACCAAAGCAGGGAACCAAATAGTGCGTATGAAATGCGTGATATGCCCCGCCGCAGTGGCTCAATGGTGAGGTCGCTCGGCTGCTGAACCCGGATTAATACCGGCCGTGTTTTGATGGAGGCAAAATGCAAAACGCCCGTTTGCTCTGCAATACGAGTGCAAGGTAACGGAAGCCACGGAAGCCCAGGTGGTCGAAATTGCTCGGTGCCCATGCATTAAGGCGCTCATAGCCTGAGACGCTTTGAGACTCCCCATAAACGAGAACAAATCCGTGACCTTAGCAAACAAGTATGTGACTTTATAATAATAACTATAGACAATTTGTATGCGCCGCGGAGTTTTCTCCTATTTTAACCGCGACATTTAATTCGTTCAAGCTCTACATCTGTGAGAAACGGAATGATGGGGGGGGGGGGGGGGGGGGGGGCTCGTCGCGTCACGGGGCGTCTCGGGTTCACGAGTGCAAACTGTGTCTGATTCCTAACCTATACTCTGGCTCTGACTTTATTATTTCCGACAGCTGCTGAGACTCCTGTCCTACAAAAAGTATCTACTGTGGTTAATGCATTGTCTCGGCGACCTTATCGCTCGCGATCGCCGTCACTGAATCATCAACCATGCCGCGTTGTTCTTTATTTGTGATCGTGCCCGGTGCCGCTGTTCTGCCTGCATTTGTTGCATTTAACGTGTCAGCGAAAATTTTATCACATGTACGCCGCAGCTTCAGGCTCTGCAATCACCTCGTCTGGAGCAAGTTTTCTTTTGGTCTCTTGCTGCTGCGCGCTTTCCGGTGCTTTTGACGGAACGCTGACGCCGTCGGCAATCTGATCGCACGCGGGCACTTTTCTGCTAAGTCCTCTGCAGTCGTTTTCGAGTCGCTTACTTCTCCGATCTGCACTGCGTCGCACATTGCGCTCGACCCGGACAAGGTCGTCTCCGCAGCTCGCAGTAGCGTCGGACGCCGCGACTGCCTCTTCACCTGACACACTGCATGAAAGCACTGGTCAGGGGCCGCTCTTTCAAAGTGTTCGCGTTAGTTTCTTTTGCTTTGATACCTGTTTAAATTTGGCGTCCACGAGGCACTTGTTTTATTTATAATAGTCTACCTTCGGCTTGAGCCTTTCGGGCTTCTCCGTCAGATAACGCTTTTTTAGTACCGAGTTTGTGCTTTCTCAACTCTGCCTCGATCTTTCTGATTGCCAACTCAGCTGCTATCTCCATCTTTCTAATTTCTACCTTGGTTTATTCCCTTTGTGTTTGCATTTCCGAGCCTCACTTTCAGCCTCTGTCTTCACTTCGTCCTTACTTTCCGTCTTTGCTACGTAATCCTTCCGTCTCTGTGCAACTACAGGGACTCTTACGGACGCACTGGTCCATCCGAAAAACACTGACATTTTAGTGTTCATATCTGCTATTACACGTCGACAACACACACCTCCCGCTCCTAATGCCTGAGCCACCAACGGACGCAAGAAATCTCGTCCTCTGAGGAACGGTTGCGCACTCGCCGCGTCACTCCTCGCTGTGGGGCACTTCCGCTCGCCGCTGCCTCCGACCGTCATCTCTTGAGGTCCCTAGGTCCTTGCACGCGGCGATGCTGTCCCACCTTGAACGACCGAAGAATTCGGTGAGCGCCGGTAACGTTGCGACGGCTCGAGTAACGGGCTGGGCTTGCGAAGTGCTGCGGGTGCCAAATCGTACAATCAAAATCAAGGATCGTTGATTTTCTTCAATTCTTCTGCACCTCTTCAAGGTGCTCGTCGACTTGGCGGTCGCCGTGTAGTTCACACACACAATGAGAGACGAAGGACGACGAACTTGCAGTAACAAGACGAAACTTAACATTATATAACAAAAACACGTGCAAAAGACATAGAGGCGACTGCACTTAACAGAAGACTGACTCACGCTACACATTGCTCCGCGATCAGGCGCGTTAACTGGCACTTGAACTCATAGACCTCTTTACGACTTCTTCTAAGCCGGGGCCTGCCAGTTACCGCTACCATAGCTTTTTCGAGGACCAGAACCGGCGATCGCCGCTCGGCGCGCTCTCAACCGCCGCCGAATGTTCGAGACGCGAAGGAGCGCGAACAGCGCAGCGCTGCTAAAGCTATGCTCCTCTCCTCCGGCTCGCCAGAGAACCCTGGAATTTTCTGGAAGTCATGGGCTATACGCGTGTCCTTCTCAAGGACACGAAGTGGCCTGCTCTGCGCGGTGGGGTGTATGCGTGGGCCAGCGTGCTTTTTCGCCCATGTCGACGGGCGCGAGGAGGCGAAGCGCGGTGGCCGGGATTGCGCAATCGACCGCGGCCGCCTCCGCCTGAAAACCGCTCGGTCCTTCAATCCGCGGCGTTTTCTCCGGCGTGCGCTCCGAAACGTTTGGAAATGAACCACCGCGGCCTTGCACATGCTATGTGCAACAAGAAATCTTATTAAGCCCCCCGGAATGCCTAGTGCTAAACAGTTGTGTCACAATTTCGATACGAATGTCGGCAAAACGGGCGCGATATCGAGGGTGGCAAGTGGCGAGTATATATAAACGAACGAAGACATGTATGAAATGCTTAAAATCGCAGTGGTCACGGCGGCAGGTATGCCTCGATGCACCACAATGATGCAGCGTGGATGCTTGACTTGCTGTGTGAGACATAATGGCCGCATGCCATCGCTCGGGGTTTTATGGCAATTTTTTGGCACAACGTCAAACGACGTCGGTTTTTCTAATAACGAGACAAACAACTCTTTCGCTTTAAAAATGCGCCGATGAAGGCCATATCAGTATGTGATTTGTGCTATACATGAAAGGTGATATGTGGGAATACATTTTGAAGGCGTTAGCACCAGGCAGTGGTCCTGAGCGTGTGATTTATATATGTATTGTTAGATATTCTCTTTCTTTCCACAAGTTTATTTCTACTTCTCATTCTGTCGGTCAGCAAATCAAGCATGTTCAAATGAACTGCACTTAAAGTGAGACTACGTACTGCACCCACGATAGTCTTCCCTAACACGTAAATAAAAGCTCATCGGTGAAGTGGGGAACAATCGACTGCGACCGAACCGTTCCCTGCAATACAAATCGCAGCCGATAACAGGCTATAACACTGTTACGCATATAGATCTCACAATCGCAAAAGCATACGCTTCGATTGGTGAAGATATGGAATAGCAGAACTTTTGCTGAAGAAAGTAAGAAAATGAAGCTGGTGCACGGCGTGAGGCGGGTACTGGATGCGCCTATATCACAGCCTATATATAGAGACAGGAAATCAGGGCTGACAAGTCTTCGCTTCTTCGCCTAACTTCGATCCATTTTTCGTAATATGGCGCTTGCGTTGCACAATGAGAGCGCTGTGCAGCTCAGGGATGATCATAAAGGCGCATCTAGCCTGTCATTGCATTCCACGTATCGACGTACAAACGCGCTGAATTCGATTATCTAGGGAAGCAGACGGCTGTTTCGATCCCACGTAGGTCGACGTTTGTCTTGTCATCACAGCGGCATTGACCAACGGACGGGTGTCCTGAGGGGAAATAGAGATGACGACTTCGTCGCAAGCGATGCGGGCCCTATATACATGCAGGGTTCGTAGAGAAAAAGCACGTTTAGATGAACAAGGCGCAGAAAGCATTGTACAAAGAATATTTCCAGTGAATTCGTGCGGCGTAAGTTGTTTATTAATCATTACCTCAAGCACATTCTCCATCGGCGAGGAGAAACCGTAGTGCGATTGAACGTTTTTTTCCGATTTCAGCTATCGAGTGCAATTTCGAGGGTAAAGGGACAAATGACATCAGCTCTTAGGGAAGCCCACTAATGCAGAGTGGCGACATTTTAGAGTGTAAGCTCTACTATTTGGATTTCGTTGGCATAAACGACCTTCATCCTTGACCTCAAACCCCGTTCCGTACGACGTGGTTCGGGTATGGTTCAGATACTGCGTCCTTCCTTTCCTGTCAACCAACTTCCAAATTAAGTGTAGGAGTCTACAGGAAATTGACAGATACGCCCCCTCATCTCCCCCCAAAGCAACTCAATACCCTTTATGTAATACCCCTGAATTTGGGGTTTTAAGAAAATATACTGAAATGAAGTAACGATGTTAAAGATGCTATCGCGTGTACTAGAAGCTTGAGTGTCAGCATAACTGAAACTTTAAAACCCTGCACAACGTACTTGCTAAATCATGAAAAATCATGCTTAACGGACATTTCGCTCGTATAAATTGTGGGTGATTCCCCTGCCCGAGGGAGAAGCAAGACACGCACACAGCGGGCTGTGGAAGAAACATCTTTTATCTCACGATAGGGGTCCGTCCATGCCAATGCAGGAATTCAGGGTGTCGTTGCCGGGAGAGCAGCCAGACAGTTGTCAGCTGGGGATCCAGGATTCAAGAGAGAGAGACGACGGCGTAAGGTCTGAGCGGGGACCGGTTTCCCCGTCGGCAGGAGAGAAGAGGGGCAAAAGGGCAGCGCACAGGGAGTGCTGGGATGTGGCGCGGCCTTCAAATGTGGCTGGCGCGGTCCCCGCATCTCACCCCCCCCCCCCTCCCGGCGGCCGATCCGGGGTCCGGTAACAGCCAGGCCATGTCCATGTCCGAACCCGGGTCGGCGTCCAATATGCATGCTTGTCGCCTGCCTCTGGCGGGATGCCATCTCAGCTAGTCTGTGTGGCGGCAGGGAAGCAGCAGGCATAGCGGGACTGTTCCGGCTGGTCCCTCTCCGGCAGCGGCCACTTCCTCGGGGTCACAGCGCTACTAGGCTCGGCAGCGAATACGCCCGGCAGCGGCCCGGAACTGCTCCTCAATATGGCCATCGACCCCTTTTCACGTGGCGCCGTGCTGGATGCACGCCCTTTGCAGCAGGCGTTTGGGCACACCTGGCTCGTTGAGGCCCGTAATCCAGGCCTGGGCAGCGGGCTCCGAATCCAGCCTCCTTGAAGACGGCCAGCATGACCGCGCCGGTAATGATGATGGTCCACAAACCGCTACAAACTAGGGGTTGCCCCTTCTTGAGCCATGCGCTGGGTGCGGTTTCCCGCCCCAGCGACGGTGTTCCTTTGGCTGCCGCGAAATCTTATCTGAATGCATTCTGAAAGAAGCAAAGACGTTAGACAAGTAGCGAACTACCTTGGTCTTAGGTTATAGCGTCGTTTGCGAACCGGGTTGCTACCTGTACGCCTTACTTTGGGGGAGATCACTACATCGCCTTGAGCTTCCACCGCTTCGCAGTTATCGTCCTTGCGAAAGTGGTAAGCCTTCAAGTCTGCAACGTGCATCGGACCGGTGGTTTCACCGCTTGTCAACAACCGCAGCTGACAGGTGAGCGGCGTAGACCGTGCCGTAACTTCGAAACGATCCAACCCACTTGTGCGCTAGCGACGCGGCGAAACCACGCGCTGCGACACTAGGCCGATCTACGTCGGCCGACCTTCGCCAGACGCGTTTTTTTTGCGTGGTCGTCGTTCTTGTCACACGGCGCCGACGCCGACAGCGCGCCGATGGCCGACCGACGGGGATGTTGGTCGGCCAACGCCGAGAGCGAAGCGATCGGGCTGCCGTCGGCCGATTTTCTAGTCACACTACGACGACGCGATGCCTCACTGCCCGCGCCGACCAATAGCAGTCGCTGCCTTCACCTCGCCCCGCCCACAGCCGCGTCTCTCGTCTGCTGCAGACCCCGGGGCTACTGGTTTCGATACCTGCTTCTCGCTTTTTACCACTTGTTCACCAAATAGCGCGCGCATCGCTAAATGAATAATTCATGATAATAGTAAACGCTTTGCCATTTCCCGTGTGAGCGAGAAATTTTATCGGGAATGCGCCGCTGACGACGAGGGCATACCATCGCTGCTGCAGTTTACATCTGTGTGCATACACGCACGCTGCTAGTTTTCATGGCAAAACAACCACCTGCCAGGCTCTACTTTACTCGGGTATTTTCTCTTCTCGCGCTACGGCTGCACATTACGCATTTACGTAATGCGATAACTCCGCAAGAACTGCCGACGAGGCGATATACCGCATGAGAAATGTTTGGGATTTGGTTGTTGACATCGCACGAGAGCGGCGCTTCCTGCTAATTGTGTTTGCTTTCTTCGATGCCATCAATGCTCGATTGTGATTCCTTTTAACCGGAAGTATGTTCGGCAATCATCTGCATGAATTAAAACGATGTTATTTGTGTCCCACGAGTGCCGCCGACTACTACCAGCCGCCCTCAACATTGCTCGGCCGAACGGGTTACACCGGCGCTTTCCGCTTTCTGTACCGGCGTCCCGTGATAAAAGCAAACGTCCGTTTTAGGTCACTATAACTAAACCTACCCTCGATGACCGTTTCCACTCATTAAAACATGATAATTTGCTCCCCACGATCGTCGAAATCACACACACGATTCCTGCGGACTCGCTAGGCCTACTCGCCTTCGACGGGGCCAGCGTCGATTCATGTTCAACGAAAAAGCACACCTGCGAGTGTCGAAGTGTGATAATATGAACCGCCCTCCTTACTTGCCTATATTTTATCATGTATACGACACAGGGAAGCGCAGCCATGCACAGTACGTTGTTCGTCAGCATTTCATTTTCGCTTGCTCGACGATCTGCCGAGGACTGATCGAGCGACCGTCTGCCAATGCGTTTCGTCGGCGTCGCTGGTCTCGGAACTTGTCACACTATGACGACAGGTGGTCGTTGGTCGTGTTGGCGTCGTTGTCGGCCTAGTGGGGCTGACTGGTGCATCAACGACAGGATCGACCGACGGACCCGCCGACTGCGTAAGCGGAGGGGGCGCGGGCGCCGCCATGTCAAGTAGGGCATTCTCTTGCGGAAAAGCGATCTCTTTCCCAAAATTCAAATAAGCGGGTGTCATACCCACCGACCAGTTTACGGTTGTTCTAGGGGCGAACGTCACTTCTGAAAGCCGTGCGCCACAATCTCTGTGCTGCTCGGTCGTCGCAACCAGCATGCTCTTAACATTCCGATTCACTCTCTCGGTTATGTTGCTCTGAGCATGGTGGGGCTCGTTTTCCTGTGGCGGATTTGAAGCGCCCGACAGAAATCCACAAAGACTTTGCTTGTGAAATACGAAGCATTGTCTGTAATCAGGTCGGAAGGAAAACCGAAACGAGTGAATGTCTGCAACAGTTTCTCCCAAATCCGTTTGACACAAGCTTCCTAAGGGGGAAAACCTCAACCCACTTGGAATAGTGGTCCGTTATTACCAGGATATATTGGTTTCCGCGGGCGGAGCGAGGAAGAGGTCCCATGATACCGCACGCGGCCACTTGCCATGGAATGTTGCTAACTACCGGCTTCATCATGCCAGCGGGCTTCGCCGCCCGAGGCTTGGCTACCTGGCAAACAGGACATGTACGGGCGTAACCCAGCACATCCTTTCTCATGCCTGATCAGGTCTCGACACGGCATAACTTGTTGTTAAGTCTTACTGTCGCTGCCATGGCCTGCCAGCGCTGAGTCATGAAAGTACCGGTGGAATAGTTTCCGCAACTTTCTCGGGACCACGACTCGGAAAGGGGATGCAGTCGCCTCTTCCTCGTCAAGTTGGGGGATATAGCGGAGCAGTAAGCCATCATCGCCCAGCAGATACGCGTCGTACTTGCCCTCAGCGTTCCCGGTGCAAGCTGCACTATTCGCAAGCTCCGTCAGCACCCGCTGGCATAGACCGTCTGCTTTCTGGGCCTCAGTCAGCTCTTCCTTACTGACCTCTACGTTTCAAGACAGATTTCTCTCTGTCTCGCTGCTTGGCAGGCGAGCAGTCGCCGCCACCAGCTGCTGCGCCTTCTCTCTCTCGCAGCACAGCGCGACAACCCTGTTTGCCTTCTTTCTCTCTTTAACTACGCAAGGCGCGACACTCGCGTCCGCCCTCTCCTCCTCTTCAATAGCAGCGACGCCGCTTTCAACAGTGCTGGACCTCACCTCTGCTGCGCTTCCGCCAGCTTTCCACGGTGCGTGCGATAAAGCATCGGCCATCTTATTCATGCTGCCCCGGCGGTACTCAATGGCGTACGCGTAACGTCAGCGCCCGTCTCGCGAGCCTGCCTGCGGGGTTTCTCAGCCTCCTTAACCACGAAAGTGCCTGGTGATCTTTCTGCGCAGTGAAAACTTGAACAATGCGAACATTATCGCCAGGCATTCCTCTTTGGTCACGGAGTAATTCCGCTCCGCCGATGTGAGCTAGCGAACGCGACAGGGCGCAGCTTGCCCTCGTGTTACTGCAACAAAACAGCTCCAACACCGGCATCGCTAGCATCTGTTTGCAAGACAAACTGCTTGTTCAGGTTAGGGAGGCGCAAACTAGCGGTATTCGCTGTCGCGTGAGCCAAAGCAACAAAAGCGCCGTTCTGTTCCTTGCCCCAGACCCACTTCGAGCCTTTCCGCAACCGCTGGTTCAACGGCCTTGCTAGCTCTGAACAACGAGGGATGAATTGCCTGTAGAAAGCAACCATTCCCAAAAATCTCTGCAAGCTTTTCACGTCCGTCGGGCAGGGGTAGTTCAGAATTGCCTGCAGTTTGTCATCGTTCGGTCTCAAGGTACCATTCATCAACCACAATGCCCAAGGGGGTTCACTCTCTTTGATGCCAACTGCACTCTCTTTGGGTTGATCGTTAGACCTGCACGTCTCGTTATTTCAAGAACGGAATTCACGTGAGTGAGATGCTCTTCGAGCGAATGTGAAAATATCACGACGTCGTCGAAGTACGCCATCGCGTAGTTGAACTATCCCCCAGCACGATGTCCACCAATCGCATGAACGTGCTCGGTGCATTAGACAAACAAAACGGGAGTCGAGTAATTTCGAAGAGCTCGCGGTGGCAGGTGAATGCGGTTTTCTGAATGTCACCTTCCACCACCTCAATCTGCAGGTACCCTCTGCTTGCATCCAGGACTGTTCCCTAACGCGTACATCACAGCATCGATCGACTGGAAAGGGTACGCAACCGTAGGCGTAAGTGAGTTGAGCTTTCGATAATCAACGCACAGCCTGACCAAACCATCTTTCTTTGGTGCTAGAACCACTGGGGACGCCCAGGGACTTTGTGAGGGTCTCACCGCGCCGGTATCAATCATCTCGTCAAGGGCGCTGTCGAGAAGCTGTCTCTTATGCGCGCTTAACGGACGCGGGTTGCACCTGAAAGGGCGCGCATCACCCGTTTCAATCTCGTGCTGAAGCGCGTCGGTTCTGCTCGGTTTTCTGTGAAGCCATCCGAAAACGGGAGTAAAGTTTCCACAAGCCTTCGGCGCTGACTACCGGGTCCTGAGAAGGACGCGATAATTGCTTCTAATGGGCTACCTTTCAGCCTCGCGGGGGAGCCGTCTGCCACGCAAGCGTGGACGCTCGCCCGCTGAGTGGTGCATTCCTGCCTGAGTGCGCTAACAAAGGAAATGAGGGGGGTGAGGGGGCAGTAGCGATAGCCGTTCTCCCCCATGTCGAGCACAATGCCTTCGCTCGAAAGAAAATCTCTTCCCAGAATAACTGGTATGGCTAAGCCGGGCAGATAGACGAAGCGATGCCTCCGCTTTCTGCCCTCAAAGCGCACCACCAGACGCACTGCTCCCTCCGCTTTTACCGTCCCGGCTGCTAAGCTCAAAGGGGTTTCGACTGGCCTGACACGGATGTTGCACCTACGGCAGGCCTCGAACACGTCGTCAACGACCAGTGACAGCGTTGAGCCCGTGTCAACGAGTGCCGAGTAGCTTTGACCAGCTAACCGCACTAGCATAAAAAGGCTTGAGCTCGACAACACTCCTTGCGCTCTACAGGCGAGGGGGACAAAAGCCTTTGCGCCGCTGGTGCGGTCGCCCGGTGGCGCGGCGTAGGAGTACATTTCCCATTTTCCGCTGTGGCTACCGCGAAATTCTACCGCCAACGGCGACACGCTGGTGTTACCATTTATCGCCGCCGGCGGTCCGCGTTTCCCTGCATACGCCTTGCTTGACACTCGCGTGTCACGTGGCCCGGCTGGTTGCAATTCCAGCAAAGCCGATCGTTCACCTGCTGCGCGGTCGGGGGATGCCGCGTTCCACGAAGCGGTTGGGGACGTCTTTTCCCTCTCTCCGCGCCTACGCGGACGTCGCTTACGAGCCCAGCTCGACGCCGCTGCTCGAACGCGTAGGGGTCAAGAGCGCGAGGAATAGCGGAGCCTTCCGCTGGCCTTTCCTGTCCTACCGCCATTACATCTGCGCTTCTGGTGCGCGGCGCGGAGTTTTGGCCTCTAGCCCAGGCTCATCGCGGCGCTAGCGATTCGGCTGGCCTGGGGGGTGGCTGGTAGCCCAATTCAGCAAGTAAATCCGCCTGCACTACCTTCGTTTCCTGTGCTAGAGCCTCGAGGTTTCCACAGGGATCAGTTTTAGGGCCTCTGCTATTTTTAATTTATATTAATGGCATAGCGTTTAAATATCATCTAGCGTACAACTATTCGCTGATGATTTTGTAATTTATAGAAAGATAGCTGACCCCACTGACGCAGTTACCCTACAGACTGACTTAATGCATCTAAATGAGTGGTGTCAGATTCCCCCCCCCCCCCCCCCCCCAGATGGAAATTAATATAAAATACCAAGCTAATAACCTTTTCCACGCGCAATAATACGCCTTCTAATGTTTACACAATTAATGGTAGTTTAGTTGAAAGAACAGATTGCTTCAAGTACCTTGGTGTTTTTTTCAGTTCTGATTTAGGCTGGTGCGCCCATATAGATTGTATCACGAATACAGCATTTCGAAAACTGGGAATCATTAAACGTCGTTTCATCATCATCATCATCAGCCTGACTATACCCACTGCAGGGCGAAGGCCTCTCCCATATTTCTCCACTTAACCCGGTTCTGTGCTAGCTGCATCCACTTGACCCCCGCGAACTTCTTAACCTCATCCACCCACCTAACTTTCTGCCGCCCCCTGCTACGCTTTCCTTCGTCGTTTCCTTCGTTGCTACGTCGTTTACACCTTGCCAACTCCGAGACAAAACTTCACGCGTACACTACTCTTATAAGGTCAGCTCTAGAGTATGCCTCCATATTATGGAATCCAACTAGTCTGTCATTAATTAACCGTATTGAGTATGTCCAAAATAAAGCTGCCAGGTTCATCCTTTCATCATACTCAACGTATCACAGTGTGTCTAATCTTAAACAATCTCTAAATATTCCCTACCTTGTCACTCGACGCAAGTTCTCTCGTTTATCGTTCTTTGATTTCTTATATTATGGTTACTGCCCATTTACAGCTAATCGCATCACTCCTGCCCATCATATTTCATCCCGGACTGATCATCTCTACAAAGTACGGCCAATATTCCCAAGAACGATAAAATACCAAACTTCACCCTTACTGTTATCTATAGAAAACTGGAACTCAATATCGAGTGGTATAGCTACTGAAACTACTTTATCACAATTTCAAATGAAACTTTCAGGGCATCTTGGCTGTCTGTAATCACCGTAGTATTCTTCCACTATTGTCTTCTTAAGCGTTACGTGCTGTTCCCTGAACACGTATGTATCCACTAATAAATGTAGTGCTGTGTACGTCGATCTGTATGTTATGTATAATTATTAAGTGCATTTTTGTTAATTACAGAACACCTATGCATCCACTAGTGAATGTAGTGCTGTGTACTTCGATCTGTATGTTATGTATAATTCTTAAGTGCATTTTGTTGATTAATACGCGTGAAGAATATGTATTGTGCTGTTTTTATGCCGCTCCCCCACTATGTAATGCCCATTTGGGTTTTTAGGGTCCTTAAATAAATAAATAAATAAAACAACGTCCCCGCAAATACGGCTTGAAGCGCGGATGGCACTGCCTGATCGCGCGCGCGACCTGATCAAGATCGGTCCTGCATTGCGCGTACATACTCAAGCAGGCTCTCCTATGGGAGCTGTGTGCGCAACGCGAGCTCCTCAAGCATCCGGCGCTCGTAATCGGGCTGCAAGAACTCGGCGCGGAAGCGATCTGTGAAGTCTGCCATCGACAGGAAGGCCGGCTGGCAGCGTCTCCATCGCGCCACGCTCTCAACAAGTGCTACGGGGATTACCTGCGCTAGTACCAGGTCGTCTGGAGAGCCCAGTGCCGTCTGATAATCCTCGAGTTCTTGTAAGTACTCGTGGACTGACTTCACGTCCGTGTAGCCGGAGAAGTAGGGAACCTCAACATTTATCCGCGGACGCGAGACTATCGCCGCAGCTGCGGCTTGGTTGGCGCTAGCCACCGAATCGCGCTAACGGGCGAACACAGACAACATTGCGGTCATGTGCTGCATAAGAGCGACTGCATCGGGAACCTGTGCGGGCTATGCCCCGTCCCTTACCTCAATCCCGGATGCTCCAGCATCCGATGCGGCGGTCCTATCTGCCACATCTTTCCTCAGCGGCATTCTCACTCAACAGCTAAGGCCGGCCGGGAGGCGCAGAACAACTGCACGCCCGCGACTACCACCTAGCCCGCGTCAGGAGGCTAGTCACAAAGGCTAATCTCGGCGACATTTACAAAAATAAAATATGCAAAAAATAAAAATTCAAACACGAACCGCCCGACACTAAAAAACACACACATAACACACACATAACCCAAAACAAAATTAAAATACTGCACAAACACTACTATACTACATTCCACCTCATGCACACACACGATAACCCTAAAGCCAAAATGGCGTCGCGACTATCACACAAAGGACCGGCCCATCGTGAGCCATGCCGTGTGCTCCCTCGTCGGAAGATAAATCGTCCACATGGGTGCTAATTCAGCCCCAGTAGGGTGCCATTTTGTGGGTGATTCCTCTGCCCGAGGGAGAAGCAAGACACGCACACAGCGGGCCATGGAAGAAACATCTTTTATCTCACGATAGGGGTCCGTCCATGCCAATGCCGGAGGTCAGGGTGTCATTGCCGGGAGAGCAGCCAGACAGTTGTCAGCTGGGGATCCAGGATTCAAGAGAGAGAGGCGACGGCGTGAGGTCTGAGCGGGGACCGGTTTCCCCGTCGGCGGGAGAGGAGAGGGGCAAAAGGGCGGCACACAGGGAGGGCTGGGATGTGGCGCGGCCTTCAAATGTGGCTAGCGCGGTCCCCACAAAATATACATGTTCAAGCCGAGCTTAAACCCTCAACGTTTTATTGTGAGGTTGCGCGAAGTGCTTCGAAGAGAAAGCGTATACAGCCTTCGGTTCGCGCCTTTCTCCACCCACTTTTTCGCGTTAAGTTGGAAATGTCCAGGACTGCTCCTACGTCTTTCCATTTAATTACTATCACTTCGCATGGGAGCATACATAGCTCCTACAGGAGCTTGCAGGAAGCGATGCATCCGGGTAATCCACGAGGTTGTTGTTGACAGCAGACGGCACGCAGCGCAACCAGGCTGCACTGACTGAGTGCCTTGTCGTTTTCGACAGCAAACACGCGGCTGTACCCTTACGTGCGTGCACGATGTCGGGCGATTCCTGTGGAACGTATGCATCGATGCTGTGCCAAAAATATAGGGCACGCTATGAAGAAATGCAAAGCAGGGCGGCGCGGACTGATTCAAGCTACGCGTGGACGAATGACTACACTATGCGCCTGGATCTGTGGCCGCCCGTCGACATCGCAGACGTTCATGATTTCTCGTTATGGCGACTACTTTGATACTTTCCCGGATTGGCGTCGATCTCGCGTCTGTTGGCACGTGCTAGCCATCCACGTCTCGCACTCGCGCAGACGTATTTTTGGAATCGTGGAGAACCCGCAGTCGGCCTGCACGATCAAGCCAGTATCGTCAGCGCACATTACTCGACCATGTACATGAGGCTGTGTGGCAGTGCCGTGTTGCGTCGTCTGCTGCCAACGGCTATAACAAGGCGGATTCATCGCTTCAAGCAAGCACCCGCTATGCGGCTCCGCCACCGCGGATGGACGGACGGACGGATGGACGGTTGCACGGATGGACGGATGCACGGATGGACGGATGCACGGATGCACGGATGGACGGATGGACGGACGGAAGGACGGACGGACGGACGGACGGACGGATGGATGGACGGATGGATGGATGGATGGATGGATGGATGGATGGATGGATGGATGGATGGATGGATGGATGGATGGATGGATGGATGGATGGATGGACGGATGGACGGATGGACGGATGCACGGATGGACGGACGGACGGACGGATGGACGGATGGATGGATGGATGGATGGATGGATGGATGGATGGATGGATGGATGGATGGATGGATGGATGGATGGATGGATGGATGGACGGACGGACGGACGGACGGACGGACGGACGGACGGACAGACAGATGGATGGACGGATGGACGGATGGATGGATGGATGGACGGATGGATGGATGGATGGATGGATGGATGGATGGATGGATGGATGGATGGATGGATGGATGGATGGATGGATGGATGAAATATGAAACGCTTGTCACCTATATTTGCCCTAACTAATATGTACAAATTCTTGTTTTTTCCACGAACAATCGCAGACTGGAACGCCCTACCGATTGACTCGCCGCTTTTATCGCCTCCTAATTGAAGTGTCATATGTTCTACTGTGCATTGTATTCTTTGTGTTATCAGTTCATCGCTGTGTAAAATTCTTTGTTTTATTGTTTTCAAACTGCATGACATCTGATGCAAACCACCTCTCCTGCTTGGGCATTTAATATGCCTGTAGTATTTCTTAAATAAAAAAAATATATAGGAGCGTCTCTTTGAAACGGGGTGGTAGCAGTTGCTATCATGTTCATTGTTTTCTCCTATATCTTGAGTATTGTTTTAGATCGGTTAACTATTCCATCATTCCATTTTGTTCATTTTTATTTCTACATTATTAACCTTATGTCACTTTTCTGCTTTTAAGCCACCAATCTTTCAAACGCTTTTTGCTAGATTCCACCGCAGATTCATTCACCCCACCGCTAGTATCTCTAAACCCCAGAGCCTCAGGAAGAGTGACTGCGCCTGCATCGACATCCGGATGAATAACATCAAATCCGAGTATAAGATGTTCAATTGTTTCTATGGATTTGCCACATATTGCACATGTGTCATCTTGGTTAAATTTATTTTTGTAACTATAGGTATTCTAAGGCACCCTGATCTAGCTTCAAAACGTTGGGCACTGCCTCTTGAGTCATCAAAGAAAGCTTCCTTCCTGATCTGCCTGTTCCACATTCTGGATAGTTCTATACACTCTGTTTCTTTTCCGTAGAATTTATCCAATTTTTACCTACGGTGTTGTTCACCTGTTGTTTAACGCTCTTTATTTCTCCGTCCTTGTGACCAGCATACTTATTGGTTAGCTTCCTAGTGTTTGTCCTCCATTGTGAGGCAATGCTTTTTAAGCATGGTGCTTAAATATTTTAGCTGTCCACCTGTTACTGTCCAATTTTCTCAGGCGTTCCTCATATAATATTTTACTCTAAGTTTCCCGTGCTTTGAAAGATGCCAGCCAGTATCTCCCTGTACCGCCTCACTTGTGGTTTTGCCGTGAGCACCCAGTGCCAATCGTCCCACGGCTCTCTGATTTATATCTTGCGACTTTACGTCTGCTTTTAGGCACAAAACCGCATGTCCGAAAGTAAGCCTGGGCACAATAATTCCCTTCCAAATACTTCTCAGCCCCTAGTACCTGTTGTATCCGCACAATGCCCTATGCTTCATTATCCCGGCATCTCTTCGCCCATTTGCATAAAGTGATTGCTCATGCTTTTCAATGTATGCCAATCCTTCGTTTACCCATAACTCGAGATATTTATATTCTGCCGCTCTGAATATTTCATGATCTTTTATTTTAAGACCCTGATCAGTTGACCCGTTGAACATAATCAGACATGACCTAACTGCGCTAAAACTGAAGCCCAGAGCGTCCCCTCCAGCCCCGCAATACTTAACTACAGTTTGCAAGTCTTCCTGGCTATCTGCTAACAGCACAATATCGCCTGCATACATTAGAGCGTGGAGGCGCTGCTCTGCGACAATTCCGCCTAATCTATATGACCGTCGAGGCTGCGTTCCGCGCCTCGCACGACCGGTTCCTCGTCACTGTCAGAAAGGTTCCTCCGCGTCTCCGAAGAGATGGCGTCTGCTAGCGGTGTGCCGCTGATCGTAGAGGCGGGCATTGGAGCCATTAGTGGGACTGAAAAGATCTTTCGAGGCGTAAACATCGGGAAAGGAAAGCAGTATCTCGAAGCAGGCCATGTGCACAACGTGAAAGAGATAATATCTTGTGATGAGGTCGAAATAACAGCCTGGTGCGTTGAGCAGATAAACATCAGTGCGCCATCGGAAACCATTACATTAAAGGTAAGCAACATATTAATGCGACGCCTTTAATGTCTCATCGTTGTCGACAGAAAGCTGTCAGCAGAGGTGTCACGCTTTCGAGAGCGAGAGTTAAACATAAATTGATAAACCTTTTCTCCACCGGAAATCGAGCCTCCATCCCTTGGATCCTCAGCCCAGATGTTTACTAACTGCGCCATGCCCCGGAGAGTGAAACACTCTTTGTAATTTCCCTTGTCTACCGTAAGGATGATAGTGGGATTCCGCGAGCGACAGATACTGCGCTTTTCCTTTCCTGCAAACGAATCATAGAACGCCGGTGAACATTGATGCGTTCATTGAAATGCTGGTATGTCTGACAAGGGGCGCGCGATGTACCCTTACGACCGGTCATGACGTCACCAGGCGATTCATGCATATAGGGACCTTGCATGAAGCGATGCATGCTGGGTGATTCGCCATGATGTTGTCGTTAACAGCAGACGACGCAGCACGGCACTGCTATACTAGCCTCATAGAGAAAGAATGCTAGCCTCATCTACATAGTCGCGTAGTGCGCGCAGATGATCGCGACCGGACAGGGCGACTGCGGGTTCTTCACGATTACAAAAATAGGTCTGCACGAGTGGGAGAAGGCAAAGGATTCCTCTAGGGACGCCGACGCGAATGGCTCGCTCGGGCCAACACACGCGAAGTCGACGCCAATCCGGGCAAGCATCAAAAATACTCGCCAGAGCTAGAAATCATGAATGTCGGCGATGTCGACGGGTGGCCGGGTCCAGATGCATAGTGCGGTCAGTCGGCCGCGCGTATCTTGAACAGGTCCGCGTCATACTGCTTTGCATCTCTTCATAGCGCGCCCGATTTTTCGGGCACAGCGTCGACGCATACGTTCCTCAGGAATCTGCCGACAATTGCAAGCACGTAAGGGCAGCGACGAAATGCCGCGTGTTTGCTCGGTGGGCCGTCGAAAACGACAAGCCACTTGCTCAATTCTAGCCGCTGTAATTCAGCCTGGCTGCGCTGCCCGCCGTCTGCTGCCAGCGACAACGTCATGACGGATTACCCAGCATGCATTGCTTCATGCAAGCTCCCTATATGAACCTGACCCAGCCGGGCGTTCGATCCAGGCGTCCGTTCGGCGCCTTCCTCGAACGCCGCACCACACAGCAAACAGAAGCAGACTCAGATGTCTATGAGGCGTTAGTAGAGCAGGCATCAGCGGCATTTGAAATCGATTTACAGGATGGAAAAGACGCAGTATCTGTCACAATTCTACGCGTAGACATGTACCACACCGTAAAGAAAGGGAGGAAAGTGGGAGCGAAAGAAGAGAGGGAGAAAGAGGTGCAGTAGTGGAGGGCTACGATCCACCGCGCCAAAATGGCTTTCGCCTCATCGCACTTAAGCGGTCCAAAGTGCCCTCTAGAATTTTTTTATCTGTTCGTATTTTTAGCGTCCTGACGGTTGCTCTGCTAGCTTTATGGCCTGTAGCAATCAGCCCCGATTAGCGCTATATGCTTACAACTTAAAGTGATGCCTGCGATAGCGTCCGGTCCAACCACTTGCACTTGTTATTTTGTAGGCTGAGGGGAAAATAACTGGGTCGTAGGACGGATGCCCTTCTTCGTTCGATTTTGCATTTCCCGAAAAATGGGTGCTGCATATCTTGGATTTCGCCGAAGGCATCCAATCCATACCATCTTCGCTGCAGATCTAAACGTAAAAACATATGAGCAGTATACACTGCTACGCGCATGTAAGGAACGAAGGTACGGCGCCTTTGACCAACGTCTTATATGTGCAACATCAAGACAGATGCCAAGAAACATGCCTTTTACGCATTTTAAGACTTCAAAAACCGCCTGCAACCATAGCATGATGTGGGTGAAAAAAAAATGGAGCTCAAACTTACTTTTCGTGACGAACAAGCCGAATCCAACGTTGGCCCCGTTCTGTCTCCCAACGCCGCGTTGGAAAGCCATAAATTTTGTTCCAGCAGGCGAATATGTATGAATTGCTGCAGCCTACAACACAACAGTGTGTCTGGATGTGTTATGCGCCTTTTGTGATCGAAAAAGAGGCGCAGAGCTCATTCAGGACGACGCGCCAGCACGGCACAGCCCTGCGGGCGCCGTCGTCTGCTCTAGCCTTCCTGACAGCGACGCGCTCGCCGCCGCGAGTGGCGCGCATGCCGCGCCAGAGTTAGAGGCTCAGGGTGCCTATAGCGTTATTCGCAAAGAACAAGGGCGTCATCTGCATTTCGCCTCCATCAATATGTGGCTACATCGCGAAGCGGTTCAAGGGTTCCTGAGAAATGTCTTTCCATTTCTTCAAACTGCTTCATCATCTTCATTTTCAGAATCGTGTCACAACCGCGCGTGCCTTCAGGCGATGACAAAGCAGGTTCTATGAGCCGATAGGCACGGCCGCAGCTGAAAGCGGGGAACATGCAATCAACAGGGCGCCACGCGCTGTAGAAAGCGGCCGCGTGGGCACGGAATGCCGAATTTTTATGTGAGGTTTTCGCGCTTCGCAGTACCTTGGCGCTGATATCCGAAACTGAGTGTCATAATACCATGATGCTGCGTTTAGTAGTATAGGCACCCTGCGAAATCCAACTCCGGAGCGACATGCCTGCAACTCGCGGCGGCGAGTGCGTCCTTATCATGAAGGCTAGAACAGACGACGGGGCCCGCGGTGTTATGCTGTGCGCGTCGTCACAAATGAGCTTTGCGCCTCTTTCTATATCACAAATGCCGCATAAAAACAGCCGGACACACTACTGTGTTGTAGGCTGCAGCAAAACTTACATGAATTTGCCTGCTAGAACAAACTTTACGGCTCCCCAACGTGGCATTGAGAGACGGAATGACGGCAACGTTGGATTCGCCTTGTATGTCGCGAAAAGTAAGTTTAATCACCGTTTTTTTACGCAAATCATGCTGTAGAAGTTGGCACTTGTTGAAGTCTTAAAATGCGCAAAAGGGACGTTTCTCGGCATCTACCGTGCATGCTGCAAATACATGACGTTGGATAAAGGCACCGTAGATTGTTCATTGCATGCGAGTAGCAGATGTATGCGGCTTATTTGTTTTTATGTTTACATCTGCAGCGAAGAAGGCAAAGATTTCGTGCCTTCGACGAAATCCAAGATTTGCAGCAGCCATTTCGTGGGAAATGCAAAATCAAACGAAGAAGGGCACCCGTCTTAAGAACCAAATGGTTTCCCCTCAGCCTACAAAAGAGAGTGCAAGTGGCTGTTCCGGTCGCTGTCACAGGCATCACATTAAGTTATATACAGCGGTAATCCGGGCCGATTGGTACATTGCATAAAACTAGCAGCGCAACAGTCAAGATGCTGCAAACCTAGTGGATAAATATGTTGCTTACCTTGAACTTCATTGTTTCTGATGCGGACTGATGTTTGCGCGTCATCGGAAACGCAACGCTCCAGGCTGTTACTTCGACCTTATCACACAATATTATCTTTTTCACGTCGTGCATATGGCCTGCTTCAAAAAGCTTCGTTTCTTTTCTGATGTTTGCGCCTCTAAAGAATTTTTCAGCCCAATTATTGGCTCCAATTCCCGCCTCTACAATCAGCTGCACACGGCTAGCAGACGACATCTCTGCGGAGACGCAGAGGGAGTCTTCCTGACAGGGACGAGGAACCGGCCGCGTGGTGCGCTGAACACAACCTTGACGGTGGTGGCGCCCAGCGAGTACAGGGTGCCTATAGAGTATATATGCTATCATCTCATCAAGAGCAACGAAACAATAGATGCCGGGGTTTGGAGGATACGACCGCATTTATTCATAAATAGCCAATTCCAGGGCTGCCGGTACTTGACGCATTTAAGCGCTCAAGACACCTGTCACGTTGCTGCAGATCAGACCTTTGGGGTGTACTTCATTCAGCCTAAATAATATGAAATACTATTAACTTTTATTTCTTGCACCCCGCAGCTATGCGTGACGAGGACTTCATCAATACTGCACGAACTTCGTGCCCAAATGGCAAACGAGCGACTCTTATGCAGTGATGAGACGGCTTCATAAGTGCGTGGGAGGGGGACAAAAGGAACGTACATAGCCACAGGCAGTCTCCCCGCGTCGCCTGCTGCGGCACCGGAAGTCGAACCACAGTGAGGCAGTCCGGTCATAGAGTGCCGTGTCGCGTGCGCGACTTCGGCCGCTGACGGATAGCATGGCGCGGGCGTTATTTCGCGGACACTTCTTGGCAGCACTTTTGGTGGGTAATAGAGCCGTCGAGGGTAATGCCATGGCGGGCGCCATTTACAATTCAAATCGGTTTCGGCGCTTGAGATCGCAACTTGGATGGCGAACAAACACGCACGACGTAACGTCGTGGAAGCTCGAGCAGCGCGCACGCCACAGCGCCATTGGCCCCCTTCTGTGGCTGCGGAAAAGCAGAGGAGCGCGTTGCTTTGTTTCTCGCTTGTTTACAGGTCTGCCGCCGAAACTTCCCGCAACAGCATTGGAGTGAGGCTTTGGATGAGCGTTGTTTAGTGGCGAATCGCACGCTTCCTGTATGCTGGCTGACGTGCAACTTTTGTTGAACGCCACTCCTCTATTGTTTTTTTTTTTTTTTGTCTTGGTCCTCCGTAAAGTGTAGTTGTGGACACTGGAAACGTGTCGCTTGGGTTGGACGCTGCTAAACGCAGCGGTCGTATCAGAACCTGTCCTCCCTCGCAGCTTTTGGAGCCGGTCATCACCCCATGCCTCGAAGAGGTGGGCGCAATAATTTTGTGGCGAAGCCCTATACCAGTAATCAAAACATATGTGCCAGAAGAAGACGGTCGGCTGATGCTGAAATCAAGCGCTTTGCAGTAATTTCGCACGGGCATGGTTTTTAAACGCGGTCATTATCGCATGAGAAGCATATGCGTTCATCCTCCATGGAAATGAAGCTCCCGTGGTCGGAAACGGCATTTATTTATACAGCGGAATGCCATAGACACTCAACTCCCATGCAGAGCTGGCAATATTTTTTTTTTTCGCGAAGAACGAAAACCTCGCATCGCTGAAGACTGTATTCGGACAAATTCTCCGTAAATGCCCCTCGTCGCTAATTTATAAGCAAGCCTACTATGGGAGTAAATGAATCCTAAATTTACATTAACGACGGAGTATTTTAGAGCGGAAGCTCTACTCTCCGGACTGCAACTCCTGAATTCGCCGGGTGTCAACGTATGACCTTGAGCTCTTCACGGGGCCTCACCTGATCTTCTCTTGGGAATAAGGGTAATGTCTTCACGTGACCCCATCGCGTCATCTCCTCTGCGTAGGGATAAGGATATTTTAGAACGGGAGTCTGTTCTCCAGTCTGCAACTACTGAATTCGCCGGGTGTCGGCGAATGACCTTGAGCTTTTCATGGGGCTCCACCTCGTCTTCTTCTCCTTAAGCCTCTCAATGGGGTTAATGTGACTTGCAAGGCCTCGCATGGGCAAACTGGGACGTATAAGTTAAGAACTCAGCGGCGAATACCCTTCAAAAGAAGTTCTCTACGCTGGTCCCCCTCCAAAGGAAGGGACACCAGCCTTTGTGCTAAAAAACACATCGGAGCGGATTCGTACCTGTAGGCTTTACGCCCGGGTACACGCTTTCAGCAGCCCGCCACTGAGCTACCGCGGATAATTTTCAGTGTGGTTTTTATTACACGCGTTTAAATGCAAGAAGGGCTATAGTATACAATGTAAACAGCCTGTAGCAGAATAAGTCCAATTAAAATGCACAGCACAACACCGCACAGTTAAAACACGTCTTAACGCATCTCTACTAAAACGGTGGCAAGAAAAGACAACACACCAATAATTGGAGCCAGTCCGGTGGATAGTCACTGTCTTCGTAAATTTTTCTCAGCTGGTGCGCCATCTGGCTGAAATGAATACAGGGGCAAGCGAGAGGCTCAGTATTCCCGTCCAACATACGCGTTTTTCACCGGCGGTGCAGTACAAGGATAAAAATCGTGTCTAAGGGTTCATGGTCATGTTGGGTAGCCACTTGGTAACGCACACTGTGAGAATTTAAAACAGACTTTCTTTAGTGTTCTTCGTAGAACGTCCCAAACTATATCACGTCTTTCAGGTTATCACATAGCCGACAATTAACACAAGAAAGAAAAATATTTTTTTTCTGTGAAGCCACATGATATTTATTCCAATGCAACAATGTTCTATGTAAATGAAATACAGTCAAACCCCCTTAAACAACATTGAAGTGCCATGGAAATATTATTGTTATAACCCATAACTGTTATAACGTGGTTAGGATGAGAAAAAAAAAACTAAGAAAACATTATAAACTACACATTTAATGAGGACGAGGTAGCTTACACTTTTTATTTCGTAGCAGGGAAAAAAATCTCGTAATCCATAAGCGTTGTCTGTTTAGCGTCAATCTCGTCGACATCTTTGTGCAGGGCATTCATGCTGAACATAGTGCAACGGAAGGTTCTTAGCAAAAACAAAGTCCCGCAGGTAGTCGATCATTCTCAAAGCCTCCTGGTGAGACGGAACCTACACAGGTTCCGGTTCATCGTCGTCGCCACTACTGTCACCTTCCTCCACGCCAGTGACTGCTCCGACGATAGCCTCGTCTGTCAGCTCTTCATGTAAAAATTCATAGCATGTAAAAATTCCTCAAGTTCAGAAGCGTCACTACCGCTCACTGTGGACCAAAGTTCGGTCATCGCTGCGTCGGCAGGAGCTTCACGACCTTCCGCGTCGCCGGCATCCCCAGCGAAGTCGGCCTTCTTGAAGCAGTTTATGAGGGTGGAGGCGCTTACCCATGGTCCAAAAATGAACTGCACTGCCATAAGGAGCGAGATTTTCAAGTCTGGCGTCGGTCGCCGTTCTCGGACAGAAATATCGAGGTTCAGCGCGCGCCTGCTCAAAACACGTCGGCAATACAGTGCCTTGAAGCAAGCTATCACGCCTGCATCCATAGGCATGCACGTCTTTAGGGCTGTTAGGTGGGAGGAAAAAAAATCCACATGCGAGAGTTTCTGAGCTGCTTTGTGCGCAGTCCAATTCTCGATCACCAATGTCACCTTCCTGCCTTCGCGCTGCATCCGCTTATCAAACTCGACCAGCCACTCGCGGAAAACCTCACGCGTCATTCATGATTTCCCATTAGAAGAAATTAGTTTACCGCGGCCGTCTACCGCTACCGAGCCCTGTCAGCACAGCACGCGCTGATTGATCCCTGATCGAATATTTAGGGGAATCCCACAAGGTGGAGTAAATTTGTAATAAGGGAGTAATTACTCATTGGCATCCACCCAAGCGCAGCCATACGGCTACAAAGGAAAGCTGTACAGCTTCCTCAGAAACTTCGTAGTTAAACAAAAATTCGTCCTGATCCGGGAATCGGACCCGGTACCACCGCCCTACCTGGGCAGTCGCTCTACATACTGAGCTAACCAGGACGGTCAGCAGATCAGACGGTGAAGCGAGTGCAAATTGATCTATAACTCGAAGTTGGTCCCTGCGTGCCTGCGTGCAGAGTCTGCCGAAATTTGACAAGAACGTGGCGCCATCTGTCGCCCTCGGGGTGATTTGCGCATGCGTACTGAAGCTCGCGCGCTAGCAGTAGATGGCGAACCGCGATCCTCGCGGCACGACGAAAACAGCGAGGATTCCTGGATTTCCCTATGACGAAGGCGGGGCACTTGTCGCTGCCGTCCATTGTCGCCAGGGCTTTAAGTCAGGGGGGTCTGAGACCCCCCACCAGCATTTAAAAGGGGTCTGAGACCCCTCTGCGCTCAAAAACTGTATAAGGACTGCATGAATAGGAAGGAGGCTGCCACCTTTTTTTCTTGCCAGCGGTATATCAGCGGTCATTGGAAGATTCCCTCTGTGTTGTTCCGGCAACTCCTTCGTTAGTTTTAATTAGAAGCCATTAACATATTTTCTAGAACCCAAGAAAAAATTTATCCACTTAAATTTGTATCAAGACGATGTGCGAGGCAGGCTACCAGGTGTTTTCTCTCTCCTTCATTATTTCTCTTTCCACCTGTGCTGGAACCCCTAGAGACTCTCCTCCGATGGAGCCAGACTTTCAGCACTGGTTGGCATACAAGAAAACGGTCACGCGCAATTTTCTTTGCTTGCCGCCCTTATAGAACATGCGCCTTTGAGAACATGCGTCTTTGACGGAAGCATCTGGAAAAACAGCCCAGTCTTGTCCCCATTGTACAAGTCCCGGTCCGCGTATGCTTCTCGGATGCAGGGCAGTGTTTCCTCAAGCCACGTCTGCCTAGCGTCGGCATCAAACAATCCTGGCTCGCCCACGACGGCCTTGTAGACGATTCCATGTCTCTCCTTGAGCCGTTGAATCAAACCACCACCAGACTGGAAATCGGTGTTGCGCAGGAGCCATGCGAAGTGATTCGCCTTCCCCGCTAAAATTGGGCCACTAATTGGCAGGTTGGCTGTACGGGCGTTCAAGAACCACTGGTAGACGTCTTTGTAGGCCCAATCCTTTTCCGGCCGTCGTCTACTGCATGGGTAGCACTGGCATCGTTTTCGCTCTCAATCTTGAGCGCGTTGCGGATGATTGTCGGTACTGTCGGTTGCGTACTTGTACATCAAGGTGCACACTTTTACACCGTGCTAGTGCTCACCGTACAATGTTCCGCTTAACTTCTAGCGGTATTGCCGGTTGTGTCACTCTTCATGAAGGAGAATCCTCCATTGCTCTCCATGGAAAATTCAGGACCAGCAAAATCGTGGCAACGATGATGGCGTACTAGGAAAACCACGCTAGAAAGACGCGTGCACGAACGCTGCCGCACGCCTGCCACAAAACACGTGCAACCGCGAAGCAGGGGACTGGACAAAGCAACTAGGGGAGGATAGCGCACCACGGTCAGTGCCCCCTGAGAAGGGACTGCTCCACCGTGCGGAGGCAGAGAGGACTCGAGTTGCCTAGACCAAGGACGGTCTCCAGGGGGAGCACTCAGAGCTCTCCCTCGGAACGGCCGTGCCTAGCAGCGCCTTACGCCTTCCCTCCTCCTCCGCGTGAGGAAGCGCTCCGTGCTCTCAGCGGCAGGCAATGCTTCCCCGGTGCACCCGACCAACGCATTGGCTCGACGCGCTCTGTCCCAATTTTAAGGAGAGAAAGCCTTTAATGCCCCATACTGTGGTTAGCAGCCGTGTTGGCAAATGTGTCCGCGTTTCGAGAGCGAGAGTTAAAAATTAATTAATAAACATTGTCTTCCACCGGAGAATCGGACCTCCATCCTCTGGATCTCCAGCCCAGCGTTTTACCACTGCGCCACGCCTCGCATGGTAAAAAGCTCTTTATAATTCCCCTTGCCTATACAGTCAGAATGATAGCGGAATTCCGCAAGTGACAGATACTGCACCTTTGCTTTCCTGTAGACGAATTATAGAACGCCGGTGAACTTCGATGCGTTCAATGAAATGCTGGTTTGTTCGACAAGGGGCGCGAGATGTACCGTCACAACAGGTCATGACGTCACAAGGCGATTCATGCATATACGAAGATGACCCCACTGGGCGTCCGATCCCTCTTTACTCAAAGCATCATTCACCGCCACATTCGCAACAAATGCGTAGCAGAATGCGGCACTCGTAATTTTCGTTTATTGCATCGGCGCTGTCAGCGTCTCCGTGTACGCGCTTCTGTGGTTGCCGCGCTCTCGCGTTTTTGTCGACTTTCAGTGACCATATTTGATGGTTATAATCGATAATATAATATAACAGCATTGTAATAAGCGGTTTATTTTACCATAGAACACATGGCAAACCTGACGGTGCAGCGGCTGCCCATTGTTATGTCCGATATATTGTTAAAAGTATAATTGGGTTCGACTGTATGCATTGGTTGTTACCTAAACAGCATCAGATCAACACAATGCGCAATAAGACATATAAAGCCATCAAAGCTCTAAACAAGAGGAAATGCAGAGCACATCACTAAAAGTTGGTGCCACTCTACATACAGTTCCCTTAAAGGAACAATCATAGTACTGAAATTGTCTTTTGCCGACACAACAGAGTCACAATATCGGTCCATAATCAGCGGTTTCCAGAGGCTGTGTAATGCCTTTGGAAAGAACATGTCTGAGGGCCGAGGGCTCATCATCAAATGGTAGTGAAGGGAGGTATCGTACAGAGTGCGGTGTCAAATTAAGCCTTGCTTTCAGTGTCCTTTGGATGAAATCCCAGAAGAGTTTTGCATCTTTGCCATCAATGAAACGATGGTCAATGGTTTCTCGAGAATCACACGAGCGGCAATTTTCCGCAGTCACAAAACTGCCCAGCGGATGGTTTCGCTCGTTATAACCAGGTTTAAGTGGGGTTAAACCTGTGCCATTTTATTACGATTTATTAATGCGCTATCTTTTACTCCATTTGAGATTGGCGAAAACATCAAATATTGGAAATTAGCGATTTAAATACGTGTCTTCGTGCAATGTATCTTCGAAACAGGCATATAAGGCGCTCTAAAGGCTTTCAAAATCAGGTAAGGTTCGTACGATCAGCCGGATAGCTGAAAGGTTTCTTAATCT